>NC_080080.1:22835545-23489507 GCF_949987535.1 Balaenoptera acutorostrata | reverse complement strand
TGAATCTGCACTCCTAATGTAACCCTCAGGGGGCCAGTTATTGAACTTTGATGGATGTATAAGAATGTTATTGGCTGCATTATTTGAAACAGCAAATATTTAGAGACAAACTAAATGACATTCTTGAGATAGATTTTATGACACATACCTCCTAGGGACTAGTTTGTTGTAATTAAAAGAACAAGGCAGATCCATATGCATGAACCCAAAAGGATATGCTATGTATAGTTATTTTTGTAAAGCAATTTGGAGAATAATATGAAGGCAATGATCTAATATTTTTAAAGGGTCTGTGTAGTGTAATTGTGTGTGCATGACTAGCAAACAATACAGAAAAATACACATTGGGCTGTTGACAGTGGTTTAACTATGATCAGTGGAAATGGAGATGGTGGACATATATTTATCTTTTTATTTCTTCTTTTTATGAATTATTTACAATGAGGTTGCAATATATGTGTAATTAAAATAAAAATAAGATTTAGCTAAAAGTTTCTGAAGCTTGTTTACCAAATGGCTTTAGAGAGTTTTAGTCCATCATAAACTAGAGCAAAAAGAAATAGTTGAGATTCAATAAATATTGGCTATTAATTTGTGCCAGGCACATTTCTGTGCATGTATTAACTCAAAATTCATAACAATCTTATGAGGTAGCTACTACTATTTTCCCCAGTTAACCGTTGAGAAAACTAAGGCACAAAAGAGTTTTAAGTGACTTACCCCAAGTCACACAGCTAACAATTGGTGGAGCTGAAAATCAAACTACTAGCTTAGCTCAGGAACCCACACACTTAACCCCAACAATACTGCCTAAATGCTGTCCTGAAATGCCAATAATTCAGGTATGGTTCAATATAAAGTAAGCTAAAGTTTTTCAAGCTATTATTCACAAATTATATAAATTGAATTATTAAAAAATTCCAGTAATATTTAATTCAAGATAAAATAGCTCTTTTTATGGGAAAGCAAACAACTCACAAAGAATTCTCCATATCTCTTTTGAGTAAATTTTTGCCAAGGTTGAAGAATTTATAGATTTACCTTATCCAAACGAAAATAGTCAATAACTGTCTTTTAAATATTCAGCCAAGGAAGAAACACCTCAGTTTCCAAGATGTCTTGTGATAGATGCCAAAACCATGATTTAAAGAGAAGTCAAGGTCATTTCATCTTCTGTGGAGGAAAAAAGAGTTAATTTGACCTTGTAAACTCAGAGAAGAAGAAAGGAGAGCAAAACATCTTGAAGACATGCCTTGTACTATCAGATACTTCTTTTTTTAGGTATGACCACAACAAACATGTCTAGGAAGAGCCATTGCTTGGACATATGGGCTTGGTCCACAACAAGCAATATGTTAGAACATGCTAATGTGACTTCACAATTTTCCCTCCACAAGTTTCTACACTCTGTGTCACTTTATCTAGCATTAGGCAAGGCAGGACTGAGTTTTGACTGGAAAGACTATAATTTTGCCATTAATACTTTCCAGGAAATGGCATTTTTGATGGCAAAATCTATCTCATGCTCTTGTTAAGGTTATGTTAGTACTTAAATTTACACATTTACCAAGGGATGAAATTTGTCATTCCTTCCTTCTGTTCTCAAGCACTGGTAATTCTTACCCTGATTCACTCAGTCAAACATACAGAACTTATCTGCAGGGCATTTTCAAGGCATCAAAAATAATAATTTTTTTTCTTTTATCTTTGCCTTTTTGCTAACTAGGATAACTAGATATATTGCACAGTTCCTTTATCTGGGAAATTCCTAAAGTTATAAAAATTGATTCCTAAAATGCCTTATACATAAGAGAAAAAGAATAAGTAAAAATGTAGCACATCACCAAATTATCAATTTCTGTGAGGACATGACAAATAAGGGAGAAAGGGAAACATTTCTGTGCCAAATTCCACCAAATAACCTGAATTCATTCAAGAGATAAAATGGAGCAAAAAAGTTAAAACTGAGAGAGAGATAACTTAAGAGACTAACCAGCTTATTTATTTATTCTCCTCTCTGCCTCTTTCCCCTACGATCATCCACATTGGCCCACAAAACACAAGGCCATTTCCCAGAGGTAAGAGTATGGGGCCTAGAAGATAAATACATAAAATTATCAGTTCTAAGATCAACTGATACCAAGGTCCTATACCAAGGACCAGATTTGACAGATTTCCTGATTATATCTGAAGAAAAGGACCAGTTTGAGAAAGAAACAGACCAAGACCAAGGAGGAGATGACTACCTCCCTAGTGAAGTCATATCACCCTTGCAAACCAAGATGAAAGCTACAGATATGCAAGAATGAAATACCTTAAGATATTCTATTCCAGGATTCTACATGCTAGACTTAGTCCTTCAAACACCTTTTATCCTGATTAGTTCCCCTATTATCACTTTCTTTGAAAATCCAATAAAGCATTGGCAGTCCCAGAGGTTTCTTCAGGACAAAGAATTCCAGGGATTATTATAAATATTGATCTCTTTTCCAGCTATACAGAGGTTCTTAAAATGTTGACGGGGTGGTGAAATCATGTGACCTCTTTAGGATATTGCAAATACTATGAACCCCTTCTCCCAGGGAAATGCAGACAACAGTATTTACTTATAATTTCAGGGTGACTGCTGAATATCTTCCATACTGTGAACCACTGCCCTGCATAGGTGCAAAACAAAAACAAAACAAAACAAAAACAAACAAACAAACAGGGACTTCCCTGGTGGCGCAGTGGTTAAGAATCCGCCGGCCAATGCAAGGAACACAGGTTAGAGCCCTGGTCCGGGAAGATCCCACATGCCGCAGAGCAACTAAGCCCATGTGCCACAACTACTGAGCCTGTGCTCTAGAGCCCATGAGCCACAACTATCTGAAGCCCACGTGCCTAGAGCCTGCGCTCCGCAACGAGAGAAGCCACGGCAACGAGAAGCTCTCACCGCAACAGAGAGGAGCTCCCTGCTCAACGCAACTAGAGAAAGCCCGCACGCAGCAACAAAGACCCAACGCAGCCAAAAATAAAATAATAAATTTATAAAAAACAAACAAACAAAAACCCTACATTTAGAGTTTTAACTACAACCTGAAGGCAGATGACAACTAAATTTATGACTCTAACTCAGACCTTATTCTTAAGGTCCAGAAATGTATTACCAGCTGCTTTTTAGACATCCCAACCAACCAGAATACAATGGAAGCTGGGTCCAAATAGTGTGAACTCTTGAAGAATATGGACTTAACTTTCCTGGGCTTGAATCACAACTCCACTACATTACTTAAAGTACCTCTGATTCCTTATAATAATTGCATGTATCTCATTAGATTGTGATGAGGACTAAATGTGTTTGTATGTAGCAAACACATGGCACAGCGTCTGGCACAAAGTCAATACCAAATAAATGTTATATCATCATCACCAGCATTATTAGCATGATCAACACAGTATTAGTACTAATGACACAGACCTCTTCATCCATCCCCTAAAACCAGCTTGTCCCCCTGCATTTCCTATCTCCATCAACTGCGGCTCAACGTACTTAGTTATTTAAGTCAAAAACCTACAAAACATCTTCTCGATCACCTCTTCTCCACCCCACACTCACCTGCGTGTTCCCTACCAACACAAATAGCGCTTTCTCTTACCAAGATCCTATTCACTATGTTGTGTCCCGTCCAACTACATTGTACCAAAAATACAACTCTATTTTTGTAATCCTCTTCCCCACAAACTTTATTGGTTAGTCTCAGTTTCTAAAAAAAAAAAAAAAAAAAATTTGTTAAATATCACTACCTTTAGAAATATTTCTATAATACTCACCCCACCAAATCAGGTAGAATTACTTACTCTCCTCTCTGTTCCTTCCTGTGAATGCCCAGGACACACTTGGCCTACATCCAATGAAGTCATTGTCATAATACATGGTAGCAGGTAGGCTTCTTATCTATATGGGCAGTCATTAGGACTGTGTCTTGTTTAGCTCAGAGGACCCAGGAAAATCACAGTGACTAGTATATGCTAAGCACTCCCAAAGATTTATTAAGTCCATGTAGATAAAATCAAGGACACAATTGTCAATAGCAAATACAGTATAACTTAACAATCATCCTCCCCACTCCTGATAACAGTTGAGTGAGAAAGTAATTTAAGAAAACTTGCTGATCACTTCTGGGAATGGAAAAATTAAAACTTCATCATGAATGTATTATTTCAAAGGAAAGCAGTTATGTCCAAAAAAAGTCAAAGTGACACTGTCCTTCTTCCTGTGAGTTATATAGTTATGGAATTTTGCCTCCAGTGATCAAATGCTTTTAAGATATGAACCACCAACAACACACAGAAGGACTTCCCTGGTGGCTCAGTTGTTAAGAATCCACCTGCCAATGCAGGGGACACGGGTTCGAGCCCTGGTCCGGGAAGATCCCACATGCTGCGGAGCAACTAAGTCCGTGCATCACAAATACTGAGCCTGCGGTCTAGAGCTCATGAGCCACAACCACTGAAGCCCGCGTGCCTAGAGCCCGTGCTCCACAACAAGAGAAGCCACCACAATGAGAAGCCCGCACACAGCAACGAAGACCCAATGCAGCCAAAAATAAATAAATAAATTTATTTTAAAAAACCCAAAAAACAATGCACAGAGACTAGAGATTCAGATTAGAGTAACCAAATCTCTTACATTTCTTAACGTCCCTGCTCATCTCAAGATGTGTTTTCCCGAAAACAATTCTTACATTGTATTGGGTTTTCTAATCACAAAATACTACATTAGTCCATTTTTATAATAAAATATGACTCTTATACAGGCATTACTGTTACACTCTACAAATTCTGAGGCAACATGCCTGAAAATGTATATTTCATTGGCATCAATTTATAGGCAGAAATGTGAAATGTCTAAAAAGAAATGCTTTATAATATATCTCTAACTTCCTGACATTTGACAAAATTAAGTTACAGAGTTTAACCAAAGGGGAAAATATTTCTAAATTGAATCTATTTGTGATATACTGGTTGCAAATTCAACTGCCAACATATTCTGTTTACTCCCCTGGCATCTGTTGCATCTGCCAACTGGTGACCAAAAATTAGAGCAGACTTAACTAATTAGAAGAGTCCCCATCTGGTAGCTGAACTTCTTGTTTATGCTTTCTTTACATTCTAAGTACAGAGATTCGAACCAGAATTTCTGCGTTTTGTAGCAGAGAAGACCCTCTGGCCAGCTTACTTGCTATTGTACTGCTGAGCTGAACCTGGCACAGATGAAAATGTTCTGTTTTATGGTCTCTCTTCCTGTGTTCCCCTTGGGAAGAATCATCTTTCCCACAAGAGTTTCCCTTGTCTCCCAAAACAATTTCTCAGTCATTTTTATCTCTATAGGCCTATATCTAAGACTAGGAGGACTTTATTGACAAATAAAACTTCCAAATAGAATCCATGATTTGGTAAAGCCAATACTATCTTTCCTAGGAATAAAACTAAAGGAAAGAATTAAAGGAAAACATCATAGTGTCGTTTATTTCTTTGTGGTTTTTATTTAATTCTTGTGAGTATAGCTTGATAATAAAGCAAACTCCTGGCAGAATCAGGCAACAGTTACCATCTCAGGCTTTAAATAAGGACTTCTACTGAAATTTTGACCCTGCCTCCTATTAGGTTAAGTTGACCGAACTTCACTAAACCTCAGTTTCCTCATATGCAAATTTAGAATCATATTTTAATTGCTGTTTCATAGTATGATGAAAATGCATCAGTACATGACATAAAGAAAACTGACAAAAGACCTGTTATTACTGAAAATAGAGGCTGAAAATATTTTTTTAAATAATAACTAATAGTCCTTTTGATATAATACATGTTGTACCATTTGGTTGCTTTGAAGTTCAGTTCTTTTGTAATATTTTTAAAGTTTCTCTTAGAAGCATTTTGATTTCCCTGAGCATATTTCATTCAAAATTAGAGGAAGATTAGAAACATGCCGGGTGGCAGAAGAAAGCAAGCATGAAATTAATGTATTATGAAGAGAAACAGAATGACTCTATTTACTTTACCACATTTTGCCTATATTCCAATGTTACTTTTTCCCCTAAGTGGGCAAGAAGAAATAGCAAATTTGAAAACAAACTTACTTGGAGAGATTGAGGAGTTGTCCAACATCTGTTAAACACACACTATGTGCCAGCAACGTTTTAAGCCCTGGGAATACAAAGATGCTTAAGACATGTTCCTTGTCTTCAAAGAGTCCACAATGTTTTGAGGGAGCCAGGTGTATGAATAAATAAGTTTCTGTATAAATAACCCCAAGCCTGCATTGTAGTGTCTGGCAACACTTCCTAGGAGAAGTGACTCCTGAGATGAATTTTAAAGGGTTCATAGAAGTTAGTGGAGCTCCCCTGAATAGTGATGGTTGAAAAGCATTCCAGTTAAAACGAGCCTTGTGAGCTCAATCATGGGAGTGGTGTTGATCAACAATATGATGTTCTTTGGGTTAATACAGTAGTTTAGAATTGCTGGACATTTAATGGGGATGGTAGGCAGCAAAGAGGGAGAGATGAGAGAGATGGCAGGGACCAATTGTAGAAGGCTCCACGTAGGAGTTCTTCCGACAATAGTAATGAGAAGCTATTCAAGGGCTTAGAGCAGTGAAGTGGCATAGACAGATTTTCATTTTCAATGACTCTTTCAGCAGTGTTGAGAACAGGTCTGACAGAGTAGTCAAGAAGAATTTTTGCAACTCAGGCATTAGCTAAGGAAAGACAACCTCAACTAAGGCAGTAATAGTTTGACTAGAGTGGTTAGGATAGATCTGCAAAAATGATGTAAAATACTAAGGCCTCATTGATGAAGCAGATCTGGGCATGCACCAGCATGGTAAGGGAGGAGAAGAAGTAGTTTGTAGGTGGGTGACTAGGGGGTAGTGAGGCCACCCATTCACTACACTTGAGGACAGAGGAGGAGAAGGCAAGCTAAGCAGGAAGATGGAGTTGGGTTAAGTTTGGAGAGCCTATTGCACATGGGGCAATGGGAGGAGCAAGTTCCCAGCAAATTGGTTATCATTAAAACCAAGTGAATGAAAGACATTATCCAGATAATGTGTAGAATGAGAAAAATAGTAGTTCAAGAATGGAAATATGGGGACTTCCCTGGCAGTCCAGTGGTTAACACTCCGTGCTTCCTATGCAGGGGGCACGGGTTTGATCCTTGGTTGGAGAACTAAAATCCCATATGCTGTGCGGCACAGTCAAAAAGTAAAATTAAAAAAAAAAAAAAAAAGAACGGAAATATGGGGGGAAATGAACTTTTATGAGCCAAAAGAGGAAGAAGAACCCACAAAAGATATCAGAGAAGGAATAGTCAGAGAAAAGAGCCAAGCTAGAATAGAATCATGAAAGCCAAAAACATAAAGCATTAGAGGAAGGGCAAGAGTGAAAATACCTAATGGAGATTCCGTAACATAATAAGAGCTGAAATGTGTAGTGAGTTAGCATGGACTTTGGAGTCAGACAAACTTGGATTCAAGTCCCTCTTCCACAACTGACCATTTGTGTGACTTCGGGCAAGTTTCCAAATTTGTAAAAATGATGCAATGTATCTCCCTCTGAGGTCTGTTGGACAATGTAACAATAAATAGAGCAATGTACGCAAAACACCTGGCACAGTGCTAGGCAAATAGTAATATAGTAATCTCTACATAGGGGCATCTATTTTCATTAGTTTTCATCTAAAGTATTAGTACTATAAAATGATCCTATAGTTCAAATTTTCTAGTCAACAAATTAACGATATGATCTTTACCTGATTGTTGCACTATGAGTGTTAGTTGTTCCCCCAAACACCTGAAATATACCTGAGCATATGCATTAATGGATGAGGCGTAATTAAAATGGCAATTCATGGTCAATTCTTATAATTACAGGTCTAACATTTCATCAATTTAGGTAATATCTTTCAATGTAATGGAAATTACAAAATTGCAATCATGCCTTGATGGAGGTTTGAGGGAGGATTTATCACATTATATGCAACAAATTTTAGACTTTTAAAAGTGTTTGGCTCTAAAGTAGAAATAATTCCCTTGCCTATCCAAATCCTCTTTTCTCGTACCCATAAATTTAGATGCAAACTACCTGTCACAGTTGCTCTCAGAAAGAAGTCAGGCAGAAAAACATGAAACATACAAAAACCAAAAGGAGGCACAGCATACAATAAAGCTACAAATACAATTTGAATGTTACCAGATCAAGTGCATTATATTAGCTTCAGCAAGGTACCCAAAAGAGACTGCCCTCAAGAAACGTATCCTCTAGTAGCAGAAACAAGACATTTCAAAAGACGAAGAAATCATATCAGCAGGAGCCCTCAGAAAAAGTTTCAAAAGGAAGATTTTATCAGAGATGAGATAGTAAATAAATAAAATATTAAATAAAGAATAACCTTGCAATAAGTTGACTCACTCAAAAATATGTATTGTGGGGCTTCCCTGGTGGCGCAGTGGTTGAGAATCTGCCTGCTAATGCAGGGGACACGGGTTCGAGCCCTGGTCTGGGAAGATCCCACATGCCACGGAGCAGCTGGGCCCGTGAGCCACAATTGCTGAGCCTGCGCGTCTGGAGCCTGTGCCCCGCGACGGGAGGGGCCGCGATAGAGAAAGGCCCGCGCACCGCGATGAAGAGCGGTCCCCGCACCGCGATGAAGAGTGGCCCCCGCTTGCCGCAACTGGAGAAAGCCCTCGCACGAACCGAAGACCCAACACAGCCAAAAATAAATAAATAAATAAATAAATAAATAAATAAGAAAATCCTTTAAAAAAAAAAAATGTATTGTGTGTCTGTGCTGGGCATTGATTTCAAGGTTGAGGACTTAATGGCAAATAAGAGTTTATCAAGTCTAGTGACTTGTCTCTTAAGCATCAGTTGAATCAGTTCTAGAGACAGGGAGCCACCCATGCAAGGATCTAAGGCTTTCCACTGAGTTAATAAACAGTAGCGTGAAAGAGAAAATTAAATATTTTAACTATGATATTTAAAACTATCTTGCAGTAAGAATAACCAAGACGAATATTTTGTCATTAAAATTATAACTCATTTGATATCATTACAATTGACACAATATTCTTCTTACTATTTCATTGTAGTATACCCTTTATACAATTTGTCAAAATAACACGAGTAGTGGCTGGCCCAAGAACCTAACTTACATGTGGCCTCTGTTATGCTCCTTTTGCAGTAGTCTGAGCCATTCTTAATTCCTATGGGATATAAATATTGTATAATAAGACATTGACAGAGACAGGTTACTGTGGACAGGCACCTCCTAGATCCACTGCAGGTCATGACATCTCACCAATGTGGAGAAAACTGTGTGTTTACACTGGCGAACTATATCCAGAAAGATAGTCATTAGTGCTGCCTTTTTGATCTCTTCAGGTTTTTTGGATTTTAGGATAGGAGTTGCTATCAATATTTAAAGAAGCAAACCCCCAATTATTTAAACATAACAGAGGCATAATTGACTGATCACCACTGGAACGACAAAATTAAGACATTCTGCAATAAGATTCAAAAAACTCTTGTAAAAAATATTTCTAGGTGTGTTTTTTTCTTATTTTTGATAATGTAATATTTTAAAAATTATAAATAATTTAAAATGCATAATGAAATAGTAGGGTGAACCACACCAAATTGACATTTTTGTAGATGAAGAACAATTTCATCTAGTCCAAGCTGGTATATAACCTGGAAAATATCATAGCTGATAGCAAATATAACATCAAATCCATGTAACCAGCTCCCAGATAAAGAAAGAAAACCTTACCAGTTATGGCTGAGCCCTTCACCAAAACAATTGAATTCTTCAGCCAAACAGCCGAATACCCTTACCTGCATGCCCCTTTCTGATCTCAATTCTACCTCCCTATCGCCATGGTAATTATGTTAAATATTGTGATTATCCTTTTAAGCATTCTTTATACTTGATTCAAACGGTGCCCTCATGGCCTTTCTTGCACAGGTTTCCTTGAGCACATGCACAAGAGTTCCCCTAAGATAACACTAAGGAGTGAAGGTATTGGCTCCCTGGATATTGCTGATGGTTCTGCAGTGCGGCTGTTACAATTTATATTCTCACCAGCCAGTTAAAACTTCACATGGCTCCACACGCATCACCACATCATTGCCAGACTTCTTAATTGCTTCCAATGTGAAGGGTATAAAGTGGTCTGTCACTGTGGATTTAATCTGGGTCTTCAAGTTCACTAGTAAAATAATTAACTTATTAGGTATAAATATCGTAGTTTCCAATTTGAGCATAAACTCTATATTCACTCCAAGTGTAATGAACTGTCTTGGCATGTCTGTGGGGCTAAAGAAGGAGATCACTTGAAATCTAGTTGAATATGAGTCCTGGGAATCTCTTGGGAGACAGGGAATTCCTATTCCTATGCATTCCTTATGCACACACCTAGCATAATGCCATTTGGATACTATCTAAGGGGAGAAAGTGAGTCTGGATATTGTTTAGGATGGAAGCCAGTGGTCCTCACCATTCACTTCTCTGGACCAGCCTCACAGACTCATGAATGAATCCTAGAAAGAGAGAGAGAGAGAAAAAAAAAAGCAGTTAAAAAAAGAACACTTTTGTTCACATCTCTAAGACACTGGAGAAAGTTCAAGGACACAATGCTTTGAAGCTCCCACAGGAAACTGTATCACAAATTTCACACACGTGGCGCCTGCCATTTTTCTCTGCGTTCCCACTCTGGCCCCGGCCGGGGCTCTGACGATGACTCCAGGGCTGTGTGGGCCTGTCTGCAGCTAAGCCCACCCATTGCCAGGCCCATACGAAGGCTTCAGACAACGTACTCCCCACGGTTCTGTTCCAGAAGTGAAACTAGTTTGGCTTCTCCTTATATTCCCCTGTTCTCTGCTTCAACTTCTCCCTTTCCATTGCCTCCTATCTTTAACAATACAACAAACCCTCCCCTTACACACACTAGAAAAGAATATAAAACCAGAAGGAAAGGGCACGAAGCATCATGTTCCCACGTGCTTTGTCATTTTTCTTTTTTTTTTTTTCTTGGCTTTGGTTTGTTGTCATTTTTAGTGAATGTACCCAAATAAGCAAAACAGTAATTATGTTGCCTTAATTATGGAGATTAAGAGTATGAAAGAGAAAAGGAAAACAAACAAAAGAAAAAATAGTAAAGCTTAACATTTTGCTTCTGTTTGTGGTGATTCATTGCACTTTACATCTAAGACAACCTCCGACCCCTGCCATATAGAACGTAAGCCCTGTCACTGCTAGTAGCACTTTCTGTGTCCTTTGTGTCTTGGGGTCCTACACATGGCATCACACATCCCCTATAAGTGTTTGTGACTAGTATCACCAATCAGCACTTTGAAGTCCACATAACTAGGTGGATATCTTGAAGAATTCACTCTTACCCTTTTGGTTTTGCCTAAGAAAAACTGATTGCTGTTAAGCAAAGGAATAATCCAACATATTAGATTACTTTTTTTTGGAAAGAAAGAATGGGAGATGGAAAAAGAATGTGATTAGTTTTTACTTACAAAAATAACTGAAAACTTCAAACAGTTAACAAAGGCTTTCAAATAACAATGATAACTAACAATTAGGTACATTATTATGAGCCAAGCACTTGTGTCTCTGTCTCTGTCTCTCTCTCTCTCTCACACACACACACACACACACACAGCCAGATGTTCAGATCTCATCTGCCTGTGAATGCAAAAGCAAGGTCGTTTAATCTCCCTTTAGTGACTTTGAGTCCCTACCTATTAAATTTTCTAAGAGTTGACTCCCAGGGTTCTCCTCCTAAATATTCTCAGGTTTTTTCACTTGTGGAGTTGGTTACTTAGACTTGCTCTCAGCCCTACACCCATCTTTTTCCTCTCTACTCTCTAATGCTGGGACTAGGGTTTTGTAAACTGCATTTCTCAGGCTCCCTTGCCAACTGGGTTGCTGCCTTTTTGCCTGTCCTAATAGGAGGGCCTGACAGGTTCATAAGCAAGAAGAATGAAGAAGGCGTGTTCCTTTCTTTCTCTCTGTCTCTCCTCTATATTCTTTTCTGTCTTGCTGCTTTTAGCAGCAGCTCCTGAAGTTGCATCAATTTCCCAGAAACCAAGCCTTTGCCTCAGTGCCCCTTGTCCACAATCTCAGACTGGCTGACTGCCCCGGGCCTTAGTGCACCATCTCCTTTCTTGTTTCCCTAGCTAGAGTAGCTGTTTCCTGCCATTATTTATCTCTGGATTACCTCACTTCCCCATTTGACATCCTCAGCCCTTTCAACACTGTGTAACCAATTCCCTACATTAAATTCCCTCCATTTGAAACACTTAAAGTATTTTCTATTTTTCTGACTGGACCTTGGCTGATGCACTTGTCTGTTAATCAGTCTCCTCAATCTTCTGATGGTTTGCCAGGAGTGTGGGAACTCAAAAACATCCCTCCACACAAGACTCTGCAAATTTTTGGTCTTATATGTATGTATGGTACACACACACACAAACACACACTCACGCACACACACACCTAAGGAGTATTCTCAGAGGAGCATATCTCAGTATAATTCCTTTTATGTAAAAATGTACACACACACACACACACACACACACACAAAAGTTCATACGGATCATCACACTAACAATTATCTCATGTCATGGTAGAGAACATTAATGGTTTTTACACTCATTTTTTATATTAAAAATAGGTATCATTTCATAAAGCTATTTTTATTTTGAAAAAATTCAAATATCTTAAAAGCACATGAATGCATTATAAAAATTTATATTCATTTATTTGATTATATTAATTGGACAGTATATGTAATGTGAATAATAGGGGGTGAAATATCAGATACAATGTAAAATAATGTGACCACAATGTGCCTTTCTAATAGATTTAATAAACGTTTATTAAATTAATATTATTTTGTTTTTTAATTTAATTTTA
The DNA here is from genome assembly GCF_949987535.1 of Balaenoptera acutorostrata. Lineage (NCBI taxonomy): Eukaryota > Metazoa > Chordata > Mammalia > Artiodactyla > Balaenopteridae > Balaenoptera > Balaenoptera acutorostrata. Next base: position 23,476,544 of record NC_080080.1, on the reverse strand, counting down.
TCATATTGTGTGTCATTGTCATTTCTTCTATTAAAGCATAAGCTCTCTTAACTTTGATCAATTCTACTCTAAGACATCCTTGCATACATTAATCTGGTACCAATTGGAGTACACAGTAAATGAACAAAAGGCTTTGAATCAAAAGAAGAGAAAGCACCAAATGTAAGATTGATAATTACCTCTCCTGGGCACCTGTTTTTACTATAACTGAACAGCAGGATACTGCATGACTCCAAACAATGTCTAAGAGGAGGAATGAAGCAATTTCCACAGAACAAGTTAAAGACTGAGGGACTCCATTTTGCTGGTTTGTGTTGCAAACTTAATGTTATTTAAATGTATTTTTTATAGTATTTTAATAACAGTAATAAAGAGGAAAAAATGACAACATACAGCTATGTTACAACAAGCAGATGGTGGCTGGAGATGGTCCGTTCTCCAACTGTTCCTATCCTTTTCCAATTCATGATCAGTAAAAGAAATATACATTAGTGTTCCCCTGGTCTGCCATAATATTCCAACTATAAGGCTCAGAACACCAGTGTCTTACCAGATCAAAATTCTATACAATAATTATTTACCATTCTAAATTCAGAATTGTTAAGTAAGTGATGTTTTAGAGAGTTCAAGAGAGTCATTCTTTTGGAATTATAGACAAAATTTGTCTTCTGCCTCCATTAGAAAAGACTAACCAAGGGCAATAATTTACAGGCATAATTTATTAGCAAAGATATATTTTTATTCCCCTCAAAATTTATTTGGGGATAACTTGTTTTAACGAACATCATAATGGAATAGATCAGTCATAAATATTAGTGTACATGTTTGCAATCTGGTTTATGGTGTATTTTTGCCAACATGAATTGGCACTACTCTGTAAAATCCATCTGGGGACATATTTACATTTGGGGACACATTTAGAAAAACGTACTGTATGTCAAATAGATTCACCAAATCATGGTGAATTTGTGGTCTGTGCTTAGCAATTGGTTTTATGCCATGCAAATCAACATCTTCTCTAATTATCTTTACAACATCTAGATTTATACATTATTTTGTTTTGAATTTTTGAATTTTATTTATTTTTTTATACAGCGGGTTCTTATTAGTCATCAATTTTATACACATCAGTGTATACATGTCAATCCCAATCGCCCAATTCAGCACACCACCACCCCCATCTGCCTGCTGCTTTCCCCCCTTGGTGTCCATATGTTTCTTCTCTACATCTGTGTCTCCATTTCTGCCCTGCAAACCGGTTCATCTGTACCATTTTTCTAGGTTCCACATATATGTGTTAATATACGATATTTGTTTTTCTCTTTCTGACTTACTTCACTCTGTATGACAGTCTCTAGATGCATCCACCGTCTCAACAAATGACACAATTTCGTTCCTTTTTATGGCTGAGTAATATTCCATTGTATATATGTACCACAACTTCTTTATCCATTCCTCTGTCGATGGGCATTTAGGTTGCTTCCATGACCTGGCTATTGTAAATAGTGCTGCAATGAATATTCGGGTGCATGTGTCTTTTTGAATTATGGTTTTCTCTGGGTATATGCCCAGTAGTGGGATTGCTGGATCATATGGTAATTCTATTTTTAGTTTTTTAAGGAACCTCCATGCTGTTCTCCATAGTGGCTGTATCAATTTACATTCCCACCAACAGTGCAAGAGGGTTCCCTTTTCTCCACACCCTCTCCAGCATTTGTTGTTTGTAGATTTTCTGATGATGCCCATTCTAACTGGTGTGAGGTGATACCTCATTGTAGTTTTGATTTGCATTTCTCTAGTAATTAGTGATGTTGAGCAGCTTTTCATGTGCTTCTTGGCCATCTGTATGTCTTCTTCGGAGAAATGTCTATTTAGGTCTTCTGCCCATTTGGGGATTCGGTTGTTCGTTTTTTTAATATTGAGCTGCATGAGCTGCTTATATATTTTGCAGATTAATCCTTTGTCCATTGATTCGTTTGCAAATATTTTCTCCCATTCTGAGGGTTGTCTTTTTGTCTTGTTTATGGTTTCCTTTGCTGAGCAAAAGCTTTGCAGTTTCATTAGATCCTACTTGTTTATTTTTGTTTTTATTTCCATTACTCTAGGAGGTGGATCAAAAAAGATCTTGCTGTGATTTATGTCCAAGAGTGTTCTTCCTATGTTTTCCTCTAAGAGTTTTATAGTGTCCAGTCTTACATTTAGGTCTCTAATCCATTTTGAGTTTATTTTTGTGTATGGTGTTAGGGAGTGTTCTAATTTCATTCTTTTACATGTAGCTGTCCAGTTTTCCCAGCACCACTTATTGAAGAGACTGTCTTTTCTCCATTGCATATCCTTGCCTCCTTTGTCATAGATTAGTTGACCATAGGTACGTGGGTTTATCTCTGGGCTTTCTATCTTGTTCCATTGATCTATATTTCTGTTTTTGTGCCAGTACCATATTGTCTTGATTACTGTAGCTTTGTAGCATTGTCTGAGGTCAGGGAGTCTGATTACTCCACCTCTGCTTTTTTCCCTCATGACTGCTTTGGCTATTTGGGGTCTTTTGTGTCTCCATACAAATTTTAAGATTTTTTGTTCTAGTTCTGTGAAAAATGCCAGTGGTAATTTGATAGGGATTGCATTGAATCTGTAGATTGCTTTGGGTAGTATAGTCATTTTCACAATATCGATCCTTCCAATTCAAGAACATGGTATATCTCTCCATCTGTTGGTATCATCTTTAATTGCTTATAGTTTAGTGTCTTATAGTTTTCTGCATACAGGTCTTTTGTCTCCCTAGGTAGGTTTATTCCTAGGTATTTTATTCTTTTTGTTGCAATGGTAAATGGGAGTGTTTCCTTAATTTCTCTTTCAGATTTTTCATCATTAGTGTATAGGGATGCAAGAGATTTCTGTGCATTCATTTTGTATCCTGCAAATTTACCACATTCATTGATTAGCTCTAGTAGTTTTCTGGTGGCATCTCTAGGATTCTCTATGTATAGTATCATGTCATCTGCAAACAGTGACAGTTTTACTTCTTCTTTTCCAATTTGTATTCCTTTTCTTTCTTTTTCTTCTCTGATTGATGTGGCTAGAACTTCCAAAACTATGTTGAATAATAGTGGTGAGAGTGGACATCCTTGTCTTGTTCCTGATCTTAGAGGAAATGCTTTCAGTTTTTCACCATTGAAAATGATGTTTGCTGTGAGTTTGTCATATATGGCCTTTATTATGTTGAGGTCGGTTCCCTCTATGCCCACTTTCTGGAGAGTTTTTATCATAAATCAGTGTTGAATTTTGTCAAAAGCTTTTTCTGCATCTATTGAGATGATCATATGGTTTTTGTTCTTCAGTTTGTTAATATGGTGTATCACATTGATTGATTTGCATATGTTGAAGAATCCTTGCATCCCTGGGATAAATCCCACTTGATGATGGTGTATGATCCTTTTAATGTGTTGCTGGATTCTGTTTGCCAGTATTTGGTTGAGGATTTTTGCATCTATATTCATCAGTGATATTGGTCTGTAATTTTCTTTTTTTTGTAGTGCCTTTGTCTGCTTTTGATATCTGGGTGATGATGGCCTCATAGAATGAGTTTGGCAGTGTTCCTTCCTCCACAATTTGTTGGAAGCTTGAGAAGGATGGGTTTTAGCTCTTCTCTAAATGTTTGATAGAATTCACGTGTGAAGCCATCTGGTCCTGGACTTTTGTTTGTTGAAAGATTTTTAATCACAGTTTCAATTTCATTACTTGTGATTGCTCTGTTCATATTTTCTATTTCTTCCTGGTCCCATCTTGGAAGGTTATACCTTTCTAAAAATTTGTCCATTTCTTCCAGCTTGTCCATTTTATTGGCATAGAGTTGCTTGTAGTAGTTTCTTAGGATGCTTTGTATTTCTGTGGTGTCTGTTGTAACTTCTCCTTTTTCATTTTTAATTTTATTGATTTGAGTCCTCTCCCTCTTTTTCTTGATGAGTCTGGCTAATGGTTTATCAATTTTGTTTATCCTCTCAAAGAACCAGCTTTTAGTTTTATTGATCTTTGCTATTGTTTTCTTTGTTTCCATTTCCTTTATTTCTGCTCTGATCTTTATTATTTCTTTCCTTCTGCTAACTTTGGGTTTTGTTTGTTCTTCTTTCTCTAGTTCCTTTAGGTGTAAGTCTAGATTGTTTATTTGAGATTTTTCTTGTTTCTTGAGGTAGGCTTGTATAGCTATAAACTTCCCTCTTAGAACTGCTTTTGCTGCATCCCATAGGTTTTGGATCATCGTGTTTTCATTGTCATTTGTCTCTAGGTATTTTTTGATTTCCTCTTTGCTTTGTTCGGTGATCTCTTGGTTATTTAGTAACATACGATTTAGCCTCCATGTGTTTTTTACATTTTTTTCCCTGTAATTCATTTCTATTCTCATAGCGTTGTGGTCAGAAAAGAGGCTTGATATGATTTCAATTTTTTTAAATTTACTGAGGCTTGATTTGTGACCCCAGATGTGATCTATCCTGGAGAATGTTCTGTGCACACTTGAGAAGAAAGTGTAATCTGCTGTTTTGGGATGGAATGTCCCATAAATATCAATTAAATCTATCTGGTCTATTGTGTCATTTTAAGTTTCTGTTTCCTTATTTATTTTCATTTTGGATGATCTCTCCATTGATGTGAGGTGTTAAAGTCCCCCACTCTTATTGTGTTACTGTCGATTTCCTCTTTTATAGCTGTTAGCAGTTGCCTTATGTATTGAGGTGCTCCTATGTTGGGTGCATATATATTTATAATTGTTATATCTTCTTCTTGCATTGATCCCTTGATCATTATGTAGTGTCCTTCCTTGTCTCTTGTAACATTCTTTATTTTAAAGTCTATTTTATCTGATATGAGTATTGCTACTCCAGGTTTCTTTTGATTTCCATTTGCATGGAATATCTTTTTCCATTCCCTCCCTTTCAGTCTGTATGTGTCCCTAGTTCTGAAGTGGGTCTCTTGTAGACAGCATATATATGGGTCTTGTTTTTGTATCCATTCTGCAAGCCTGTGTCTTTTGGTTGAAGCATTTAATCCATTCACGTTTAAGTTAATTATCGATATGTATGTTCCTATGACCATTTTCTTAATCGTTTTGGGTTTGTTTTTGTAGGTCCTTTTCTTCTCTTGTGTTTCCTACTTAGAGAAGCTCCTTTAACATTTGTTGTAGAGCTGGTTTGGTGGTGCTGAATTCTCTTAGCTTTTGCTTGTCTGTAAAGCTTTTGATTTCTCCATCAAATCTAAATGAGATCCTTGCCGGGTAGAGTCATCTTGGTTGTAGGTTCTTCCCTTTCATCACTTTAAGTATATCATGCCACTCCCTTCTGGCTTATAGAGTTTCTGCTGAGAAATCAGCTGTTAACCTTATGGGAGTTCCCTTGTATGTTATTTGTCGTTTTTCCCTTGCTGCTTTCAATAATTTTTCTTTGTCTTTAATTTTTGCTGGTTTGATTACTATGTGTCTCGGCATGTTTCTCCTTGGGTTTATCCTGCCTGGGACTCCCTGTGCTTCCTGGACTTGGGGGGCTATTTCCTTTCCCATGTTAGGGAAGTTTTCGACTATAATCTCTTCAAATATTTTCTCGGGTCCTTTCTCTCTCTCTTCTCCTTCTGGGACCCCTATAATGCGAATGTTGTTGCGTTTAATGTTGTCCCAGAGGTCTCTTAGGCTGTCTTCATTTCTTTTCATTCTTTTTTCTTTATTCTGTTCTGCAGCAGTGAATTCCACCATTCTGTTTTCCAGGTCACTTATCCGTTCTTCTGCCTCAGTTATTCTGCTATTGATTCCTTCTAGTGTATTTTTCATTTCAGTTATTGTATTGTTCATCTCTGTTTGTTTGTTCTTTAATTCTTCTAGGTCTTTGTTAAACATTTCTTGCATCTTCTCGATCTTTGCCTCCATTCTTTTTCTGAGGTCCTGGATCATCTTCACTATCATTATTCTGAATTCTTTTTCTGGAAGGTTGCCTATCTCCACTTCATCTAGTTGTTTTTCTGGGGTTTCATCTTGTTCCTTCATATGGTACATAGCCCTCTGCCTTTTCATCTTGTCTATTTTTCTGTGAATGTGGTTTTTGTTCCACAAGCTGCAGGACTGTAGTTCTTCTTGCTTCTGCTGTCTGCCCTTTATTACATTCTTGATATCCCATTATATTAGGCCATTGCAGGAAAAATGGTGACATGGAAGGAGCTGACTTTTTCCATGCTTATAGCATCATTTCTGGATATTTACCGCAATTGAATGTACCACTCTTTCTTACCTACAGGCTCCTAACATCCTCATGCCCCTCTTCATTTTCCCTAAGGAACCCTACACTATGCATTAAGTCTGATATAAGTTCACACCAAAGTGTAAAGGACTGCTATGTATATACATATTATAACTGTGGGGCAATGTGTATTTAACTGAGCATAAAACCTTAAGCCAGTCCCCTCTTCTGTGACTACTGCTACTGTCTCAGCTCAAACCCTGACAGGTTCTCATCTGGTCTCTGACAACAGCCCCCAGACCATCTCCCTTTCTCCATAGGCTGCTGCCCCTACAATCCAAGTCAAACTACACCAGTGTAGTCTTTTTTTTTTTTTTTTTTTTTTTTTCAAAGTATGTTCCTCTTCTCTTTATTTATTTATTTATTTATTTATTTATTTTTATTTTTGGATGTGCTGGGTCTTCGGTTCGTGCGAGGGCTTTCTCCAGTTGCGGCAAGTGGGGGCCACTCTTCATCGCGGTGCGGGGACCGCTCTTCATCGCGGTGCGCGGGCCTTTCACTATCGCGGCCCCTCCCGTTGCGGGGCACAGGCTCCAGACGCGCAGGCTCAGTAATTTTGGCTCACGGGCCCAGCCGCTCCGCGGCATGTGGGATCCTCCGAGACCAGGGCTCGAACCCGTGTCTCCTGCTTTAGCAGGCAGATTCTCAACCACTGCGCCATCAGGGAAGCCCCAGTGTAGTCTTTTTAAAAAGAAGTGCTCATCCTGTTACACATCCCTGCCTCAAAATGTTCTCCACTCAGTATTTGATAAAACTAAACTGTATCTAATTTTCTGACCTTATCCCTTCCTATACCACTCTTGCATCTTACTCATCTTCTACCAATTTCCAAACACTTTGCAGTGTTTCATGCTGACATGTATTGTTCAGGGTTTTTGTTTTGGTTTTTTTTTGTTTTTGTCTGGCTGGAATAAATTCTTCCATTGATCCATTGAGTGGAATTCTGTTGGTCCTTCAAGTGGTGGAGAGATGAATTGGGAGATTGGGATTGACATATATACACCAATATGTATAAAATAGATGACTAATAAGAACCTGCTGTATAAAAAATAAAATTCAAAAAAAAACCCAAAAACAAAAACAAAAGACTTAACCCTAGTCTGAACTCCTCTCTGAAGCCTCTCTTGGCACCTGTTTAAGAACAACTACTCTCTCCTTGACAACCCTTATACATACCTCTGTTTGTCTGTTTCTCCTACTAGATAGACTGTAAGCCCCTAGAGGTCAGCGGCTATATCTTAAGCTGTGTCTTATATGACTTTTTATTCCCTACAATTGATCTTTATAGGTGCTTTACACACGTGTGTTAGTTGAATAAGCTGAAATAACATAATTGCAATGTTTAAATATCAAACATCATTAAACCATAGAGGAAGCATTTTTTGTGATACGGAAGTTTCACACTTGAAGGCAAATATGTATAAGCTTCTTAAGCATAAGGCTAGTGTATAGAAAATCTGTATTCCTTACATAGATGCATCAGTAGAGATTTGCTAGGTGTCTTCCCAGCATGTATTTTACTTCTTTCTCCCTTTATTAATGATATTCTGGGTTTCCCAGCTGTGTGATTTGGATGGAATTAATTTGTATTCATCTAATGAGGTAAGCCTTTGCTCTCCTTCCTCTTAGAAGAAAATCTCATCCTTCTGCCACAGTGGTTGGTTCAGAAGCAGTCACAAGACAGAAGGCAGGCCAATCAAAGCCAATGAAAATCACTTCTAGGATTCTATGTGAGTTATCAGGAAAGTGAATTTTTGTTTCTGTGTGCATATAAGTAAGAACAGACATAACCCAAGGAAATAAAAACAATTACTCTGTAGCATGGAGAAAATAACCAAAATTGAGAAATTGGAGCCCACTATAAAGAGAATCCAGGTCTTGGAAATATGTATGTGAGCTTTGGACCAAAATGCTCTTAGGTTTTCATTCCTAGCCAAATATTCCTTTTTTTTTGTATACTATTTTTGTTTTTAGATCAATTTTATGTTTATAGAAAAATTACACAGAAAGTACAGAGGGTTTCCATATACCCCTTTTCCCCTGCACACAGTTTCTCCTAGTATTAATATCCTTCATTATTACGGTACATTAGTTAAAATTGATGAAGTATTATTGATACATCATTATTAACTAAAGTCCATAGGTTACATTAGGGTTCATTCTTTGTGTTGTGTAGTTGTATACATTTTATCAAATGCATAATGTCAGGTACCCACCATTACAGTATCATACAGAATATTTCATTGCCCTAAAAACCCCCTGTGCCCCATCTACTATCATCCCTCTCTCCCTCCCTGCAAACTCCTGGCAACTACTGATATTTTTACTGTCTCCATCGTTTTACCTTTTCCAGGGTGTCATATAGTTAGCTCACACAATATTTAGTCTCTTCCAACTGGCTTCTTTCACTTAGAAATATACATTCAAGATTTTCTATACCTTTTCCTGGCTTAATAGCTCATTTCTTTCTATCACTGAATCGTATTCCATTTTTTGGACTTATCACACTTTGTCCATTCACATATGTTGATGAACATCTTGGTTGCCTCCAAGTTTGGGCAGTTATAATAAGGCCACCATAAACATTCATGTGCAGGATTTTGTGTGGAATAATTTTCAGCTCAGTTGAATTGCAGAATTATATAATAAGCTTATGTTCAACTTAGTAAAAAACTGCCAAGTGTCTTCCAAAGTGGTTGTACCATTTTGCATTTCCCAGCAATCAATGAGAGTTCATGTTATATTAATCCTTACCAATATTTGTTTCCTTTAGTTTTTAAGCCAGATTTAATGCAATTTTTTAGATACTCATAGCTGATAGAACTCTAACCAATAGAGAAAGCATAAGAACAAAAGTGGGAAAAATACATAGGCATAATATAAGGATCCAAGCCCATGGTACTCGGATTGGAATTCTAGTTCTTTCATTTATTAAATGCGAGATTTTGGACAGGTTAATTAACCTCACTGAATCTCAGATTTTTTATTGGTATAGAAAACAGGGGAGGGGCTTCCCTGGTGGCTCAGTGGTTGAGAATCTGCCTGCTAATGCAGGAGACACGGGTTCGAGCCCTGGTCTGGGAAGATCCCACATGCCACGGAGCAGCTGGGCCCGTGAGCCACAACTACTGAGCCTGTACATCTGGAGCCTGTGCCCCGCAACGGGAGGGGCCGCGATAGTGAAAGGCCCACGCACCGTGATGAAGAGCGGTCCCCACACCGCGATGAAGAGTGGCCCCCACTTGCCGCAACTAGAGAAAGCCCTCGCACGAACCAAAGACTCAACACAGCCAAAAATAAAGAAAGAAAGAAAGAAAGAAAACAGGGGAAATGGTCTTCCCAAGACTGTCATAAACCCTGAACACAACTGACCACTTAACAATCAGTGTATTTAAGAAAATCAAGACTTAGATTATCACCCTGGAAATTAGAAAAATATAAGTGAGAAGAAATGGAAGCATATCATTAAATTTTCTTTTGTTACAAACCTCAGATCAGTTTTAAATCAGTTTAAAATTAAATCAGTTTAATTTCCTCTTTTGTGTTCTTTGCCAATACAAAATAAAAAAATAAAAAAATTAGAAGAAAGCTAAGGCATATGTCTCAGAAATCTCTCTTCCAAAATGGCAGTTCTGAGCTCTAGTACTTTTTGCTTGCCTCTGCCTGATTCACTTCCATGCATTTAGTGAACTAATTAATGAAGCATAAAAATATCAGTTTAGTATTCCTACATACTGATTATGTGAAAAGTGGTGTCATCAATTTTAAGTGGAAAAAACATGAAATAAAAGTAAGATGATGCTGAATTTTTTATTAAATAGATTTCCTCTGCACAAATAGAGAAATTCATGAGGAGACATTTTACTCTTACCTCAGTACTTTGTGTGCATCTCTTCCCATGCCTGTTTAAATGTTCCCTTTCTTTTCAATATTTTTGTTTGTCTTCAAGAAACAGATCTTTATTCACTAATCTTCTGGCTCACTTTTAGGGTCCCTAGCCACAAAACTTCCTTATATGTTCTTTTACCTTTCTTAGGCCAAATATAAGAGTAATGTGGATGAAGTATTAAAATATTTAAATATGTATCATTTCTTTATTTTGTTTGAGGAAGGTCTTCAGCAGACGAATCATTCAAAATGCAATATCTATGAAGTGGATCTTTTTGCTAAGTATATCGTAAGAATTCCTGGGGAGTTACAAAGAACTACAGAAAAGAAACAATCTCTTTTTTCTCTATTGTTTTTGATGTTCACTTTTCTTAAGGATTCCATAAGCTCTAGCTACCTCTTTAAACTCACCCAAATAACTGTTGGTTTCTCATGCTTTCCTATTTCTATAAAGCTTATCTTTTCTTTTTTCATTTTTGCTTCCTCTTCTCTGCTAAACATCAATTTTTATTTATTTATGCCCATTAATAAATTTGTAATTATAAAAATTGCTCAAGATCTAGATTATAGGGATAAATGTAATGCAATTCTGAAACATAACATAAGCAAGTCATTGCATTTTGAAAGTATATAGGTTGTATTCAGCCAAGCAACTAATAAATGTATTAAAATGTATCAACAAATAGTTACGACCCATTATGTGTCAGGAGCTGTTGTGTTAGATAGGAGAGATACCAAGCTAAAAAGAGTCCATTCTCCAACGAAGTTAAGAGTCTGGTAGAATGTGAACATACAAACAAGCACAACAATACTGTATCAGTCAGTGTCTACCCAGGAGACTAAAAATCACCTTAAGTACAACAGAAGGAATTTAATGCAGGGAATTCTTAGATGGGTGATAGGAGAAGTGAGAGACAAACAAGGAACAAATAGGTAAATGAGAGATTAACAACAGCAGGAAGTCACTCCATCACCGCAAAAACAAAGGGGCCAGAATCACCTTACAGAAACGAACCATGGCTGACCAGAGCTGGAGCCACGGAGGAAACAGAGCTCCTGCAAGGGAAGCAGTCTGAGGCAGAGAAAGAAGGGGAAATATCTTGACTTTCTCAATCCTCCCTTTTGGATTTTCAGCCAGTGTGTTCCATTGGCAAATTGAGCAAATCCAACTGGGATCTAGCTGACATGGGAACCAGAAAAATTCACCCCACATCAGTTAAGCTCCCCTCAAGACAGAGCAGAGCAAGAGAGAGACACAGAATAGCTCAGAGGGTCATTGGGCCCAGAAATAGCACGTATACTATGATAATAGTCTGAGCAAGGCAGAGTGGAGGCATAAAAGAACTGATCAATTCTGGAGTGAAGGGGGAATGAGCAGTGAATTCCTCATACTAGTATCTCAGAATAGACATCGCAAGGATGGAAGGAAGGAAGGAAAGAAGGAAGGAAGGAAGGAAGGAAGGGAAGGGAAGGGAAGGGAAGGGGGCCAAATAAAAGTCATTTAATCTTGAGGCTTATTTTTTTTTTAAGTGGTATATACATTCTCTGTTTGTGAAAAAGCAATGTTAGCTATTAAGATGCAAACTGACCCAGAGAGAACATGTCTATGAGGGTAACATCTCAGGGCATGTCACCACCAGATAGAAACTGCTTTCTAATTTAGTGTCCCAATGGTCATGCATGAAGATAGAACAATAAAAGGCTAGTTCATAAAAGGAAAATTTTAAGATTTACCCTTTAGGTTCCAGGGGACTCCAGGAATGGTGGTGGTGATTCAAGCCCTATCAAGGAAACTTTCATTTTACATGTTCATTACAGTACGGTAATCTAAACCCACAAAGAAATCCAAGTGTCAAATCTTTTACATATCATAATTTGTTTCATGCTCCAAGCCTGGCAAGGATCAAGAAAAGAAAGGAAATTGTTGGGGGCATGAGTTGTAGAAGAAACTAAGTGAATCAGAGACCCAAAACTTCAGAAACCACATTGGAACAAGTCTTAGGCTATTCAGCACAACACACAATAGTCAAGAAGAAAATAAACTGAGAATCAGTAACCTCAAATTCTGAAATCACCTGAAAACTTTAAACATGATATTTACATTTCCTTTTCAATGCAATGCACAACAGGGTCACAGAGCCACATGGAAACCACAACCTGGGAAATTTTATCTTCCCTGACAACCTCACAAATCTTATTTTGCCTTGTGCCCAGACATTACCAGGGCTGTATGCATCTCTTGATGTGAGAAACATGCCCCTGAAAAGACTGGAATTAAAGGTTGTAGTGCTCTATAATTCTGTCTGCATGTTTTTATTTCATTTATGTGTTCCAATATCTTTTTTCAAGATGTACCTGTTAGAAGGAAACACAAATCAGTACTTTTGATTTCCCAAATTTACTGTTTATGTCTTTCTCTGTTTTTGCCTTCTAGTAGAGAAAAACCTAAATTCTCAAAAGATTAATGAATTCACATTGTCAAAAATAGTTTACTTGAGGCCAGCAGATCTTTCAGTAAAAAGGGAAAAACAGTCCATGATTTAATCCCAAATCTTTGAACTTTATTATTGCCTCCTTTGTATTCAGTTTGTCTCTCAAAATTGTCAAAAGCCCTAAAGTCTTTTTTTTTTTTTTTTTGGCCATGCCCCGTGTCACGTGGAACTTCTGCAACCAGGGATCAAACCCATGCGCCCTGCGTTGGGAGCACAGACTCTTAACCAGTGGCACACCAGGGAAGTCCCCTAAGGTCTTTTTGATGGTCACAAATACCCATTTATAAAGCATTTTACTTAGTCAGTGGACAAGAAATGGCATACTAATATTATAACCATGTCTGCAAATAAGATACTCCAGGACTACCTTTGGATGACTGGGAAGGGTGTCAGGGAGATTCCTGCTTTGAATAGACCCTCAATCTTATCCAGAATTTGTAGAAGAAACGACATTTCGGATATTTTAAAAGATTACTGTATACACCTAAAAGTAGGTAAAACAAATAAATGTAAGGGAAGCTTTCTCTAAGGATTCTGTTTCTCTGAAATGACTCAGAAGTGAGATTCACTACAGACAAGCTTTTTGCTTCAACAAGACAGGACCGTGTACTTAACCTGCAGTGTACTTAACCCGGAGGTTGTCTAGCTGCTAAGTTGACTTACCATTCCTATCTAATTTATCCTAGTGTGGTCCCCATGATTCAAATGGTTTGCGAGAGTACTACTGGAGGTCTAAAAAATGTCCAAGAGAAAAGCGAACAAACTTTCTCAGAACCTCTTCCTTCAAGATCATCATTCCAGCTGGTTCATTTTCACCCAAAAAGCTGACCACTTTTAAAGAGATAGAAGTGGAGAAGAGGACAGAATTGCAAAAGATCACCTGGTTCAATCCTTCATACTAGTAAATGTCTGACACCCAGAACAAATAGTTTCTTGAAGACCTCAGAGAGGGAAGGGATGGGAGAGAAGGGAAAGATTTATTGAGCACCTAACAAATGTAATCTCAACATCTGCAATATCCCTTGATACCGAATTTCATCACCTTCACATTAAAAAATTTCTTCCTTGTGCCTAATTCTAATCTTCCTTCCTTTATTTTTACTGAAATTTATTATATTTTTGTGGTCCAGAATTATAGAGAATAACTGTTGAGCAAACCTCCTCAATTTAATATATGTACAGATAAAGACAAAAATCAAAACACCGTTTGTGCTTCCCTAAGCCCCCAAACCATGTAATCATTTTCATTCTTTTAAGTATTTTGTAATTTTCCATTTACACATCTCTTTAAGTATAGAAAAATAAAATTAAAAGATTACAGCCTTTGGTCTGTTGCATTCTTTTCTGTACACTAAATCAGGTAGGCTTATTTCCACAATGGCATCACATTGCTGACTAATTCAAAATTTACTCAACCAAGCCCTAGGTCCTTTCCTTTGTATTCTCCTGCACAGACAGTTCTTCCTCAAATTGTATTTATAATGTTTATATTTCTGTCCCTAAGTAACTGAGCAAACATATTGTGGTTATAGCCAGGGGATGTAAGGAATGAAAGACAACAGGTTTTAGAGAATCACATTGAGAATTACTAGTTCCCTCCAGCACCAAATATTAAGAACAAGTTTGAAAAATTTTTGGAATCAATTATGATGAATATGTCCCAATTATTTTTTTAAAGTCTCACTGATAAAAGGTAAAATCTTGAGCTGGTCAACAAATTACCTCAGCTGATCTTAGTTCCTTAGGGAAGAGATGACATATAGAGGGAATTAAGCTTTAAGGTAGCAAGAATTTGCAAAATAAGTGAACAAATAAAAAGGGTTGATTAATCAGAATATCATGAATAAAATCTGAAAATACTATATAAATGAGTATAAATTTTGATATTTGGATGCAAAAATAAAAGATAAGCAAGAGACAGAAAGCTAGCTCCTCTCAGCCTCTGGGTAGCTTTCAGTGGGGATGTTTTATATCTAAGAACAAATGATAAAAGACTCAGCCTGATGGGGCAGTGGCTAAGAATCCTCCTGCCAATGCAGGGGACAGGGGTTTGATCCCTGGTGCAGGAAGATCCCACATGCCTCGGAGCAACTAAGCCCATGCACCACAACTACTGAGCCCACGTGCCACAACTACTGAACCCGCATGCCACAACTACTGAAGCCTGCACACCTAGAGCCCATGCTCCACAACAAGAGAAGCCACTGCAATGAAAAGCCCGTGCACCACAACAAAGAGTAGCACCTGCTCACCGTAACTAGAGAAAAGCCACGTACAGCAATGAAGACCCAATGCAACCAAAGAATAAATAAGTAAATAAATAAAATAAAATATATATGGAATCTAAAAAAAAAAATGGTTCTGAAGAACTTAGGGGCAGGACAGGAATAAAGACTCAGACATAGAGAATGGACTTGAGGACGCTGGGAGGGGTAAGGGTAAGCTGGGACAAAGTGAGAGAGTGGCATGGACATATATACACTACCAAATGTAAAATAGATAGCTAGTGGGAAGCAGCTGCATAGCACAGGTAGATCAGCTCGGTGCTTTGTGACCACCTAGAGGGGTGGGATAGGGAGACTAGGAGGGAGACGCAAGAGGGAGGGGATATGGGGATGTATGTATACGTATAGCTGATTCACTTTGTTATGCAGCAGCAACTAACACAACAATGTAAAGCAATTATACTCCAGTAAAGATGTTAAAAAAAAAAAAAAGACTCAGCCTTAGATCAAAGCTAAATGGATATTCCCTTGGAAACAGGTACATGCCTCAATAAAATTCAGTCTTTATAGGATATGTACCAATGTACAAGTGTAACCAGTTTTTAGAAAATCTTAATTATATTAACTATAAGAAATAGCCATTATTTTACCTAGTAGGGCATAAAAAATTAATAAGCAAAAACCTCAATTAAGTAGAGTTGAGATACCAGAAGGGGAGCTCTCATGCCCTGTGAGGATAGCAGAGCCCAACAGGAAGAGGAAAGACTCTTCTTGCCTGGCAAGGACTCAGCCAATAAAAACCTACGGACTCATTGTTTGCTATAGCCCTCTCAGCTTCCTTTTTCTCTTTATAAAAGGGGCTCTTGTTCCCTTGGAAGTGGGGACTTGCAGGTGGCTTGCCATGGTTGCAGACCCTGAATTGCAATTCTCTGCCAATCCCAAATAAACCCATTTTTGCTGGAGAAATAACTGGCAGTCGAAATGTTTTAGGTCAATAAGAGTTAGTTCCAACATGCCTACTGAGACATCGCTTAATTTATTCTCATAAAACCTAAGTATATACACTTTTTTCCAGATTGGAATTTATGGGTATCTTACTTAGCAAACTGCTGGAACTCAAACTTTACTCTTTCTTTGACACCAACATTCATTTGATCTCACAAGCACAAAATTTCAAATATTTTTATTCTTCCTTTATTCCACATGGTCAGTTGTCACCAAAGCTTGTCAAAGTTGAACTTGAGTTGTTTCTTTTCTCCAATGACCAATACATGTGCACCTTCCTAATCTCAATAGTCTGCTGATCGACGTAACATTTCTCAGGTGATCTTTTGACATTTCTTGATATTCTTTTTGCTGTTAGAGTGATTTTTTTAAAATATTCTTTTGTAGTTTTACTTTTTTACTTCTTTTTGACTTCTGTATCATTTAGGACATTGGGTTACAAATTACAGGAAACTCAATTGTGTAAGAAAACTTAGTCACATGATTACACATAGCCCCTTGGGAGACTAGGAGATGTAGTCTCCATCTGGGTAGCCACAGACAAGCTAAAACCAGGGTATAAAATCTGTTCATCACTGAAAAGATAGAGAGACACATCCTGGTATTATTAGTATCTTTATAGTCACACAAAAAGACTTTGTAATTGTTCTGTTTTGTTTTTAAAGGACCATAGTAATAGTATCTTTAAGTATATAGTATGATTAGTCTAGCAATATTTTTTTTTAAAAACTTGCTCTGCTAAGGTTTAATATTCTGCCAAGATGTTCCTAGGCTGCCTCTGGAGCAAAAAAATAATTGAGCAATAAGAATTCTGGCCCGTCAATTACTCTTCAACTAAAATAGCACCATCTTTACCTGATATATATATATAGAGAGAGAGAGTGAGAGACTCTATACCACACGGGTTAACCATAGACATTTTCTCATCCCGGGATAGATAAGTATTCTTCTTGACAAACCTATTTCCATAACTTGAACAATTATGTTTTTAAGGTCAAATTGTACTGAAATCAGAAGATTGAAATTCTTCTCAGATTTTACTGTATAAGAGAGAAGAAAACTGAAAAAAAAATAGTTTGGTATGTATGTGAGAAATTTTTTCTACTTGGAATGTGAGAAGAGAATTTGTTAATTTGGAATGTGGAGAAGAAAATGATTTATGGATAGGTACACTCAAATAATAGGAAAGAACAACTTTGGTCTGAACTGAATGTTAGATCCCAATATTTTTTACCTTCCTGTTGAGTACTTACAACTTCCTATGAAGTCTTACAGTGCCGGTGGAGACAAGGAATGGTATTCTTTGAATTCCCCAAGCCTTTTCCACACCCATCCACTTAATTTTTTTTACATTTGTCTGCTACATGTTTCTTGGTATTTAGAATCTTAGAACATTTTCGGTAGACAGAAAGCTGACCTCCGACATCTAACACACAATTATAATTTCAGTTCCAAGTGAACACCCACTCAATCCCTTTAACAGTAATCCTAGCCAAAGCTTTAATACATAGGGTGAAATCTCCCAAGGCTAGAACGTTTTCTTGGCAGAGGGACATCAAGGGGATGGAAAATGCTTTGAAAGAAGGACCTAAGTTTTGTTTTGTTTTGTTTTTAATTTTTATACACTAAAGCTTTATCTTTGCCAAGCGCGCTTCTTCGAGCACTTTGGCAAAGAGCGCTTTGCCAGCCTGCAATGTCTAAAGGATAGAAAGTATATATTCTTATGAGATTTTGTTACAATGGAATTTATTAAACGACTTCATGTGTTTTACACCTTCAGAGATAGCCAAAGGACCTTGGCACTCATATTCCCAACCTGGCTCCAGTGATCTTTGTATTCTTTCCCTTCCTCTCTCAGAATTTAAGTGTAGAATCCATATCACTATAATATTTTTACTCATTTTTTCTTGCAATTTTGCTTTTTTATTTGTGATTATGCTGTTTTTCCAGTTTCAAAATTTATATTATTTCTAATTTTATTTCTTTTGCATTTTATCAAAGTACCCATTAAATTCTGGTTACATAAAGAAAAATTAAAAATAAACCATCCATTTCTTGGAGCTGTATTGATCTACCATATTAACCCTGTGTGAGGCATTTCTTCTGGTCAAGTCCGGAACTTATTTTTCTATTCTAGCATTCATTTTCTTTGTTCTCTTAATTCTTGTTTAGGGCTTTCATAATAATAATTTATTAACCTACTCCACGTAGTTTCCCAGTACTCATTCCTTAACGCTTTATCGAGAAATCTGTAACTGGGTAGTCTTTGTAATAAAAAATCTGGGTGAATGTATAGTATGTGGTGTAACTGATGTAGGACACATTTTAAATTTATTTGGCCCCCTCCAAAGAAAAATATTTCATTTTAGTAAATTGTCTATGTTCATTAATGTTTCTACTCTCCTCAAATAATAGGTAAAACAATAGCTCTTTAAGGCATTGAGTCTAGAGAATCAGGAAAATTTTGTGAAGGGTAAGTATCTCTAGGTGATCAGTATCAAAGGTAGAGAAATGTTGGTTTCAAAAATCTTAGTCTTCAGTAACCCTACATCCTCCTTTTCTGAAACCCAACCCCTCAACTCCCTCACATGGCTTGAGGGCATAAGGATCGGAACAGTTCAAAACCACTTAATTTGTGAAAACTAAATACCCAAATAGCATTTCAAAGAGTGAAGATCAAAGATATGGAACTACAATCACTGGAAAATATTTTTCTTTTTAAAATAAGGCAAATACATTATGTAAAGTAAAATTGAAGCATCTGCTACTGTTGTAAATAAAAATTGCCAGGGAAATTGAAATATCCTTTGGCAAGTTTACCATGTGAAACCATTGGAAAAATTCTGGACATTTTGTTTAAGATGGTAACATTAGGGTGATTATATGTATTGTTCAAGCTAAGACACTTGTAAGAGTGAAAGCAAGCAGTATTAATAATTAGGTTGGGACTGTTTCCAAACAAACTGAGACATATATATGATCATTCTAAAAATATCACTGATGAACTTTATACACTTAGATATAAAAACAGCCCATAATTCCATAACTATTTTTTAATAAAAATGTTAAAAGATCCCCAGATACACTAAAAAATGTAGAAAGAAAAAAAATAAAGATAAATTACAATGGAACTAGTTTCTATAAAGAGCACTGAAAAGCAGACAGAAGAACTACCACTACAGATAAACAACAAGGTCCTACTGTATAGCACAGGGAAAGATATTCAATATCCTGTGATAAACCATAGTGGAAAAGAATATAAAAAAAGAATGTATATATGTGTATAACTGAGTCACTTTGCCATACAGCAGAGATTGGCACAAGATTGTAAATCAACTATACTTCAATGAAAAAAAAAAAAGAACTACCTCTATAATTAGTGTCCTAGAATAGAAAAGACAAATGGACAACTGGTATAAAAGAAGTGTCCTGATTTTTCCTTCAATTCAAAATAAAATTGAGTAATAAAATGGAGATAAAAGAATGGGGATTTAAAAGAATTTTAATCCAAGTCAACATGATAAAATTAAATAACAGTATGAGCTGATCATCTAAAAGTGTTGGTTATCTATCTGATAATTTAGTCATTAGCAATGATGAAAACTTCTATGGCATGAACCTTCGGGCTGATATACTTAAGTCCCCCTTTGTTAACAGTCTATACGCACTTCCGGGATACAAGCACACACATAATTTATCAATAGGCTTAAAGAACTTTTCTTATTAACTAAAAGAGAGCTAAAATTGCATAAAGAAGGGAAAGTGCTTCTTATAAATATTCATAACCTAAAGCATTTATTCAATGACTGTTTTCACATGAAATAGGTTAGAATTTGTCCTCAGAACATTATCAAAGTCTAGTTCTTGTTCACAAATAACAACAGCAATGTTCCTTTACTTCTAAAAAAGACAGGCCATAAAGGTGGTAAGAATCATAGAATTCTATAATAGAGGCCGAATCATAATTGCTTTTAAAGCTGTAAATACAATAAATCTATTGTTAAGAAAACACTCAACTTAATATTAAAATGTATTTGGATCATTTATAATAGCCTAACATTTTCTAACCTAATGTACTACTCATAATATTAGCTCTATTTAGAAAGGCTTGTAAAACAAAACTACAATATTCATTTTATTATCATTGGAAAAAAATCAAACATTTAAAATAAACTCTCACAAGTTATTTCTATTTGCAAGACTCTGTCCTTGTTTATATAGTCTCACGTGTGTTTAGCAAACTGTAAACAATTATTTCATTCTCTAATAAATAAATTCAAATTTATGAAAAGAATATTTATAAACCTGCTTAGATTCCCTATATCTTCTAACTCAATTTTTAGAACTAAGCAAAGCTAAAGAGGCTTTTTTTTTTTTTTTTTACTGTAAATGCTTTTCAGCAAACACTGATTTCAGAATTTCCTATGTAAAATCAGATTTTTTTTTCACACAGAAGCAGACAGAGCTTCTCATTTTTCACTGATATAAGGAAACAAAATATGTTCTATTTTCCCTAGCATATCAATATCAATCAGTTATTACTTCCTTCATCAGAAAAAAGATCAGGGCTTCCCTGGTGGCGCAGTGGTTGAGAATCTGCCTGCTAATGCAGGGGACACGGGTTCGAGCCCTGGTCTGGGAAGATCCCACATGCCACGGAGCAGCTGGGCCCGTGAGCCACAATTGCTGAGCCTGCGCGTCTGGAGCCTGTGCCCCGCAACGGGAGGGGCCGCGATAGAGAAAGGCCCGCGCACCGCGATGAAGAGCGGTCCCCGCACCGCGATAAAGAGTGGCCCCCGCTTGCCGCAACTGGAGAAAGCCCTCGCACGAACCGAAGACCCAACACAGCCAAAAATAAATAAATAAATAAATAAATAAAAATAAGAAAATCCTTAAAAAAAAAAAAGAAAAAAGATCAATACAACCCAACTCTCACAGAAAGCAGGGCAGAGCTATCGAGCTGGGAGTTTTTCTTAAAGATCAGTACACTTACCATAAGGTCTGAATGCAGATATTTTTCATCTGAAATCCTATGGTTTTGAGATCAAATAGGTTTTAATGCTAATAAACTTGCCAAGATTTTTTTGGTTTTATACAAATAATTAGCTGTAGGGTCTTGTGAAATGAAAATCTTTTTTTTTTTTTTAATTGTTTTGCTTTGCTTCGACTTTCAAATGTATCTTTACTTTGTGTTTCCACAGTACTGCAACTCCTGGGAATGATAAGCCACCCATCACCCGCCACCCTCCACCCCACACCCCTGTTTCTGGCCTATTTAAAACCTCCCTAGGTTGCTACCACAAACAGGGCTGTGGTTAAAGCAGGCACGATTCGGTGGGACCATTAATTCGTTTGAGGCTATAATTTTTGTTCCAGTAACTAACACGTCATTAAGTTGAAATAGTTTCATTATGAAAGGAAATATTCACAGAGAATTTAACCAATGAATGAAAATTACTAAGTTTCCAACCAGTTTGATTCAGACTAAATGTAAAGCTTACTAATAAAATTGGTTCACGTTTTGAATTTTTTTAATTTTTTTAATCGTAGGAGAATGAAGACAGGAGGTATTTGTAAGCTTTCAAGTTTACCACAGTGAGACAAAAATGGCACGTAAAAATACTTAATTACTCTTTAAAAATGTGTCAGCCTCTATTTTGTTGAAATTGAATCAAAATATATGCTTTGTTTTCTTTAAAAATATATATTTCCTGGGCTTTATGCTTTCATTTAAGCACAGAAATTTAGTCTTGTTTTATATCGTTCATTCATTCACCAACTATCTACTGAGCACCCACTCTGGTCAAAGCATTGAACTAGAACAGGAAGGCAAATAAAACCGTCATCTGTTCTCCCCTGGGGAACTAACGTTACAGGCAGTGATACAGAAATTACAAAACCAAAGTCAAGATTATTTCATTACAACCGTGATAAGCAATGTGAAGGTGAAGTCCAGGGTACTAAGAATGCTTCTCTTAAGAAAGATCACTTAACATCTGAATGAGCAGGTTGAGTTAGGTGAGGGAGGAAGATAGGAAAGATAATTAATTTAATAATTTAATAAGAATAGACATCCTAAGGAGGAAAATAGGCTGGTTCATTTGAGGAAAAATAAAATAATAAAATAAAATAAAATAGCTACTGAAACTGGAACATAAAGCACCAAGTAGAAAAGTGTGCTTACTGGGCTCAGATGGTTTGGATTCAGATCCTAGCTCCACTGTGACTTCCATGTTGTCTGATCTTAGAAAACTTCCATTTCCTCATTTATAAGATAGGGAAAGTAACAGTATTGACTATCGTTTTTGTAAAGATTAAATAGTTAATTATTTAATCTTAAAAGCTTATGGTAGTGCCAGGCACATAGGAAATGCTACAGAAATGTAGCTGTTTTTACTATTAATCCCAATTAGAGCCTAAATATCTATGATATTTATTATAGTTTCCTTCTCTCAACTACATCCTCAGTTATACAGTAGGATGAGAACAGGAATTCTTTGTATTCCCACAGTAGAAGTTGTACAATGTAAAGCAGATGGACATCATGGCTGAAGCACCAGCATACATTTTCAAAAACTGTTTGCAAAGATCTCTTAAGTTCCAGTTACAGGAAATTCAGTTTTTTTTGTTGTGGTGGCCATTGTAATCATTATTATTTGGTTTAGCTAAACCAAGTCTTTACTAAACTAAGTCTTTAACACTGGGGAACATTGTTTTCTGTATCTACCAAGTCTAGAATTAAGTTTCATTATTATGGCCAGACTCTTATAGTAAAAATTCTTTTAGGTTTTTTTAAAACAGTGCAGTCATATGGTACAACAGTAGGATCCATAATAGAGAATAAGGCAATACAAACATAGGTACGTGTCTTTGAACCAAACTGTATGGTTTAAGCTTTAATGTTGATTTTCAGTTTTTGTTCTTTTCTTTTCCTTCCTTCCTTCCTATTTAATGTCTTACTATTTTTATATATTTCTTACTATGTAGCTAACACAAGCTATACTGTCCTTATTTCTTTTGAGTCTTGACCACTCATATTCAATTAGCTACTTCTTATTTTGTCTGTCAATTATTTTTCCTTTCCTGTCTTTGAAGACTGTGATATTTAGGGCCTCCCCATTTTAGAAGGATTAGCAAAGCCAGTTATTTTAATGTCACTTGTTATATATCCAGGAGATGTTTCCAGCCCTGTTCTCTGATCCGAGGTCATAAAGTTCTCACAAATAGCTTATAAATGCAGAATTTACTATAGAGACCAGCAAACCCACTGATAGTGATGTTCTTAGTCCAAGTACTTATCTGACATTCCTAGTGCAACAGAAATTCAGACTCTGGATAAATCCCTTTATGCTCTCTTGGAAAGATTCCCAGCTTTACTGATGTTCACTCAGGAAGAGATTCAGGATTTTTCTAAATTTATCAGAAAATGAAACTACTCAGGGGAGTGACTACAATCCATTTATAGTCTGGCTCTGCGTGAACATCTATCCTGAAATCTGCCTACAATCGTGAAAGACTAAAAGTATTCACTCCTGAAGCCCAAATTAATACTTGCCTTATTTGGTTTCCAAATTCTGTGTTAGGGCTTTCAAATGTTCATTAAAGGCTTCCAAGACCCATATGGTTCCCCAGTTATCTTAATTTTAAAATATGCGATGCTTTATTTTATTATAGGCAATATCATGAACTACCTCATTCTTAATTGTTTGCAGTTCTACATTTTTTTCCTGATTATAAAATTAATAATAAGATCATTATGAAAAATTAAGAAAGCAGAGTAACACACATCTATCTCCACCCACGTCCCCAAGAAGACTCACTGTATTTCAGCATATTTTCCTTCTAAATTTCTAATACTATTTAAACGAAATGAATTTTTTTCTCATGCATTTGAACTCCAGAAAAATAGTATTTTCCTATTCAAAATGAAATCTTTTTTTTTTTTTTAAAGTTTTTTTTTTTTTTTTTTTTTTTACTTGATTTTATTTATTTATTTATTTATTTTTGGCTGTGTTGGGTCTTCGGTTCGTGCGAGGGCTTTCTCCAGTTGCGGCAAGCGGGGGCCACTCTTCATCGCGGTGCGGGGACCGCTCTTCATCGCGGTGCGCGGGCCTTTCTCTATCGCGGCCCCTCCCGTCGCGGGGCACAGGCTCCAGACGCGCAGGCTCAGCAATTGTGGCTCACGGGCCCAGCTGCTCCGTGGCATGTGGGATCTTCCCAGACCAGGGCTCGAACCCGTGTCCCCTGCATTAGCAGGCAGATTCTCAACCACTGCGCCACCAGGGAAGCCCCAAAATGAAATCTTTAAGAGTCTATATCCACCTGCCCTTCCCCTAATAGAACATGTTAATTTTTCTCTCATCTTTGCAGCATTTTAACATATAAAGAGGAGCATATGTTTTACAGTTGCCGCCATTTCCAGGGCAATATAGTTTTCCAGTTTAAAAAAGTGCAATGAGAAAGTTGCATGTTAAATCAATGACCCTCTTTAGATAGTAGGAGAGAAAAATGCCTTAAGTTGAATGAAGATACAAGCTAATATTCTTTCTAGATTTTTGCATTTTGAGAAAAAAACACATAATATGAAGGCACTAAGCTCTCCTTGACTTCTTACCTTACCAAAAAAATTTGTCATCCTAGTTAAAACATATTTCATTATTCTGGGTTTTTTAAAGTAAAATTGCACACCAAGTAATTGTGGTTGAATGTGAATCCATCCATTCAGGGCTTTTTGTAAACACTATTCTAGCACATAATGTAAATATACACATCAAAATACTGAACAAACCATATTAAAATAACAAAAATAAGTCCCCTCCTCTACATTTGACAATGTAATGTCCATAAAAAGCAGTGAAAGAGAACTGATGAGTAAGCTTGAGAAAGATGATTCAATCCTTATAGGATCTCAGAAGAATAGAAGTCAGTTTTCAAAGTGAAACATTTGTTCACTTTTCCAAATTTTGCCAAACATTCTAGCCAGTTAAGTTCTCCTCAATTCCAAAGTATCACAGAAGCATTAACACTCTGGTCTTCATCTATTTGTCAGTGAGAATAACAAAATTTATTTCCTACTTCTCTGAGATGTACATTGTTCTTTTTTTATATTTTACTTTCTTTTTGAACTTTGAGGAAAAACTGCTTCATAAAGCTATATGACTGCATTCATCTCATATTCCCACGGCACTTAAATATATTGTTTAATCTATATTAATCTCATGTAATCTAAGAAAATTTTCCAATTAGTTTTCCAAATGTGTTTTTAATCCTCTCTCAGTAATCCAAATGATTCTTGAAGAAAGGGTGGTAGGTCTTGCTTTTCTTTTGTTGTTCTTCAGAATGACGAAAAATATGTTCCGTATATAGTAAGGACTCAGTCAATAAATTTGGTTAAAGGAAAAAACAAACAGTAGACTTAGGTAAGGAATGACATTAATATCTAATATAGTCAAATAAAGTAAATTAGCCCAGATAAAATTATTCTATGGGTCAAATAATGAACACACTAGCATAATAATGGGCCATAAATCTCTTGGTTATGTCCACATTGACATTATACTACAGTATCAGTATCAATCTCTACCAGATCAAACTCTTATAATCAGTTTTATAGCTATAATATATAGCCAGTTGCCCTTTTAATAGGAAGAAATTAAAAGATATAAGTTTGATTTTCTGTAGTACCATTAAAAATATTGAACATCTAGAATGATCAAGATGTGAGACATCTTACTTACATTTGAATTACTGAGTTTACATACCTATTTTCTAAGACCTGACAATCGACCTCTTTAACGTGTTCAAGAAGAGCACAGCTATCCAAATATTGGTATCTGAAAGAAATTTTGCCTATGGACCTGACAACATTTGAATGCAGTAAAATCTTCAAAATTATCTTTACAGTAAATATAATAAAAAGTTTTATACCATTTCTTATCAAGTCTTTCAACATAGATCAATAGTCTAAGTAAAAACAATTCTACAAAGGGTCAATGAAATATAGCTTACATATGAAGTTCTCTGATAATCTGGTTTAATTTAAATACTAATTCTGAGTTCTGGATAAATTAAGAAAATCCATCAGGATTATAATTTATTCCAAATAAATTTGAGGAAAGTATTGGCTGGCTGTGAGATGATTGAAGATACAGTGTTGTCTGTGAGCTACAGAGGAGGATAATAATCTTCTGTACCCATCAGCCAAGTACAAAGTAGGTTTGCTCTGCTCTTGAGATAGTTGAAAACTTTAAAAGATTCAATTTATAAATAAAAGCCACTCCATTTTGGCCCAGATTTTATCCAAGGGAACATCCATGGATATGGCAAATACACTAGACAACGATTGTGAATCTGCTCCAATACAAATGGACTAGACGTCCTTGAAATTCTACATCATAAAAAGACATAAAGATTTTAACATGAAAAAAAATTAAGGAAGTATTACACAATTTCAACACTGACTACTAAAAAAAAGAAAAATGAACAAAATGTCTCTAACATGTGAACCCACGTTAAAATATTTGAAAAATAAGCTTTCCTTTCAGTTGCTTTGCTGTCAATATTATAAGCTATAAAACAATTAAAAGATGGAGAATCTCTACTAAGTACTACAAGATGAGTTTGGGCAGAGTTAACTATTCTTTCGACCTGTTATTTGTTACCAGAACCGTCTCTCTAAGAGCTCTCCTTGTTCGGGAAAAGAAAGCCACATCACCTGTACATGGCCACACCAGCAAATATAAATTATGTAGTAAAGAAGTAAATTATTATCTATAGATTAGGAGGAAGTAAGTTCATATTAAAATAGATAAAGGAAAACACAAGTTTGACTTTACTATTTCACCTTGACTTGATAATAAAGGATAAGTTAACCATTATAGAGTGTTTACTAAATACGTGGCATTGTGCTAAATAGTTTTCAAAAAATTTCTCTTTTAATCTTTCTCTTTTTACTGAAAAAAGCCAATGGACAGGTGATGATACTGAGGTTCCAAAGTTTTACGTAAATTGCCCCAGGTTACAGAGTTAATAAATGGAGGAGCCAGTACCTGAACTCACAATGATGGTTTCTAGCGCTGGGGCTTTTAAGCAAATCATTGTGCAATCTCCACCGTGGGGTGACTGTGGACATTCTCACAGCAATTAAATGAAACTAAGAAAGCAAGGGGAAAATCCAAAAGCCAGCTACCTAAAACTGGGGTCCAAGGAATGAGGAAGTTATATGTGTCATAACCTAAACAAAAGAGAAATCAGGATAAAACTTCAAGGCAGGCTTACAGGTAGTAATGATGGAATAATGCCCTTGGAGGAGCAGTGGTGGTGATGATTTGTTAGTTCTAACATTGTCATCTTGTCAGAGAGATGGACAAAAGAACACATTTGGGGAGCAAAGAGGAAAAACAATAGAAAGAGGGTCAGATATTTCTCGGAGGAATTGATCCTTGAAGTTAAGAGAAAGAAGGACATTCCGGAGAAAGAAAAAAATCAGAGGCAAATGCAGGGCTTGATGAAGAAAATAATCCAGCAGCTTCAGGTAATGGGTACTGGGGAGGGCAACAGAGGGAGGAATTTCCTGAGAAAAGTAATATCAGATACGAGGCTCATTGAGCTGCTGAAAATAATGTTTCCACATTTGTAAATTAATCTCTCTAGATAACACCTTGTAATTCTAACACTAGAATTAAAGTAGAAAATTTATAAAATTTACCTAAAGTGCCAGAGAAGTCTCTAAGAACATGCATGACTTTGGACTGGTTGTGGGAGAACTTAATAATGATCCATTTGATTGAAATGGTGGAGATAAAAGCAGACCAGAAAAGGCAGAAAAGAAACTGGATAACAGAAAAATAAGAAATGAGATGAGAAGGCCTATCACTTTTCAGCCTAAAAGACAGAGTTAGAATTAAGAAAAGTTTGTTTTTATTTTTTATTTTTACAAGATCTGGATAAAACTAGATGATTCCATCTGAAGGTAGAATTTTTAAATCATGAATTGTGGTCAGTGTTTTCTAACCTGAAATCTCCAAGTCTTTTGAAATTCATCATTAATTGTTGACTATAATTCAGCCAGTAGTTAATTAACTATTGCTTTGAAATTGCCATGACCTAGGGGGCCCAACACACAATAGGCTGGAAACTCAATGCTGTGGTCTGCTTAGAGAAGAGCAAATAACCAGGACTAGAAAAGTGCTTACCAACCCAGAAGAGTTTTATTCACAAAGGGATAGCTGTATATGCTGAAATCTGGTTTCATTTGGGCTAACATTAATATCCAAGGCTTTCAATCTATTGCTGGGCATATAGTAGCAAGATTTCCAGTTTACTGTGCTAACCAAGAGCAGCTACATGGACTGAACAATCATGGTTTGATTAGCAGAAGGGGAGCATTTGTCTTCCTGGGAGGACTAGTAACTAGACCAATATCAGTGCTGATGTTTGCAATCGTATCCACTGATTATATCAAGAAGATTCCTCCCCTATTTAGAGTGACCTGAAGAAATAGGTGAAACCGAGCCTGCACAGGACAAAAGGCTCTGAGCACAATGAAAGCAGCATCTATGAAGTTACTTCGTTTTTTTCCCCTCTTTTGTTATTTAATTCTTACTTTATTACTATCTAAAACATCTATTACTAGTTTCTGCAGTTAGATAGTAAATTTTCAAGAAAGAAGACCAGGACTCATAGGTTATTGTACTCATTCCATAGCACCAAGTCCTTAAGTGATATTCAAGATAAGTTGATTAATTTGTGTAAACACAAATCCTCTAAAGAGATGAAATAAAAAGATTGTGACATTAGCTATATGGCAGAATAAGAAGCTCAAGACCCTCCTTTCTCCCACAGACAGTTATTCAACAAAAACATGTGGAATAATTCTCTTTATGAGAAATCTAGGAAAGAGCTCAGGGACCCCTGCACCCCAGGTGAGCATAAAACCAGCTGCTTCAAACCCAGTAGGAAAATTGATGGAGCCTTCTCATCATGAGCTCTCTCACATAATCAGAATAAAACTCCCAGCTTCTGGCTTCTTCACAGAGAGGCAAACAGAAGACTGAAGGGTGTACATACAACTTTCTGACCTTGAGCAGTGCGGGCTGCTTCTTACTTAGAGCACGGACAGGACCCAGCACAAGCTAGATGTCTGGGGGCCACTGAGAACAACAACAAACAAAAAAGCTGGGCAGCATTCTGCTGCTCCAGAGGACACACAGTACAGCAGACACAGGCTGACATAGCTCAGCGTCTGCATCCTCAGGGGGAAAGAGAAGAGTGGAGCATGCCTTCAATGTTCCAGGCTTCCAGGGGCTGCTTGAGGGTCTGGTTCTGTCTACTCCAACTTGGGGACCTGATGTGACCTGACATAATCTAAATGTCTACAGGCTGTTGAGAACAAAAAAGAGCTGGGTGTCATGCCACTGCTTCAAAGGACCTGTGGTATAGCAGACAGATGCCAGAGGGTGCAAGAGATTACAAGCTCCTTTAAGAAAAACAAATACCCCAAAAAACCCAAACAGTGTATCCCTTTAATCAGGAATCTACACAAAGCACTTGTCTGTGTAGATTTGTAGTTAGAGACACATCCACAGAAAAAGTTTGAAAGGCCCCTAGAATCTCTATTCAGGCTGATGAGTGAAGGTCTTTCCCTGTGTGGAGCCAGTCCATAAAGACTGGGAGAGGTGACTGTTTTTTCAGATGCACGGGTACCAACACAAAATTATTGATACAAAGAACATGAACAGGAGGAAATGGCCCAATTAGATGAAAAAAAAAAAAAATCTCCAGAAAAAAACACGAAAAAAATAAGGTATATGAATTACTGGGCAAAGAATCCAAAATAACACATAAAGATGGTCAAGCTATGGAAAATGATACATGAATAAAATGAAAATAGAGCAAATTCAAAAATGAAAATAGAACAAAAGAAAACAGCAATCTGGGAAAGAGATAGGAAATATAAACAAGAACCAATCAAATTTTGGAGTTGAAGAATACAATAACTAAACTGAAAATTGTATTCAGTGAGATGATATATTCCAAGTGCTGAGTGAAAAAACTACCAACCAAGAATACTATATCCAGCATAACTGTCTTTCAGAAATAAAGGAGAGATAAAGACTTCCCCAGATAAACAAAAGCTGATGGATTTTATCACCACTAGATGTGCCTTACAAGAAATGCTAAAGGGAGTCCTTTAAGATACAGGGAGATCAGCTCCATGCTTTGTGACATCCTAGAGGGGTGGGATAGGGAGACACAAGAGGGACAGTATATGGGGATATATGTATACAAATAGCTGATTCACTTTGTTATACATCAGAAACTAACACAACATTGTAAAGCAATTATATTCCAATAAAGATGTTAAAACAAATAAAAAATTAATTAAAAATAAAAAAATAAAAAATAAAAAAAGATAAAATGAGAAGATGCTAAATAATAACCCCAAAGCATATGAGAGTATAAAGCTTGTTGTTAAAGGTAAATATATAGAAAAATACAGAATATTGTAAATCTGTAATAGTGGTTGGTAAATCACTTTAATTCTGGTATACAAGTTAAAAGACAAAGTGTAAAAAGTAACTATAACTATAAAAATATACTAATGGATACACAATATAAAAAGATGTGAATTGTGAGATGAATAACATAAAGTGAGGGTGAGAGAAGTAATCTGTAGAATTTTTGTATGTGATTGAAGTTAGGTTGTCAAAAAAAACAGACTGCTGTAATTAAAAGGCATTTTTTGTAAGCCTAATGATAAACACAAAGAAAATATCTATAGAAATTAAACAAAAGAAAAAGAGAAAGGAAGCAAACTATGTCACTAAAGAAAAAAATCAATGAAACAAAAAGTAAAACAGCAAGAGAGGAAAAGGGGACAAAAGAGCTACAAGACAGAAAACAATAAACAAATGGCAATAGTAACTCCTGCCCTATCGATAATTACTTTAAATGTAAATAGATTAAATTCCCCAATCAAAAGACATAGAGTGGCTGAATGTATTTTAAAAACAAACAAAAAAAAGGCAATAGAATACATATTCTTTTCCAGTACACATGGAACATTTTCCAGGATAGAGTATATGTTAGGCTACAAAACAATTCTTAATAAATGTAAGAGGACTGAAATCATATCAAGCATTTTCTCCAAGTACAAAGGTATGAAACTGAAACCATGCAACTCAGATTGGGACTTGAACCCAGCCAAAACCCATACTGGGACTTGAACCCAAGTTCTTTTAACTGAGATCACACACCTGGTCTCAGGACTTAATAAAGCTCAGGTTCTTGATGTCTCAGTGCAGAAAGGATTCAATGAGAGACAAAGTGATAGGAAAGACGTGGATTTATTTAGACAGAAACACATTCCACAGACAGAATATGGGCCATCTCAGAAGGTGAGAGCAGCACCAGGGTATGGGATTGTCAGTTTTTGTAGGGGTGGGTAATTTCATAGGCTGATGAGTGGGAGGAGTATTCCAGCTATTTTGGGGAAGGGGAGGAGATTTCCAGGAATTGGGCCACCACCCACTTTTTGATTTTTGATGGTCAGCCTCAGAACTGTCATGGAGTTGGTGGGTGTGTCAGCATATACTAATGTATAATAATGAGTGTATAATGAAGCTCAAGGTCCACTAGAAGCCAAATCTTCTGCCATCTTGGACCTACTTTGTTCTAATCAGTTTATGTCATGTCCTCAGGGTATGTCATTCTTTTAAAGGTTGTGCCCTGCCCCCTTCCCTCCTGTTTCAAAACTAGAAGTTAATTAAACAAAGAAACCTGGAAATTTACAAATA
Source organism: Balaenoptera acutorostrata (assembly GCF_949987535.1). Lineage (NCBI taxonomy): Eukaryota > Metazoa > Chordata > Mammalia > Artiodactyla > Balaenopteridae > Balaenoptera > Balaenoptera acutorostrata. The sequence continues at coordinate 23,444,862 of NC_080080.1, read as the reverse complement.
TGTGGAGATTAAACAACAAGCTACTGACCAACCAATAGGTCAAAGGAAAATATCAAAAGAGAAGTTTTAAAATACCTTGAGACAAACAAAAATAGAAATATACCAAAATTTGTGGGAAGTTTATAGTGACAAATGCCTACCTCAAGAAACAAGAAAAGTCTCAAATAAAAAGGCTAATTTACACCTCAAAGAACTAGAAAAAAAGTAGAACAAATGAAGCCCAAAGTTAGTAGAAAGAAGGAAATAACAAAGATTACAGCAGAAATAAATGAAATAGACACTAAAAAGACAATAGAGGGTTTCCCTGGTGGCGCAGTGGTTGAGAATCTGCCTGCCAATGTAGGGGGAACGGGTTCGAGCCCTGGTCTGGGAAGATCCCACATGCCTCAGAGCAACTGGGCCCGTCAGCCACAACTACTGAGCCTGCGCGTCTGGAGCCTGTTCTCCGCAGCAACAGAGGCCGCGATAGTGAGAGGCCCATGCACCGCGATGAAGAGTGGCCCCCGCTTGCCACAACTAGAGAAAGCCCTCGCACAGAAACGAAGACCCAACACAGCAAAAATAAATAAATAAATAAATTTATTTAAAAAAAACAAAAAAGCAATAGAGAAGATCAATGAACTAAGAACTGATTCTTTGAAAAGATAAACAAAGTTGACAAGCCTTTAGCTAGACTCACCAAAAAAGAAAAGAAAAGAAAAGGAAAAAAGAGAGAGAGGACTCAAGTAAAATCAGAAATGAAAAAGGAGATGTTACAACTGATACCACAGAAATACAAAGGATCATAAGAGACTACTATGAAAAATTATACATCAACAAATTGGAAAACCTAGAAGAAATAGATACATTTCTAGAGACATACAACCTACCAAAACTAAATCATGACAAAATAGAAAATCTGAACAGACTGATTACTAGTAAGGAGGATGAATCAGTAATCAAAAACCTCCCAACAAACAAATGCCCAGGACCAGATGGTTTTTCTGGTAAGTACTACCAAATATTCAAAGAAGAATTAATACCAATCCCTTCTCAAACTCTTCCAAAAAATAGAAGAGGCAGGAACTCTTCCAAAATTTCCTTTTACTTAATGAGGCCAGCATTACCCTGATACCAAAACCAGACAAGGACGCCACAAGAAAAGAAGATTCCAGGCCAATATTTCTGATGAACATAAATGCAAAAATCTTCAACAAAATATTAGCAAATCAAATTCAAAAATACATTAAAAGGATTATACACCACAATCAAGTGGGATTTATTTCAGGAGTGCAAGAATGGTACATCTGCCAATCAGTCACTGTCATACATCTCGTTAATGAAATAAAGGGAAAAAAATCATATAACCATCTGAATAGGTACAGAAAAAGCGAATGACAGAATTCAACATCCATTTATGATAAGGACTCAACAAAGAAGGTATAGTGGGAATGTACCTCAGCATAATAAAGACCTATATGGCAAGCCTTCAGCTATCATACTCAACAGTGAAAAGCTAAAAGCTTTTGTTTTTTATACCACAATAAAAAAGGATTTAAAAAATCATAATGGAAATTAGTAAGATAAATATAAATTTACTGCCACCATTTTGGAACTATAAGAAGGGACTCTTCTAAAGTTTTGAAACAATGAAATTAAGACAAACAGTAAACTGAACAAACTATTGAATTATGCTCAGGAAGTTGCTATCTGAAAACGTAGTTCAGATGAAAAATATAAATAAGTTCAAGAATTATTTTACCAAATTAGCAGAAAATAACCTCAAATGAAATTAGTTGAAATTACAATATTTTCCCTATTTGAAATTGAGATCACAGAGGGTGATATGATCTCTTAAAAAAATAAAATAAATCCCCTGATGAACTTGACCTCTGTGTAGTTCACTAATTTTTATCACAAAGTCACTTAACCAAGCTAAAAAAAAAGCCAGGGAGAATAATACTGACACTAAAAGAGATGAAGGAAGGAAGGAAACTTTCCAGCTCTTGAAAATTTTATGCTCAAAAGTGCTGATGACACAGCAGGAATTAAGCCTTTATTTCTGAAGCCAGGTCTGGTTAATATTTCATGGAGTCACCTCTCTTCAGAAGTAACCATATTAATTCAGTGGCTACACTGAGATCTGAGAGCACACAGCTTCCTCACATACACACTTTACAGAGGTTCAGCTTCCTGTGAAATCTGCTGGAGCTCTGTCAACACAAGGGAGTCTCCCAGTGGAAGAGGCTGTAATGCCATGCTGGTAGCAAACAAAAGGAGGGAACATACTTTGTAGAACAGCCGCAGGAAAACTAACACAACCAACACACTCCAGAATCCTGTCAATCATCGAATTTCCATTTTTATTTTATTTATTTATTTACTTACTCATTTGCAGACGATCTCCCTTTCCAAATGAAGTTCTACTTGGAAATCCAATATATAAAGCAGAAGAAAGAAGATCTAATCTGTTTGAAATGGGATGGGGAATACAGAGGTCTGCTTACTGAGCAGAGGTCTGGAACTCCAGGGCTTTCCAGAACATAGTCTGAAAAAGAATAGATATAAGCCATTTCTATGAAGATTTCAATTTTCTTTTGTTTTAATTTAGAATAAAGATTACTAAATATTTTCATATAAATGAAATAAACATAATATTCACAAAAAATTTTTTAAGAAAAGTCATCATTCCTGGTGGTCAATCAACTTGTTAGGTAGCTAATCCAGGGAACCTGTGGAATATAATACATAAAAAAATTATTTAGCTATTTAAATTTATTCAGGAAGTATTTAATAGCATCCCAGATCTACCAGGCGTGGACAGGTCCTGCGGATGTATAGACAGCTTGTAAGGCCAAAAGTTCAAAAGATTTTGTGTATAAAATTGGGTCACATTGATTTAATACCACTTCCTAAATCTCCACATTTTGGGACCCACCAGCTTGATTGGCAGGAGCCCACTCTTTCTGGGGAGCTCCTCCCAAATATTTCTGGAGATTCCTTGGGATGCTTTCCTGTGTCTACAGAGCATACCTGGTCATCTCTTCTTACCAGTGGGGTGGAACTCATACATACTGCTTAAGGCTCTAAGTCACAAAAATAGCAACCTCAATGATCCTCTGAAAATGCTGCTCCTATTAACTTACCCCTTTCCCCCACTTGCCCGTTTACCTCAAGCACAGCCTATGATGCTGCTGGGGAAAGGAGAAGCTTTTCATTGTTGGAGTCACTAAAGCATACTGAGCGTCTGTGGGCTTAACCCTCTGCAGTTCATAGGGATGTGCCTTGTCTCGCTGGCCTTGTGCAATGCTGTCTAATTACACAGGTATGATGGATCCAGGGCATGAGAGCTGGACTGTGCCCTGCTTTTGTTTTGCACTCAATCAGAGGGTGAGATGCAGCAGTTCAGCCTGTAGGTTAGGTGGAATGGAAACTCACCGTCACACTCTACCTCCTTCCTGGCTTAGGCGCCATCTGCACCTGTGTTAAGCACATCAGGAGCTGTTTCATGTGGGAGGATGGAGAAGAAAGAGGAGGCAAGAGGAGATAAATAGAATACGAATTACAAGGAAGGAAAGAGCGAGGAATGAAAACCCTTTAGGATATTTTATAGTAATTAAAATGAGAAACAATGAAGATCTAAATCTTGTGGTAGAAGGTATTGAGAAGAGGCTAAGATTTGAGTAAGATCTTGAGAGATAATGCAGTTGAATTGAAAACAGTACAGTTCATAGTTAAAACTTGTTAGTGTGATTATATATGTTATGATACGTGGCCAAGATGATAAGAAAGCCAAAAGGGTTTTTTTTTCAGAGAAATTACTCACAACATTTTTATGAATTCAAGAAGAACCCCTTTCTGGAAAAGGATTATGATCAGTGAAACCAATGGCTGTATGGCTATAAAACCAACTCTTGGGTTCCTTGGAGCCTGGCTACTCAAAGTTTGGTCTGTAGACCAGCAGCATTTGGGAACTTGTGATTAAATGCTGAATCCTGAGGCCCACCCCACCCCTTCTGAATTGGGTAATTCATTTGCACATTATAGTTTGAGAAACACCTCCACAGAGGACTAGGAAGGCAGGATTACTTTAAAACACAAGGGGCCCCTACAGAAACATACAACAAATATCACAAAGAGGAAGCTCAGGTTAGTGTAACCTACAGGGAAACCTAGCTCAGAAAAAAACAATCACATCTGCTAAATGCAGCATATAAATATCTTCCTAACTAGACAGATTTCCATCACATTCAGCACTGAAATACAATTTAACAAAAGTTTAAATGCAAAATGTGAGCAATTGATGTCCAGTGAGATAAATGAAGAAGTATATTAGCAAGGTAGCATTAACGTGGGCAAAATGATTTTAAGGAAGCAGCAGCAGCAGCCCCTGTAGCCACAAAACTATACAACACAATATTACAACCAAGAAAAAAAATGATGGATAAGAGAGAAAAGAGCCAGGGCTAGGACTTTGCCTCTGATCACTCATCATTGGGTTATTCATTCTTAATGAAAATAGCACTTGATCCAAAATTGTCATGGCATCTGTATAATAAATGATGTAATTAGGTATAGATACATGTAAATAAACTGCTAAGTAAATCCAAGTATCATTTACCTTCTGGCATTCCTTTAAGTTATTTTTTTTTTTCCAAAGGAAAAACCCAATTCATGTGCAGAATTTTGCCAAATCCCATATTTATTGCTCCTATAGCAGTGTTTTTTAACCCATGGTCCCTAGACAGATCACCTGCAGAATCACATGAGAGCACTTTGTGAAAATCAGTCTCCTAGATTCAACTCCAGACAATGATTCATAATCTCTGGGGATGAAGCCTAATAATAGATATATTTAATAAAATGCCTAGGTGATCTTCCTTCATTCATTCAAATATTGCACTATGTCTGGCATTGGGCAATGAACAAGAAAAATACTTAATAACTGTAATGTAGGAAACAAAAGAACAGCCATTCCTACATAAAGGGATCAGGAATACCTCTCTCAGGAGATGACTTGGATCTCTGGGATACTCAGCATAGATTCAGAGGGGACCAATTTCAGTAGGAGCATTGAGCCAATCCTAAATGTACAGGTGTTGTGTTTGTGGAGCCCCAGAAGCAGGGCTGATGCGTTCAAGCATTACAGGAATTAGTTCTGGACATTGTCAGTATTCGAAGTCATCATCATAACCATCCAGAGCTGGGAAGGGGAAAGAGAAGAAGCTAGAAGGCATCCAAAATGGCCATCCATCAAGCACACAAGATTCCCCATTAGGATCCTTAGAGCTATTTCAGGGAAATGTAGAACTAAAGGATCTTTAAAGCAGGTAGAGAAAGAATAAGAGAAATATGATTGGTAACTTCATGTGATACTATTCTTTCCATCCCTTCACTTTCCAAAATTGCCTCTCTGTCCCTTCTCTTCACCCAGTATATCCTCAGAAACATGAGTTTACCCTGATTTATAGGAACTCCAAAAATTGATTCTTAAGGACCTTGTAATTTGAGGGTAGGAGCGAGTTCTCAGAACACCCTACTGAAATACCTGGGCATTAGATTTTTAGACTATATGGAAACATATTAGCCATAGAATATTAGCCTTACCTTGTTAAAGGGAGGAGGAAAACCATGTGGAAGATTTATCAGTGAGGTTTTTATCTGTGGACTAACTAGAAAAGATACTCATGACGACACATTGGGAATTTTCAATACCTTTTTCAGGGTAGGCAGATACTATTTACAGATTTATACACAAACCTAGAACTACTTGGAAAAATGTCAAAATGTCTACCCTAGCTCTCCAAAATCACCTTATACTTAAAAAATGAAGGCTTCTTCAGTGTTTTTTCAATACAGTAAAAGTGCATATATTTCTTTTAATTTTTTTTCTTCCTGTAAAAGTATTCAGTTGGTCAATATATTCTTGAATGGAGCCATATATTCAGAATTGGAGCATAGGAAAACTATATGAGTCACAGTACCTAGCGCCCAAAGCTAGAAATTTCATGAAAGAGGACAATGTGAATTCTTCTATCCTGAGAGTAAAAAACAGAAGCAAAATTACATAATCAGTTAATTATATCTCCTTGGTACTATAATTTGTACCAAGGAGATATAACTAACTGATTATGTAATTTTGAGTAAGGGTAAGTCAGGATGAATGGCATCTGTGGTTGTAGAAGTAGATCAAATTTGTCAGAAAAGACCAAGAGGAAAAATGAAGGAAAAAGAGTTCAGTAATGGTTTAAATGATTATAAAGCAGGATCAAGAGGCTTAGAATGTCATTCTAAGTGGAAAGTGCCTATAAAAGGAGAAGCATCGCATTATTATCAAATGCATAAGAAACAAACAGTAATTCCGGGTAGTGGGCTCAAGTGCTATTTGAAATGAGGTACAACAAAAAAATGAGTGGATTTAAGTCTGCAGATACCATAATTGGGTACAAATCTTATATTTGACTGTGAAGAGATTTACAAAATAATCCAAAAAATGAGTGAGAAAGATTATTCCCCTTATACTGACATATAAGTAAAATTATATTGTGATATTCTACTGAATAAAAGGTAATTCTATTTGTCAACTTGGAAAGAGAATTATAAAGGAACTGAAACTGTTTAATAAAATTAAAGAAATGATATTTTCAATGTATGTTGGGCTTCAAAGGAATAATATGGAAGAGACAATAGTGGCAAAGATGTGCATTTTAATGACCAAATGAGCCAGGAGCTAAACATAATAAATTTTACCATTATGAAACACATGACTGAAAAGTGAATAACTAAAACCAGAGAATTCAATTTTTTTAATAACTTAATTTGAAAATAATTAAACTGCAATTATATAAGATTTAGGTCCTTAATATGACACAAAAAAACCTACATAACATAACTGAAACTATTTAGATGCTACTTAAAACCACAGTCTAGATATTTCTTTCTTTCACAGACTTATAAATACTGACATTTCCCATACACAACTGATGTGTTTTAAAATACTTATGAAGTTGAAATTCTTGACTAAATAGCTAGTGAAATTGCCTGAATTAACAAAATACAATGAGCAAAACAATCAAATACACAGAAGTGAGATTTTATTTCTACAAAACCTCAGATTTGGGACAAAGTATAACTCTTTCTGAGAACACTTTTTTAAAAAGCATTCTGGGATCAATTAGGGCAATGAAATAATAAGGATACTATAATAAATGGATTCAAAACACTCTCAGGGGTATAGTGTATACAGCTGTCCCTCAGTATCCGTGGAAGATTGGTTCCATATAAATGTGTATCTTTTGCGCAAAAAGAGGTACCTTTAGTCAGGAATCTCAGGAGTGAAACAGCAGGAAGGATTATCAGCAATATTATCAGTTTCCCCAATTCTTTAAAATCCCAGGAGTCTCCGTCAATTTCTCCACTAACTTCTTGGATATTACTACTCCATGTCAGGTCACTAGGAATGCACCAACTCCCGCTTTCCTCTCCATCAACTGGAGCTAATTCTTCCCCTAGTAATTCTAGTACGCCCCACCTCAGTCCAACTGAGTCAAAATCTCTGGAGAAGACCCAGCATTTCATTTTTAAAATTCCCCCCAGTGATTACATTGTGTATCCAAGGTTGAGAACTAATGTTTCATTTAACTACTGTTTCTAAACTTTATTGTGCATATGAATCACCAGGAATCTTGTTAAACTGCAAATGCTGACCCAGTAGTTCTGAGTTAAGGGTCTGAGAATCTGCATTTCAACCAAGCTCCCAGGCGATGCTGATGCCAGTACCTGGAGTAGCAAAGTGCCCTTTAAACTTCTTGGAGGAGGGAAAATCCTTTTTCCCTCCCCCTTATTGTGGTGCACAGAGCTAAGTGACCAGTTTAGCAAGCTTTTTTTTTCTTTTTTTATCTTATACTCCTCCCAAACCCTCTTTGCTTCTTTTGTCTCAATAGACCCTGATGATCCTTTTGTCTTGGAGCCTGGCTCTTGGAAAAATAACTTTCACTTGTCGGAGGGAAGGAAGGGGATAATATTCAAACTCTCTCAGAAGATAAAAGGCAATATTTTATCTGTAGCAAATGTATAGAATACAATCAAGACAGTGAAGTTTCCATGTTATAGCTATCGAAAAGCCCCTAGCCAGCCACAGTTTGTTCATTTGAAGGTCTCATCCTACATCCTGTAAGATATAATCATAAAAAGAATTTGCTACTGGAGAGAGAGAGAGCAAGTTTATAATAGTGAATAACATATTTTTTAAAGAAAAATATACACTCTTCTGGTAAAACATCCTTCTCCCTTGATCTTTCCACCTCTCTCCCACCACAGACATTTTTAAAGTACCTTTATGATAGTACTTCTCAACTCTAGGTGAAAACACCGAAGGAGCTTTTAAAAGTAGCAAAGCCAAGACCCCATCTGGAACAATTGATTCAGTCTCTTGAGATAGAGTCTGAGATCTGTGATTCTTCCAATTCCCCACTCAAGCACACGGAGTGAGTTATGAATTCCTGATAGAGATGGAGAAGGAGGATATGCCACGGGCTTTTGGGCACCCTACATTTCTAGGCCTCCAAAAGGAATGGCTAATGGAAATTAAAGAGTAAACAAATCTCAAGAGATTTTGAAACTGCATTTGATAAAATTCAATACTCAATTGTGAATTAAAAAAAAAATAGTGAACAAAAAATGAAACATTCTTTAACCTAAGTATTCTATCAAAAACTTACATCAAATGATAAAACTTTTGAAGTTTACCCGTCAAAATAAAGTATAATTTAAGGGTGGCCCTATTGCTACTGTTATTTACCATTGTCCTGAAGGTCCTAGCTAAAGAACAAAGCAAGAAATAGAAATAAGCATGATAATTAAAAAAAAAAATACAAAAAGCTATTATTATGTGCAGACAATATAATTATCCTCATGGAGAATCTAGAGAGAAAGTTTTAGATCTGTTAGACTTCAGAAGGGCTCTGGATATAAGGACAACATTTTTTTTAAAACTCAATGACATTCCTATTCAACATCAGTAACAGTAATTGCAAAACTTCGCAAAAACTTGAAAACTTACTATTAATAAAAACATGGATAAATTGTAGTACTATAATTGTAGTACTATATAATGGAATACAGTTCAGCACTATAAATGATAAGTTATTGCTGTTTGTCATCATGGATAAATTACAAAAAATACAATTTTGGAAAGTTTCATAATAAAGCATTTCCAATGATTCCATTTATTAAAGTTTATAAGCAAATAAATTAATAGTGTATATATATAATTATTAATACCCATGTAATTAAAGTATGTGCAGGTGAATGAGAACTGTGTTGAATTGAAACAGCAACTTCAAGATAACTATTGCCTCAGGTAAGAGAGGGGAATGAAATAGGAGAGGAGTAAGAAAGAGAGTTTTAGCTAGTGTTTGTAATATTTTATTACTTTAAAAAAGCCAAAAAAAAAAAAAAAAAAAAGCCAAGCGCATAGGAAACCAAAATGTTGCCTTTACCTTGAATATTTGTGATGTGATTCCCTGTGCCTTTTGGTATGCATGAGATGTGTTATGATAAACATTATTTTTAAAACAGCAATGAGAGATGTATGAGGATAACTGTGGTCACAGGGAATCACAGACCATGAAGAAGGAGGTGTTTTGGGCAAGAAGGAATCTTATCCTTTTGAGCTGCTACAACAAAATACCGTAGGCTTATAAACCACAGAAATTTATGTCTCACAATTCTGGAGGCGGGGAAGTCCAAGGTCAAAGCACTAGCACATTTGGTGAGTGGTGAGGGCCATCTAGCTATAACTTTGCATGGTGGAAGGGGCCTGGGGTCTCTAGGGCCTCTTTTATAAGGGCATTAATCCCATTCACGAGGGTTCCACCCTCTTGCCCTAACCATCTCCCAAAGGCCCCACCTCCTAATACTATCACCTTGGGGGTTAGGATTTCAACATATTTATTTGTAGGGTGGGAGGTAGGGTAAGGGGGTGGATGGACATAAACATTCAGTCTATAGCAGAAGGTCTATAGTATCAAGGGACCCATTTGACTGGGTGTTAAAAGCTCAATGATTCATTCATCGACATATAAGTAGAGTGGATAAAACTTTGGAAACAAGTATCAGATGGACATGAGTTTGAATTTCTATTCGGTCACATATTAGCTGTGTGGACATGGTTGGTCTAAACTTCACTAAACCTCCATCTTTTCATCTGTAAATGTTAGTAATAATAGTTCCTACTCAGGGGATTTATTTTGAAGATCAAATGAGATAATGTATATAAAGAATTTATTATGAATATTGGTGACCTAGTCATTTGCATTACCTCTCTCAGGCCTGAGAGAATTGATTTAGTGAGATAACCTTCCAAGTATAATAAATTCAATCCAATTGGGATCCATCTGTTCTTCCAAAGAATTTACAGTATCATTAGGGATGAGGAGTGTGGGAGAGATTCCGAGTCAGATAAATGGAGTTTCTTGTCCAGGCTCCTCCACCTAAGTGACTTAAATCGCTCTGTTTTCTTTCCAAGACTAAAACAATGGAGATAATAAAACATTTTTCACAAATTTGTCCTAAGTACTGAATGAGATAAAGTATGCAAGAATATCGACCATAAACCATAAAAGACTTGCCCAGTACATGTTCATTGTCTTTGGAAAGACAAGAATAATAGGAAATGTGAGAATAAATCACCAGAATGGGTAATCAAATGCCAAAGTGAGTGGTACAAATAAGTGTCCCAGGAAGAATATGGGTAAAGTGCCTAAGAATGTAGGATGTACTACCGTTTTGTTCTGGTAGGATTATTCCAAAGGTGTACTACTCCTCAAGAATAGGCAAAATCGCTAGTTTAAGGAAGAAACAACATAAAACTCTTCCTTCATCTCTCAAAGAAGCTATTGAATTTTTTTCTCATTACCTTTGAGAAGCTTCATCAATCTTCTGAAATAGGACCCCTTGAGGCTTCACTCTCATATCTTACCTAGTTCAACAAACCCGTTGTCTTGTCTTTTCCTGTTTTAATCTGGAGGTTTCTGGGCATATTTGCCTAAATTTTCATGCCTCATTTGCAAGGCAGAAAACTGTTGTTAAATAAGGCTTGGCAACAGACTGCATGGGTGCACAATTAGCCTGGAATCCTCTGAAAGAGCTGAGATAACCCCAGCAAGAGAGGCTTATCTGGCTTGTTTTTACAAATCGAAAACAAGTTGCTGAACACGGGTTTATCTAAACCAGGAGAGCTACTTGAACAATTCAGATAACTTCCTAATTGCCAACCAACTTTCTGTTATTGGGAAATACTATACCAAGAGGCTGACTGTGTAAAATATGTGGAAATTTTCATCACGCATTTATATTCCGGCTAGAAAGATGATGCAGTTTAAAGAACAGGCAAGTGTTGAAATGCCATTGAAAGTGTACAAAGTCCCTGCTAGTCAAAAAGCTGTCCCAACTAGGCTCAAATATCAACAGCATTGTGACTTTTTGTTTTGCCTTTATCACAACTTGGTGTATAATGAGCCATTTACCTGACTGGGACGAGGGCAGTTGCCATTTCCCTCTTTTGTTTGAAAAGGTGTGTTTCAGAGTCGTGTGCTTGATGCTCTATACACAAGAGCTTTCTATTCGTGGTGTTCCCAGAAATCTCCAAGAAATTCGGAAGATACATTTAGAACTCCTCAAGATCAAAAGCTTCCTGTAAAAACTGAGGGGGTGGAGAGAGACTGGAATTCCGAAGGCTTCAAAGGAAAGGAAAAAACATGCTAATTTTCAGCCATGGAATTGATTACCAAAAAATAAAAGTGGTTTATCCCACCAAAGAGGAAAGGTGACCGGCACATGCTGTTTCCACACTTTAGCAAGAGGCGTCCTACATTGCCAGGGAAATACCACAAAGGGGAGGAAAAAATATTATTATGGGAAGATAGTAAAGTAAAGAAGGCTAGAGTCTGACAGTGGGAAGAAGCAGATGCATTCCAGTGACGCCCTGCAGGAAGTTTAATAAAATGTTGCCTCAGATCTGGCAACTACTAAACATCAGGTCTAATTGAGCGTTTATTCGAGTCTTCTAACAGTCACAGGAACAAGAAACTGGAGGATAGGCTGAAAAGTAAAAATAAACAATAATGAGTCTTTTGTATGTGGCAAACTGCAGATTAAAACCAACTCTGCTTCTTCTGGGGGATTTCATTATGCAAAAGGACTCAGTTCCACACGAAATAGGACACTTTTTTGAAATCAACTGGCAGTAAATTTGGATAATGAAGAAGATGAGCCTCTCGATTTGAATACATTTTTGAAATAAGAGTGACAAGAAGGAAAAACGGTGTCAAGAACCGAGGTAGAAAATAGCTAAATCATTTACCAACAGGAAGTTTGGGAGAAAACAAAATGAAACCAATCTTCTTAACAGCCTGGTTATCCAAATTATCTCCTACTTAAAAGGGGGTAAGTTAATATTATTATTAAATAAATAGTACAAAACATGTACATCCACATAGCCATACAGAGCTGTCAATTATTTCACTCCCAATAATTGATAGACTTTAAAAAATTCAGCAAGGCCATCCAGTATATCAGAAAAGAGGTTCATATAGCTATATGTGATTGAATGATAACCAAACTAACACCAAGCATCCCAGGAAACATACAATAACGCTTCTGAGGTTCTCAGAGGTTAAAGAAAGCAAAGAGAGAAATGTAATTAAAAATTAAAGATAATGGAAAGTAGGGAATGGAAGGGCCCTAGCAAAGAATTCCTTCTATAGTACGTTAACAACTATTCAAATTCCTATGACTGCCCGAAACTCTGTTGACCAACTCTCCTAATCCCTCAGATGACATGGAGTGAGGACAGAGAGGAAGTTATCCCATGTGTTCTCCATGACAGAGTAGAGGAAGGAGCAGGTCTATCTCTAGTGCTTGTCAGGAGGCCCACACACCTTAGACCTGACTTTTTTAACTTATAAATAAAGCTAACAAGCTGATAAATAAAAGGTGTTTAGTTTTACTAACATGTTACCAACTCACAGAATTGACTCAAATTTAGACTTATTGGATTCTGTGAAGTTTCACACCAAAACATGAAGGTGCTGATAGATTCAACTCCTACACCTTCCCCCAATCTTTCCCCCTTTTCTTACCACCCAGACTGCATCCCTAACTGTGAAAGGCCTCACAAACACACGTGTTGTTAAGGACTAAATATTTGCATCCCCTCTTAAATTCATATGTTGAAGCCCTAAACCCCCCCAGTGTGGACGATATTTGAAAGCAAGGAAGTAATTAAAGCTAAATGAGGTCATAGGGTAGGGCCCTAATCCCATAGGATTAGTGTCCCTATAAGAAGAGCTATCAGAGAGCACTCTCTCTCTCTCTCTCTCTCCATCCCTCCCACTTGCATGCGTGCACACACACACCTTGAGGAAAGGCCATATGAGGACATAGGGAGAAGCTGGCCATCTACAACCCAGAAAGAGAGTTCTTACCAGAAATCAAATTGGTCAGAACTTTGATCTTAGACTTCTAGCCTCCAGAGCTTTGAGAAAATTAACTTCTGTTGTTTAAGCCACCCAATCTATGGTATTTGGTTATGGCAGCCCAAGCTGACTAAGGCATGTATAAACAGTCTGCACTGCACATCCAAGCTCTGTCCACACTCCCTACAAACAGCAACCCTTTATTCACCCTGTACCTGGGGATGTGCACCGTGATGACACAGGATGCCATCAAGAGGAGAGTCCTGTTCATTGCAGCTCTATTTACAATAGCCAGGACATGGAAGCAACCTAAGTGTCCATCGACAGGTGAATGGATAAAGAAGATGTGGTACAGATATACAATGGAATATTACTCCGCCATAAAAAGAAACGAAACTGAGTTATTTGTAGTGAGGTGGATGGACCTAGAGTCTGTCATACAGGGTGAAGTAAGTTAGAAAGAGAAAAACAAATACCGTATGCTAACACATATATATGGAAACTAAAAAAAAAAAAAAAAATGGTTCTGAAGAACCTAGGGGCAGGACAGGAATAAAGACGCAGACGTACAGAATGGACTTGAGGACATGGGAAGGGGAAGGGTAAGCTGGGATGAAGTGAGAGAGTGGCATGGACATATCTACACTACCAAATGTAAAATAGATAGCTAGTGGGAAGCAGCCGCATAGCACAGGGAGATCAGCTCGGTGCTTTGTGACCACCTAGAGGGGTGGGATAAGGAGGGTGGGAGGGAGACGCAAGAGGGAGGAGATATGGGGATATATGTATATGTATAGCTGATTCACTTTGTTATAAAGCAGAAACTAACACACAATTGTAAAGCAATTTTACTCCAATAAAGATGTTAAAAAAAAAAAAAAAAGAGGAGAGCCCTGGGCAGAGACCCATGCAGATCCTGGAAGCCTACTCAGAACTATTTGTCCAGGGAATTTAGAAATTATGAGTACCCAGAATGTGGTCTGAAAGGGTGGGCACCGGCTCTGGGTGAGCATGCACCCTTGACTCTAAGGAATCCTCACCTTACAGAGAGGAGTATGAATAAAGGAGGCCCAGAGGGTCCTCTCAATGATGTGGACCTAATGCTCAGGGTGTACATCTAAAGACTCAAATTTTATAGGTCTGTGGTGCCTCAGAGAAGTAGAATTTTTCCTTTTCAGAATCTCTGGTGATTCTGGCAACCATGGCCCATTGGAAAACACTGTTCTGAAGAGGAAGTATTGTGTAGTGGTTAAATGCATGGCTAAATGTGGTTAAATGCATTCTAATCCAAAATATCCAGCTTTGAATACTTCCCCTATTATGCTAGCCATGGAACTCTACACAAATTATTTATCTACGCCTGATTTCCTCACCGTCAAATGGGATGAATATAGTACCTATTTCATATGATTGTTATGAGAATGAGATGAGTGAATATATATAAAACACTTATTCATGTGTCTCATTCACAGTAAAAAAAAAATCAAGAAAAGTTAGTAAACATTCACTCCTGTTTGAAATAGCCATGGGTTCAGTGTGCAGGGAAAAAAAGTATTTATCAAGTCAATTAATAAACTGCAAGCACTGGATAGGTAAATATATTTCAGCCAATGTCTGTTGTAAGGTTTTTGACAGATGAGAAATTTTAAACCCTCTATGTGTTCTTCCTATATTCATTATCTTTCTCTTTCATTAACTCTCATAATTGAAAGTTGGTTTGAAATATGAAATGCAGTTGGGCTGCCAAGGGGATAAAATTGTTGCCTCTACGTAGTGTGAAAGTCATTCTGTCTCTGGTATGTAAATTCCCATTAGTAAAAGTGACAAGTCCATGTGCACCTAGAAGAATTTCCCATTTCTAGGATTACCAAATAGCCCTGTGAAAGAATACCTCACTGCTTGTTTCCAGCATACTAAATTCCTAATGACTTCCCCCCCCCATGGAAAAGGCATGCTTATTCTTCCAGACTAAGCAAATGCTTATTCAGAACACAGATCTAAAAAAGCATGCAGGCTAATGAAATAATATTTCAGATCTCACATTTCCATGTGGCAGAACAGGAATAGAAAGAAATCCTACTAAAGCTGGTACTGACATTCCCAGATGTGCAGCCATTAACACATGCTAAAACTGGCTTTTTAAAGAGTCTGTGCATTTTTCTCCAAAGGAATATAAAATATTATTCTCCAAAGCAGCCCCATAATGCTCTGTCTTCCTTAACTTAGGAGTTATCAAAGCAGCAAGAGATGTTCTGGAACATTGCCACTGTCATGAATGCCACGAGTGGGGAAAAAGGAAGACGATGTAAATCAGTGTGGTATTTATATTCCTTCTTGGTTCTTTTGAGTTCATACAGAACCATACAATATTGATTTAGGGTGGGATTAGCCCAAAAGTTGTCCATGCATCCCTGAAAAGTTTAGTTGAGGGCCTGTTTATGCTTTATTGTTTACTGCAGTCCAACATATTTCAGGTGATAAAGATGGGGTCCTGTCAAAAAGTTCAGTGACAGTAAGCAGTATAAATCCACTCTCTAGCAGTACTGGTAAACTATTAAACGCAGCCTCTGCCTGGACCAGTGGTACATGCTGTGATTGAAATGACTCCTTTGGGGAATATTGAAGAATTTTATGTCATCCAACCTTTCAAAATGCATTAAAATGAAGTCCAGACATTATCATAATAATTTACATCACCTAGAGTCAGAAGCTATTGATTATTCACCAGAGAACGAAGCCACAAGGATCATCCCATAAAGCCTTAGGACCTTGTGATATTTACCACAGTATTCATAAATGCCAAGTCCAAGATAGGTTTTGATTCCAACTCTGGCTTATCAAAAATCATTGATGATATTAAACAAAAAAATTTTTTTAGAAGCTTCCTTGACAAGGTTTCTGAGCTCAGCATCCACTCTTCAGGACCACATTGAGTTCACAGGTGTGCATGAATGTGCCAATGTTGAAATTTCCCAATAAGCTTACATTAGGCATAAGAATGTCTTAGTCATCACTATATCCCAACTCCTTAGTACCATAGCTGACCCATAATAGGCTTTTAATTAAACATAAAACTAAAAATATGATAAATTTCTATTCAATAGTAAAACAGCCATCATCTTTAGTGGTTCATACCACTAACTTTATTTTCATCAAAATAGTTTTACTACAGGACCTTTCAGCAGATTCTTCAAATGGCAAGTTACACGGAGGAGTGCAGTAGACTGACTGCATTAATGCAGCCTTCCCGTCCCCAGTTCACCCGTTTCTGTGTCCCAGATTTTTGTCATATAAACTCATAATCTCCCCAGCTCTGGCGTAGGACCTGATTATGTGACATGCTTTAGCTAAATAAATATTTCATTTATTGTTGTATGCCACCGAAGAGTTGTGATTGTTTCTTTTATGACATTAGCTAACTGATCAGGGAGCTAGTTTAGTGCTCCTATATTTGGTTTGTGTGTTAAGTCTTCTGGAAAATAGCATTGACCTTTCTGCTCAAAAGCAGGAAAAGTAGAAAGTTTGTCATCTACTCCACCTAAGTCATTCCTAGCTTACAGCTTTTTGGTAAAGTTTTACATAATATGTTTTACATAATATGCATAATAATCTACTTTTCCACCTTGAGTGCCATACCAATTTTTTTTTAAAAAACCTTACTTTCTGTTAATTTAATCAAACAAGCACAGTGAAAACTTTAGTCTGACGAATTGTACAGAAAACAGAATTTGTAAGCAGGCCATGCCTTTTTTTTTCTTTTTAACCTCAAAATATCTATACTGCTCCTAAAAAAAATACATGTAAGCATGCTACAAGACCGTGAGTGTGAAGCTGGACATGTATGCTTTCCTTTCAATTGCGGAACGGGGCTTTTCCCTAAGAACAAGATGGCTCCAAGAGAGCCAATGCTTACTTCTCACAATAAATATCATCTTCAGAGTTAAATTATGCCCAAACTGACAAAGCAGCTTTAGTGGTCCCACAAGAGTAGGGCATCACAATTCTGTTTAGGAGATGTACTGATCATGAACTTCTATAAGAATTTTTTTTCCCTAAGCCAAGAAAAGACTCTTTGGCATGTCACCAAATAGTGCAGAAATGTCTTTGGCTTAGTGCTAATGATTATAACAGACTCTGAGCTCTTTGAAGGTGTAAGCTGGGTTTTATTTGTCTGCTTATGCCAAGTATTGAGAAGGCACTTGGTAGAAGCTACTTAATATTTGCCAAATGAATGGCTAGATGATTAAACACATTCATCTCTGAAGGCACTTCTGAAACAGCCTGGTTAACCATCATGGGAAGGGTAAAATTAAAAAGGGCAGAGAATTGAAACTAGACCCATCTATGAAGATTAGGTATTTTGCCAATGTACTTTGCTCCAGGCCCTCGAATTTCAACAAGAATCAGTACTGTTACAACTTCCCTGTCAATCTGCATTTAGACAGGTGAGTACACTACTGTATGTACTGCTCTTGGTTAGTTTTTACTAACTCTATTCTTTATCAGGAATCATAATTGTTCCTGCCTGTATAACCAGACCAGACTTATTCATTCATTCATCTATTGATATAGTGAAACCTATTTGTATGCTCCATGTGTTCTCCAAGAATGTTCAGTCAATTAGAGTGTGAAAGCTTTAAACGAATAATTTTAAAACAAAATAGTAAGTGCAATGCCAGAGAACATTGGAAAAAAATTTACTATTCTCTAATTTCTCTTCAGCTGGAGACATCATGAACTCCTTATAAAGGAGGTGACATTTATGCTAAAACTTAAAGAATGAAAAGGAGTTAATTTAATTCCACACTGGGTACTTAACTATGTTGGGATATGTGAATACCACAGTGAATAAGAAAGATAAGGTTGCTTCTCTCATGTGGCTCATTCTCTAATGATGGAGTAATAGACAAAATTACAATTACAATATACTTCATCAAATACAATGATATTAGGAAATTATCAAACCTAATAAAAGAAAAAATTGGAGGCGATGGAAGGGACCTTGTCTTATTCCTCTTTCTGCTATAGAACTGATGCAGTACCTGGTACATGGTTCAAACTACAAAATCTTATTACATGAATAAATGAAGGTCACAAAATCTGTATTGCAAAATTCAAGATTCACTGACCTAGATAGGCTACGATCAGCTAACTCAGCTTTAAAAATGCCCCTCTCATATGAATCTGAAGCAATACAAATGTCAGGAGAATTTTCCCTAGAGCTTAAGCATCCATAATGTAGCAAAAAAAAAACTCAATAAAGTATACTGTCCCTCTGTCTGAGTGCACGTGGGGATGAAAAGGAAAAGGTACATGAAATGGTAACAACAGCTCAGTCAGAAAACAGAAGCCATTCCAGATAGTTAAAGAAGAGAGACATGAATACAGGCGATAGACTATATTGGTAATTGAAGAGCTGAAAAACTAAGCAGGGGATTGTGAAGTCACCCAGATGTCATCAACAGCAGGAAGCTTCTACCACTTACTTCTAAGAATGGAGGGAACAAGGGAGCTGGAGCCTCCTGCTGGAAGGAAATAATTCAGTATACCTGGTGGGAAGCAGACCTCACTGGAAAGTTCTCCACCCACAGCTGAAGCCACAGAGGAGAATCATCTCTGCTAGAGACAGTACCTGAAGCACAGAGAGACAGAGAGAGGGGAGAAATCCTCTGGTTCAGTAGTGTGCTGATAATCAGGTTCTCCCTCTGCAAAATAAATCCCCAATTTGTAGTATTTGCCAATTTCCATATTGTAAATACTTCCAATGTCGTTGATTTCAAAGTACCAAGAATTAACAACCCACTTGAAAAATGAATGAGGATTTCACAATCTGTTCTTGCAGTCAGTATCCAGTGGTTTCAGCACACTGCTGGAGCTTCTTCCTGCGCTTCTACCAGCGCTTCCTTCCCTGAAGCCAGGGGAAGAGGCAGCCTGAAAAAAATGTATAAAACATTCACGGAACCCGGACACAGCATTCACAGAGATTACCATGTTATGCTCTAAGGAGTGCTATTCCCACTTTATTCTTTGTGAATTTTGCCCCTGGAATTCACCTTTCTGCTCTACATGTGCTCAACACAAAAAACACTTCTATGTTTTCTGGATGCAGGATCCATTGGAAAATATACAAATAAAAGTAAACTTTAGGGCTTCCCTGGTGGCGCAGTGGTTGAGAATCTGCCTGCTAATGCAGGGGACGCGGGTTCGTGCCCTGGTCTGGGAAGATCCCACATGCCACGGACCAGCTGGGCCCGTGAGCCACAACTACTGAGCCTGCGCGTCTGGAGCCTGTGCCCCGCAACGGGAGGGGCCGCGATAGTGAAAGGCCCGCGCACCGCGATGAAGAGCGGTCCCTGCACCGCGATGAAGAGTGGCCCCCACTTGCCGTAACTAGAGAAAGCCCTCGCACGAACCGAAGACCCAACACAGCCAAAAATAAAGAAATAAATAAATAAATAAATAAAAAAAAAAAGTAAACTTTAGAGGAAAGCTTTGCACTAGAATTATATCAATAAGGATTCATCAAGGTTCAGAGAGTGTAGGAAGCAAGTGATTTTTTTCTGACCACTGTAACTGCTAAAGTGGAATTCCACTTTATGCCCTAAGGAAAATACTCAGATTTTATAGCTACAGAGGCTGTTTAATGGTGTTACATATGGACTTTCAGGATGCCCATGATTTATGCACTGTAGGAAAGACTTTTCAAATTTAACTCAATCTCAAGTTATTCTTTCCACCAAAAGCAGCAAGGGTATAAAACCATCCTGTGACTGTCACAGCCTGGCAAAAAAATTACATTAAGTTGAGACATGATTCATCCCATCTCCAGTGTTTTTTTTTTTTTTTTTAAGGTAAAAGCTTGTCTTTGATTGCTATTTATGTTTATACCAAACATTCCTTCTGGATTTTTCTTTAGACTTTCAATAGTCTATGTCATGTATATTTAATCTGTCAAGAAGTCTCCAAATATGTGTCAGTGAGATTGTCCCTGCTCTTCATTCACTTACTCTAAAAAACAAATTTTGTCTGAAATTAAAGTGGTAATGGATTCAGTTTGGAGAAGGGTTTGTCTTCAAACAGTTGGGATCTGAAAACAAGTACTACCATTGATTTTGTTTTTAATAGCCATCATTTTCCCCAGACTTCCCCTGGGAAAGGATTTGAAAGTTGTCAAGGTTTTCCACTTATATTAGAGTGAGCAGTTCAATTCAGCTCTGTTTTTATGTCTTGGAGCTATCTGGGGGATTACTTTTATGCTATCCTAAAATGTTCACTATTAAGACAATGGGTTAGTTTTTTACATTATCATAGGCATACTACTTTCAATAAATATTTATTAATATTCCTATCTTAGAGAATGTGTAAAAGAAAAAAAAATAGATATACAAAGATTTTTCTGATGTACCAGTTTGATGGAAGTGGATTGCTATGGGATCCGAATTCCCATGCATGACTAACAATGCAATACTCACAACTCCATAATAGACACTGGAAAGCTGAGCAAGAAGAACCTTCTGGAAACATAGGAGCTGGAGGTAGATAATATATTTTTAGATGGCAAATTTGTTCATCTAGTAATTTAAAATAATCAAAAGACATGAAAATGTTAACATTTGCTTTAGAGTCTTAAAAGCCAATCATCTGAGACTAAGGTTTGGAAGAGGACTTAAAAATTTAGATGTTCTTATAGGGGAGCAAAATTTGCCGACCCAAAATGTATCTCTTTGGCATGAGGATTAACTTAGGCTGATTTTTTTTTTTAATTTTATTTATTTATTTATTTACTTATGGCTGTGTTGGGTCTTCGTTTCTGTGCGAGGGCTTTCTCTAGTTGTGGCAAGCAGGGACCACTCTTCATTGCGGTGCGCGGGCCTCTCACTATCGCGGCCTCTCTTGTTGCGGAGCACAGGCTCCAGACGCGCAGGCTGAGTAATTGTGATTCACAGGCCTAGTTGCTCCGCGGCATGTGGGATCTTCCCAGACCAGGGCTTGAACCCATGTCCCCTGCATTGGCAGGTGGATTCTTAACCACTGCGCCACCAGGGAAGCCCCTAGACTGATTATTTTTAAAAAATAGCACTCAGAAAGTTTTTCTTTTTACACGCCCCCCCCATTTGCCTAAAAATTTGAATAACGGACCAGTTCCCAGAATAGAGCTAGCACCAGTGATATCTACAAAAATTATGGGGCAGATGTGATAGGGGGAAACTTAGCAGAGTCTAGAGATCAGAGTCCACTCTGTGTCCCATTTTCTCTGCATGGCTAAGCAAACATTTATTTACCAATCATTTGCTGGTCCATCTCCATGTGAATTGCCTTCCTCCCCTTTGAAGTCCCAAACCCCTATCCCCAAAATCCTCTTTTGTCTTTAGTTGAAGATGGTATTTAAGTTGAGGGCTTTGGCCATTTTGTTAAGTTACTCAGTTTTCCTGGTTCTCTCCCATGTGTACATGTAATTAAAATTTTGTTTGATTTTCTCCTGTTAATCTGTCTCTGGTCAACATAACTCTTAGGTGAGACAAAAGAACCTAGAAGGATAAAGGAAAAGTTCTTCTTCCTTGACATTCTGATAGATCTACTCACAATACTTGCACCTCTGTTTTCTGCTTTGAATAAGTTATTTTCTACCTAATGAACCACTATAGTTCCCAAATTGTTCATCAAGTGCCCAGAATAGACCTTTGATGGGGAGATGTGTGTGTGTGTGTGCGCATATCCATTTGCTAGGTAATGTGCATGACCGTGCTCATTTGCTTTTTTCCCCTCTAGGAATTCTTTAACTTTAGATGTTCTGAGGCAAGCTTTGTCAGCAATTTTCTATGAAACCCTAAATAATTAACTTAATGTACTTACAGTTTAGTTAACTTATTTACAAAAGGGAAAAATAATATTGATGTAGATAACACTTTTATTAGAGAAATTATCAAGGAAACTATTTTCCAGCTATCTGAGAAAACAAATTAAATTAGTGTTCATTCAGAGTTTTTCAGAGACTTTCAAATCATATAACTCTCCAGAGTAACTAAGTCTTGACTTAGGCAAATGATAAAACTAAAGTAATTTTTAAAATGATTCATTCCCATAATTTATGTAGCTTATATACTGAAAAAACTAGACCAATCATCAAGTAGATAAATTATTACTGTTAGGAGTATGTTATGGAGTGGACTTCCCTGGCAGTCCAGTGGTTAAGACTCTACACTTCCAATGTAGGGGGCATGGGTTCAATCCCTGGTTGGGGAACTAAGATCTCACATGCTGTACAGTGAGGCCAAAAAAGAAAACAAAAAGTCAAGAGTATGTTATGAAGTGTATGTATGTTTGTTATGTAACACGACAAATGTAACTATTGAAAAAGATTCTATACCCCACCCATGATATTTTATTTTCAATTAAATTATGTATATTTCCACTGCTGTCCTTGTATTTTTTCTACAGTTATTTTTCCCCCCAAAAGAATCACATTTGTATGCAGTTGCAATTACTATTGGAGTTATTCTGAAATTTAATTCTAAACATGTGCAGGTAATATTACAACCATCATTTACTGAATTAAAACCGCTTTTCTGATGTACAACATCCCACAAATCTCCATCACAAAGAAATTCCCACAAGTGCAGAAAGGTAAAAATTCAAGTAAAATGTTATCTTTCTTTCAGGTCAACAGCTTTACTATTATTCTCATTCCACATCTCTCTTTTAGGTGGGAATTTTTAATACACCTAATCATACATTTATACTTTTCTCAGGTTTTCCTTTTTTAACTTTGTGTGTGTATTTGTGTTCTCTTTCAAGGCACTAGTCACCATGTCACACAGTAAGTAAGCTTCAGATACTTATGTAGACATATAAGGTTGGGAATTATTTTCCAAGGATTGGTAGAGGAGTTTCCCTTCAGGGTTTGATTTATTATTTGCTGTTAATGAATAAATAATGCAACAAAATCATGAAAAACTTAAAATTTGTACGTCAAAATAAGTTGCCATTAAAAAAGTCCAAACCTTCCTTTGTAAAAGACTAACTTCTGGGCTTCTCTGGTGGTGCAGTCGTTAAGAATCTGCCTGCCATTGCAGGGGACACGGGTTCAAGCCCTGGTCTGGGAAGATCCCACATGCTGCAGAGCAGCTAAGCCCGTGTGCCACAACTACTGAGCCTGCATGCCACAACTACTGAAGCCCATGCACCTAGATCCCGTGCTCCACAACAAGAGAAGCCACAACAATGAGAAGCCCACACACCACAATGAAGAGTAGCCCCCGCTCACTGCAACCAGAGAAAGCCTGTGCACAGCAATGAAGACCCAATACAGATAAAAATAAATAAATAAAATAAATAAATTAAAAAAAAAAGATTAAAAAAAATCTTGACCAATACAGATACTAATTAAAATGCAATTAAAAAAAAAAAGACTAACTTCTACTTTGTATAAAAATCTGTAAAATACCAGAGGCTATATGAAAATCCCCACAGTGCTTTCTGAGAGAGAGACTTAAGCATAGCAATTATTGCATCGTTGGTGGTTACAGTGCAGTTAACCTCTCTTTGATATGTCCTTAGGCACAGAAGGAAAATTGACATAACCAAGATTTTAGTGTTTTTCTTCCTTTCTTACCTAACATCTTTGCATTAATAACTTTATAGTATGAGAGCTATAGTTTTTTTCTTTTTTAACAGCAGAGGAAATGGGTAATATTAAGCATATTTAACAATCCATTCAGTATGGATAATGCTTAATCAGAATGTTGCCAAACTACAGAATGGATCCTGTCTGTAAATAGCTCATACAAGTCAGCTGGATAGCAGCCTTGACACAGGCTCATAGTCGAAGAAATTTCCAGAAACACAGAAAGTTTCTGTTCTTTATTCCTTGTCATTATCTATAAGTGTATTCCTGATCTTTGGTGTTTTAATAGCTAGACTATGTGTGTGTGTGTGTGTATATATATATATATATATATATAGTCTTAACAATATTTTTAAAAAGCAGCCATACAGTAAAGAATTACTAGGCCCAAATGGAAGGAAAATTGAGGACTAAGGGAAGAAAGCTGGTTTGGAATCTGCTTTTGTCCCAAGAGGATTTGTTGATTCAGGAAAATTACCATATTTGTTTTGTCAGCTTCACAAAGAAGGGGGGACAGAAATCAAAGCGTGGCATGTATAAGGTGGAAAGCTAAGCAGGAAACCCAGCTGAATAGACTATGCTCTTAAGGTGAGGATGAATCAGAAATAGTGTATCCCACATGGATTTATACTCAGATTTTAATCTTCCGTGTTGTTCAGGGATATTTTAAACCTTGAAAATGTATTAAAGTAGTACTGGAGGCTGTGACCATGGTCTTCTAGCAGAAACAAATGTCAATCTTCTCTGGAGAAAAGTATTTCCATTATAGACTTCATTTTATTTCTGAAAAGATTTTTATCAAATACATTGTGCAACACACAGACAGTGATGATGATTCACACAGGGAAAGTAAACTTTATGAGCAATAACCAGAACAAATAACAAACAAGAGCAACAAATCTGCATAGAAATCAGATTTGGGAAATATTCAGTCCAGATTATACAATAATTATATGTCTACACTTAAAGAACTAAGACAGTGACTATAAAACTATAAGCTATAAGAAATGACATCAAAGATTTGAAAACAAAATACATTTTCTAGTTATTGGAATAAATAACTAATTAGACAAGTTGTAAAGGGAAACTAGATACAGTTAGGGAGAGAATTACTGAATTGAAAGATAAATTAGAAGAAAATATTTTGAGACAAAAATTTGGAAAATAAAGAGGGAGGATAAAAGAGAGACTACTGTGAGAAAGTCAAACGTAAGTTTAATCAAAGTCCAGAAGAAGAGAATAAGGATCAAATAAAGGCATTATTTAAGGAGAAAAGAGTTGAAATTTTTAAAAAACTAATTAAAGACATCACTACAAATATTCAAAAAGCTCCAAGAAATCCCAAGCATATTAAGTAAATAAAACAGTGAATTTACTTAATATATAATGGATTATATTAAATATAAGTGTACCACATATATAATGAATTATATTAAATATAAGTGTACTACATATTCTAGTTGAGTCACAGATTGCCAAACTGGATTATGAAAAAGGAAGATATAAAACAGAAGAATGCCGAAAGATTAAAAGTTAAAGGATAGAAAAAGAAATACCATGAAAATCCTAATAAAAAGAAGCTGGAATAGTGTCAGGGAAGATAGATCTTATGGAGAAATACTGGTAGAATTAAAAGTCACTTCATAATGATGAACAGGAATCAATCAACCAGGAAGTTACCTCAATTTTAGATTTGTATGCAATAATAGTATAGCCTTAACGTATATCAATCACAATTGATAGATACATAGAGACAAATGTACCATTATGTGGATGATTTTCATACACCTCTCTCAATAACTGGTAGGAAAATCAGACAAAAAGCAATTAAGTATATAGAAAATTTGAACAGCATAACTAGCAATGTGTACTTCAGGAACATTGCTAAAAGTTGAGCATGTATCAGGTCATAAAACAATTATCAACAACATCAAAGTATTGAAAATTACACAGACTATGTTCTAAACTAGGGCATAGCAGAAAACCCTATGAATTTAGAAATTAAAAAGACTCATGATGCTATTTCTATTGCCTCTGACTAGTCAAGGCAATTAACAGTGGAAAACCCACAACTATCAGGGACTTAACAAATTTTTTGTTAAATAGCAGAAAATCCTGATAAGTTTAGAAATTTTAAAATATACTTTTAAATAACCCAGTGGATAAAAAAGTAATTGCCATGGAAATTAGAAAACATTTGAAACTAAAAAATAATGAAAACTACAGGCCTTGATTCAGTATTTTTTTATTTGGCACAATGCCATTCATTCTTTTTTTTTTTTTTAAATCTCTCACATTCCCTGATGTTTCAGTACCTCCAAGTAATGGAGAGTGCACTGTCTTAAATGATATATTCTGTATTCCTCTCTTCTCACATCTAAACTATCTCTAAATTTTGTCTATCTTTTAAGTGATCCTTAAATCTGTCCCTCAAATCTGCCCACTTCTCTTCATCCTCACTGCCATTTTCCTAATTCAGGCCACCATTATCACCTCTCTCCTGAATTACTGCAACAGTTTCCTATATGGTCTCTCTGACCCTGTGTTGTCCATCACCAACCAGACTGATATTTCTAAAATTAAACCTAGTCATGTCACTTCCCTGCTTTTCAAAGAAGAGAAAAGAAAGCAAAAAAGCATGTTGACTTCCCATTTCCCATGGGATATAAACTCTTTAATCTGTTTTGAAAGATTTAGAAAATTCCCTCAATCCATTTACCTCTCCACCTTCATCTCTCACCATTATTCTCCTTAAGCTCTAAGCTTTAACCATCAAAATATTTAAATTTATCTTACTATACCATGTCTCTGAGTACTCGTATTTTCTGCACTTTCTGACAGCAACTCTTCTCCTAACGCATCCCCTTTCACTTGACTAGTACATAATCATTCTTTAAATCTTGGTTTACACTTCACTGCCTTTGAGGACCCATCCTTTACCTATTGAGCCTAGGTTAGGTGTCTTTCCTATGTATTCTCATAACATACCCTAACCTACCCTATCATAGCACTTCATAGACCATGTATTGAAAATATTTTCTTACTGGTCTGTATTTGTCCACTTGACTGTAATCACAAAAAGGTCAAGATTATATCTAGTTAATATTATAATCCCAGTACCTAGTACTATATCAAAAGATTGGATCAAAGGTAATACTTAGCTATATTATTTTTGAAAATAAATTTTCAAGTTTTTCAATAAAAGGCAAAAACTCTCAGATTAGACTTTCCAATTGTACAATTTCTATTGACCTGAATCCAATTCACTGACACTTTCTTCTGCTATCTCAAATCTACTATTCACCCCCTCTAGTGAATTATTAAACATGATTTAGCAAATTTTCAGTAAAAATAATGCATTATGACCAAGTTAGTTTTATTTCAGCAATGCAAGGGTATTTCCTTCTGTCTCCCTCTCTCCTCGCACTAAAATGTAAGCTCTTTTAGGTCAATGATCTTTGTTTTATAGACTGATGACCCTAGAATTGTAGAATAGGGTCTGCCACAATCTAGGAGCTCAATAAATACTTTTGAGTGGATGGAAGAGTAAGTGAATACTGTGCAATATCATAATGAAAATCAATAAAAAATAAAGAAAATATATTGGCATTGCAGATGACAGTCAAGTAAACTGATATTTACGTAGTTTGACCTTATAATGCCATATATACATATGTTTATATATTTATTTAGCTATACCTTTTTGGGGTTTTTTTGGCCTTACGGCTTGCAGGATCTTAGTTCCCTGACCAGAGATGGAGCCCAGGGCCTTAGCAGTGAAAGTGCTGAGTCCTAACCTCTGGACCACCAGGGAATTCCCATATTTAGCTATATATTTTGAGAGAGAAAGAGAAGGAGGAAGAAACCAACATGGTGGTATGGGATTATTATCTCTGTTATATTTATTTCTCTTTTTAAATTTTTCTTAAATTAGCATATAACTTTTATAATCAGGGAAATGTAAATATTAACTCTCACCTCCACTAGCAATGCCTATACGATCACTCAGTCTGATGGAAATTCTCATTTTCTCTGATGCATAGCATACCTGCAGATATTTAAACCACTGTGAGCTTGTTAATCTAGCCCTGCAGATTGTTAGCTCTTTGAGGAAAACGGTCTTCCCTTATTTTTGTGTGTCCTCACTATTCTGTACAGGACTTCATTACATAAGCAAGCCTCTGTCTCTTGATAATATGTTTTCATTTCTCCAGCAGATGAACCAGTACAATTTTAGAACTTTCATTTTTTTTAAAATTTTGCTACATCACTTAACAAATAAATATTTATTTTTATATGCCCAAATTCTGATCCTTGAATTACTCATGAAATCCCATATTTTTATGCCTTCTCAGTAAGGCATAAATTAGCTGATATGGATATATTTTTGTCACTCAAATCTCTTATTATAATAATTTGAATTTTATAACAAAAGCAATACATATTCATTGCAGGGAAAAAAGCAAATGTGTTCCACTTTGAAAAGAAAAATCACTGTTAATATTTTTGCATATGTTCCTCCACATTTTTCCTGTCATAGAATTAGATGGATATTGATGCTTATTTAGTTAGTTATTGCAAAGTTAGAATCATAAACCTGATTTTCCTATCAACAATATTTAAGAGTAAATTTTCCCATGTCAATTACATATTTTTATAATATTTTAATGGCTCTATAGTGTTCCTTATTATGTTAAACATTAATATTTTGTTTATGTTTTTACTCTTCTGAACAACGTAGTTTTGTACATACTTGCTTATACATAATCTTAATTGTTTCCTTAGAAAAAATTCCTAAAAATGAAATTATTGATTACAATGGATAGGGATGTTTTAAATCTTTTTCCTAATGAATAGTTTGATCATTAAAAGTATTGCGGTATCACGTCCTTTGACCAATGCTCTCATTTTCAGTGTTGGTAGAAAATACTGATCATTTTTAACACCTTTGTGAGCTTATTGGTGAGACATAAATTTTGATATTTAGATTCTCTTTTGAATGAGCAATATTAAGTGCCTTTTAAATTACTCAAAATGTAGTCAGAGCAAGTCAGAAAACATCACAAATAGTTTCAACAATCAAATATGGTCTGTTGATATGTAAGAGGTGGTAGGTCCACAAGAAGAGCTCTGAAATAAATCACAATTACGTGGTGCTGTAAGTGCGTCCACTAAGTGTAGGAGCACAATTAGGTGCCTAATTGTATGGAAAAATGTAATCTCATCCCAGGCAGGAGCCTAAGCCACAAAACCTGTTCCTACTTGAGCCATTGTGTTCTACAAACCCTGGGGCTCTACAGCGGTTTCAGTGCTTTGCAGACTTTCCACAAATTTGCCCCAGTTTTTACTTTACATCTCTGTCCTTCATGCCCAAGCTCTCTCATCCTCTCTGTCATATTATCTTCATTAAATTCCCTTTGTAAATTTTCTTGATTTCAGACAATCTGTTCACCTAAGTTGCCCACAAACTTACGTAGTCAAACCCTGCCAAAAACAGCATTCAGAATTTGACCTCCACCCTGAGACACCTTTCTGATTAAGAAACCAGAGGTGTTTGGCAGAAGATTCCAGCTCTCAACCAATCCTTCCCACAAAAGGCTACAATTAAACAAAACTCTTTCCTCTGTTTAACTTATAACCACAAAGCTGTATCTTTAAAAGATTCATGAAAGTGTAGAAGACACAGAAAACATAGAACCATATGTTTCCCACTTTATTTTTAGCCAATGTGAAAAGCTATAGACTAGAAAAAAAAGTTTTAATTTGGGAAGGGTATATGGTGCCCATGGTCACATAACTCCAAGGAATCAATGAATATTATTTCCTAGTTGAGCCCATGAGGAGTTTTTGTGGGGGAGGGAGTGATGGAAAGAGTTAAAGGACCAAAAGCATTTAGTCACTTAAACCTATCTACTAACTCCATTTTATCATCTATTTTCATTTTAATTTCACTGTATAATCTAATCTGAGATAATGCAATACTATGCTAGAAAGTATTTTATTAAACAACATATATGCCATTGAAACAAAAATATGCATATAAATTGAAATTCTCCATTTTATTTTGACTTCGTAAGATCATGAAGCTCTAAGTTAAAAAAAATAGAAAAAGTGTTATTTTAAGAGTCCAGTTAAATCAGGGCATAACTATATAGTGGGATACTATGCAGCTTAAAAATCAATGGTGATGGGCTTCCCTGGTGGCGCAGTGGTTGAGAATCTGCCTGCCAATGCAGGGGACACGGGTTCGAGCCCTGGTCTGGGAAGATCCCACATGCCGCGGAGCAACTAAGCCCGTGTGCCACAACTACTGAGCCTGCGCGTCTGGAGCCTGTGCTCCGCAACAAGAGAGGCCGCGATAGTGAGAGGCCCGCGCACCGCGATGAAGAGTGGCCCCCGTTTGCCACAACTAGAGGAAGCCCTCGCACAGAAACGAAGACCCAACACAGCCAAAAAATAAATAAATAAATAAATAATTAAAAAAAAAAAAATCAATGGTGACTCTCTATGTCTCTATAGACTAATATAGAGCATATCCTAAGGTATGTCAAGTAAAAAGCAAGGAACAGAATAATGTGTTAAACAGAGAGTAAAATAAGAATTTATATGCAGATTTGATTTTTTAAGCAAAAAAAAAAGTACCCTCTAAAATATTATTAAGAAAATATGAAGTCATCACATATGATACTCATATGGTAGAGTTGAGATGAGACAAGGGTGGTTGAAGAATGTTCACTAAATAACAATTAATTCTGGGTTTTGAAACTTTGAATATTTGCCATACATACATTTGTGTGTGTGTGTGTATGTGTGTGTGTGTGAGATTATTACTAATATATCATGGCAAAACACTCTGAAATATTATAAATTTTGATAAATAATTAATAACCAAAAAATACATTTCAATGAAAATGTATCACTTAATGAGATGAATGGGGCTGGAGTTTTCCAATTAAATTACATATGTATGAATTAATATTATTTACCACTACAATGTAACAGGAATAATTCTACTCCTACCCTATTTTTCATGATATAGTTCATTTGCTGAGAAACCTTCTATGCAATACAGCAAGTAGATGGGAGAAGGAATTTTGTATGGCCATTGCACCCTTTTTAAAAAAAATCTCTACGTTTTATGCCAAAAATCCTATAGTGAACTATCATAAAAATTAAGTTTAATTATCAGATAATAACTGAATTAACTCCTCCTTTTACTTTGTTTAAAGCCAATAACTGGACAACATCTAATTTGAAGAATGATTTGTTACCTGGACTCTAATAATAATGTCATTAACTGTTTCAATTTTGTAGAAGCCTATAAAGATGCTGTAAAAAGTCATCAAGACTATTATTGATACCTGTTACTCTTTTACTTAGAGGCACTTTTTTAACACTAAGAAAGAATTGAGGAAATAAAATTATTGTTAATGTCAATAACTTTTCCACTGTAATATTTTTAATGAAATAGTTTTATCTTCTCCCATGTTTTCAATAAATGTTCTTTAAAACCTTGAAGCTGCAGATTTAGTTTATTTAATTTACTTAAATGTCTTACCATATAATCTAATTGGAAAGGCTAATCTTTATTGTGAGATTCATTAGCCCAGTATGATTCACTTTCTGCCAGAAAATGGCTAACTTGTTATTTCTATTCAGATAAGCATATACTTTCTCTTGACAATGATCCACTGCTGATTACCTAATTCTAAAATAGATAAGGCAGAGACCCTTGCCAGGAATTTGTCATCTAGATTAATGGGTCACATAGCATTGAGTATTTCTTACCAAAACATTCTTTGTGTTGCTTTTACTGTATTCTCATTCAGGAGCAATGCATTTTCTGACAGTAGTCAAGGAATGGAACAAGCAGAAGCTTTGAATCAATAAAAATCATCACTCCTATTGTCTCACCCTGTGCTTTCTTAATTCAGAACATACTGATATAGAAAAAATTACGTTGTTTCTCATATCACCCTTCACCCTTGAAATACACACATATAAGAGAGAGAAATCTAGGACACCATGGGTTTTGTTCCTTTGTATAAAGGAGGTTTCATTGACATCCTACAAACTGTCCATCTGTTTGGGGGCCCCTAGACCTTTTTACACCCAGGAGCAAAGCACCAAGAAAGATTCAGGATGCTTTATCTTTGTAAGTGGGGGAAAGGCAAGATCCCCCAAGCCTCACAGCCAGGCAAAAAAAAAAAAAAAAATCAACTGCAGGAGAGTCCTCCAATGAGTTTTAGTGAAGAATACATATGAAAGATGAGACACTAGAAATTGATTCCCTTAAAAACTTTTCAATTCATTGGAGAATTTTCATGTGCCCTGCGTGGTACTTGTCGGGGGACCTATCTCCAGTTTACAGCTCACTGCACCAGAGAACAGCAAGACACCAGAGAACTCTACCCAAGATCATGATAGTATGCAAGCTTCACTTTATCTTGGGGAGAAAAGAACGGCAGAAGAGGTGAAAAGCTGAGTATTTACTCAAAGTTAACTAAGTTATTTTGGGAGAGACCAAATTCTAAAATGGATGGTACTGTGCTTCCTCAGAGTGGCTAAGATTTTTTTTCTGTTTTTGTTGACAAAAGTAGAAATGGATTGTGAGCACACAAGCAAGTTTAGTCAAGTTTTATTTCTGCAAATTCAAGTGATTCTGAATAAAATTATCCCTATTACAGTACAGATCAGAAATGGATTTGGAGATGAATTTTACTGAAGACAATTTGCCCTAGGAGACGGGGGTCCCAAATGCTGTTCTATTACAGTCTACAATACTGAGGGGAAGGGGGAGGTAGGATTTAAACAATTTTTAATAACAGAGCTTTTTTTATTTCCCTAAGGAAATATGACACTCAAACACACCACACACACACATACACACACACACACAACCTATAAAATGAAAGGTATTTTGGTTGAAGCCTGAGTTGAGAGTCCAGATCCGCATCCATCTGGCCTCCTCTTTGCCCCTCAGATCCGCTCTTGAGCCCCCTTCATAGAAACTTTTGTGAAATGTTGAGCCGTGCTGATCTCTTTATGGACTTCGAGATCAAACTTGCAGCAAAGTCAACCTTGAGAACATAGCTGAGAAACTCAAAAAAGTAAAAAAAAAAAAAAAATGTTTTCTGAAGTAACTGATTCAGCACTAAAAGAGCTAGGGAGTTAGGCAGCCTGGATTTGAATCCTAGCTCTGGTATTTATGAGTTGTATCAATAACTTGAATAATAAATTTAATAAGTTACTAAACATATCTGCAACTCAATTAGGCCATCTATAATCACCTAGTTTACAAGATTATTAGAAAAATTAGTGATGATACATGCAAAGCACCTGATACACAATAGGTACCTGATACACAGTAGGGGCTCAGCCAATGATAGATAAATTGACAGGATTTAAATTTTTTATTAAGTTACATTTGACAAAGTTCCTTTCTGCATTGCTTATCAGTTCATCCCCTCTTCAACAAACACGTCAAACTTCTTAAAGCTTATTTGACTGCCCTTATCTTTGGGATACAGGGAGAAAAAAAAAAAAAGCATATAAGTTCAGATTTTTGAATATTCAGGTAGAGAAAATAATCTTAGGGCAGATGACTTAGATCTAGAGAGAAAGGAGTGTTGAATCATTTTTATACACTTCCAACATTTTATCTGATATTTTAGAACCCAGTGAAGTCCAAGCCCTAAATGAGAATGGGGAAGATGAATAGAGAGGGTCACACTGCAGCAAAAGTGTATTCAGATAGGAAAGAAAATAAGAACTATCTTAATCTATAGCAGAGGGTCATCATAATTTTTGAAATCACCAACAAATGATTAAACTATCTTCCACATTTTGTATTTAATAAATAAAATAAATAACCTTAGAAATGCCACAATCAAAATTACATTCCATTTTTTTAAAACTTTGGCACTTAAAGTTTTTGGTTTCCTTTCTCCGGAAAATCAATTTATGGGCCCTACACATTTACTCAATAGTGATAGGAAGTATTGTAGCACAGCACTGAAAAGTTGATGCCCTGTGGGCATACCACATGATTTCACATGCAGTCAGAGTAGTCGAGTTCAAATTCTACCTACACTTATCCTTAAGTATGTAATTTTTGGCAAATTACTTTTAACCCTGCTAAGGTTTATTTTACCAATCTGCACAATAGGATTGATAATAATAATCGACAGGTTTGTTGTGAGAAATGAAGAAGATTATCCAGGTGAAATGTTTAGTGCAGTTCCTGGAATATAGTAAAGACTCAGCAAGTACGGGGTCTTAGTATTACTACTCTTGCTACTAGTACTACACTGTACTAATAGTGGTAGAAATAGTACTAGTGATTGTTCTAGTATTACTGGCATTGCTGGTGTTACAGAGTCTAAGCTCATACTGCTCATCACATGACAGGCCAATAAATCAAGAGATGAGGTGTTGGGGCAAGGAATAGCGACTTTATTCAGAAAGCCTGCAGACAGAGAAGATGGTGGACTTGTGTCCCAAAGAACCATCTTAGCTGAATTAGAATTCAGGCTTCTTTTATGCTAAAAGGGGAGGGAGTGTGGCTGATTGTTGCCAACTTCTTGGTGCCGGAATCTTTTGTTTTTGCAGCTGTCCACATAGGTCTGGTTATAACGTTCCTGTAAACTTCCAACAAGACAATCGTTATTCTCTGTTCTGCAACTTTTTAGCTCCATATGAATGGAAAAGTGCTATAACTTTAAAGGTCAGAGCCTTGTGAATGAGCTATCCTATATATTTTAGGCTGTAGGCAACATTCTTTTGCAAAAGTGCAGAGCCAGCATAACTAAGCACAGGCAACAGAGCACAAAGTTTAGAGCTAAAGGAATAGATTCAATATGGAGTCAGGTTTGTTTTTCTTTGTTACACTAGTATTAGTATTACATGTAAGTATTTCAATTTCAAACATTTCAGATATTTTACTACTGGTTCTCCAGCTACATTATAATTTTCTTCATAATAGGGTCCATTTATCACTTTTTAAAAATCTGCCATCATTCCTAGCACAGTTCTGGTCTTGTAGTAGGCACCTAGTAAATATTTCTTGATTGGATGAATAAGAATTCATTTGCATTTCAACTCAACTTAAAATAACACAGCTTCACATTTGATATCTTCTTTTACTCAACTCTGTATTGCAAACAGCTAATTAGTGATGATATGGCACTGTTTGAGTTTTGGCAGACTATAATCTGTGGATCTTAATACAACCAACTGCCTAATTTATCTACATTGGTCCACATGCCAGGAAAATATATTCAAATTGAAGAGTATTATTTGGTTAAAGAAAATCAGAGGAACGGACTTGACTAATTATGACTTTTGGAGTCAAAAATTTAGCTTAGAAAAATGGTTCTATTGATGCTTTCATTTATACTGAGCTTTGTTTATGTCATAAATACTAAAGAAACAGTATTTTGCCCGCAGGGATATTCACAGGTATAGCATTAGCCAAGTAAACATGTCATTAGTTGTGGTAATGTGTTCAACATTTTTCAAAGAAAATGGAACAAAAACATTTCAGTTAAAAATAAATTTGAATTCTGATGTCCGTGAAAATACCATTTTTAATACACAAATTTTCAACTGATGGGGCTTTTTGTGGAAAAATTCAGAGGAGGCAATCAATATATGTTTGCTGAAATATTTTTTTACTTTTCATTTCTACTCCACACAATTAAAATTAGATAGGTCTCTAACAAAATGGGACAATATTAAATAATACATATCATCTCATAGCTTACATAAAACCATGGTATATAGTTTTGTGTTTTGTTTTGTTTTTGGACTGACCAGATGTAACTGGTGGAGTTAAACCCATGTGAATCATCTCTCAGAATCTCTTGGAGTATTCAATTGCACCAAGCAGTATTATACTATAAAATTATGTAAATTGAATACATGGCATAGATATTAGGTAGATGATAGATAGATAGGACAGTTAATAGACTGATGGGGCATAGAGACAGACTTCAATAATTAATATAATTATTTGTAATAATCCACTTCCTCATGTCCTCTCTTCTCTACCCCATATACCTTATTTTTTTTTATCTGTCTGAATACACTAAAGACAATAAATAATCAGGTATGTAAATACAAATTTGTATTATGTTGATTTTATGATGGAGAAAATAGCCCCAGGAAAACTAAATTAGATTTTTCTTTTAAGGAAAGTACAAAGAGTAGAAAGAAAATTGATAGAGAAATCTTAAAGACAGTTGTGAAAAGAACTAGAACCTGTTTTTGACAAGCTAGAATGGATGATTCGATACAGTGGCAGACATTATTTATTGCCATTCTAATATCTATTCTACTCTACCTTACTGATTCTGTGTGTGTCAATAATATTCCTTGCCTCCCTCCCGGAAAACAGCTAAATTTCACAGTCTTTCTTATAGCTAGGAAAAGCCAAGTCCTGATCAATGAGGTGGGTCAGTGGGAGAGGATGGTTTAAGCAGGGAGGAACTTCTAGGAA
Source organism: Balaenoptera acutorostrata (assembly GCF_949987535.1). NCBI lineage: Eukaryota > Metazoa > Chordata > Mammalia > Artiodactyla > Balaenopteridae > Balaenoptera > Balaenoptera acutorostrata. Next base: position 23,408,282 of record NC_080080.1, on the reverse strand, counting down.
GGAGACAAGGCAAAGGAAGAGACTCAGTTGATGTGTCCCTTTCTCCCTTTGACCTTATCATTCTTCCAGCCTTGAATGACGCTTGCTGGAGGATATGATACTGGAGACACAATAGCCCCCTGTCACCACAAAGTGATGAGCATTAAGATGAAAGCCACATGATAAGGCTGGATAATGTCCATTAAAAATCCAATTTTTTTTTGTAAAAGGCTCTTTTGAGGAAAAGAGGGGCACCCAGCAAGGAGGTTACTTTTGGACTATGTGCACCCCCCCACAAGGAAAAGAGAGTTCAGAGAAACATCTTTTAATGCGAGACTAATATTCTGTACCTTCTAACAACCCTCATCCTCATTAGTTCTAGGTTGACTCATGTTCGTCTTTAAATAAGCATGTTTGTGACTTCCTCAAGGAAACATTTCTGACACCTTAATCCAGATCCACCATTACAGACTCTCATTTTTCCATGTCATTTTTTTCTATAACATTTCTTGCAATTTAAAAACTATTTTATCATGTTTTTCTGATCATCACCCTGTTCTCCATCATTTATATGGGGGGAGAGACATTGTGCAGTGCATCCCTCTGTCCAAATAATATCTGACATATAATAGGTACGTACACATGTGCACTGTGTAGACACACTCTTTCTGTCTCCGTTTTAGTTGAGGCTTCTTAATGCCTAGAACAAAAGAACAGGTTGCAAGTGAACCCATCTTTCTAGTGACTTACTAGACCACCAAAGCAGGACTCGCAAAGGTAGTGGCCAAAGACCAGTTTGGGACACTTGCCCAGTAGCCATATGAACAACCCCAAAGGGATACTGGAAAAGAATCAGATACAGGAAAGAGTTCTCTTTCACCTTTAACCTGTGGGAAGAGCTCCAAGAACACCACTGGAATGATTAATACGTGGTCCTTCGAGTTTGCAGCACACAAGGCTGTTGTTTGAAACACACCAGAGAAATTGAATTGTAAGAGGCTATGGCTATCAGCCTGGGCTGGGTTGACAGTGAGGATGAATGGCTATTTCTTGCCAGGCTGGAATCATTTTACATTCTTTGCAAGAGGACTTCCTGAAATGATTACCTGACCTTAACATAAGGGGTAGATCCTTCATGCACAGGGTAAGATGCCCAACCAGAGGAGATGAATAATCCATATCACAAGAGTTTAGGGTGAAATAACATTCCTAGTGAGGCTGCAGAAATGAAAGTGTTTCATGAGAGAGTAATTCCAGGAGGATTTTTCCTATGTCTCACATCAACTTCCTACACTTGCCCGATCTCTAATCCTGTAAGAGACAGAGACAGCCTAGTGGTGAGAGAGTGGAAGAGGAAAGAGGAAAAGATGATGTAGCAAAACTCCTCTTCCCCCTGCAGTTTCCAGCCTGAAACAGATCCTAGCTGAGGAAACAATAATTCCCTATTAAGTTCAGAATTCTAATTTTACACTGGAATGAAAACAATAGTTACAAAATGAGACTTTTTGGGGGGACACTGAAAATGCCAAGAGGATTTTTATTATGTGAAAATTACTAGAAAAGTAGAGATCTGTCTCAAAATTTCAAGATGTGAGAAGGAATAAGCCTAACAGAGTGGGTTTGATCAGACAGTTGTAATGGGGGTGGAGGAAGTTATTTTCTAAGAAGTTTCTATGAAGTTACACTCTATAGCAATATACTCTTTCAACATAATGGTTACTTTTGAATGAATGAAAAAAATGAACATAAATAGTCCTTTTGTCAATGTTCATTTTAATAATTTATTGTTGAATGGAAGTACAACATAGGATTTTAAGTGGCAATCAGCTTTTCTTTTGTGCCTTAAAATTATGTATAAAAATTAACTAAATTGATTATTTTTCTTGTGTTATAAAATATAATAGACTGCTATATTTACTGCATTAATGACACTGAAAATTTGCAGGGCATTAAAATGTTGCTTGTAAGCAGAATTAATAACTTGACTATCTAACTTTTGTCTAGTTTATGGCATACTACATAGACCTAGAAAACTATTACAGCCTTCATTAAAGTTTTAAACAGTTATGAAATAGCAATATCCACCAATGGTTTAAATATTTTATGCAACATCTTTAATCACCTCTTTATAATTTACAGTATAGATTGTAAAATCATTACAGATGTGTGTTAATAATTAATATGTAACATTATCTTCTTATAAATATATGTCATGGATGCATTTAAATCCTTTGCTTGCAAGGTGAATAACAGAGTTTCTTTTACAACTGCTACACACATTTTAATTTTGTTTTAAACTTCTGTTTCATGGTTAGTTTTTAAGTCCAATTATTGTCACCTCTTAACCATCCTGATAACTACCCTTTGGATTGTACAGATAATCCCTATGTGGTATTTATTAGGACTATTCACAAACATTCAAGTTTTCCTTCCGGATATGTGACATTCCCTTATCCATTCCCTTGAAGGATAAGCACGGTCCTCTGACTTGCTTTTCCTAAAGAAGTACAAGTGGAATTGCTGTGTCACTTCCAGATGGAAATTTTAAGGGCCCCAGTGCAATTCCCCTGCTCTTAGAAGCATGTATCAGGATGCAACTTTTGTCAACCTGGGACCCTGCCTTAGCACGCATGCCCACCCCTGTTAGTCATGTAAAGTGAGTGAGAAATAAATGTTCTTATCCTCAGACCAAGCAACTTGGGAATTGTTTGTTTATTCCTACAGCACAGCCTACACCAGGAAGTGGCAAAGTTTTTCTGTAAAGGGCCAGATAATAAATATTCTAGGCTTTGCAGGCCATAACATCTCCATTGCAACTGTTCAACTTTGCTATTGAAAAAGCATTTGTAGGGGAAAGAAGATACAGGAATAGGTGTGACTGTGTTCCAATAAAACTTTATTTATAAAAACATGGTGTTGGTGAGTCACGTTAGGTCTGTGGGGCCCTAATTTGCCAATTCCTGGTCTAGCCTACCCTGATGGGTAGACAGTTGGCCTTCTGTATGTGTTCCGCATCCATGGATTCAACCAACCACAGATCGAAAATATTCTTTTTAAAATCCAGAAAGTTCCAAAAAGCAAAACTTGAATTTGCCTCACACCAGCAATTATTTACACAGCATTTACTTTGTATGAGGTATTATAAGTCATCTGGAGATGATTTAAAGGATATGGTTGTGCTAGGTTATATACAGATAACCAAGCCACTTTATTATAAGGGACTTGAGCATCTGTGGATTTTGGTATCCTCAGAGGTCCTGTCACCAATCCCCTGCAGATAGCAAGGGATGACTGTAGTCTCATAATGGAGTAATAAAAAATACATGGAGGTTAACTTAAAGTCATGTATTTTGATTGATTACCCTGATTTATTTTTAATATCTTGGAATTTAAAGTAATACTTCCAAAGAATTTTCAGATTCTTTGTGGTTTTCATTTTCCATGTATTTTCTAAATAGTATTAGGACTGTGTTTAAGTTAAATAAAAAATAAACATGTTTATACACCCTTGAATTGAAATATTCAAATTACTTTCCTTTTTCTTGGGCTACACATAAATATCTTGGCAAGGTTTGGGAAACATTGTTTTACATTTCAATTATTCAATTATTGGAAAGTGAGCCATTCCAATATGTCAGACTTTATACCTGGATAGAGATACAAATACAAATTTGCCTGAATGGAATTAGCAAAAAAAAAAAAAAGTTTATCAATCCAACAGGAAGTCTTTTCCCTAAAACTTAATGGTACTATACTGGTGGGAATATGGCTAAAAATGCCTAGGTATGTATTAAAAAATACATATTCCTGGGACTTCCCTGGTGGTCCAGTGGTTAAGACTGCCTTCCAATGCAGGGGGTGCAGGTTCGATCCCTGGTCGAGTAGCTAAGATCCCATATGCCTTGCAGCCAAAAACCAAAACATAAAACAGAAGCAATATTGTAACAAATTCAACAAAAGACTTAAAAAAAAATACATATTTCCACTTACACACATTATTCACACACAAACAGTTATCTATAGGGAAAATGGCTAAAAAGGAAAATATTTGAGAAAGCATCATTTCTCACTAAGAAAAACTGTATACTCTGAATTCAATTAGTAAATAAAATCTAGATTCCTCTTACTCCTTGTGACTTATATTGATTTTTATTTTAATAAAATGTATTCATATTCTTCATTCTTTTCTCTCAGAGTAACCTCTTCATCAACATTTAAAATAAATGAAGTGAAAATGTTAAAATATATGTGAAGTATTTAAGCATTAGTGTAACAAGTAATAGCAGATTTCAATGAACATACTACTTTTTGGCTATTAGACCTGTAAAGAAGTCATTTTGTTTCATTCCACACAATTCAATGAATGGATTTTTGACAAGGCAAACTGTAATAACTCCTGTAATAATTCCTTTGAATCCATTACTTTTTTTTTCCATGTAAAAGCCTTTCAGCCTTGGGATTATTAGTATAGTAGATTTTTATGCTTCTAAAAGTGTTGATGAATTGGCTGGCCTACAAGAATACTCACTTAAAATTTTTCTATTCATAAATGATAAAAAAAATTAGGTCAAGTTATAGACTAAATGTTTCCCAAAGTCTTTAATATTCATTCTGGTAGTTGTGAGCAAAGGTTAACAAAAGGAACTAAAGAATTGAACTTTCTTCTTTGTGTGTGTGTGTGTGTGTTTAAATATAAACTATCTAAGCATGTAAAATATGCATTTGCTCTGATTTTCTAGATTTATCCTAAAAGAAATATTTAGAGTCTGGTATTAAACCAGTCAACATTGTGGGTTTTAATGGAAATGTTGCCCAGTCTTTCATGTACTACTCTAAATAATTAAATATTTTAAAATTCCTGGTTTGGTTTAAACTATGTAGATACATTTATTCTACTCATTAGTGGAACATCGTATAACATAGCCCAAATTAACAAAATGCAAAGAATGTCATCCCAGCAGGAACCCTGGAACGTGAAATGGATTTCTATCACTGGAATTTTTGTTAGAGCTCATTTGGGTACTCTCAATATGCTGTAGCAGTTACTTTTATGGGCCCAGTTCTCTGGCTTAATCTTATGATTTTTCTCCATAGCAGGGTAAAAAGACCTTACAAACAAGCAATGTGTGTGGATGACTTGTTTTGTTTTCTTTTGATACTTTTCCCCTTCGGGCTTGATTTATAATTAAAATAAAGTTACTTACATGGAGGTCTTGAAATTTCCTCCATTCTTTTTTATATTTTAGAAAAATCCCTTTGCTTCTGAAGGGTTGAAAAATTCTTATTACTTGGGTTTAGGTAAATATGTTACCCCAAAACTGGGTTCCTCCTCTTGGTGGGTGTTGAGCCAAAAGACACAACCAAGGCAAAGAGCAGAAGAGAAGATTTATTACTGGTAGCAAGTAAGGAGAACACCATGGATTTTTCCTAAAGCAGTGTCTCCCCAAACATCAAGATTGGGGAAGTTTTAAACTAAGGGTACATGCATATTCATGAAGGGCTTGGGCAGTAGACAGAGCCCAAGCATCAGTTGATTGAAGTCATGAGGGTCAGAAAAGGTCAATGTTATCATCCCTTAGATTCCAATTGATCTGGTGGTTGAGCGCCAGAGGGGGGACTTAAATTGAGACAGTGCTTTAGGCTAATCTTTACCATTGAAATAGAACTGGGAGTCTTTACAACTGATTTGTTACTCTTGTTATTGTTACTTCTCTTGCCTGATAAGTTTGTCCTTTTGTTCCCTTTGTTGCAGGTAGGGGGACCCCTTCCAGGGCCCAAGAGTGGGCTCTTGTCTAACACTTGGGAATGAGTTGTCTGAGGAGACACACGTACTGACAGAGCAAAAGACTTTATTGGGAAGGGGTGCCTGGACAGAGAGCAGCGGGGTAAGTGAACCCAGGAGAGCTGCTATGCCACATGACTCACAGTCTCAGGTTTTATGGTAACGGGGTTAGTTTCTGGGTTGTCTCTGGCCACTCATCTCGCTTGGCCCATATTTGGTCTGACTCAGGGTCCTTCCTGGTGGCAAATGCATCTCTCAGCCAAGATAGATTTCAGCGCAAAGGATTCTGGGAGGTTGGGGGACTTCCCTGGCTGTCCAGTGGTTAGGACTCCACACTTCTACTGCAGGGGGCACTTGTTTGATCCCTGGTTGGGGAAATAAGATCCCGCAAGGCAAGGTGCAGCCAAAAAAAAAAAAAAAACCACACACACAAAGGATTCTGGGAGGTTGGTAGGACAATATTATGGGCTGGCGTCTCCTCCCTCCTTTTGGCCTCTCCTGAATTCTCCCAGTTAGTTTTCGGCAGCACCATGTTCCTTATCAGTCAGGACCTCCTGTTGTGAGACAACTCATGCAAGCGGTTATCATTGTGCCTGGCCAAGGTGGGCAGTTTCAATCGATGGTTCCCTAACACTTTAAGATCATTAGTTACTGAAATCAGTTTAAGGATAAGCATTGTGCTCAGGCTTAGCTCACAAAATGGCTTAGGCCAAAAATGGTTTCTCTTATGTCAAGAAAGCCATGCCTGGTTCTCTTTCTCTGGGGCCCCTCTACCCTATTTGCTTACAAATATGTCTCCTTTATAAGACCTATTACTTTCTTTAAAACATAGTCTTCTAGATGGAAAAGATAATGTTATAAAGAAAACTATGAGATATGTTATTAATTTTTAAACCACATGTTCTAAAGGGGGAACAGAATTTGTCACCCCAAAATATGTCTCTTTGGCATAAGTATTATTTTGAACTGATTCTTTTTTTAAAAACAGTAGACAGAGGAGAAATTCTGAAAACCAAGTATTGATATATTACCCTTTTGTAAGAGCTATTTACATTTACGAGGGAAATCTCTATTTGCATGGATGTCTTCCCGTTCTGTACCAGGAAAAGAAGTATGACTAAATCTCTAGAAACGCTTATCAATGGAGAAGGAAGTAATTTAGATCTGCATAACAACCATACCCCTGTTTACTGTGTTTTTCCTGGTAACCTCCCATAACTGGCTTCACTCACGCACCCTCCCCCCACTACACACACACACACACGCACACACACACACACACACACATCTTTCTTTTGTCACTAATTGGAAATGGTGTTTAAGGTGATGACTTGGGTCATTTCAGGGAGTTACTCAGTTTTCCTGGGTATCTCCCGTGTAAACATGAAGTGTACATGTTATTAAACATCTGTTTATTTTTCTCCTATTTATGTCTTTTATTACAGGAGAGGTCTCAACCAAGAGCCTAGAAGGGTAAAGGGAAAATTATTTTTCTTCTCCTGCTGTTTAAATTCATACAGTATCTATTGACTATCTATTGTAAAAATAAAGAAATTAGTCTCTTTATACTTCCTCTTATTTTTCCTCCTAAAAATTTCCTGGGTTTTATTAGCTACATTATAATGATATTAATCTACTTAAATAGATTCAATAATCTCCACTAGTTCAATTTCTATGGCTTCTCCTTTCCTAGATTCTTTGTTTGATTCATCTCTTGGTTGAAGGATTTTGTTGTCAAGGTGTTTTTTTCAAGAAGGATGCACGGTGCTTTCTAATCCTTCCACACTTGACACCATTTGCTTCTTACCCTTTATGCCTGAGCTGCAACAACAACAAAAAATGTGTAAATAAAATTTTTTTTCTCCCCTGAAAAATTTGAATATGTTGCTCTGCTACCTTCTGGTACTGAGTCCTGTGCACTTTTGGTAAGTCTAAGTTTTTCCTATTGACCTGTTTTTATTTTTATTTTCCCCCTGCTTGAATGCAATATAATTTGTCTTCATTACTGATGTGGAATAACTCTACCACAATATTTCCTGGTTTCCTTTTGATCTGAAGATTCAAGTATTCCTTCATTGCAGGAATATTTCCTTAAGGAAAATTTTCATTGTTATCTGTTCTATTTGTTCTGCTGTCTTCTGTACCAATTATAGTTTCCAAGTTATCTTCCATATCTAAATCTCTCTTTTATTATTTCTATACTTTTCTTCTTTGGAGTTTTGTTTTGTGTGATTTCTCTCGCTGTTCAATTTGTTTTACTGCACTGAATATGATTTTCTTCCTGCATCATTTTGTTTCTCTTCCAATTCTTTCATAAATTTTGCCATTTTTTTCTTTTCTTTTGTTGTATTCTTGTGTTGCCTTCATCTTTGAACCCTTGTATCTCTTTCTTGAGCAGTTAATTTAAGGTAAATCACATCACCTACAATTTAATTAAGAACTTGGAATAAGTTTGTCAGAATGTTTCTTCTGTGTCCTTGAGTAAATCTTTTCACAATGTATGTTTATTCTTTATGTGACTTTTCTGCTTTTTCCTTATGTTTTTTTCTTCCATTGAATTTGTGTTGCTTTGCAGCGCCTTGGGTAGAATCCAGTGAGGACTACTGTAGGTATTTCAAACAGAGTGGATTCCAATACAAATGTATTGAGAGGGCAGGAAAAGCAAATGGGTGATGCCAGTGCTACACAGATCTCCCTAACTAGAGGAAACCACTCCCATCTCTAGGGCTGGAGAAGCAAATGGAAGAAAATAGTGTTACCCAGAGCCCATAAGTGTGCTGCCACTGAGGTTACTGGAGTGACAGTTCTGTCACTGCTGTGATTAGAGGTCCCACTGCTGAGGCCAATGCAGCCACTTGACATTTGCCCACCACAATATGCTTGCAAACACCTTTATTGCAGGAGGCCCCAGTCACCTGCAAAATACCACTTACCAGAACAAAAAGTGACTTCTCCTTCCCTCTTGCCTTTTCGTCTTCTGTCAGTATCTCTTATTGGATGATCCTCACTAGAATCCACCAACAAGGGAGCCTGTGAAGTAGAGATTATAGGTTTCCAGCCCTCAGAAATACAGGAAAAAGTATAGAAAGACAAAGTGTGGCTGGGGTCCAAGAGACAAAACCGACGTATGTGGTATCCAAGCATAATTCTGGTGCTTTCCCCTTTGAATTGTTGTGTATGGTTGAATGAGCACAATGTGGGGTGAAGCAAGAAAGTACGAACAGGTGTACATTGTAGCTCTGATCCAGGATTTCAGAATTTTGCCTTTTGAATATTTTCTCACCCAAACTACTCTTTCCTTTTCTCTTATGTCTCCCTTCTGATTCTTTTTTCCTGCTGAAGAGGTTAGTGTATTTCAATTAGAACCACTTAAGTTACAAGCACTTTTTGTTGAAATGTGGTGATGATAATTGCTCCTCTCTCCCTTCTCTACTGTCCTTCTGCTTAAAGACTGTCATTGTGGCAGAGAAGACTAGTGCTCACCCAATTTCTACATCCTCCCACATCCCCAGTCTCCTTGCTGATAAATGGAAGGCATGTAGCTCTTTACAATGACTGTGTTGTGAGCAGAAGTTATATATGTCCCCTCCTCAAAGGACCCATTCCAGATGGCAAAGATAAAAGTGAACAAGAGTTGTCCAACCCGTAACAAACTTTACACAAGCAAAAAATTAAGTCATTGATAGTTGTGGGTTTTCCAATATTAATTGCCCTGACTCGTCAGAGACAACAAAAGTCGCATCATGGGTCTACGTCACATACTTGCTCCATCATTTTCCCAGTCTATGGGTTCCAGCTAGGCTTTACAGGAATCGTTTTCACGTATCTTATGGGCCACCCATATTCTCGGTTTCATTTTCTAATGAATAGACCCTTATGTAGATTTTTTTGCAGACAATTTTAGGAAAGTATTTTTCTGCTCTAGTTTCGAGAAAGAATGTTCCAACGCTCAGTACTTTCCTTCGCTAATACTCAAATGTAATAGTATAGTATTACACAGTTTTTGTTTTGGATTTAGAGCCACCTCCCTGTATGACTGAAAATATAATTTTCTCCATTTTTACCCTTTTTGTCTGTTCGTCTTTTAAAAGATTTTTAGTGAGTAAAAAAGACAATTTTTTCTCCATCATTTGTAACACTTTCCTGCAATTTTGTACTGAAATTTTACATGTACTATAACACGTAGTGGACCATGTTGGTTCACACACGTTTTCCTTGCCCCTTCCCCTTCCCTCATCCCCAGCATAAACCTCACACCCAAAACAGACTAAACAAGCATTCAAAGCAATATTTATCCCAAAATTATGATGAAATTATGCATAAGAGAAGGGTTGGAACCATTATTTGAGTAAATGAATAAACTAGAAATACATTTAGAAAACTGAGTAAAGTATATTTTTGGTTTTTTTTTTTTTTTTTGGTATTTTTAATTTCCCTTCGAATCTTGAAAGAGTATTTCACAATTACTATGTTCATAAACTCTTTTGATAAGACGTATGCTCACTGCCCAGAGTCTCTCACTCCTTCTCTCCATTTCTAGCTCTCAATTCCTTTCTCGTATGAACACTCATTTTGGTAGTTTTTCAGACAATAGGCAGAGAGAAAAGAAATGGTACCAGGTTTCTATGGGCAATTTTTCAACAAATAACTGCTGTAAACAGGTCAGAGTTGTTTGAACAACAATTTTCCAATAGATAAAGTAATACAATCATTTAAAATCATATTATGTCATAAAGCCATATTTTAATTATATTATGTTTAATCATATTTTGACATAAAGCCATATTTCTTAATGGTTCATTGTTATGTTTGTATTAAGCAAGTATATTTTTATTGTACTATAGTCCTATAAAGTTTGTCAGTCTTTGTATAGATAGGAAAAAATAATGAAAGCAGGATAGAAACCCAGTAAAATATGACTCATATTTTATTATTAATATGAATATAAGGTTATATATTCATATTTATAAATGTTTATAAATATGAATATATTACTTAGGGAAAGTTGCTTTGGATACTCCACATCTCATTTCATACCTCAATATTTTACACCAAAGTAATTAAATAATTAACTCTCCCCACACCAGCCATTTTTTTTATGGCCTCTCAGCCATCACCGCCACCCCACACTGCCATTTTTTTATCCTCAGCTAAAATTAGTCCTAGCCACCACCCTAACACCCGCTCCTGGGACAACATCAGTGAGACAACCCTTCAAATGTTCATCTCGTCACTGCCCAAGACTTCCCTGTCAGCACTTTGTGATGCATCCTGTTACAACTAGTATTATTTCTTCTCTTACTATATTACTACTATTACCATTGTTATGGAATTCATTGATGAGTTTAGCAAAAGTTGTTCAGGTGAAATAATGGGAGTAGGACCCAAAACCACAGTGAGCAGGAGTGAGAATGAAAACTGAGAAAACCATGAACACAAGTAAAAATAATTATTTTGAAAAGATTGGCTGAAAAGGGGTAGACAGGTATAATGGGAAAGTAGGTATGAAGTCCTGTGTGGTTAATTTGTTAAAACTGAAGATACTCAAGCATGTTTAAAAGTGAGAAGGATTCCCTTGAAGGGAAAGGGAGGGTGAACACAGACAAATGAGAAAGTAAGAGTGAAATGTGTGGTTCCTGAAAAGGCAGGAAGGAATTCGATCGAAAGCTTCAACCCAGGAGAAGGGATTATCGTTAAAAAGAAGTAAAAGCTCTTAGTTTTCTTGGAGTGGAGGAGGAAATGATCAAAGCAAATGTGGGCAAATCTCTAGTTTGGCAGTGGTGAATGGAAGGATTTTCTGTAGGAGGTTGTGTTATCCGCTGAGAGTGACAAGGAAGAGGCGGTGCTTAGGATGTTTAAGGAGGATGGAAAATGTACAAACTGGCCATAGAAAAGAGCAGATTAGATATGTCACCAGAAAAATGTAGGGAATGGTCAAGCAGTATTCAAAACCCATTTGAACACAGTGATTCCAAATTAATAATAGAAAATATGTGCTCTCCAGGGTGACCATCTCCAGTAATGCTCAGATGTTCTCAGTGGTACCTGCACTGACAATCTGAAGGGTTTTACCAGTAGGTATGAGAAAAAAACAAAAAAGTATTTTTTATAATGGAAAGAGTTATAGAAACAACAACATAAAAATCTGAGCTGATAGGAAAAATAAAGAAATGATTTTTAAAACTAGAGAGATTAACACACTACCATTTTTGAAGACGTGGATATAGCTAAAGTTGTGGATTAATTCATCCTCGACTTTCTTAATTAAGCAGAAGCCTAGATTTTCTATAAAGCATGAGATTGGGGATATAATATAACTTGAACCATCTTTGTAAAGTACAGGTTATCCCTTGTACTACATGAATTGTTTGTGTGAGAGCCAAATCCACAATTTCACACTAAAGTTTGTGTTTGTTTTTGTAAGGAGTAAGCATTAAAGAATTGTTTTTTAAACTTACTGAAATGCATATTCTCAAATGCACATTTCCTAAATGAAAGCAGATAGCTATTTGCTGAAGTAATCACTAGTTCAAGTTAGGTGGCCTTAAGCTTTTCATCTAAAAGTTCCAACCAGCTCTGATTCTGTACATCAAATAACATTCAGCATGGGTATATACAACACGTATATGGATAACTAACATTATATATGAAACCGCAATAGTACACATTCCTTTATAATGAAAGGCATAATTCACTGTTTTAAAAAAGAACAAAAATAAACAAACACAATAAAGACATTTATCCCCAAGTTTAACTTCCTTGTATAATTTGACTAAGGTCCAAGATTATTTTTGTTTTCTTCCTAAATGTCCATGAGCTTCTTGAATAAAGTTAATAGTATTTTTTGAAGAAGTGATTAAGTTCCTTCAAAGGTAGTATAAGATGCAAGAAATATCAAATAGAGGTTGTAGTATTCTTTTTATGAACAGATAATGAAAATACATCAAACTGCCTAATGGTTTCATAAACTGACTATTTAAAAATATCTAAGATCCATTCTAAATTAAAGAAGTTAACTTGGCTGAGAAGAAGAGCTTGGATGGGATGATAAGAAAAAAAGAGTCATTTCTAAATATGTCATAGGACAAATTTATTTCTTATCTTTGTCTATCAGATTCTTCCTACTCAAGTAAATGTCTGGAAAGCAGCCTAGAGAACTCAACCATACACTGTTTTGTCTTCTATCAATAGAATGTCTTTGTCCATTAATTCCTGAATTGATTTCTATAACTCTGGAGTTTGCCAAGGTAACAATACATAAAACAAATGATTGAAATCTTGGATACACATAAAAATATTTGCTGGACCAGTTAGTTTATCTATAACCTGTTAATATCTCACAGTGTTCAGCAAATAGATTATGCTTCTGTTCAGTGAACTGGTCTCCACTTAATGATTTGTTTATTTAATGGAAGCCTATTGTTCTTCCTAGGAAATGTAATATATCAAAACAATATTTGTTTTGTTTTGTTTTCTATTTATTTTTTAACATCTTTATTGGAGTATAATTGCTTTACAATGGTGTGTTAATTTCTGCTGTATAACAAAGTGTATCAGCTATGTGTGTACATATATCCCCATATCTCCTCCCTCTTGTGTCTCCCTCCCACTCTCCCTATCCCACCCCTCTAGGTGGACAGAAAGCACCAAACTGATCTCCCTGTGCTATGCAGCTGCTTCCCACTAGCTATCTATTTTAAATTTGGTAGTGTATATATGTCCATGCCACTCTCACTTCATCCCAGCTTACCCTTCCCCCTCCCCGTGTCCTCAAGTCCATTCTCTACGTCTACATCTTTATTCCTGTCCTGCCCCTAGGTTCTTCAGAACCATTTTTTTTTTAGGTTCCATATATATGTGTTAGCATACGGTATTTGTTTTTCTCTTTCTGACTTACTTCATTGTGTATAACAGCCTCTAGTTCCATCCACCTCACTACAAATAACTCAATTTCGTTTCTTTTTATGGCTGAGTAACATACCATTGTATATACGTGTCACATCTTCTTTATCCATTCATCTGTTGATGGACACTTATGTGGCTTCCATGTCCTGGCTATTGTCTAGCAAAACTCTGACCCTCCCTAGACATTAGCCAGTTAGCAGTAGTGCATGCAACAGGAGAGAATGGATACAGCATATCCCCAGACCATGAGAGTTGGAAAGAACCTTAGAGATTCTCAGGTTCAACACCTTCATTTTATGTACAGGAAATTGAAATCTAGGAGAAGCGATCTACCAAAGTTTGCACAAGTACTTATAAACTGGACCAGGACCAGAGCTCAATTCTCAGACTCCACATCCAATAATCTTTCCTCCAGCTGACGATATAACAAGAAGAATACCATTTTTGCAACATATTAGCTCCAAATAATCTCATAGATAGTTTTGTAGCCTCTTCAACACATTGGAGAGCTAAACGTGGACATGAGAATTAGCACTACAAATATACTTGTTATTTTCCCATTCTGAAGATGTTATAGATAACATACATAAAGAGTATAAGTTTATAAACTTATAATTCAAATTTACATATAACCATCACTTAGTCCCCAGACAATTCAAGGCACCATGTCTACTGAGATTATAAATCAACAGAATAGGAAGCAAAAATGTAATTGTTTAAATGGTTTTCAACTACTTCTTCTTTATAAACTTATGATAACTTTTCACTTGTTTTGGCTTGAACAGTAGAGAGTATTATATATATTTCATCAGTTGCACTATACTCATAAGGTATTCAGATGAAAAAAGAATATGCTATATATTCTATCAATAGAATAAATAGGTGAGATTTTAACTTTACAATCTGTTGTTATATGTGTGTAGATGGTGAACTTCATGGGGAAGAGTGTGACATATTTATGACTGTAACCTATATGTCCTGCTTCATCAACTTGGGTATAAAATGAAGTCTCGTTTCACATAATAGTGCATTAAAAGAGCTAAGATACCATACTAGATAAATTTTGGTTCTTCCTATTGTTTTCTGTGATGCATTCAACAGTTCCCTGGGAGTGCTTACTAAGTCCTGCTTACTGTCAGTAAGTAGAGAAAAAAGCCAAAAAATGTAATCTACCCACCAGAGGGTCCCATATGTTGCTACGGTCATTAGTGCGACTACACATGGCATCACTGTTGAAAACAGGAGCTTCTGTAGCCCAAATTTTCTTGCCTACTGCTGGCAACATCCAGGCACACTACACCGAAATATATCACTGAAGCAATTTAGTAAATTCTCTGTCCTCTACTGAAAGATTTCATGTCATCTGAGCATAATTCATAACCAAAACCAAAGTCCAGTCAAATTTCTTTCTACTGGGAAAACAACAATTGGTGTTGAGGAAAGCACCGTGACACTCTGTGACGGTAGTTTCCCTGTGTCCAGTTTTCAGGCTGTTGGCAGCAGAGCCTCTTGCCCCACCAATTTATAGGCCTGAACTGCTAATAGTTGGGCAGCTTACCCAAGACTTGTCTTTCAATTTACCCAAGTCCTGTCTACAAGGTCAGTGTGGCTGGAATAGGCAGAGTCTTAATTTCAAGCTCAGGATATGCCTGAAGTAGCATTTCCTCACAGTCAATTAGGCTTTGGGGTTAAACATGGACCATCAATCCTGGTGGCTCAGTCCTGTCCTCCCTAAAAGCCAACTCCTATACTTAACTCATTACTTTTTCATTCCGATGCTTCTCCCGTCTCCTCCTCATATCATTTTCTTTTCTCTCCTACTGAATCATTTCCAACACTATGCAAGTATAATATTCCAATTAATTTTTTTTTCTCTCGACCCTATTTCCCCCTCCATTCACATATCAATTTGTTGGTTCTCTTTTATGGCAAAAAGAATTATGGATTCTCAATGTCTCCAAGAAAAGTCTTCTCTGAAGTGGCTTAATGTCTATATCACTCGAGATTTTTAAATGGTTGTCATTTTTATTGCAGCTTTGCTCTCCTTTTAAAAAGAGAAAAAGTATAAGTCAATCTATTAGGTCCTGAGTTATGAAAACAAACAAACAAAAATATTGTATCAGATCATTTCTCTCATATGGATCTACGAAATGTTTAAAAAGGTAAGTGGTTGGAGTTCACAAATATGCTTATGGGGTTTATCTTTGATGCATTTTTGGAAATAAAATAGGCAGCAGAGACACAGTGTATCTGCCTTTGCCACCATCCCATCAACCCCAAGCTCTATCCTTTGCTTTTTTCATTCAATATTAACTAATATTTATTAAGAATCTATTGTGTATTTGACCTTATAATGTCTCTTGAGAGTACAGTAATAGAAAGACATGGTCTCAGCCCTGAAAGTCTCAAAGCTTAGACAAATAGATATGCAAATAGCATGTATAACTAGTAAGGTACAAAGTATTACAGGAACAGGGATCTGATATTTGCAGGATGCATAGGCATTGACCAGGAGAGGTAGTAGAGAAAGGGATATTCCAAGAGGAGAGAACAGCATTTGCAAATGCAAAGAAAAGGATAGGGCTGGACACCAAATGTGTAGGTTGTTTCCTATTTCTGGAGTATAAAACTTGAAGGAGGAATGGCCAGGTAATGGTGAACAGAAAAGTGTGGACCACATCTTAACAGCCTTCTATACTATGCTAATTTGAATTTTATCCTGTCTGTCAGTCACTCACAAATGGACAAAGGCTCTGGGGAGAAAATAGAAGAATCACATGGGAACACTTTTCTAAATACACATCGTTACCATATGTGTTCTGAAAAATGTCTCAGATGATTGATACAGCATCCCCTCCTTTCCACCTAATTTGAAAAATCACTGCTGTGGATTCTGGACAGCCATTGACTAATTCTGAGCAAAGAAATGAATAAAGAGATTTGCCTCCTATCCAGATGTATAGGTCCTCCATGACCACTGGGTATCACTTCTTACCCAATTCCTACCTTGTAACTATATTTACCACTTTGAACAATTCCCAGGATAGATCCAACTCCACAACGCATTAAACAGAGATGCAAATATTTTGCAGAAAATTTCATAGGGAAGTTTGTTCCATACAATAGTAATAATAAAAAGTTCACAGTTAAATATTTCTAGTCCCCTCTACTGCCATTTTGCCATTCTTCCTCTTTCCTTTGTCCAATTTCTAAAAAAAAAATTCCTCAGTCATCCTGAGCAATTTAATTTTTACCCTCAACATGTGTACCCCATTCAGGATAACAAAAGTCCTGCAGCTATTATCTTTTTTTTTCAATCACTTCCCCTGTTAGTCTCATCCCTCTATTCCAAGTAGTTTATTAAATTATTCAATTCTTTTTAAAAGGAGAGTTTTTAAATCAATAAATTTTTTTCTGTATTTTTATATATATTAGAAACATCAGCATAATCATTCATTCATTCATTGTATCAACATTTCTCAAGTGCCTACCATATGCCAGCTTAACTTAATTCATAGCTACTATCTAGTTGTACATCTTGCCATCGTTATCTCTCCAAGTCATAAGAATGTTCTTATAACAGTGAAAAGATAATCATAAAAATACCTTTTTATGTATTAACTTTATTTTTTCAATTATAGAAACACTGCTGCGAGCTTCGGGAAAAGGTTTTTCAAAGAATAGTCTTGGCCCTTGTATATATTTTTTTAATGAAAATGTTGAAACTTCCACTAGAGAGAAATTAAATGGTTATCTTTGTCCTTCTGTCATACAGATAACAAATTTCCCCATTAATTATACAAACTTGCCATCAATTAAAAAAAATATTGTAATTCCTTCTACATACATTTGGGGAATTTATCCCCCCAAAAAATCAGCAGGCTCTATTTAATAATCCTTGTAATTATTTCACATTCCTAAAGTATAATAATTTAATAACCGTAGCAAAGCAAAAGCATCTACCTAGTTGTAAAGATTTCGTCTCAACCAAGGATAGATGGTTGAAAGTCTCCTCATGCCCTGTTTTCAAAATGTTGCACTGTCATTTTTGAAACTAATTTGGTGAGCCTCAGTGTAGGACATGGAGAGAAATTGCATTTACTCTGAACTGTTTCCTGGTGAAATTGTTTAGCCCTCCAACAATAAGAAATTACAGGAGGACATTGAATTACTCCCTACTCAAATCTAAAGTTCCAGTTGGGAATGTTTTCCTAAGAAATGTATTAATCTGAAGAATTCCATCTTCATATCTTTTATTTATCTAAGTCAAATATTTGAAAAATACATGAAAACTATCCTTAAGACAAAGAATGCTTTTTTAAAACTCCCTTCAGACACAGAATACTTGTCTATTTTTTTGCATGTGATCCAACTCTGAAGAAACCTGCTTTGAGTTATAGGCAATAGATTTCAGGAAAAGAGATTATTTAAAACTAGAATTTTATGTCAGATTTTCATTGTTGTTGTTTTTGTTAAAATGTTATATAAATGAAGTTATTTTACAGGGTAATCACATCCATCAAACAAAGAAAGGCATTAGCAAAGAGAATTACACATTTTCACTAAAACACCTTAAAATTCATTGAGGACTTTTTTCCTCTCAATCAGTAGGTGCATGTATGAGGTGGAGGATGGAATATTTTAAAAGAAGTTATTTAAAATTCATTTTAAATTAAAAAAAAAAACCTGACTGGGCATGTGAATTGCTTTATTAAATACTATAAACTCTTATCCTTGTCTGTGAAATATGCACATAGTATATGTAAGGTTGCCTGATTTAGCAAATAAAAATACAGGATTCCCAGTTAAATTTTAATTTCAGATAAACAACAGACAAACCTTTAGTGTAAGCATACACCCTGAAACATTTGATACATACTTATTCAAAAATATTTGCTACAGCCTGTATTCCTTCTGGCAACTCTAAGTACGTGAATAAAATGTATTGAGACTTTAAAGAAAAATAATTGGACAAGATGCAAACCTTATGTTGCTTTGATGTTTGCTGAATCACTTATAAATTGTGGGTCCATCCCATTCATGTCCTGGCATAATGTGTATGTGATTAATTTTTAAAGTTTGGATCTAGAGATCTGACTGTTGTCAAGGTCACAGAATTTGAGCAACCAGGATACCATGAGCTTCTGTATTTGTACTGAATACAACACATTGACTAACTAGGAAAATCTGTTAGGTCTAATCTCATTGTCTTCACTCTCTGTTATGATTATTCATTACCACATTCCCTCTGAGTGGCATTGGAGACAATTCAGTTTAAATAGCAGTGTTGAATTTATCTAATTTTCTAAAGCACCCAGCCACTTTACAAGTTGTCCCTTACATATCTGATCATTCTTTGTTCTTTACCTTAACATTGTCCATTCTGTTTCTGGGCTCTTGTAATATCTTCCACTTGCCTGTATGCCTAGTCAAACTCTACCGCATCACTTCTTTTAACAGTGATTTTACCTCTTCTAGCACCTTCTCATATAATCAGATAAAGATCAAACACTGGTGAAGGTACAAATACATGTGGATGCATAAACACACAGACACAAATTGACACAGGTGCTAAAGATGGTCTAATACCCCTTTTAATTTTTCTCCCACTTGAGTGGTTTGAGGAGAGAGCATCTATGAAGTATCTATGAGCTTTGAAAATATCAGGAAGGAAAGGAAAGGCGTTGGTACAATATGTGGTAGATTATAACTGGTCTCATTTGAGTTTCTCTCAGAAATATATGTAAAAGATTTAAGTTATTTTTGGCTATAGAATTAGGGTTTTTTTGAATTGCAGCACTACTCCAAGATTGTACCAAATATCTAGGAGATTACATTCAGTTAACATCCTAAAAACAACGAACAGAAAAACAGATTTAAATGTATCTTATGCACAAGGTACTGTCCTAAGCTGTGTACATGTTCAATCTCATTTAATAGCCAAGATAGTTGGATAAAGTAATTTCTATCTCCATTTTAAAAGTCAGGAAAATGACATTCAGTGAGGTTTCATAAATTTTCCATAGTCACATAGCACTTCGGATTAATGCAGGTGAAATACTGCATTAAGGTGAATTTACTGTAATTCTGGCACTGAGTTAGATCTGAGGTGTCAAAACAGAAGGAGGAGAAGAAAAAGAAAAAGAAGGAGGGGAGGGGAAGGACAAGAGGAGGGGAAAGAAGAGGGGGAAGAAGAGGAGGAGGAGAAAGAAAGGAGGACGCTTGGCCTCCTATATCTTATAGTCTATTAGGGACAATATATATGCAAAAAAATGAATATAATCATATATTGTATGAAGATAATAAAGAATATACAAATGGCTAGTTTTATGTCAGATGAGGAGGAAGTGCAGGAGCAGTGAAATATTCACCTGGCTATTGCAAGACAAGACTTTGAATAGGAATCCATTAATGGATGTGCATATGCAAAGGTTTGTGATTGTGAAACCAAGTGATGTGTTGGTGACACTATAAGTAGTCAGTAAGGTAAAACTGGAAAAATCATGAAGGACCACATGTGCATATGAAGGCCTTGAGTTGCAGCTGGATGGGATGGGGAGTGTAATACCTCACTCAAAAAATAAGTCCAAATGCCTCCATATAAAATCCACACTCCTAAGTCTGATGGTCAAGCCTTTGAAGAAACGGGCCCAGACTGACCTTTAAAACTTTATCCTTGGGCTTCCCTGGTGGCGCAGTGGTTGAGAATCTGCCTGCCAATGCAGGGGACACGGGTTCGAGCCCTGGTCTGGGAAGATCCCACATGCCGCGGAGCAGCTGGGCCCGTGAGCCACAATTACTGAGCCTGCGCGTCTGGAGCCTGTGCTCCGCAACGGGAGAGGCCGCGATGGTGAGAGGCCCGCGCACTGCGATGAAGGGTGGCCCCCGCTCGCCGCAACTAGAGAAAGTCCTCGCACAGAAGTGAAGAGCCAACACAGCCAAAAATAAAAAACAAACAAAAAAACCAAAAACCAAAACGTTTATCCCCAAGTACTCCTGTAAATATTCCTTTCCAAACATGTTAGTCTACTCATTCTTTCACAAAATATGCCATGCATACTTCCTCTTTGCTTTTGGCTGTCACTTTTTTGATTCACTTAATACACACACACACACATACATGCATACACACAGTTTCTCCGTTAAATTTAACTTAAATCCCTCCTTCTCTACTTCTTTATTATTCAGTTACTAATGAGTAGCCTCTTAAAACATGGTTTTGATAACTAATACGAGAATTTCTTTTAGGAAAAGAATTATCTACTTAAAGAAAATACCTCAGTGAGCTGTTTGGCAGTGGAAGATTAAGTTCTTAGAGCATGAATTGAAAGCAAGAGACAAAATTTTACTTGCTTCTCAGATTCTATTTCCTTTGAGAAGCCTTTAGTGTCCCCTCCCCCCAATTTTGTCATGTATTCCTCTCATGTGCCCCAGAGTACTCTAGATCAACCTTTAGCATAACACTCAGCAACTGTATTGTAATGATCGGTTGACCAGGCAACCACACTTCCCACTAGACATTTGAACAGGGACTCTTTGAGGGCAGAAACTTCATAATAATTCCTACTGTTCCTGTAGTGCCTGGCACATAGCAGGTGCTTACAAGCTGTGAATGAATGAACAAAAGAACCTCACCAGGACAGATAACAGCTCATGATTATATATACTAGAAGAGTGAAGGATCAATAATTCCTTGATGACAATATAGTAACTTGAAAACGTTAACAGAACTTGGAAATTTAGCTAACAGACTTCCTCGGATAGTTCATATGTCAGAAGAATATCGCATTACCCACCCAAGCCATGTCACACAGGAGAGTTAATGACCTCAGTTGACATAAATAGGTCATGAAGGCAAATTAAATTTAAATTAGTGTAGTTGTTAGTGACTAGCCTGGGACTGTCTGTAAAATGGTACCTGGGGCAGTAAGATGCTAAGGATGCCACCACGTTGGCCTTTAGGTAGCAGAGGGATAATCAGATGGAGGTTGTGTTCTGAACTTTAAGTGACACTGGAGATCCACCGAGATTAGTAAATAGGCTGAAAGTCAAAACTACGGAGATAAATAATCCCTTATCTCTTTAAGATTTTCACCAAACAGCCAGAATCCCAGTCCTTCTAGATGAATGTGATCATTATTTCTAATGGGCTTTAAATAACAAAAGCAGGCAATTTTTTTTGAATTTTAGATTAAGACTATTAACTCTTACTGGATTTTAGATGTTTATGCCTTTCATTTATAAAATCATTCATTCAGGTATTTATTTATCTAATGTGTATTGAGTAACTACTATGCACCAAGCACTAAGTGCTGGGAATATAATGATGAACCACAAACATATACTTGGTTTCTACCCTCAACAAGCTTATAATATAGCAGGAAAGACGACATGGAGCAAGTAATTAAAAATGTGAAGAAAAATTCTGAAGTAGTACAGATGGCTTGGGCAGTTGAGGTAGTGTGATCTAACCTAACATTTAATTAAAATTTTTGAGGAATAGAATAGGCTGGAATACCACTGGGAAACTCAGTTGACCCACCCGAGATAAGTTTAGAGGAAGCTATGCTAAATATATGTTATTTTGCTGTCCTAGAGTTTGAAGGGTAAAACAAAACAAAACAAAATAAACCTCTCATCCTCATGGATAATTTAGTCACAGGATATTTAGGAGAAATGGGGGCAATTGGGTCAACTATTAAAGCCTCAAACCCTTATTTAATAGCTGAAAAGAATTAAGACCCTATGTGGTCATATGATGGGCTCCAGGATTACACGGCTCATAAACAGCAGAGCTAAAACTCAAATCCAAGTGTTAAGGCCCCTGAAAGAGTGGTCCCTGTACATAGAAACTGAGAGGAAAGGCCAGTTAATCTTCTAATACTCACTTGGTTTATCTCTCACCATAATCTTTTAAAAATTATTTTGGTAGGGGAGCCGTCATGGTCATAGGTTTTCAGAATTGGGGGAATGGAGGTGAGGATATAGAAGTTCCAAGAAAAGGGACACTGAAAAGAAAAAAAAAAAAAAAAAAGGAAAGAAGCCCAGTGTATAAAAATAGACTGGCGGAGATAAATAATGCTAATTCAGGCAGGGACACAAAGGTGTCCCTCTTTCCTTTTCTAGTTCTCTGAGCAGCGGTGGCACAGGGGTGAGGGGGTGACAAGGAGGGGGATTAGCAGAGCTTAAGCTCTCTCATAATTTCTACCAGCCTCTTAAGTATCCTTTAATAAGGACAATTGAGTTTCTCAGCCTTATGTCAAGTGTGAGTAAAAATATATGTAGAATGATTTACCTCTTTTCTTTCTTTTTAAGCTATAACAGAAAATCTAAATAGAAACTTAGTCTTTGTTACTCAAAAGCATTTTTCAAGACAAGTTCTCTGGCACAATTCCCTTCCTTCACTGCACACTTCCAATTCCATTGCTTTTTCAGGATACCGCTATTTAGAAATTTTGGAACACTCAAGCCTGCACCAGCAATGAGAGCTGGTTTCCTGGATGACAATGTCACGATTTACCTTGTATTTTGCACCAGTGCAGCCTTCTTTTGATTGAGCAGGCAGTCACTGACTGCTTTCTGCTTCACCCTGGGTGACCCCATTTATGACCCAGACTCTACTTCCCGGCAACAAAAGGAAAAAAATGGCTATCAGTTTAAAGAAGAAGTTTGCTTTGACCTACTTAATACTAAAGGTGGTGTTCAGTCCACATGCAGCGGGGAAGTTTAGGGTCTTTTGTTCCTTGGTTTAATGTTTGACCTTTCCTTGATATCTCTTCCTTTAATGGGCTTTAACCTTTCCCTTTGATCTCTTTTCTTCCTTTGTAGAGGAGAGAAGCCAACTTCTGCTCACCCATGCCACTCACCACCCTTTTTAGCAGCTTTTCCTTTGGTCTTCACAGCAGCTCCTAAGGTATTGGTGCCTCTTCAGCAAGGCCCTCCCCCCAGACCGCCACCTTCAGAATTGTCACCTTCCTGATTAACACCTCCACCATTCATCCCCATTTCCAAGTACTTGTGAGAGGTTTGTTCCAAGAAGAGAGTTATGCTTTTGTGAAATTTCTCCCCAAAGCGTACTTTACTGACCTTCTTTCACCACATTTCTTTAACAGCAAGCACTATTCACTCAATAGAAATTCAGATGAGAAAATCATACGAAACCTCCACTTTGAGCACATTGAGGAACTAACTAAATTATTTCAGACCATAAAACATTACCTGGTGCACCGAAGGGAAACTGTAAAAACCGGACCTGCGTTGACTGCTACTTGTTGTTTTGTGCAAAGCGTTCTCACAGACATTATTTTATAACCGTGTAAGGTAAGCAGGCCGGAAGAGAGAAGGCAACCAAGACTCCGAACAGTTGAGTGACCTAGCAAGGCTAAGGCTGATATCGCTACATCAATCATTCAACAACCAAATATGGCAGTGCCAACCGGTAAACAGCGGCTGCCTTGAGACCCCCTGAGTGCCACCCCACCTACAGCCCCGGCCCCTCCCAGGACCTTCCATTCCTTCCATAATGCCTGGCAGTACGGAATGGGTATACTATGTTATGGTCAACAGCTCTGATTGTCAACACCCAGCATGTTCCTGCTGTTAAATGTGCAGTATCAACATAGGACTACATTAAGCTAAATTTTCAGCTTTTTTCGGGGGAGGGGGGTGGTTCAGGGAGTGGGGAGTGGTCACAAAAGCAGGGTAGATTTCAGCTGCAAATCTCTGGGAATGCCACGTTGTGGTTAGGAATCTTCAAAGATCTCTTTTTCCCTGCTCCCAGCCATAGTCAACATTGGCACAGACAAGTATGCCTGGGCCTTCTAGATAAGAGTTTTTGTCCTTAAAAATAGGTCATCCTTTGGTGTCTGAATTTTATTCGAGGTTCGCCTTGCTCTCTGGCGCTCTGACCTGGGTCCTCAACTTTTGTCTGCTGTCCTCTGCTAACGTGTGCCTATTACAACTCACTCTAGACCAGTGATCCGAGCTGCTCCCAGGCAAATGCCAAACCTAGCACTTGCGTACACATCTGGACTTAAACATTTCTGGGCGCTGATTATTTCCTTTATTTTACTGCTTGTTCAGCCAGGCTGTTAATAAGATTTAATATTTAATCCAGCATTTCTTTTTTAGGTGTTCGATAATGAGAGGGCATTCTCGGACTCGCTGGTCCTCCCTAATGCCAGAAGCAGAAGTCTTTGACCCATAATTTGTTATGTTGTCCTTTACTGGCTGCCAGACATGCCATACACAAACCTCAAGGAAAAAGGAACTTGCAGAACTGGCATAGAAAAGTGGAGTTACGTTTCACGATAGTGCGTGGAAATGGACCCCAGGGGGTGCACGGATGCATGGGAGGCTGTGAAGTCACTGAAATTGCTATCATCTGGAAGAGATGATGTGATCATCAGCCAGACACATGGGTTTAAGCAAAAGGAAAGTTTACACATTTATTAACTAAGGTTTTCTTTAGACAGAGAGAGGATTTAAAAAAAAAAAAAAAAAAGAGCAGCAGCTGCCATGGGAATTCTAGTAAAAGTACATTACAGGAAGC
Organism: Balaenoptera acutorostrata; assembly: GCF_949987535.1. NCBI lineage: Eukaryota > Metazoa > Chordata > Mammalia > Artiodactyla > Balaenopteridae > Balaenoptera > Balaenoptera acutorostrata. The sequence goes on along the minus strand of NC_080080.1, from coordinate 23,383,065 downwards.
AGGGACCGTGGTGGGCCTCAAGCCAAAACAGATTGGGAAGCACTAGTATAGGGGAAAAATGCACTCATCTCCGTTTGGAAGAATGAGAAAATTTGACTTTCCCCTTTGTGCCAGGGAATACATGTTCCCTCGGGGGCCAAAAGAGAGATGTTCCCTCCAGCTCTGTCCACAGTCACCTTTTCAGGCAGATTTATTCTCAGCCAAAGGGAAAGATCCAGCTCCAGCTGCAAGGTATTCTATTTGCCTGCTGCTAACAGATTTGTTTATTAAAGCAGAATTACTTGCTCTATATGACTGAAAAAATCTTCTAAGGAATGGGTAGAGCAACAGTATGTAGAAAACATCTCAAGCCTAGGTATAGATGAAATATATTGGAAAAGACAAACACCACGTATTAATAGGAGGACAATTACACCAAAAAAATCTGTTCTAAAGCAAATACTGCATTTGAATACTATTGCAAGCTAAGATTCCTCTCAAGCACAAAGAGAAAAAAAAAAGGCCGTTAAAGGTCAATTAGAGGAAGAATTCTAGCACATCTGGAAAAATAAACTCATAGTAATTCATTCACACACCCCCCCCCAGAAATATTTATTGAGCTCCTGCTATGTGCTAGGCAATGTGCTAACAAATTCATCAGTGAACAAAACATAAATTACTATAGCTGGTAATATATTTTAATGTAGGTCTTTGTGGATTTCTAATAATTTTTCTGCCCCTAGACTATACCACCTTCCCTTCTTGGATTTCCCAGAGCTTTGCCCTTCCCTGTTCTGTGTACATGCATGCCTTTGTGGATTTTGTGGCCAAGAATAGTTTCAGCAGGTTCTCAATCTACATGTAACTGATGGAGGAGGAACGCCTCTGTCCAGCTCGCATGGATTGGCCTTTGTGCCTGTGAGCTTATGTTCTCCCAAAAAAGATGATTCAGGATAACGATTCTGGCACATTATCTCATTAGGCCTCCTGATACTAAATGAAGAAGGCAGTTGAAAAATAACACTCCATTTCACAAGAGATAAATCTGGGGCATGGAGAGGTTAAATAACTTCTCTAAATCAAACAGCCAGCAATTGGGCCTGGGACAAGGACAGAGATCTTTAAAATTCACATCACATTTTCCATCCCTTACATTGCACTGACTTTAGATTAAGTTTAAAGAATTCTGGCAATAATCAAGGATATACAAAGAGGAAAATATAAATTTAAAGAGAGTTGCTATTTCAGAATATTGTTAAAATTTGGATATTGTCAACACTAATCCAAGATACAAAAATTCCATATGGAAATGCATTTTTTAATGAATTCTTATTTTCCTTAATTAGAAAAAGCTGTAAGATTATATTAAAAAAATGTTTATGTTCCAGATGCCTCTTTTTCTCCTAATACTGATAATACAGCAACAAACAAAACTCCCAGAAAGTATTTCACAATATTATGTTGCTATCTGAGCTTTTAAAATTCAAACTTGGAAAATAAAATGCATAAAGGAAAAAAGCAAAGGGAAACACATTTGTAAATAACCTGGAAACATGAAGAAAAGAGATCAAGCCGAAACTGAATATCCAGCTGTGTAAACACATTTAGATATTTTTTTTAAAAAATCTCAAATTGATGGTATTCATAAGGCCTTCCTGGTGCCAAATCATATACTTCACATTAATTCTTCTGTGATTCCACATCATTTCCACACTGCATCAGTCTAAACTGTCTATTTCAGATGCAACCACTCGAATTCCATGAATGTTTTTGTTTAATCAAGGAACACTGTAAACTGTTGTTCTTGGTCATACACTCTCCTCTTAAATAAAAATAAGATTTTTGAAGATGAAAGATTGAGGTGTAGGTGCTAAATATTTGCAAATACTTTCCTTACTCCCAGAGATCTGAATTACGAGTAAAGAAGTGGAGACTTCATTAGTTTCAGTTCAAAAAAGAGTGCTAAATTCCACTATTTAGAGGCAGAACGGTTTTCTATCAAAAAAATAAAACAAAATGACTAAAATAGAGACTTCCCAGAAGACTTCTTTACTACACTGAAAGTCAGTAACAGATCTAGCCACATGCTGAAATTCCTCTTCCAATTAAATGAAATGAATGGTAAGGAGAACCAACACAGCGTGTGGCATTGCAGCAGAGGTTAATTTAATCCTTGATTTGTAACCTTCATAATGATGATGAAAACACCTACTTCGAAGAAATTGATTACAAGGCAAATTCACATCTGAGTTCTAACAGATGTAACTACCTTAAAGAATCCAACACCTCTCTCACCCCCAACATCCTACTGTGGTCAGTAGGGAAGTGCCAAATTGATGCCAACCCATCAAATTTGAGAAACAAGTCTTATTTGTAAATTGTAAAAAGTTTATTTTTGATATTAATTAGTTGGCTTAGAACTACACTATTGAAGCTAAATATAGTTGAAGTCACAATACTTACTACAAATACTGTGGCTATCAAGCTTTTTTTTACCTGTCTAAGGTGGAAGACTTCCTATTTCATGATTCATTCAATCTATGCTGGCATATTACACAAGTGTACTCAATAAAAATAACCATTTTTTAAAAATCATACAAAGGTAGGATTGCAAGCTTTAACAAATAAAACTTCATAGTGCCTAGTTAAATTGGAATGTCCCATGCAGTATTTGGGACATATTTATACTAAAAATATTATTCATTTTTTTGGAAGTTCACATTTAAGTATGTGTACTGTATTTTATCTGACTACCCAGCTCAAAGCCTTCATAATAACCAATACTTCTTATAGCTGTAGAGAATGTGAGATTTGGGGCTGAAACTATTCATCCCAGAATTGTACTTTCTTAAATTGAGTAAAACTCAACTCGCTTCCTTGTCACTTTTAGATTTGTGATCAAAGTGGAGTGTAGGATGATTAAGTGAATGAACTTCTGAACAAGTATAGTGAATAGCTTTTTAAAATTCAACTTTAAAATCAAAGATGAAACTATATTTCTTTTTTTTTTTTTAATGGCCTCCAGGAGCTTTTTTTTTTTTTTTTTTTAAATTTAGTCATTTATTTAATTTTTGGCTGCCTTGGGTCTTCGCTGCTGCACACGGGTTTTCTCTAGTTGCTGAGAACGGAGGCTACTCTTTGTTGTGGTGCGCGGGCTTCTCATTGTGGTGGCTTCTCTTGTTGTGGAGCACGGGCTCTAGGCGCATGGGCTCAGTAGTTGTGGCACATGGGCTCAGTACTTGTGGCTCGCGGGCTCTAGAGCGCAGGCTCAGTAGCTGTGGCGCACGGGCTTAGTTGCTTCGTAGCATGTGGGATCTTCCCGGACCAGGGCTTGAACCTGTGTCCCCCTGCATTGGCAGGCAGATTCTTAACCACTGCGCCATCAGGGAAGCCCCTGAAACTATATTTCTTGTAAACAGTTAAGCCTTTTAAAATACGGCTTTAAGGATAATTTTAAGACTATTATTTCACAAAAAGAACAGTGTTAATGAAATCTATTCATCTTCTGAAAGGCATAAAAACTATCAAAATTTGTGAAGGAAAAGAGGGCAAGAACTGTAATGTGGTAGTATTGATCAAATAAAATGTAAAAGTTTATGCCAGCTCTAAGGGACAGATGATTATTGAAAATAAGGTTAGTTGCATTTGTTTATTTACAGAAAAGATTTTATCATATAATACATATTTACACATAGAATTATTAAATTTCCCTCCATATACTGGACTTTGGAATATCCATTATTTTTTTTTAAAATATCTTATGTTGAGATACTTGGATCCATGCTTTAAACATCTTTTCTTAAGAAATAGCTTTATAAATTAGGAAACAAAATGCTTTACATTAAACACATCCAAGAGTAGTTATCAAAATAATTCAACAGACAAAAAAGTCAAAATAAAAAGCCTATCAAACATAAAATTGATGCCCGAAAAAGTGTGCTTTCTTGATAACCAATTCAAGTGTGCATTACCAAGTGGGTCGCTGATGCTTAATCCCATGGTACCCTAACTAGAGCCTTATAAAATTCATCTCAGCACTGTCCCCTTAGGGAATGGAAGGGGAAAAGCATTCACCCAACAGCTCTCATGCCCCCATGGTCAAGGGTGATCATACAGGCATCAATTCCACTACATATATGAGCTGCTCAGCCATGCATGCAAGTTGGTTTTAAAATCAAATCCTAGGCTTTAAGGCACATATTTACCTATATTTCAAACTGAGGTGATTTTTGTCTAGTAATATGAGTTAGATTCATAACTAGATGATTATCTAAAGACTTTTCCAATTATGATTCTAAAATAAATGTATGAATAGTGAACTTAGTACAATAAAGAACATTTTAGTTGGATGTTTTCCCCATTTACAAGACAATGAGCAAATTGATTTAATAAACTTGAACTCAGGAAGATGTCACCAAGGTGGCAGTATAAAAGACTCCAGACTCCATGCCACTAGCAGAGATCAACAATTAGACAGCTATCCGTGAACAAAAACAGCTCTAGGAGAGCTCAGGAATCCACTTAAGAAACTTCAGCAAGACAGCAGAATAAAAACCTGAGAATAACCATACAGAAAAGGAAGGAAGAACAGCTTCATTTTGCCTGCACAATCCCTTGGGACTGCTCAGCACCAAGTGGGAACTTCCCAGCTAGAAAGCGTTTCTCTCCCTAGGAAAGGAAGAGTGGGTCAACATCCAGCTTCCGAAGCCTTTGAGGCACTACACAAATGCCCTGTTTGGTTTCACCGCACCCACCCAGAGACCAGCAAAGCTGAGATGCCCATCAGCTACACAGTGGAGTGACTGAGGTTCCCAGTTACCTGCTCTGCCAAGAACCCCAGGAGCTTCACCACTGAAGAAACTAATGGTCAGTACAGCTGCCAAGGACCCTCTGCAGATCTCACTCCTTTTTGCCCCACAGGTCTTCATGTTCTCAGATGCCAGCCTGAGTCTCTCCCAGCTCCCTCCCTCACCTCCACCGCCAGCCTGGGAGGATTAATACCATGCAGCCATCCCCAGCTTCTGCAGCTGCAAAAGGGCAAGAAAGCAGCCTTGACCCCTGTGGCTGACCCTCACCACTGTGCCCTCCAGCTGTGCACTGGCATGCCCTTGGCCAGCTTTTGCCATGGATCCTGTGCGAGTGCACTCTGACAGCCAAGGCTCCCACAGTGCTTGTGGGCTCAGCTTCTGCCCTGTCTCCTGTCACTGGCCTGTACCACTCCCCTGCATCCTTCATCTGTGCGCCTGTACCCCACCACCCTGAGTCATTCACCAGCCTGCACGCCATGCCCATGGTGAGACCCTATGACCACAGGAGAGCACGCCAACAGCCAGGGCTTCCACAGCTGCTAGCGCACCCACAGGAGGCCCTGGCCCTTGCTGCTGGCCCTGGCCCCCGCCACTATGTGTGTGACTGCACAGGCACCTGCAGGTGGCCCACAGCTGAGTATGTGCACACCACTGGCTCTAGCCCATGATCAAACAGGATTTATCTCTGACTTGCAAGGATAGTTCAACACATGCAAACCAATAAATGCAAAACACCACATCAATAGAATGAAAGACAAAAATCATAAGTATTTTAATAGCTGCAGAAAAATCATTTGACCAAATCCAGCATCTTTTATGATAAAAACTCAACAAAATTGGGTATAAAAGGAGCATATCTCAACATAATAAAGGCTATAAATGACAAACCCACAGCTAACACCATACTCAATGGTAGAAGCATTAGAACTGTCTGACTCCAAAAACCCAAGTGAGTAAATTTAGTAAATACCAAACTATTATGCTTCCTTAATAATAACATATTGATTTCCACTACCTCCTGTATAATATTCTGTGAATTCTCATAAGGAATGTAACTTTTTTTTTTTTTTTGGGAATGTAACTTTTTTTTCTGATATAATAATACAAAATTTTCGCTAGGGCTATACACTTCCCCCCACCTTCCTCATAATCTCCTGGGCATCCCACATCTCTTGAGCCAGAAGGGATAACCTTCCCTACTGAACCACTTCCATCCTCTGCTTCTAGCCCCAAATGGTCTTTGAATATTAGTGACAGCAAATTCTAAGTTTTGCATTTTAATGTTGCAGAGTTTAGCTCAATTATGTACATGCTTAATTTCCCTCCTCCCATATCGCTCTCTCCCTCTTCCTATGACTTTCTTAGTAATGAGTTTGTTTCACATAATGGCATCCTGAACTCCCAGAGGAGAGATACACTTGTTATACAACATCCCCTAACACTTTAGGAAACAGAATACCGATAGTGAGCAAAACAATTGATAATGATGAGTTTAGACAGCTGAGTTGTGGCTGTGTTTCTGCCTCTAACTACATATTTGACTTTGGATAAGTCATCTGAACTCTCTAATTTACCAGGATGTGTTCAACCCTGATATAGCTTCTCTATATGAAACAATACAGTTCTTATCTTTTAAATTTTGTCTTTAGAAGGTGACACATGGTTTAGGAGATCCAATTCCACAATGATTGATTTTCCACTTGTGATATTTATAATTAACAATGGCTAGAAAATCATACAAGAAATATCGAACATATATAATTCAACTTGTCTTCAAGTTGAAACCATTTAAATACAAAAATATAATTATGGAGAAAATGATTATATAATTGCAAATTTTCCCCGAGTTAAAAATGTTTATCAAAAAATTCATATTTTTCAGTGAGTTCTAGTTTGTCAATTTATAAAAGGAGTTTCATTCAAACTGGTAGATACAGCCTGCTTAAGCAAAGGAAAAAAATCTCAAAAGGGGTAAAAATACAGTGAAATTAATTTTTATTTATAATGTATTATTGAGTTCAAATGCAATTGTTTTAAAACTTCATAATAAATTGGTCTTGCTGCTTTTAAATTCAATTTTTGTGCAATTTAATTATTTTTAAGTAATCGTTGCTAATTTCACAAGATCACTGACTCATTCATATTATTTTTCAATCCATACATTTTTAAACTTATATTTAACTTCTTAAAATATTCTCTGTGGTATAAACTCCAAAAATAACTCAGACCCTTTTTTTCTACTTTAGAAAATGAATCTGTTATTTCATACATCACCAAATAGATGACAGAAATATAAAGATGAATAAGATATAGTGCCTGACTTTAAGGAGTGGGGAGTCAAGTGGGGAAAATATGCAAACAAAAACTCAGAATACTATAACATTAATTCACTTAATAAGTATTTATTGACCACTCAATATTTGCCAGACTCTGCTCTAAGTGTTAAAGCAATTGCAGCAAACAACAACAACAGAATCTCTGCTCTAACAGAGCTTACACTATTATGCAGAGAGAGAAAAAACAACAAAGTAAAATATACCTACCACATGTCAAGTGTTGATCAATGCTGTGGAGGAAAACCAAACAAAAAAGGAGTCAAAGGATGGTCAAGGAGGGTCAAACAAAGACCCGAAATGGGCAGGGAGCTCAAGGGCAATGACTCTGAGACAGAAGCACTCCTGGTTTCAAGAAAAGCCTGACGTAGCTAGAGTGGGTTGAAGCTAGTGAAGTAATGGTAGGTCATATAATGGGTGTCCTTTGGTGATAGAAAGTGTATCAGTTGGCTATTGCTGCATAAAAAATTATCTTAAAACTTAACACCTTAACACAATCAATATGTATTAGCTCACAAAGATTTTGTGGGTCAGAATCCAGAAATCATTTAGCTGGGTGCTCTGTCTCCAGTTCTCTCAGAAAATTGCAGTCAGATGTCTATAAGCACTGCAGTCATTTGAAGGCTTAACTGGGACTGGAGTATCCATTTCCAGGTTGGCTTACTCACTGCCTGGGAGCAGTGCTGGCTGTTATCAGGAGGTTTTATTTCCTCGCCGCATAGACCTCTCCATAGGGATGCGTGAATGTCCTCACAACATGGCGGGTGGCTTTCCCAGAGAGAAAGTGATCTAAGAGAATGCAAGGCAGAAGGCACTGTGTCTTTATGACCTGCTCTCAGGAATCACACACCATCATTTCTACAACATCCTAATGGTTACATAGGTCAGCATTATTCAATGTGAGAGGAAACGACTTAAAGGCATACATACCAGGAGTCAAAAATCATTGGTGGCCATATTGTAAGCTAACACCTCAGTAAGGAATTTGGATTTACTCTAAATGACATAGGAAGTTATCAGAAATTTTTTAGCTTAGTATTCATATAACTTACATTTTAAAATGACTACTATAGTTCCTAGGTTGAGAATGGACAGTAGTGGGAAAACAGTGGAACCCAGGAGTTAGGAGGCTTTTGCAATAATGCCAACAAGATGGCAGATTAGATGGTGATAGGGATTAGAGGGTCAGAATTAGTAAGATATGGTTATATTTAGAATTTGGAGATGTTTTGAAGACAGATCATATAAGATTTGTTGATGACTTTTATGTGAGTTATTAAAAAAAAAAAAACAAAAAGGAGTCAAGGATGAACCAAGGTTTTCAACCTGAGCAACTAGAAATACATTTGGTACAATAGAAATATTTATTGATTGCTAATAAAATATAGATATAGGCTAACTACTCAATCTAGGAGAGTTGGAAAGGTCCTCAGGAAGAGATAATTCTGAAATAAATGGATAAATAGTAGCTAGCCAAGCTAAGAGAAAAGAGAACTAGTGGCAAAAGAACAGCATGGATAACGGCAAAGAAGAAAAAATATTATGGTGTGTGTGAAAACAAAGTAATTCTATGCTGCTGGAGTAGCTATTAATAAGGTATTTGGTGGGAATAAACTTTGATTTAAAGCATATCTTTTCCAGATGTTCATTTAACAAATCTTTTCTTTATTACACATTTAAATTCCAGGCACTCTACTAGTTGCAGAGGAAACAGTGATTAAACAAACAAACAAACAAACAAAACATTTATTAACTCTGCTCTCATGAAGTTTACAACCTAAGGTCAGAGAGAGACTAAGTAAATAATCAAAAAATAAATGTGAAATTACAAGTGTGGTTACTGCTTCAAAGGCTAGAGGCATGGTACCACCAAAGTGAATAAAACAATGAAGAGACATCGTGAAAGACATCAAGAAATTGTTGTCCCTAAGGAACTGATGCCTGGGCTGAGATCTGAAGAAAGATTAGGAGATGGTTCAGTGAAAAAAAATAAGTGTGAGGGGCACAAGGAAGAGAATTTGAGGAGGAGAGAATAGCGTGTACAAAGTCTTGTAATAGATGGGAGTGTGGAATGTTTGTGGAAGAAAGAAGTCCAGTGGTGCCAGAGAATGGGAAGGAAGTCTATGAGGATGGGGCAAAATGAAGCTGGGGAGGAAATTAGGGCCCAGACCACCTCAGGCATTGGAGGCCATGTTAAGGATTATATATACTCTACTCTAAGAGCCATAGGAAGGCAAAGAAAGCATTTTGACAAAGAAGTATAGGTGTGGAGGGCCGGGACAAGATATGATGAGATTAACTTTGTGAAAAAAAACCTGGTTGTCTATGGAAAATAGACAGAAGAAGAGCTAGAGAAGGTGTGGGGAGACTAGTTAGGAGGCCTGGTGAAGCTGATGTTATTTCCAGGTTTTGACAGTAGAGGTGAGGTGATTAGAGGTAATGAAAAGATAATTCAAAGGTTTTTTAAAAAAATCGGAATGGAGATATAGATGTAGGCCATGGTGGCAACATTTCTAAAAAAGACGAAAATTTTTAAAATTTTTAAAAAGAAAAATTAAAGATCTGGACAAAAAAAAAAAACAAAACCAACTTTTGTTGAAAACGTTTTTCCCTAGCCAGAAGACCATTTTTACTCAGGTGGTGTATGTATATGGATGTGTGGTTTGGAGGAGGAATGACAGACTTTACTGGGAATCTAAGTAACCTCCAAGTCCATCTTAGAGTTACTGTTAGATCATTTGTGACTCACACAATGAGTAGATATTGAAGTCATTTAGTGAAGCAGGATACTTTGGAAGAAGTTCAGCTTGGAGTTGGTGGGAAACCATGAATTAGATTTGGCATAGAAGACAGTTCAACATATAGCCTCCTTTAATATTTTGTAAATAACTACTAATTAAATAAACAGAACCCATAAAGTTTTAGAATCTTATAAAATAAACACACTCAATAGTTGATAAAATAACATTACATGACAACACTATTCTGACAAATATAACTCTATTCCCATTAGGGGAAAAAAAGGCAAATTGACCTGTGTTTTAAGGCTGCATTGCATGTCATATGTCTTGTCCATATATAACCCTGATCCTACTGATCTATTTTCAATGAAGCACATGCTTCTTGACTTCCCTGGTGGCGCCAAGGTTAAGAACTGCCTGCCAATGCAGGGGACATGGGTTCGAGCCCTGGTCTGGGAAGATCCAACATGCGGAGCAACTAAGCCCATGGACCACAACTACTGAAGCCCACTCGCCTAGAGCCCATGCTCCGCAACAAGAGAAGTCACCACAGTGAGAAGCCCACGCACCGCAATGAAGAGTAGCCCCCGCTCGCTGCAACTAGAGGAAGCCTGAGCCCAGCAACGAAGCCTGAGCCCAATGCAGCCAAAAATAAATAAATAAATAAATAAATTTATATATATAAAAAAAGAATGAAGATGCATTAAAAAAAAGGCAAATGCTTCTTATATATCCAATACTAGTAACAGATTTATATTAATTTATATTAATTCCCCTACAGTTTCATGGCTAAATGAATGGGCATGTTGGGAGAGGTAACTGTTGATATTCTGGATAAATTCTGGGGCCATGGTCAGAATATAATTATTTAACCTGGGTGTTAAACAAACCATGCTAAACTGCCCCTCTTCTCTTGTCACTTGCTGCTACTGCTGCTACTGGTCTGTAGGCCTGGGACCCAAGTATGAAGCTTGGCAATTGTCATCTCCTCTAACGGGGGTGGTATGAAAAAGCCACCTAGTAAAAGCAAAAAGCTAGCACAGAGTAATGTAATTTTGGCAGGAAAAAAAAATTTGTCATCAAAGGAAACCATTTGCTATGTCTCCTTCTACTCAGTAAGAAATGTAGGTCTTAGATCCTGGAGAATCTCTTCTTGGCTGGTTGCTTCCAGTATTAAGTGATGGGCGTGAGGCTGGGAGATTGGCAGAACCAATGAAATGAAATTATTCTGTGTAAGGAAAAGGGAGAAAAGAAATGCCGTTGGAGATGGGAGACTCTTAGAGGCTCTGGGTATGAAGAGGAGGGTCAGGAGAAGCCAAAGCTTAAGTGTGGCTTTGGGAGAAAAACAGACTGAGAAGGAGAATTTTGGAATGAAATGTTATATACTAGGCAATGTAAAGCCTTTGGTCTTTTCCATAAATTCTTTGGTAAAATATTGAACGCTAACTGCCCTTTGGAATAAAAAAAAAAAATTCTTTGGAAGGAATAAAGTGTGGATTCCTGCTCCAAGAAAGTCTTGCGTGGGCAAGAACAGCCCAGAGCCTTCCAGCCCACATCGGAATCCATCTCTTTACTGGATGCAGAAAACCTTTTCCTGTGTCCCAGTCTCTCTGCTTAGAAATTGAGTTCCTTTTACCTTTTTTCTTTTCCTGAATTCTTAATTCTAGGTACACATCTGCTTCAGTTTCTCCCTTGTCCTTCACAGACTCCCAGATATCCAGTCTCCTCTCCTTTCTTCATCTAACTTCTTAATATTCTTATTTCCTCCTCCTAAAATACCTACACAGCTCTCACCTGTACTTTGTCCTAATGAGGCTGCTTGCAAAGATAGTATGGCTTCCTGGCTTTTTGTGATCTGCAAGCCTACTCCTGTTTGCATCCGAGAAGGAGATCCAGCCAAAGGAACTTAGAACTATACTACAGGAGAGCATATTTTTACAGTAACAACACCATTATATTTTATATATCATTATGATGCTATTATCTAGTATTATTATAGATAACATGTGTCGGGCCCTTAAAGAACTCTAGGAAATTAGTATTAATAGTACTATGTATGCATAAGGAAACCAAAGCCTAGAGCGGTGAAGTAATTTGCCCAAAGTTACAAAGCAGATGCCGTATTCCAACCCAGTCATGTTGATGGCAAACTACCATTAACCAGTATCACCTAGTAATTCACATTTAGCCATCTTTAAGACTCAAAAAGTTTTAATAAATCATATTTTTATTCAGATATAAAAATACAAAAAGTGCTTATGTTTTGTTTTGCTTTAATAACATACAAGAGAGATCACACAAGCAGGACTGGAGAGACTTGGGATATCATGAAAAGAATTTCTCAATAAATTGAAAAACAAGCATACATATCGCTTTTGTGAGAAAAATCCAAAAAGCTAAACTTAACCACATGGGTAAAATGTAAAAAGTTAAAAACAGACAGTCATAATTCATGTTGTCAGCTTTCAAAAATTTCATCTTAAACTGGGTATTGTAAACTATACTGTGATGTCTTGCAAGGACATAAAAAACGTTTTGATGGCCGGGAAAAAGTGAAGTCAATTTGAGTATAGTCAGTAGAATGAGGAAAACAAAGGTCAGAAAAAAAAAAGAAGGGGGAGAGGAGGAGGAGGAGTTTATCTAGAAGCTTTTAAGTTCAGAAAAGCCTGGGGAAAGTGGTTGTGGAAACATGATTAATAGTGACAAATTGACATCATTGATTATGAAATTAATGGAAGTAGGAATAGCCTGTCTCTGAGCTTTTATCCAAAGATTTCAAATGTTTTAAAAGAGTCCCATGGTCAATTCTTTCCGAAGAGACTGATAAATTGAACATAATAAAAGCACAGATCAAGACCCTGTCAGCCTGCATTCTGGGAGCATTATGCTCTCCCCGAAGGATGACCCCCTTTACCATGCTAGGAGTCTGAGGCTGACAGCCGCAAAACATTACGCTGCCGCTAATGATCCTGAAGATGAGGGAACTCTTCCAACCTACCTTCCCAGTGATTTCCTGTGCAAAGAGAAAGTTAGCTTGGTAATAAATAACCTGTTTGCCCCTAGTCAGGGAGGACTACTTGACAACCAAATGAATAGAGACTATTTTGAAAAATAGAGGAAAAATTACCCTTCACCAAGAAAAGACTGATAAATGAGATGCTTATACTGGTCTCAGTTAACCATTTAAAAAGTAGGAACAGCCTGGATAGATCAGTTGGTGGTTAGACATAATCTCCAAACCATCTGTAGTGTCAGGCTCTGAAAAAACCCACAAGGCACGGCAAAGCAAAAGGTAAGAGAGGACATGCATGGTACAGCAGAGGGGTTTGTAGCCACACCTGGGCTCAGTTTTGTACCCTGGGATGGTATGATTGCTCTTGGTTTTTCATTCCGGTATAAAACTATGACTAAATACATAGAATTTAAAGAGCAAGATGTCTAGATGTTAGCCCAAGTTAAATCTCAGTTACACGTGATAAAGGGAACCGTGCAGAACTTGAACTCAGGTTAACCCACTGTGGCTCTTCATTAGATGGAATCTTGAGAGATGGTCCTTAAGCCATGCAGCCAGGAGGAGTAAGATGGTTGGGAAAACACTGGTTGTGAGGGACTCTTTTGAGGAAGGAGACAAGCCAGTTTAGAAGCCTGGAAGCCCATGGCTAGTAAGCTTAGAAGAGCATTTGGCAATTACAAGTTAGTTTAGTAAAATTCCAATTCAACCCTCATGTTTGGAACCAGAGAGAACCTTTATCACAGGCTTTCTGCATATCAGTAGAGATTCCCAACGACTGAGCTGAATCTGTCTCCCATCTATTAGACATCAAAATGTGTTCGGCTTGACTGGCACTCTGTGAATGTATGCCTCAAAGGTTTGACCTTCTGACGTGGAAGAGGAATACATGCCATTCAACGTATGCCAGCCACACACTCCATGTGAAAATCTCCATAATGCTCTTGAGGAGATACAAAATATGAGGATGTATTGAATTAAGGACATAATGATCCCCACCATAGCAAAAGATTTTGTAACGAAGCACTGTGGATAATATAGTAATTTTTAAGAAAGATGATGAGAAACAGTTCCTTATAAATAATGAAAGGCAAGAAAATGAGGATTGTTTAAAATCTTCCCGCCCTGTCCCATTCAACCACCACACATACACACACACACACACACACACACACACACACACACGCATCCCACCCAAACCCATGATGCATAACTGTAAAGCAAAAATCTGAGCTGTTGGGCAAGGGGAATAGAGAGAAAATGTTAAAGTAAGATAAAGATCTGACTCTTACACACTACTGATGAGAATATAAATTGGAATGGACTTTGTGGAGGGCAATTTGGCAGTATTTATGAAAATGCAAAACGTGCTTACTCCTTGACCCAATAATTCTACTTCTAGACTCCTAATCTAGAGAAATACGTTTGCACATGTGCATAAAGGCATGGAAAATGTTCATTATATATTATTTACTAAGCAGAAAACTGGAATCAAACTAAATAACTATCAATAGATTAGTAGTTAAATTACGATAAATTCTCATAACAGAATACTGTGCAAAGATTTAAGTGAATAAGGAAGAAGTGTATGTTTTAATATATGACTCTCTCCAAGACATATTATTAATTAGAACAGGAATAGAAAAGGAAAAGGCAGAGATAGACAGATGACAGATATGTATGATTAAAATCTATGTGTTTACATTTACATGTTTGTTACTTATATGTAAATACATTGAACAAAAATGTGTGAAAGAGTGTTATCAGTGGGAGTTCCCCGGTGGACCAGTGGTTAGGGCTCAGTGCTTCCACTGCAGGGGACAGGGTTTCGATCCTTGGTCTGGGAACTATATAAGATCCCTCATGCCGCGAGGCCAAAAAAAAATCTGTTCCTCTCCTCCAAACCTGCCTGATTACCTCCCCTTGGTCTCATCTCCCCCTCTTTGCCTCCTCTTTTAAGCAAAAAAAAAAAAAGAGTGTTATCAGTGGTCATCTCTGGAGCGGAACATGGTAAAGGGAAGTTTTTATTAATCTTTTTATTTTATAAATGCCTATATTATTTAAATATTTTTAAAGATTAAAAAGGGAAATATTTTTAAAAATTAAATGCTACTGAAAACTTCAACAGGATCTGCTGAGGATAGACAGTGATATAACTCAACACCCAAATCCCACGGGATGTATGTATCATGTCTTTCACAGCCCAGAGGAAGCACTGCTTCACCTGGTCTTTACTCTGGGACCCAGACTGACCAAGGCAGATCACATGTCACGTGGTGGTGCCCACATTCTCTCCTGCTCCTTCTCTCCCTTGCTCTCACTTTCTGTTCTCCAGTTAGTGCCAGAAACGTAAAAGATAATTTGAATACCCTTCTCTACTGAATTCCCCTGTTCACCTCAGCTGGGACAATTCAACCTCAAAACTCTCTCTGATTTCCCACATTCGCTCCACCCTCAGGGCACTCCCCTCATTTAAGAAAGCATCAACACTTCCCTAAACCGCGTGTCTCCCACTTTACTGCCGCCACACTTATCTCTCTACCTACTAAATGTTCTACCTTGCCTCTGGAGTTATCTTTCTGGAAAGTTAATCCGATCATCAGTTTTCTCCTTAAAATTCTTCCAAGTCAGACTTTCACCTGAGGAGACATCCTTAACTCATGAAGGTGTTAAAGCTGTTTATGATTTGACTCATCCTGCCTGACTTCCTTCTCTCTGGTAGTTCTTGAATAAAGACTTCACACCACCGCGGGAATAGCAAACTCTCTAGTGTTGTGTAGTGTTCTAAGCTATCTTTGTTCTGCAAATGTTTCATCCTCTGCTTGACGCTCTGGTGCCCTCCTCAGGAACTCTTACTTCTCCTATAAGAATCAACTCAAGGCTCTCACCACTTCTATCCCGGATATTCTCATGCTGTTACAGATGTACCCTCAAATCCTAGGGCTTCTCCCTGTTCCTGCATGCATCACAAAAGATTGTAACTGCTAATTTATTTGTCTGTCTTTCCCATAAAGCATGTCTCGCATTGTATTCTTGTGCCTAGCTCAGTACTTATAAGATTTAAGAAATGTGAGTTAAACAAACACCTTCAGTACAACTAAGGTGGGAAGGGTATAGGTAACTGTTCTATGTGGTCCCTGCTTGGCATGGTTTTTAAATCCACACACTTAACCTTGATAGTGAATTGGATTCTTAGACAGGATTAAAGGTAGCTGCCATCATAAAGTCCTGATCAGATCTCAGCCCCTTTGTCTGGGGCTCTGATCTCTTTCACTTTCTCCAGCACTAAGCTGCAACCTAAATGAGCCTCCCTGGATCACCTTGACTTCAAGAATGGCCAGCACATAGAGACACTGGTATTGAACCTCCATTCCCTTAGATAATTAAACTAGTGACAATTAATATAAACTCCCATCTTGTTGGCATTGTAGGAACTTAGTTATTTTGGGGTTTCTGTTTTCCTTAGGCTTCTAAGTTTGGGGCATTTGCATGGTGTCAAGGCATTTGATTGGGAGAAGGCTCAAGCTCCTAGGATCTGCAGATCATCAGTCCTTGAAGATATGGCTTGATGGCCATGAAATAATCCTGCTGCCTTCCAGGCCTGCTAGAGCATAAGAATATCTGAGAAGCTGTCCAAACAGCTCTTTGCCCACACACACCACACCTTTCTGAGGTCTTAGCACTACCCTGGACTTCACCAGTCTCCCAAGTACAGGATTCCTCCCTACAGGTTCTTCTGATGTTTTGCCTCTTAGTATCTCTGCTCCATCTCTCTTCCATCTGGAGCAGCAAAATTCATTCCTTTGCTTGCTTCAAAGGTAAGCAAAATCTCCTTAATGGACTGACATGTTTAGAAACCAAAAGCCCTGAAGATACCACTTTTTTCTATTGAATACTTTCTGACATGTTGCTTTCCTTCCCTAAGGTAATGAGTTCACTATCTGCTTGAAGGGATGAAGTGAGAAGGAGAAGTAGAGGAGAAAAAAACCCTTCATATTAAAAAAAAATTTATCCTACTTTAAGAGTAGATGGTAATGTTTCAAATAAAAATTTCTTTCTATATGATTTTGATTGTGAAGTGCTTCGCAGCACTGGTTCTGCATCTAGATATGGTTCACCCATGCTGTAACTCCTAAGAAACATGTTTTATTATTGTATTTCATCTACCTGTATTTACCCCCATTTGAATCTGTTGTAAGGAGTCAATAAATATTTGTTGAACTGGAGTGTAAAATCAATTTCATATACTCTAAACCCAAAAAGCAAAAAAGAGAGGATATAAGTAAGGCTGAAAAATCCAGATGTGATAACAGATGGATAAGCCATGTAAAATTTATTCTTAATTCTCAATTATTTAGTGAGTAACTATATTAGTCAACTGGGAATTCAAATGATCGGGGAAACGGTAAAGTTTCCATATTTATATAAACTGGTCTGCAGAGATGTAAACATCTACTAAGACTTAGCAAGGATGGGTCACCATTTCCTAAATTGGTTCTGATCAGAGATGGTAGGTGTGTAGATAAGTAAGGATTCTATAGTGAAACAAGTTTGAGAAATGCTATATATCACACCTGGGAAACTTTATGCACATCAGTACATCTAAAGCCTCTGAGGAGTTGTGCAAAAAAGGAAGCTGTTTCACTTTGCTTAAATTAGTATTTTTCAAACTTATTTGAGTATATGCTCTCTCTCCACACACACACACACACACACACACACACACACACGTACACACTAGTATTCCTATTATCTAATGGAACAAAAACACCCTGTTAAAAAAAAAAAACCTTTGTAATTATTCAATTTTAAGCTCATAGTTTATTACTTGACTTCCATTTCTTTTCTCCCCTGTTCTTTAGTAACTTATCTTTTACCATAGGATGAACCCTCATTCATTCTATTAAGAAACTGGTAGCTGAATATTTGATGGATGAGAGATGTGCAAATATTGGTTTAAAATGCTTGTTTTTAAAAATTTATGTATATGTTTGTTTATCCAGGCTATTGTCTTTTCCTGTCTCCTGGTTTCTCTCTAAGTACGTAGAATGAATACACTTTTTTTCTTCTTTTTTAATTGACACTCACTGGCATAAGAAGTACCTTTATATTAAACTTTGAACACTTTGCAACATTCAAATATTTTTTAGATATTTGAGCAAGCTTCAGAAGAAATTATAAGAGATAACCCTGCTTTGTTATGTTTTAAAAGTAGTACTGTGTTATCAACCAAAAAAAGATCATGCATCTTTCAGAATCCTGGTCAAAGTGGCCAGAAAGGAAAGGCAAATTCACACAGTAGTGGAGCCTTTTAAGTTATTCACATTTTATTGATGGACAGGTGTTTGCGTTTACCTTAGGTTCAGAAAAAGTCAACTTCTTCCCAGTTCGAATAATTTTTCTCTTCTCAGCTCCCCACTTTGGCCTTTGGAGAAGTGAGCTTTTTTCCACTTCTTCTCTTCCATCAAGCAGAGAGAATTCACCTGATTGGTGAGAGCCACTGGTCAAGTCCCAGGTGTGGGTGACTTTTCCTCAGACACAGGAGGCAGGACTGGCTTTCTGCCCAGGGACCACGTGAGTCTTGCATTTCTATTCTCCATCTGTAGACCAGCGTCTCTCAAACTTTGTGAGCACCAGAATATTTTGGAAGACTTGATAAAACAGATTGTGGGCCCCATTCCCAGAATTTCTGATTCAGTAGTTTGGGGTTAGGGTCCAAGGACTTGCATTTCTAACAGGTTCACGAGTGATGTTGATACTGTGGTCCTAGGACCACACTTTGAGAACCACTCTGCTAGACAAAACAGGAATGGCTGTTTTCACCAATTATCCAGATTTCCACCATCTCTGTTCTAACATCTCCTTCTCTGCCCGGGCAGGTAATTCAAGTAAGTCTCTTACCTGTGCAGGTGATTTTTTAATTCAAAGAGAGGCTAATAGGTTCATTTCCTTTTAAGCCTAAGTCATTATCCTCCCACACAGGATGAACAGTGAACTTTGTACTTTGGATGATAAAACTGTTGCTTAACCAACATTTGGCTTACTGTGTCTTTTTTGCAATTGGTTAAAACTCATAAGGGAGGTGGAGTAAGTGATTTGATAGTCCTCTAGATCTTCTCCTGGTCTCACATTTTCCTCTTCCATCCTTAAGCAACAGAGACATTCTCCTGCCCAGCTACTCAGAGGTGGGCACATATTGTGAGATTTCTGCATCTGTAATTTGCTAAGAATTCAAGCTTTCTCTAGTAGAAGGTCCTTGTATCAAAGTAAGATATTTCAAAGTCTGTCTTCCTGTAGAAAGAGCTTTACGGAGCCTTTTTACACATGAAGAAATATTCTCATATCCTTATATCATTTACACTCCACTACCACCAAACCCTGACACCAGAATGATGCACATTTATCACAGAATTTTTTTTTTTAATATTTATTTATTTATTTATTTTTGGCTGTGTTGGGTCTTCGTTTCTGTGTGAGGGCTTTCTCCAGTTGCGGCAAGCGGGGGCCACTCTTCATTGCGGTGCGCGGGCCTCTCACTATCGCGGCCTCTCTTATTGCGGAGCACAGGCTCCAGACGCGCAGGCTCAGTGGTTGTGGCTCACGGGCCCAGTTGCTTCGCAGCATGTGGGATCCTCCCAGACCAGGGCTCGAACCCGTGTTCCCTGCACCGGCAGGCAGATTCTCAACCACTGCGCCACCAGGGAAGCCCCCTATCACAGAATTTAATATGAGAAATTTTTGACCAATTTCCTGGTGTTCAAGCATAATAATCATTTTTTTCTACTGTGCTAAAAAAATACGGATGGTAATTTAACAAATTAAAAAGAAAAAAGCAAAGCCTGCATTTTTTCTTTGTTTTAAATTGAGCTATAATTGACATATAACACTGTATTAGTTTTAGGTGTACAACATAAAGGTTTGACGTATGTACATATTGCAAAATGAGTACCAGAGTAAGTTTAGTTAAGATCCATCACCACATCTAGTTACAAAATTTTTTTCTTGTGATGAGAACGTTTAAGACCTACTCACTTAGCAACTTTCAAATACACAATCCAGTGTTGTTAACTATAGTCACCACGCTGTACGTTACATCCCCAGACTTATTTGTCTTAAAGCTGGAAGTCTGTACTTTTTGACCACCGTCACCCATTATATCAGTCTATATTATATTTGCTGAAAAATGTGGGCTATCACATAGACTGCCCATGTACCAATTAATTCTTTTAAATAGAATAGTTACTATTTTCATGTGGTAGTTTAAACTGAGATTTTGTTGAAGGCTTGGCTAACATTGAAATCGATGTAGTGAAATTTTATAAATACAGATGTTCATTGCATTATTATTTATAGAAGTGAAAAACTGAAATGTCTTAATTTTCACACATAAACAACCATAATTATTTGTTGATAAAATGAATTATGGTATAGTGTTGTGTTGGGAAGGGACTGAAATTGAGAGAAGATGAACTAATGCTCTGCTAGGAGAAGGGTTTCTTGTGGTCTACGTGGTTTTGTCAACCAAAGTCACCTTATCACTTTTGAGACTGTCTTCAGGCACTGTCTTGTTTCACATGTAACACCTAAAAAGACACTTACAGTTGATCAGTGGGATCTATCTATAGCTATATATGTATATATAGGCAAATAATGGTACCATTTATTTTACAGTTCTGAGTTTAAATTTTAGTTATTCTGCAGTTTTGGGCCTATTTAGAAAAAGTCTGTTGAATTCAGTCATACCCCTAAGCTATTTCCCCTCCACTCTTTATTTTAAATGTAATGAGCCCATCTCTATCTTCTAATAATCCGTTCATTCTCAACTTGGAATGGGGACTGAGAATATTTTCCCCAAGGGAGTGAAAATTGATTCTTGGGGAGGAAAAATATTGTAGTTATTACAATGGTTTGTGACACTCCAAAGGCCACAGTAGAAAAACAGATACATAGTGCAATTGTGGTGTTAAAATTTCATGAGGTGGCTGAGCTTAGAAAAAAGTCTTCAAAAAGTCTCCTTATGACATTAATAATGAAAAAGGCTATGAAATACTGCTCTAATATGTTGCTTCCTAGGTAAACTCTAATCCACTCCCAAGACTTTTTTGTTGCTGTTGTTTCTATAGCATTTATTGAGGACTTCAAGTAATGAATCTGAAATATTTGTATTATTATTCTGCCTATCTACAGATGAGGCATGGGGAAGTTTTTAGAAGAATTTTAAGTCACATGCATAGTAAGCAGCAAAGCCAGTGTTCAAGGTCAAGCTGACTGAATCCAGAACTCAGGCTTCTCAACATGATGCTCTCATTCAATTCAAAGGCTATAAGAACACAAACAATTCTGTAAATCTAGTCCTTTCCCTGAAGTTACAGACCCTTATATCTAACAAGCTAACTGTTGTACTGCTCTAACCTAAATCTGATCTACTTGAATTGGCAACTCAAAATTTTTTCTGTTTACTTAACTGACTTAGCCATCATTGACATACAATAAACTGCACATAGTAAAAGCGTATCATTTGTTAAGTGTTGGCAAGTTATACTCTCATGCAACGATCCCCCATAATAAAGATAATGAACATATCCAACATCCTCCAAATTTCCTCAAATTTCATTGTAATATCTCTTTCCATTTCCTCACTGAGACCTATCCCAACCACAGCAACTACTGATCTGCTTTCTCTTGCACGTTTACTATTCTCAATTTTGTTCATGGCTTTTATGTAGATCCAGATTTCCATCTGTTATCATATCCTTCCATCTGCTGGATTTCTTGTAACATTTCTTGTAGAGCAGTCTGCTAGTAATTCTTCTTATCTATTTTGTGTCTAAAAAAGTCTTCATTTCACTTTTGTTTTTGAAAGATATTTTCACCAAGGGTAAAATTCTAGGTGACAATTCTTCTTTCATTGTTTTAAAGTTGTTGCTCCACTGTCTTCTGCTTGTATTGTTTCCAAGAAATCTGCCGTCATTCTTATCTTTGCAATTGTACAAAGTTTGTCTTTTATCTATGGCTATTTTTAACGTTTTTTAAATTAATGTTTTTAAGTAATTTTATTGTGATGTGTCTGTGTGGTTTTCTTCATTTTTTTGTGTGTTTAGAATTGATTGAGTTTCTTGAATTTGTAGGTTTATAGTTTTCATCAAATTTGAAAATATTTCACATATTATTTACTTAATATTTTTTCATGTCTCATTTTCATCTCCAATTTTACATATATTAAGCTTCTTGAAGTTGTCTCACAACTCAGTGATAACTCTGTTCATTTTATCTTTTTTTTTTGGTTGCTTGTGCTTTTGGTAGCCTGTCTAAGACCATTGCTTAATCCAAGATCATAAAGATTTACAGTAAAGTGTCCTTCTGAGAATTTTATAGTTTTTGCTTTTACATTTATGTCTTTGATAGACTTTGAGTTATTGATAATTTTTGTATATAGTGTGAGGTCACAGTTAAGCTTTATTATTTTGCCTGCAATTATCCCCAAACTATTTGTTGAAATGACAGTTATTTCCCCCATTTAATTGTATTGGCACTTTTGTTGAAGATCAATTAACCATAAATGTGAGGGTTTATTTCTTTACTCTCAATTCTATTGTACTGATCCATATGTCTGTCCTGATGGCTATACCTCACTGTCTTGATTTCTGTAGTTTTGTAGTGAGTTTTGAAATTGGAAAGTTTAAATTCTTTGTTCTTTTTCATGATTGTTTTGGCTATTCTGGGTCCTTTGAATTTCCATATACATTTTAGAATCAGCTTGTCAATTTCTGCACAGAAGTCAACTTGGATTTTGACAGGAATTGAATTAAATCTGTAGAACAAGTTGGGGAGTATTGCCATCTTAACAATTGGGGAGTATTGCCATCTTAACAATAGTTAAGTCTTTCTATTCAAGAATATGGGCTATCTTTCAATTGATTTAGATCTTTAATTTGTTTCCGAAATTTGGTTTGTAGTTTTCTGAGCATAAGTTTTGCTCCTCGTTTGTTTAATTTATTCCTAAGTATTTTATTTGTTTTTCATGCTGTTGTAAATAAATTTATTTCTTAATTTTTTGGAGGTAGCTTATTGTTACTCTGTAGAAATACAATTGATATCTGTGTCATAATTTTGCTGAGCTTATTTATTAGTTCTAACTTTTTTAGTAGATGCAGTAGAATATTCTATATATAAGATCATGTCATATGGTAATAGAGATAGTTTTATTTCTTTTTTTCCATCTGGATGTTCCTTACTTTATTTCTTGCTTGACTGACCTGGCTTAAACCTCCAGTACAATGTTGAATAGAGGTAGCAGGAGTGGACATCCTTGTCTTGTTTCTGATGTTTGGAGGAAAGCATTAAATCATCTTTCACCATTAAGTATGATGCTAGCTGTAGGTCTTTAGATACCTTTTATTAGGTCGATGAAGTTCCCTCCCCTTCCTAGTATGTTGAATGTTTTTATCATGAAGAGGTGTTGAGTACTGTCAAATGATTTTTGTACATCAATGAGATGATTATATGGTGTTTGCCCTTTATTGTATTGATGTAATAAGTCACATTAACTTATATTTGTATGTTGAATCACCTTTGCATTCTTGAAATAAATCCCACTGAGTCATGGCTGCAAAGGACTCTTAACTGATCTGTCTTCCCCAACCTCAACCTCCATCAAATCATCCTACTAATAGAGGCTTCTTTATAAAAAAACAAATCTGATTTAGTAACACTCTTTCATATTAAACTCCTTTAATTTCTCTTTACTGCTTTTGGTGTAAAACCCAAACTCAGCAGGCATTAGATAATCCTTGATTATCTCCAGGCCTAGCAGGATCTCCAGGCTGACTACATACCACTTCCTCTTTCCAAGCACCATGAACTGCTTGTAATTCCTCATTCCTCATATATACAATTTTTATCTCCTAGTTCATGTCTCTGTACATGCTTCACCTGGAATGGTTTTCATCATTTTGTCTAGTTAGCTGCTGATGATATATCAAACCTAATTTCAGGTGTATATTCCTCGCAGAAGCCATTTCTCATGTTCACTCTCCCAGTAGGGGATAGTTCCCTGTCCTAGGTACTTGCTCGGTTTATCTCAATCATGGTATTTATTGTGTCATATCAAGATTATTTATTTAAGTGGCAGTTTCTGAGGGAGACAATGAACTCCTTGAAGAAAGAAGGGATCATGCCTTAATAATGTCTTCATTTCTGGTGCCTAGTACAGGTCCAGACCATAAGATTTTTTTTTTTTTTTCCTTTGGCTGCACTGGGGCTTGTGGGCTCTTAGTTCCCTGACCAGGGATTGAACCTGTGCCCTCAGCAGTGAAAATGCAGAGTCCTAACCACTGGGCCTCCAGGAATTCCCCAGACCATAAGATTTGTTGATGTTCAATATCTAAATGTATGTATGATGAAGGCATTATTATATAGTATACTTTAAAGGGTTGTAAAATTCCCAGATACTTATCATTGATTCTATTGCCTATATAGAAATTCTCTGTAACATTTATCACAATCTTAAGTAACTGTTTACATGTGATATACTTAACATCAAATATCCCCTGAAGGCAGACACCATTTCTGTTTTGTTCACCATTGTGTCTCCACCACTTAACACAGTGCCTGTATATATTTGTTGAATGTACAAATGAATGAATAAATGACCATTCTTTTACATGAAGGAGTTATAATCAACGTAACCTTTTAAAATAAATCATACATGATGGAAGTATAGTATTAACCTTCTGGATAACTTATCAACTATTCCCCCTCAGATTAGTTGGTTTTAGCAGACTTGGAGTCCTAAAATCATTTAGTTTGACGTGAAATTGAAATTGTCTAATTTCACACTTCAAGCATTTACTCTTCCGTTAGTTTATAAAAATAACTTACTTCAGGTCCCTGCTCTAAGGAATCTGTGTGAAATAACTCTTTAGTACATGAGATATGTATAATTATTGTGGTAATCATTAGAGCCTTGTCACTGAATATTTCAGTTTCCCTCTTGTGCACATGGTAGAATTGCACTATTGGCCTTGGAGCTGCATCTGGCCAGTGATTTATAAGGGGAAGTGATATGGGTGGCTTCTAGGTGAGCGCACTTGCTGCAGACACCCCTCCTGCGCTCTTTCCCCTGTGCTAGATGACTGGCAAGTTTCCACATAGTGACTGCTGTTTCTACCAGGGTCTCTAAGTAAGCGTGATGAGGAGCAGAGCCGCCAGCTGATCTGAGATGGGCGGGTAGTGTTAGCAAAAAGGATCACCTATTGTTTTATAAAATTCAGATGTGAGGGTTTTTACTGTAGCGCAATCCAGATCAACATGACAGGTCAAAGTATCATCCCCATTTACAGATGAAGACACTCAGGTAGAGAAAGGACAACTGAACAGTTTCTATCACACCCCCCCGTGACGTAGCCTTGTGGGGTTCCAATCAGGCAATCTCCCCACAGACTCTGTATTCTTCGTCCCCTGCTTCACTGCTCTGCATTAACATTAGCCATCTTCTGGTTGTGACACTTTTCCTCATGAACCCAGAAATACACAGCTGTCTATATTCAAAAGGAGAAGTGGATAATAATATAAAGAACCTGTTTAATAGGGCCAAACCTCAGAGAACCATTTTTGTCTTCTGATTGAGTACTCTGTCATTTTAATGGGACAATCATAGTTTCACAAATCATTTGGTTAGGACAATTTCTGGGATAATTACCTTGTCAGTTAAATTTTAAAATATTGAAATTAAAGTTGAAGTTTGAAAATTATTCACAGCTTTTGCTTTCTCCTTGTTTTATAAAACCACCAATAATGTCCAGAAAGACATGTATACTCTGATACCGTAAACCCCAGATCAAATGAAGTGTAATCAATTTTTCACAGTGGTTAAAAAGGCCCATGGAATAAAGCATATTTCAGCTGACTACAGAGGCAGGGGCTTATTATTATAATATAAAATGACTTTAATATATTTGCTGAAGCAAATTATTCAAAAAATTAGTAAAAATGATGTCTTTTTTAAAAAATGACCCTTTTTGATGCTTAAACATTAATACACATAAATATGAAGTGCTTATAATTAATTACTGAGCTTTTTACATAGAAACAAAGGGCAAGAAAGGATATTAAGAAAGGATATTTTGCCTACAGTAGAGCAGTATAGCATGAAATCCCTTTTGGGAAGAGTCTAGGGCTACACTGCCGTGTACAACAGAAACCAACCACATGTGGTAATTTAATTTTAATAAAATAAAATAAAATAATCAGTAGCTCAGTTATACTGGCCACATTTCAAGTGTGGCTCTCGGGTAGGGACGACCAGTGGTATGATGTGAGTGAGGAGAAAGGCATGTGCCAGGAAGTCCAGAGGAGGGGAATTTTCAGTACTCTTCAGAGAAGTCATGCTAGAGATCATTCCTGACCTGAGTCTTGACACTCCAGTAATGAGGAAGACAGGCAAGTAAATGTGGGAAGGGCACTCCTATCAGAGGCAACATCATAAGTCAGGATGTAGACTCCAAGAGTCCTCGCTGTGTTTGAGAAATGAGAAGCAGTGTAGTTCTCCTAGGGAGTAGCATGTGTGGAGCTGTCAAGATTGATGGGGGTCAGGCATTGAAGGCTTTACAATGCAAATACACTTGCGTTTTATTCTGTAAAATAAGCAGGAAGCACGAAGGTTTTAAGTAGGTGAATACCAAGGTCAGCTTTGCGTTTTACGGAGTTTACTTGGCAGTTGTGTGGAGTATAAATGGAGTGTACCCTTTAAACTTGTGAATTGCTATATTGTACACCTGTAACATATAATACTGTACATCAAATACACTTCAATTAGAAAAAAAGAAAAAGTCGAGAACAAACTTGGGTTTGGCAGTTTCTCACGTGTACAGTTTAGTGATATTGTTCCCCTGCATTCTAAATCCTTGCTTAAATACACCCAATCCTTGACCCTTCATGATTTAATCAATAAGTATTTATTCAGTGACTATTACATTTAAAATAATTTCAGTAGGTATTAAACTGAAAAGAGGAAAGCAATTTCAAAGACTTGTAATCCTCAAATATTTCCCAAATTTTACTTTCTTTTTTGTTAAAACCTCTTCCCCTAGGAGACATTTTTAGAGCCATTAACAAGTGATTCCATTTTATCTAAAACAAAATGCTTATTGAATGCTCACTATTACTAGATACAATGCTAAAAACTAAGAACAAAGAAGAAATGAACTCTGTCTTTTCTGACTAAGCGGAAAAGTTATCCTAATACAGTTTTACCTCCTCTTCTCTTCCCTGCCCTCTTCTGGTAGATATAAAAAAGTTTTCTAAAATAGACCAAAGGCAAGTAGTTGGAGGAGAAATTGTCTGTAATTAGCATCTGTAGCATCAGTCCCTTATTTAAAAAATAATGGCTAACGTAGCAGAGATAGGAATAAATAATAGTGGGCGTGAGAATTATTTTGTTGTCATATCCTAAGAGAAATATTGAAAATATTCTCTGTCCAAAGGAGAATTTTTGGTACATTCCTTGTGCTTTGGAAAAGAAGGAAGCTACAGTGATTTACAAACTATACAGTGAGAGCAGGTAAATTCTCCTGAATTTTAGTCTTCTGTGACATTTCAATGAGACATCACTCACCTCAAAGCATTAAAAAAACCTATTTACGTTCCCCATAAATATACTTAGAATACCCTAGCTTTTATCTTTATAATATTTTTCCGTATGGGATTTTTTTTATAACTGATCACAGAAATCTTGAGTAATCTCAGACTTAAATTGTGGTGAATTTAATTTCAATTATAATTGTGGAAAAGACTCCATTTATGTTGTCTGATATAACTGTAATTCATAGCTCACAGGGAGAGGTAACTTTTATTTTTAGAAAGTATGTATTGTGGAAAGATAAAAATGTTTAAATTATTTTTAGATTTTTCTGTATTTTGTTTAGAAAAATAACCAACTTTGGAAATGGGGCAAAAATAACTGCTTGAACTTTCAAGGCCATACTAAGCGTGATCTAAATAAAAGGTTTATTATCTTAAGGTTTATTATCATTCTACTCTCCAAGAATGATTACTACTATAACAAATATTATTACTATTTTACATCTTTATAAAGTTACCTTATAGAAAAATGATGATCAGTCATAATTACTTTTTTGTCCAGAAGAGATGCCAATGATTCTTACCCAGTAATGAAGATAACCCAAAAGGTTATGATCATTATTGTCAAATAGAACATGAAGCATATGCATCTAATTTAGCAATCTTATTTCATCATTCTTTTTTTTTCAGTCTTTCATATCCTTTTTTGAAACAGCTTTGTCATATTGCTGGTTCCCTCTTTAATGAGTTAATTAAAACTTTTGCTTGTGTTCACTCTGCCTGTGAGAATGATGTTTTTGTTGTTTGTTACATTTGAAGTTATGTTTTGACAATCTGAAAATTAAATAATGATCTAGTTATTTTATTTAACATCAAACCCATCATGATGGAACTCCATACATGAGGATCCCATCTGTAAAGATGGTGCCCATAACCAACAGAATTTCTAGAAATGTGTGTGGATAAGGTCAAGTTGATTTAGTCATCTGGGAAATAGACAATTAACAGGTGTCTAGAAGCTGCAGAGCTCAATTCTTTGTATGAAAAAATCTATATAGAAGCCCTGGAGAACCAGCCAGCCTTTGCTCTTTATGCATATAGTAAGACAGAGTAGATTGCCCTGGTTGTCTGCTTTTGTAAACTTTGCATGTTTGGTAAGTGGTAAATGGCTGATTATATGTAAACTGACTTGCCAAAATGCAAAGTATCACCATGTATTTATTTCTATTAATAAACATAGTCAATAAACAAACATGCCTTTAGGGGAAAAAACACAGTTTAAAAAAGGAAAATAAGAATCTCTTTGATGGCTGATTGGATCCTAAACATTCATTATTAGTACCTCAAGTTTTTGATATCATGGGAACTGTTTATAAAAACCTTCCAAGAATTCCATGAAAATTGTGCCCAAATTAGAAGTCAGCAAGTTAAAACAACTTTTAAGGTTACAGCTTTTTGTTGTTTTCGTTATCTTTCGTGTCTTCCTTTCAGACCAAAGAAATTTAAAACCTGACTCAATGTCTTAATGCTTATAAAATGTTGATTTATATTGCCTTGGTCCATCTTAAAATGATCAATTATCAAAAATCATCAAGGACAATGGTGTGTGTCAATAGGCAGTACTCTTTACTCTGGTGTTTATACCTTTAAGAAATATTGAAAATCTATTTCTATGTAAAAGACCATTCTATAACTGAATTTAACTAGCAACAGAACTGCATATTGGTGTTTGTCTTGAAAGAACAGTTCTTGTTAATTTAAAAACATTTTAGAGTTTGTTTTTGAGGTTAAAGTGGTTGGGGGCAGGAAGGTTAAAAAGAGGAAGTTTTAGTGGTTCAATACTTGAGTGCATGTGAGTATCGTCTGGCGAAGAGACATTCAGGAGTGGGCCTTGTTAAAATAATGCATTTATTTTGAAATTAATTAATTGAAATGAAAATATGTCTGCTCAGAGTCTAAGTTGTTAAGGCCACTGATTTCAATCAAAGAAAATGCTCCTGGAGGTTGTGTTTGTATTATACCACACTAGTTTCATGACATAAGGTTTATAATGGCAAAGAAAACTATGCATCACTAAGAATCCAGTGTCTTCAAAAGCAAATGACAATTCATTTCCTTTTGGATGTTAAGATGCTAGTAAGGTGATAGTATTTGACAGGAGCATAGATGGCCAAGGACACAAAAGCATCAAGTGAGAAAGGCTTCCCCATGATTTTGCTGTGGACAGCTTCAACCAAACATATCAAGGAAAGCTTAACTGTGGTCTTTAAATGTAAGACTGTGTGGGAAATCAGGGCCAGCTGGCATCCATTCAGAGAAAAAGATTTTCCACTGCATTTGAGAATATTGAAATTGCCATCATTGGTCAGTCATGTAAGGGGATCAGGCAACCTACTGTAATCATGCTCTCCAATGATGGTGAAGACTTACCATTGCCTATGGAGCGGCTTGCTTTAGCTTAAAGTTTGCTGCACGCAGGAAGTGTGATTGCTGGATTACAGAGCACAGACAGCTGCTGTTTGGCAAGGAAAACTCATCGATAAAATTGCACTGCCTGATTGCGGGATTACAAGTTAAAGAGCTATACATTGTAGGAAAAACGAAACCAATTTCATTGTTTAAAACATCTGTGGGTCATCACTTGATTTCAGTTTTCAAGTTTTGATTTTTACCCTATTAGATATCTAAGGTAAGATATCAATCCTGAAGCGCTTTCTTAGAAGTTACATCGTTAACTAAGAAGTTACATAAAAGTTGTACTGTTATCAAATACCAAAGCCTTTCCACCAAATATATTATCTCATTTTTAAAAGTCATAGAGGAATAATAATAGATGAGTTTCTCCTAAAATTTCAATAAAATTTTATTAAGATAATGGGAAGACTTTTTGTCAAGGATATTAAAATCAACAATGAAATGAAATGCAACAACTAAAGTTCAGAAAATACTCCCACATGAGAAAAGATTTATAATGAAGCAACCTTAAAACTTAATCGCTGTACAGGCATACCTCGTTTTATTGCCCTTTGCTTTATTGTGCTTGGCAGATATTGTGTCTTTCGCAAACTGAAGTTTTGTGGCAACCCTGCTGCAAGTAACTTTATTGGCACCATTTTTCCAACAGCATTTGGTCACTTCGTGTCTCTGAGTCACACTTTGGTAACTCTTGCAGTATTTTAAACTTTTTCATTATGATTATATTTGTTAATGTGATCTGTGATCAGTGATTTTTGATGTTGTATTGCGAAAAGATTATGACTCGCTGAAAGTTCAGATGACAGTTAGCATTTTTTAGCAATAAAGTATTAAGGTATGTACCTTGTTTTTTTAGACATAATTTATTGCACACTTAGACTACAGAATAGTATACACATAACTTTTACATGCACCAGGAAACAAAAAACTCATCTGACTCAATTTATGCAATATTCACTTTATTGAGGTGGTCTGGAATCAAATCCGCAGTATCTCTGAGGTATGCCTGTACATTTGTGGAAAAATTCAGAAGTATGCACCCATTTTAAACCTCCTTTATGTCTTTTACTGGTCTTGCACAGTTCTGGGTCCAGAATCAGTACTCAACAAACATGAATTAATTCACTCAAAAAATCAATCACAGTCACAAGGAAAACTTAGTAAAATCCTGCCTTTTATTGGGGGTATCTTCAGGAATTTATAAGATGGTATTAAGAGAAACTAAGAATGCTATACTTCCTGTGGTGATCCTTATTAGCATAACTAAGTGCATGCTGTCTTTTTAAAAGTAGAATTAAGAAAATGAGAAATAATATTTTGAACTAACTAAACAAAATCAATATGTTGGGGGAAATTTTTATAGGAACAGTTTTTGAAGTGAGATTCAAATACCATCTTCAATAAAGTGACAGTTTTCTGACTTTACCCAAATATCCAAAAACACCACTGGGATGTAAGGAAACTATCTTTGCTTATTTAATGTATAAATTGCCTTGTTTCTGAATGGAGTGCTTTGGAGTTCTGACTCGAGTAATAAGAACAGCAGTGCCACAAGAAAAACATTTCATCAAGAAAATCGAGCTTTCGGGGACTCCACAATCACATCCACACATGTACCGACATCTGGGCCTACATAGTCTGCTTTGCCAACTGTGACTATGAAGGTGAGAATTATCCCTTTCTTTTCTAAAGCCATCCTCTCCACTTGGGCATAAGATTCTATCTCCTTTCACCTACTCATCTATTAAAGAACTATTTTTTCCTCTCTCTGCTGAAGATGAATAAGCCTTCACCTAGCAAAGGAACATGTTCTTAATTCGCCCACCTTAAAACAGAAAAAAAAAACTTTCTACTGATTTCAACATCTGTCAGTTATCACCTTTTTTTGTCTGATCTTCTTTACAGCAAAGCTCCCCAAATTGTTTCTACACTCACTCAGTTCTCCAAACCTCTTCCTATTCTCTTACATTTACTCTATCAGGCTGTCACACCCACCCCTCCAAATAAACTGCTCTAGTCAATGTCACCATCGACCAGGGCCAGCTTCATGGGCATGTAACCAGTGCAGCTGCCCAGGGCCCTGAGCTTCGTTTAATGCTCTGATGTCACCATCCTGAAATTCTTAAATTTTGAACAATTTGCTCTGGGCCCCGCACATTATATAGACCAGCCTGCTGGTGGCCTTCACGTTGCTAAAGCTAATGGCCAATCCTCTGTATTTATCCTACTTGACCTATCAGCAGTATCTTCCAAGGTCAGTCACTCCCTCCTTCATGATACATTTTTGTTTTCCTTGGTTTCCAAGGTACCTTGATTTTCCTTTTACCTCAGGGGCTCCTCCCTCAGTCTCTGTGTCTCCTTTCCCTGATTACAAGTATTGGGTATATTTTCTTCTCTAATTGTTTACTCCCTAGATTATCTCAGTGAGTCCCATGATTTTAAATAGCGTCTATATGCTAATGCCTCTCCAACTCCAAACTCTAGACTCATAGACCTAATAGTCTGTTGGACCTTTCTGTTTGGTTCTTAGACTTTAGTTTGTCCTAAATTTAACTTCTTTCCTTCCACTCTCCCAACTTGATCAATCAAATCTGTTCTTCCAGTGGCTCAGACCAAAAATCTTAGCCTATTTCTTGACTCTTCTCTTTCTCTCACATGCTACATCCAGGCAATCTAGTTGGTTCTACGTCCTCAAACGATCTGTGGAATTTTAACTGCTCTTCTGCCCCTTACATCTCTTGCAGAAATTACTGAACTAGCTTCCAACCTGTCTCCTGGTTTCTCTCCTTTTATGATTTATTCCATAAATACCTCCCCTGATTTATGCCAAGCACAGGAGAGTTCCATTAAAACACAAATCAAGTAAGACTCCTCTGCTCGAAACACGAAAATACGTCCCTGCTTCATACAGATGGAAAGCCACTATCCTCGAGGTGGCTTACGGTGTCCTAAATGATCTGCTTTCCTCCCACCTCAGTGTTTGTCTCTGAGTGAATTTCTAAATACTCTCCCCGTAGCTCACTCTGCCTGGACCACAATGGCCTCCTTGCTCTTCCTCCGACTCACCAGGTATACTCTCTCACCGGAGGGCCACTGTACCAGCTGTCCATTCTACCGGTCCTTCCTTTAAGTCTTGGCTCAAATGAGGGCTGAACTGTTGTGTAGCTTATTGAATATGACAACTAGCCACTCATCTCCCTTTCATTCTGCTTTACTTTCTTCTCTAGAGCATTTATTACCTTCTAACATAAAATTTTATTTATATTATAATTTGTTTATTGTATATGTATGTTTTTTGTCTCTCTCCCTCCCGCAGAAACAGGAGTTTTGGTCTTTTTTTTTTTTTTTTTAAATAGTCCAAATGTCTGGAATAATCCCTGGTACATAGGGAAAGCTCCATTAATATTTGTTGAATGAATGCATGAAGCCTGGGTTTGTACAGCATGTCATCACCAACAACCAGCAAAACAACGACAGTGATCATTTCATTAGAGAAAAAAAAAATCATCAAGGCAATTAGAAAAGATAAAATTATAGAGAACAAACCATCATGATATCAAATTGAGCTTTGTAAACTCACTGTATGCTTTTTAGAATACATCGATTCATTAGGTTATGTATGCTATATAGAAAGAAAATATCTAAGGAAATTGAAGCTCTGAAGAAAATACCATTGCTTGCATATTACACTAACTCTAAAAACTGACTGATGGGGACTTCCCTGGAGGTCCAGTGGTTAAGACTCTGAACTTCCACCGCAGGGAGCATGGGTTCCATCCCTTGTCAGGGAACTAAGATCCTGCAGGCCATGTGGCGTGGCCAAAAAAAAAAGAAAAGAAAAAAAAAACCCAAAATAAAAACTGACTGATGTGTAAACTGCTTTCATGTAAGAGATGGTACAAGTTCTGAGAAAATGCCTGTTATGTATTGGTGGATTTTGAGTTCAAAAATATTCCTGGGAAATTGCTTATAGTTTAGTGCTTATGCAATTTTAACTTGGAAATGTACCTTCCATTTATGGAAATAATTTAAAGAATTTCTATTATACTTTCTAATAATCCTTGCTCTCCTGGTTTCTATTGCTTACCTGAAGGAAAAAGTTAATATTTGTTAATTATTGAGCAGGAAGTTGGGTGAATGGGTTGTTACCTCACGTAAAGTATTTTATATAAATACAATTGACCCTTGAACAACTGGGGTTTTACAGCGCTGACCCTCTGTGCAGTTGAAAATCCACCCATAATTTATAGTTGGCCCAACACATCCACGATCCCTTCATATCTGAGGTTCTTCCTCCGCAGATTCAACCAACCATGGATCATGCAGTACTATGGTTATTTACTATTAAAAAAAATCCACATATAAGTGAACCCATGCAGTTCAAATCCATGTTGTTCAAGGGTCAACTGTACTACAACATTTATGAAAAATGGCTTTCAGAACTGACATCCTGAGTATATTGGAGAACAGCATTATAAATCTAACAATAAGATTTCATATACAAATTACCTATTTTTATTTAAAGAAATTCTACATAACATGAAAACGATCAACTCTACATAACATGAAAAAGCCCCTCCCTTCCTATCTACTGTTATTCTTTACTTTTCTAGCCCTGTTATTTTTACTCTAAAATATGACCTGGAGAGGAAAATAAGGACATCTTGGACATTACTGGACATTAATTTTAGCAACTCTGAATAGTTTTTGAGATTTCTTTGTTCCTACCAGTGTGTTAAAAAAAAAAAAAAAGAAGGAAAACTTGTACTTGGGGTTACAAAGATGGAGAACAAAAGTACAAAGTAATTAGCAGTATGCTAAAAAAAATAGGGCTTTTTTCTCTTCTGTGCAAATGTTTTTCGTCTTAAGCAAATTTGGCTGCGAAAGAGTCAGGCAGGTGCTGCCACAGTGCTTTCGGGTTTCCTGGCAGAGCTGGTGATGCACTGGGACCTGAGACAAAACCCAGAGGAGCCACGGCTAACCTCAGCCTTTTGCCCAATTTCCTCCCTGCCAGTTACCAGAGTTCACTATTGTTCACGCTCCAGGGCTCACACTCTGCCTGTCTAGGGGTGGAATGTATTCTGAAGAAGTGTTTTGTTTGGCTTGAGGTATTAAAAAAAAAAAAAAAAAAGGTCAGTCACTGACATTCAAAATTAGATTTCATAGAAAATTCCTTTGTCCAGATTTTCTTGAAAACTGCAAATCTGGGAACACAAGTCAGCTTGGCAATATTCTTAGAGCTGAGGAAAGGCTACCTTTATATAGAGTTCCTGGCTTCACCCACACAGGCCACTTGCCTGCTCCTTTTGTGCACTGAGTTTCTGACCCCAGCCCGGATGTGGGATACCAAAATGTGAGGGGGGGATGTCCACGCTGATTCACTCTTCTTCCCTCCCCTCAAACTATGGTAAAGAGCTGATGGGCACATAGTTCTCCTTGAATGGGATTCTGACAGTCCTGGGTGAGAATAAAGTGTATTTAACTTTACCTGAAAAGTCTTCCCTGAGAGAAGAATCAAATTCTATATAAGGAAAACAAATCACATGAAGTGTTCTTATTACACTCTTATCTAGAGAATGTTGCCTCCAGCTGTGAAACAAGCTTATTACCATTATGATCAGCCCCTCAAAGCCTTTACTCTGCTGTTTTCAAAACAGGGGAAAAGAGAAAGAACTAGAAAAAATAAAGGATTTGTTAATTTGGGTTCACAAAAATGAGAAGTGAAGATTGGGCTAGGAGGGTAAACACTAATTAATTCGAAATTTCCAAAATAAATCTTCTGAAGCAAGGAGTTATTTATATACTTTACATCCTGTCCTTTTTGTGTTTTTCCTTCTGGCCATAAACATTTGGGTGAGTCTTCTTTGCCTACCTAGTTTTCTTCTGCCTCTTCCCTCTTTCAAAATCAACCTTCCGGAAACCTCTCTGATTAATTTCATCTTAAGGCAACACACAAGGCATGTAATATATTAACATAAACTTCTTGAGATGATTTATCAAGATCTTCACATCATATTCATGTGGGTATACTAAATTGAATTCAAACTTAGACTTCAAAAGCAGGATTTTTTACATATTGTAACAATCATTTCCCAATACTCGACACTCAATACGTGATACTCAATAAATGTTTTTGAAATAAACACAATTTTTATTGTTAATCTTCCTAAAGAAAACTTGTATAATTTTTTTTTACACAAAATCTATCAATAAGAGATTGATTGGTTAAAGGAAAAAAAAAAGCAAAGCAAAACAAAACAAGTTGAGAGAATCCAGGCTTTTTCAGTCTTAGTCATATTGTTTTGAAAATGGTGATTTGATTTCACCGTCTCAATTCATCAGAACCTGTCTATATGTTACAATGGTCTGAATTTCCTATTGCTACATGGATGAAAGTGAATCCATATAAAACATACCAACACCATTATGTATAACTGGTGGTAAAACTTTATTATTCAAGTTTAGATGTAACAGACATCTTTGCTGCCTGAAGATTGTTTGCATAAGAAATACACCAAGAACATGTTTGTGAGTAGAAATGAACATGCACTATGAAAACAAAATTAAATAAAACAAAAAAAAAATTCCATGTGTTGTAAGAACAGAACTATTATAGCCAACATTCTAGTATTCAAATCAGGACTACAAATTGAATTTTTTCTTAGCAACATGAAATCATTCCATATGAAAGACATTTTCTGCTGGTGAATATTGCTGTAGGTGAATTTTACATTGGCATTTTGAGATGTTTCCCATCCCATCCCACCCCCCCAAATTATTCATGTTGTCACCCAAAGAAATTTGGCATTTCTTACTGTGATACTTGCCCTGTTGGTAGCCATTAAGAAACTATGGTTTTATCAGCCTTGTAATAGTTTTGCCTCTTCATAGTCAACGCTATAGGCTGCCTAATTATGATATTTACAGCTCATATTTAATAAAAATGACCCCAACCTTTCCTGGCCCTTGGGAACTGAGAGTTTAAATAAGCCCCTTGGCCATATAATAATACTTGGCACTCCCATGGTGCCTTTCAACCAAGGATCTCAAAGTGCTTTACAAACAAGTACTACATTACCATTATTATTATTATTATTAATATTATTATTATTAATATATTTTTTTCCATTTTACAGGTGAGGAACCTGAGGCACAAAAAGAAAAAAGTGATTTGTTGCAGGTCATACAATTAAAAAAAAAACCAGGGGTAAAAATCAGTATACAGTTTTGGGACTCATGGGTCTTGAGGGACCATTTTCTCTGATGAAGAAAGGCTAAACGTTATTTCCTTGTAAAGTTACTCCTGCTTTTCTCTGGTGTAGGACGGAGTGAAGCTTCTAGCTCTACTTTTCAAGAGAACAACATGTGAGCATACATTATCCAGTTTCCATGTGTGGACCAATGTTGAATTTCACATTTTCTTCATCCCTGACTTGACACACTTCAACCTAGCATCTTCCATAGGTCCTAATTACTGCAGATAACTGTTGATGTTTTCTAAACCATTGACCGCTAGCAGGAACACGTGGGTCCGCTGTCTATGAAACGCTAACTGAAAACCAAAAGGAAGTGCACTGCAAAGAAGCCATGCCTTCTGCCCTTGGCCAAGTCTTTCTTTGGGAAAATAACACAGCCCTTCCAAGTCCCGGTGCATGTCTTTCTATCCTCTTCTCATTTACAGTTGCCTGCTGATAGAATTCCACTTAGTAGTACCTACCTTTGGTTAGCATCTTTAGTCTCACATTCAGGTTGGGTTTCAATTCCTCCATTTTCTCCTGTGATCTAGGACAGTCAGCAAGCTTTCACCTACTCACTCACCAAAGATGCCTCGCATTTTTTTGGTCATGGCTCTCAACCCAAAGACAGGAAGCTGCGAGCTCAAAGTAAACTTTAGGCAAAAAGCTGGCATATGGCACAGAAGCTGACCACCAGCTCCTTCATGCTTCCACCGCGGGTTGTCAGATCTTCTCTCTCTAGAATTGTGTTTCACGTTCACTTACTAAACAGGCAGGCAATTCAGAGGTCTTAAGACAGGTCACCTGGTGATGTTTTGTAGCCACACAGGAGGAGGCTAATCATTATTTTAGTAGCAGTACTGATACTCTTCAATTAATTAAGAAAGAAAAACATATATCCTCAGGCATTTTAAAAAAACATATACATTTAATATTTTTGGAGCTGTATTTGCATTGGATCATCATAGATTATGTGCACATGTGCAATCCTAAACATAATGTGCTACCACAGGCTTCAACAAAGAGCTGTTAAAGATAATCACTTTTTTCTTCTTCTCATTAATGTTACCTTAGAAAAAATCCCCATGCTTGCTTTCTAAAAGCTACCTGTACTAAAAGAGAACAGTTTAGAAGAAAACATCACTATCTTAAAAGTTGATTTTTTAAAAGAACATCTCAATATGTCATATAGAAAGAATGGGCACACTCTTTTCCTTTTGAACTACAGAGTTATTAACGTGTTAACCGTGAGAGCTCCATCCTTTTCTCATATACTTAAGAGCCATGTAGTGTCTCTCAATCCACAATCTTCTGAGGTGGGCTGGCTCTTTATGATTTTTCTATCCCAAACAACAATATGAATATATGGGTGAGAGGTGAAGAGAGAAAGAGTGAGAAAAAGGAGAATGAGAATGCATGAGCTGGTTTTGGCCTAAAGTTTGATCCAAAGCCCAATTCAGAATATGGACATGTACTTTTAAAAGACTTACAGTTTTTAAATGACATACAATTTTGGCTGGCATATAGTTTTTATCATAGGGAAAGCCTTTTCCAAGAGGGGAAATTCCTAAGTCATTTTGAAAGTCCTCAAAAAAAAAAAAAAAAAAAAGTTAAGTACCTAAATAGCTCATTTAAAATCATAATTTAAGACAAAATGATTCAGAAATCTTAAACCCAAATAAAAATAAAGATACTAACCAATCAGTTTTGTAATATATTTTGAGAGCTGGAACAAAGGCTTTCATAAGTCAAAAAAATAAGAGGTATTTTAGTGTTGTGATAAATTTTCATCTTTTTTAATAGCCCAACCTCTTCCCCATCAAAATATGGGAAAAATAAAATAAAATAATCAATAATAAAGGAATACGGAATAAGATCTATTGTGTCAATGCTATCTAAGAATATTCTACCAAAAGTAGACTGACCATAAATATTCCAAGAATAGTGATATGTATTTCCATTGCTAACCATTACTACTTGTCTGTCTGAGAAAAATAAAAACAAAAACAAAAAAGCAGATTAAAAAAAAGACATATATACCAAAAAAGAACAACCTATTTGTGTCTGACACACTGGAGAAACTGCTTAAGGAATAGTTTTGCCCAAAAAGTCATACCTGTACTATTGCCCAAGTTAACCAAACTTTGGGTATTTTCTGATTTGAGCAGTCCACATATCATGTTACTTGCAGATTGCCACAGTGCACTTTGTTTCTAGTCCTTTCACTAAAAAAATTAAATATAGTTTTGTTGTTTGGGAAATCTCCTCTTGTTTAGATCTTTAATCACCACCTCTCCAATCTGCCTGTACATTTTGAGATGCATTCATCAAAATTCCTAAGAAAGATAAATGACATCACATAATTTGAATGTCCAAGCCCCTCATTCCACCTCTCTATCTCAGTTCATGTGAATTATATTAGAGCTACTTGACAGGTAAGATTGGAATAGGACCCTTTAAAAATGAAACTGAAGCAGAAGTCTTAGTCCTGATTTCTTTCTTTCTCTCTCTCTCTCTTTTCTTTTTTTTTAAACATGAAAATGAAAATGCAAGAATGGAAATGACAACACATCAGAAAGACATTTTTAACTTCATTCACTACAACAGTCACAAACTGGTTGAACTCTACCTGCCATCCATTTAAAGAAACGAAGACCTGGCACTGTGAAAAAGAAACAAAACCCAAACAAAACAAAACAATACAAAGCAACTGCGAATTAATGTAAAAATGGAGTGCAAATGCAACTACAGAATGCAATAAAAACATCAGTGCTGCAGATTCCAGCAGCACTTATCAAAATAATTTCTGAAATGTTTCATCTGAAACATAGACAAAGCAATAAAAAGAGGATATATGTTTATCACTTTAAGCATAACAATGTGAGTTAAGAGCTTAAAAATTTAAAAAAAAAAGTACTTGGAATGAATAGTGCTACCCTTTTTTTCCTAAGTAGGCATAAAAATATTTTCATTTCCTTCTTGTTTTCCATACCATTATATCAAGAACTTTCATTTGTTTCATGTTACCGTTTACAACTTTAATGCACACACACACACACACACAAAAGATATCTACCGCAATAGAAATAGTTGCTTCATTACCTTGTTTGCTACATTTGCAAATGTAAACAGCTAGGCAGAGCCAGAACTGACTCTAATGCATGATGGAATATCTTTGTTGCATACGTACACTGTAGAAAATAATTATTCAATATGTCAGGCACCATTATTTGAAATGTAATACATTAATATTTACTAGAAAAATAAGGTTTTTTTTTCCTATTTGTTCTCCCAACTTCTTTAATGAAATAAGTTAATCTGACAGTGCATCCAGTAGCTTGTAATATCTTCTACATCTCCGTGGCAAAAAATAAACTACTGGTTGGGACAATATAATGCAAATTATTAAAGTCAGTCCTTGTACATACATCTGTGTAGCAAGCATTGAGGCTCGACTAACAGCACCTTTAACCAATTATTTAATGTTCAGTTATTTAGCCCTATTTCCCTGAGCAGTTATGCTGAGGCTTTCCCTTCATGGATAGTTTTACAAAGCCTTATGTATTAAAAGTACTATGAAGAGCAAACTTCTAAGAATCCTATTTAATGCTACTTAACTAAACCTGTATAAATCTAATGAAGGGATTGATTGGTACATATACCAACTGTCAGTCTGTGGTAACGTAACTTTAGACGCTGCCTGACCACAAAGTTTGGAAATTATACTTAAACCAAAAGAAAATAAATAAATACAGCAGGTTACCTTGTGGAGAAATACCATGTGTTCTAAACCAATGAAGCCCATGGTCTGAACTTTTGTATCCATCTAGTCTTTTGAACGGAGGGGATCCCTTTAGTTAGAACGTGCCAAGTGAGATTAGTGACCAAGAGGAA
Source organism: Balaenoptera acutorostrata (assembly GCF_949987535.1). NCBI lineage: Eukaryota > Metazoa > Chordata > Mammalia > Artiodactyla > Balaenopteridae > Balaenoptera > Balaenoptera acutorostrata. The sequence goes on along the minus strand of NC_080080.1, from coordinate 23,342,010 downwards.
GCTTAAAAAACAAACCCAAACTGGTTCATCACATACAAGAAAGAAAAGATCTGGCTAAAATAAAATTACTACGTAAGCACTGAGGACATTGTTTTTAAAAATGCATATATATTTGGACAAAATGACCCTAAATTGCAAACAAGAGGACTATTTTTGAAAGGAGTATTTGAACATCTAAAGGACAAAAATATCAGAGAGGGTGTGCATGTGTATGTACAGGCAGGGCTGGCCAAAATCATTGTCACTTTTCCCGCTGTTCTCTCCCCAAGCCTAACCACAGCTCGCATTGCTAGGTCTAAATTCGAAACATGATCAATGAGAGAATTCTCATCCAGGAAGGTGCCAGTTTCCTTTCACTGCCCTGGAGATTCGATTTCTCCTCATCTGCCTAGGATTTCAAGACACTTCGAAATTGAGGCAACAATTTATGGTTTTTGAACAAATGGGCCAATGGCCAGCCCAATACTGCTTTAGGATCATAATATGTAAACCCTTCCAAATTCTAGACAGCTTTGATCTCTTTCTTTACAAACATAATAATTATAGTCTGGTGATACTTCTTACGGATGGTTTCCATAGTACACATTCACCAAGATGGTTCTGACCTACTAGGTTCTAAACAGGACCATATACCATCTTCCATTTTTTTCTCACTGACCATTTGTCTCACTTTTTAATCTTGGTAACCTACTCATCAAAAGAAAGAATAATAAAAGAAGGGAATTTCATGTTGGATAAGGCAGGCTCTATGAAGTATTTTTTTTTTAAATAGGTCTTCATAAGACATTACAAGCTATTGAATTCCCATCAAGAAAACCTATTTCTATTTAATTGTGCTAAGTGCTAAGGTTTTACTCTTTAGGTTTTCCATTTTTTTCCACTTGTGCATTGTTCCTATGCAGGCCCCTCTGGATATGAGTTGTGAAGTCATATTTGTCCGTGCAAAGATGCTGGCATATGCTGCACTGGAAAGGTCCACTGTCACCATGGCAACTCATATGCAAAGCATACATCACTTCATCCAGAAAGACAATGCCACAGTGCACACATTTTGTTGAAAGTTCATCTTGAGTACTTCTATCAACTTTCTCTGTTTTTACTACATTCAAGGGACCTTCATTTTTTACATTTGATGGTGCCTTCGTTTTCTCCTTGGAGGCACCATTTGCAGTTGGCCCAGGTCTGGAATGCTTGATCGCCAAATCTAGAGGAATGTCATTGTCTGATCCAACAGCTGAAAAGTGAGGAGGCAGATTGAAGGTGGGGTAAGGCACATAGTTTTGGCAAGGATTTGGTAGGCCAGGCACGTGACTCAAGTAGTGCGGATTCCCAGGAACGGAGAGCTTATATTTACTCCAGAACCGCAGCCAGTCAGCTTCACTCTGGAAGTCATTATGTACAAAGGGAAGTCCAAAAAGGGGGTACTGGTACTTTTCAATAGGGCTGCCTGGTGGTGAATAATTTGGGTGCTTCGCGGGTCTCATGTACTTTTCTATGGGACTGCCTCTCTCAGAACTTCCTTTCCCTTCAGATACGGATGAACTATTTCCTGGGTCTCCAGTACTTTCCTGAGGACTTTTTATCTGAATGTGCAAAGGTTGCATCCTTTTGTGAATATCCAGAGTTTGGCTGACCATGACTGGCTGCTGAGCAGAATGGCTTTTAGTCAATGAACCCTGGGCTTCGTATTTACTCAGGCTGGGGAGCGGAATTTCTCTCTGGTGACCTTCAGTTAAGTGATCTTCTGACCGCCTCTCTAAGGGGCTGCCATTGACTTGCTCTTCACTGCCGGCCCTCTGCTGTTTGTTGAGCTGCTCGGCCTGAAGTGCCTCTGGGTTAAGGCGCTTTCTTGTTCTTCTCCTAATAATCTGCTCACCGTTGTTTTGTTTAATGATGTTTAAAGGCCTGGGAGTCTGCGGGGAACACACACACAATACACAAAAGGAAAACATTAAAAAACACATTAAAATGCATTAACAATTCCTCACAAATATAAACCATGCTTAAGTTCAAAGCAAAGATAGGCTTTACGTTATAGATTTACTAAATCTCCTCCTTTTGCCCTAAGCAGGATCAGAGGAAGTAACCAAGGCACATTATTTTACCCTAATTAAATCATGCCCATCTTTACAGGGAGGACTGAAAAACTTTAAGCTACTTGGAAACAGCTTTTCCAAACTCAATAGATTTTGGAATTGCATTATTTCGTGATAAAACGGTGTTTAAAGTTACTTGAAGAAATGTGATTTTTCTGAAATATTCTCAACTTTTGAGTCATGCACCAAGATGTCAATATAGTAACATGGGAGATAGGTTTTGATGACAACTGTGGAAAAATGATACATGGCTGCAGTCTGAATTGTGTCCCCCTCTCCCCGCCCCCCCTACAATTCATAGGTTGAAGCTCTAACCCCAATGTGACTGTATCTGAAGATAAGGCCTTTAGGAGGTATATAGGGTTAAATGAGGACACAGTGAGAAGACAGCCTTCTACAAGCCAGGAAGAGAGCTCTCACCAGAACATACCCAGGCAGGCACCCTAATCTCAGGTTTCCGGCCCCAGAACTGTGTGAAAATAAATGTCTGTTGTTTAAGCCACCCTGTCTATGGTATTTTGTTATGCCAGCCCCAGCTGACTAAATATAGAATATTAAACATCAGAACATAAATAATCAAAGACAAACTGACAGAATTGTAAGGAAAGATATCAGGTAATCAAAGCCATTATCAGTGAGAGGTTTTTTAAAAAATCTCTCACTTTTTTTCTCCTTTAATTATGTAAGCACTCACTATGGAAGATTTTACTTGTTAACAGGTGAAGCATTTGTTTTCTGTTGACAATCTAAATTTATTGGTAGGCTCGGTTCAAATATCCTATCTGTCAGTCTACTCTGTACTTAAATAGAATGCTGACTTTCACTCAGCTTAAGTATTATATGATTCGTATTTATGTACATGGTCAACAGGTGTTTATATTACATGACTAAAATCCATAGATAAGACTATAATAAAAACTTTACTTGCAGTAAGAGCTCTAATTTTGACTTATAAAATCAAGAGAATATGTTTAATAAATCAATGCATATTTACAGATTAAAAATTTAGGAGAATCTTTAAATGGGCTAAAATCTGATTTTTCTAAAAGATTACTGAAATCAGGAAGTAATCTCTACATAAAATATGAATATAAACAATACGTAACTTGTGAATTATACCTAGAAAGGATGCACCTCAATGCAGGAGAGTACTTTTTATATGTTAAACAAAATACAAAACCTTTTGCAGTGTTTTTATTGTCACAAAGATATTTTGAAGGAAAACGGATAACACACTTGTTACTGACAATCAAATTATTCATTTCAGAATGAAAATGCCACATCCCCTTGGATAGTCCATGTTCATTTACTTTGTTCAGAATTTCAGGTTTATAAAGAGCTCATATTCATATTATAAAAATATGCAGGGGCTTCCCTGGTGGCGCAGTGGTTGAGAATCTGCCTGCCAATGCAGGGGACACAGGTTCGAGCCCTGGTCTGGGAGGATCCCACATGCCGCGGAGCAGCTGGGCCCGTGAGCCACAACTACTGAGCCTGCGCGTCTGGAGCCTGTGCTCCGCAATGAGAGAGGCCGCGATAGTGAGAGGCCCGCGCACCGCGATGAAGAGTGGCCCCCGCTTGCCGCAACTAGAGAAAGCCCTCGCACAGAAACGAAGACCCAACACAGCCAAAAACAAATAAATTAATTTAAAAAAAATATATATATATATAAAAATGCAGTAGTTTATCTTCTAAAGAAATCTGAAATATGCATTAATACCTTTTTTAAACTTTCATAATTTTTGTGGCAGTCTTTGACATGAAATGTGAGCATAACCTTTATGTGTTTAAATTTGTGATTTTAAAAAACCTCAGAATTGAAAACATCTCATCTCTGGAGAGATGAATATTAAAATAATTGTAAAAAAGTTTAGTTTATATCACAGTTGTTAAATTACCATAACCTGAAAGAGCAGCAGTTTAATTAATTTTGGGCCTTTGATTGGTCTGAGTTCAATTAAAATTATTAATGTCAGTACCCATTGAATGGAAGCTTATTGCTGTGCTTAAGTGGTGAAGTTTAAGAAGAAGTAAGGTGATGGTGGTGTGTGTGTGTGTGTCGGGGGGCGGGGGGAATCCTTCTATTAGCTCCATGCTAATAACTAAGGTTTTCACAGTTTACTACCAATTAGCATTGTTGGCAGCATGCATTTTTTAAAAGAGTGCTTCCAATGGTCCATTTAGGAGGACATTTTGTCTAAAATTATATGCTCCGTAGCTGTAATCTATTCATTGGCTGGTGCTAAGAGCTGTGGTAAAATGCCAAACAAAATGAAAAAGGCAGAGGGAAATAGATTTCTGTTTACTACATGGGGCATTCCTTTTTTTTTTTTTTTTTTTATTTATGGCTGTGTTGAGTCTTCGTTTCTGTGTGAGGGCTTTCTCTAGTTGCGGCAAGTGGGGGCCACTCTTCATCGCGGTGCGCGGGCCTCTCACTATCGCGGCCTCTCTTGTTGCGGAGCACAGGCTCCAGACGCGCAGGCTCAGTAGCTGTGGCTCACGGGCCTAGTTGCTCTGCGGCATGTGGGATCTTCCCAGACCAGGGCTCGAACCCGTGTCGCCTGCATTGGCAGGCAGATTCTCAACCACTGCGCCACCAGGGAAGCCCCGGCATTCCTATTTTTAAAGGCAGCTCTGGTCAGCAGATAAGCTATCTAAACTAAAAAAATATCCTCAAGAAGTCAAATGCATATAAAGATGGGAGATTTGTGAGTTTAAATTTTATTAGAGGATTCCACCTAAAATTTGGTTAGAAATAACTGAGGTACCTCAGAGAGCCCTAGAAATTAGTCAGCCAGAGATCTTAAAACACAAAGCACTTCTGCATCTTGCTCTGCTGTGTGCTCTTCAAGCCCTCAGATACCATTGGCAGCACTGTAGAGCACTGGCATCCTGGGCCCCAGTTTAGAACCGCTCTTCTGAACGTGTCCAACTTCCAGCCCCCAAAGCAGCCCAAATGACACTTGCAAATTCCAATGGTAAATGGGAAAATAAGCATTTCCCCCCTGCCCTAGATGTTATAATGAACATGGGAGAGTCCCCCTTTTTATTTTAAACTTTTTATGTACTTCTGCATTTTTGAGGTTTCTCCTCTCTACCTAAATTAATTTCACCGAATTCTGATAACCACTTGTTCAACTATCTGTTATGTGACGTCCCCAGAAATCAATCTTTTTCCTCTTTTATATCAAAAGAAGCATAATGCATTACTAATGATCTCAAATGTATCTCCCCATAACCTCTAAGGCCGGTCCACCATAAATCACATGTGCACTCAAAGCGACTGCATTAAACTCTGCAGGGGCAAGGCACTGCAAGCCAGGGAATGGAACTTATCACGCCACAGACCAGGGTGCTTTATAAAGCTTTTCCTGAAACAGTCTAACAAGTTCTTACCGAGTGAAGCTTCTGGTAGAGGCCACACGCATTGCATACATATCCGCCATTTGCATTCTTTCGCCAGAGAGAGGTCTTTGTGGTCAAGCAATTGGCACAAAAAACACCCGAGCCTCTACGCCTCTGAAATGGGGAAAAAAAAAACACAAGGTCAGAGGTGAGTCACATGATCAGTGGAGTTAGACCAAATCAACCCAGGAGTTTTGTCTTTAGACTAGCAACAATGACAGTATAAAACCACACTGCCCATAATGAGGTCAGGTTCAATTGTGTTTAATAGGCACCACTGATTTTCATTATAATTAACCCTGCAGTGATGGATGAGGTGTGTGCAACACCAAAGGCCTTTCACAGAAACAGCTTTAACTTTTTGAACTTTGGGTTTTGTGCCTTTAATGATGGTTCCTAAATGCTGAACCCTAAAATATACCTTTTAAAAGTGTCAAAACAAAAGTCCAAAGACAGAGCCTGGCAATATGTTTAATATACTCTGGAAAGGGAGGAGCACAGGCTACCTGAGCTTTAAAATGTAGTCAAGCTTGGAATAAATGCGGCACGTAAACCACTTACAATTAAACCTGATGTGTGTCTTTCTGGATGTCATTCATGTAACATAAGTATTAAGAGACTGTAAGACACTCAGTTCTAATTTTTGGTTTGCAACTGTAAAATCTGAAAGAGAACACACCCTCTATCTCCCAAAGCTGAGAGGAATAGTAGAAACTTCTGCCAACTAGAAGTACAGTATTACTAATGAGAATCCTTATGAGGGGCCTACTTAAGCCAGACAACATAGTCCCATCAATGGCTATTTATTTATTTTATTTGACTCAGACTTGGAAATCACAAGCATTTCTGAACACAAATTGATTTTAGTGGGCTGAATTCTCTAATCACCAGATTCAAAAATAATCCAAGAATATTTGAAAGTAGATCATTAGTATTGCTTGTTCCATTCTTGCTATCAAGTAATGATTCCATTAAACTTCTCATTGAAACAAAAGTCAGGCTGTGTTCCTAGGCGCAAATACTAACAGGCAGGAAATGGAACTCTCTTGCTGAAAAAAAAAAAGAGCCTGAATTGCAACTCTGCTCTCCTTTCTCTAGGAAGTAAAGCCTTTAATGATAAAATATGCATGTTAGATAAGGAGTGGAAAAAGTCTTGCTGGAGCCCAATTTTGTTATAAATTTAAAATTACAAACACCATAAGTCAAAATTTCAGGGATTCATAAAATTTAGGCAATTTATTTAACTTGAGTCCATACTGTAGACGAGTGGTATCCCTGCCAAGAAAATACAATGGTTATAATTGTACTCTGATACATTTCAAATGGAAAGCTTTCTGCAGACATAATTTTGGCTTCAAGACTGGAACACTTTCTTGGCATTGAAAGGGCATTTGATTCATCGGGTGTTTCACAATGTATCACTAAAAAGACCTGGTGAGCAGCCAGTTCCCTATAGGGTAATTTTTCCATCCAGATGCAAGTGCTATCAGAGGCCCTCGTCAGCTAAACTAATTATGACCTTGCAATTGCTGATGCCGGCTCACTCTAACATTCAACATCCTCCATTAATCATCAATACAAAGAAAATGAATGAAACGTAAAGAAATGAGGACTGGTAAGCTGCATAGCCATAAAAATCTGAAATGAGAGCAATAATTTAACAAGATTGGGGGAATGTTTGTAGTGAGCACAAAGTCAGGCTAACAATTGTCCTTTTCAACCAAGAACACAATTTCATTAGTGTAGCAGGTTGGGCTACTTTAGGTGATGTAATAAAAGCCAGAGTTTTTCACAAAGATAATCTCTGGCTCCCCTTTTTTCTTTACTCCCCCCACCCCAAATCAGGACCAGGAATGTATCATAAATTTCTCAGTCTCAATAAGAGCAGCACAAAAGTTGGGTGTTGGCCCTCAAAATCCAAATTGGGACCTACTGCAAAAGTACAGACTGCCGTTTCCCCCGAATCAATGAACTATTAGAGGTTGTGTTTATCAAACACTCTGGGGGCCCCCTTTATCCGAGGTAAGTCGGGGAGCTTAGTTAGGTTATAACTGTGAAACTTCCCTGGGGCCATGCTGTCTTCTTTTCCGAGATGTAAATAACACATTTTGCAAATAAACACCAGTTTGATCCATATAAAGGCAATGTAAATGTCCATTTGGAAACTGACCCACATATATGGCTGAGGCTCAAATCTGAATGTATAACCATTCACTGCAGCCTGCTTTTCTTTCCTTATGCCCTGGCTGCTTGACACAGCATGCCAAAGTGGGTGTAATCCTGGTTTCAGAGAACGCTTCAATCCTTGCACAACTTTGTGCTTAATTCTGTTGCAAAGAAAATGCCCTTCATTAGTTCGAGGGAAAATTCAGAAATTACAGGACTGGTTTCCACAGGCGTATCTTGCTTTAAGCAGCACTTAGGCTCCAATAAAGGCTGGTATATTTTACGTAAACCATATCTTATTTTAAATACATCAGGAGACCTTTGGATTCACTTACTCGGAGTCAGTATGGCATGGGGGGGTTAATAATCAGATTTAGGAATCAGACAACTTGTACTCAAAACATGTCTCTGTCTTGAGTTGCTTGGGTGCAACTTTGGGCAAGTTACTTAACCTGGCAATGCTTAAATTTCCTCATCTTTAAAGTGTGAGCTGCTGTGAGTGTTAATGTGGACAAATGGATGTAATAAAACAATGCCAGGTATGTAGTAGGCGCTCAAGTTAGCTATCCATCAAGGGGATTCAATTGTATTTCTTTTGTAAGAGAAAAATATTTTGTTGGTTTCGTTTATATCTCCTTAATCTACTTATTGCACATTTTAGATATGCTTAAAGCATATAGTTGGGTATAATCACATGTATTTTATTTGTGCCAATCTTATCAAATATGAGAATGGAAAGTTGAGTCAGAGTGAAATGTCTAGGTGTTCACACCTAGAATTCAATAGGGGCGTGCCTGTGTGCGGGAGGAGAGTGGGAGGTAGGTGAGAAATATTTCACATAGTAAGTTACCTCCCATCTAAACAAATGTATCACTTTGGTAAGCACTGTAGAACCTTATGTTTGATGCACTTGGAATTACTGGAAGCAACAGAGAAGGTGGGAGAAGTGGGCAATGTCCTTAGTTGTGTGAGCACAGAATTGTACACCGTGCCACAACTCTCTAAATCACAACGCAGATGAGAGCCCTGACCCACAGCGAGAACCTGGCTGGATGGAGTATGGCTGAAGTCACCAACATCCTTAGCCCAATCAAGTGCTGAGAAGCAGTCTGCTGCCGAAGGAAGCAGAATAGAAGTTTCCCCTGCCCCACTTTTTAAAAATGAACTTGTTAAAGAGAAAGAAAGGCACTAAAGATCTTATTTCATTCATAGTTTATCAGGTATAACAGAGTTTTAAAATAGTCTGTCATTCTCCTTTTTACTATGTTAAAGACAGAAATCATGTCTCTTAACAGTCATCAAATAGTCTAAGTAACAAGCACCTAGGACAGTGCTGTCTTGAGCAGCTAAACATTAATAAAGTTGAAAATAATCTCTCTTGCTATTATTTTTATCACTAGTCATCACTCCTGTTTTTGAAAAGAAAGTTTTTAAAAAATATTCCTTTGGATTGACAAATCTATCAATCTGGATTTGACAAATTGGATTTGGATTGACAAATTTGGATTTGGATTGACAAATTTGGATTGACAAATCTATCTTCAGTTGGTCAGAGAGGGCTAATGAGGTTGTAGACGATAAAATCAAGAGAGTTAATTTTCGGCTTCCCTGGTGGCGCAGTGGTTGAGAATCTGCCTGCTAATGCAGGGGACACGGGTTCGAGCCCTGGTCTGGGAAGATCCCACATGCCACGGAGCAGCTGGGCCCGTGAGCCACAATTGCTGAGCCTGCGCGTCTGGAGCCTGTGCCCCGCGACGGGAGGGGCCGCGATAGAGAAAGGCCCGCGCACCGCGATGAAGAGCGGTCCCCGCACCGCGATGAAGAGTGGCCCCCGCTTGCCGCAACTGGAGAAAGCCCTCGCACGAACCGAAGACCCAACACAGCCAAAAATAAATAAATAAATAAATAAATAAATAAATAAATAAATAAGAAAATCCTTTAAAAAAAAAAAAAAAAAAAAGAGAGTTAATTTTCCAATCCTACATCCCACACTTATTTTTGAGAAATAGCTGAAGCCAGATACGTGCTATGTCCTGAGGACACAAGGTCAGGTAGAACACAAAGCTCCAACTCTCCTGTATATGCATAATTAGAGTCATGCATTGCTGATGGTTCTATATGTGCATGTGTATGTTTTAAATAATAAATTGTTTCTCCCTTTCCTACAGGCTGCTTTTAAGAGATGATAATAATTTGTACCTCCATGACTTTGTGCAGGAGAGAGGAGAATGGAGTGATATGGATAAGGACACTTCTGGGAGAGGAAATGATAGGAATAAGTAGTTAGTGGCTAACACCGGTGGCATACTTGACAGGTGCTCCTTTCAGGCTGAAGGAAAGCTGTCCTTTGCACATCCAAAGCTACACACAGTCACAGCATCCTCTGCCCCTGGCCTTCTCTAAGTGCACCTTCTGTTTCTATGTGGTTTCAACAGAGGGCAAGAGTGAAGGAAGGTCGGCCGAAAACCCAAATCTACCTGAAAGCCATCTCAACTGAGAATTTCTACAGAGGAAATTCTGGAATCAACAAGGAACTGTTTGCTTTTAACTTCAAGTTTAGATAGTTTGCCCACTGACTTTTAGGTTGCATTTGTGTGGCCTTCATGTTATTTCTGTTGGATGGACCGTGGTAGGAACAGTTAATTGCAAGGAATTCCGAGGCCAGCCCAGGGACTGGCCTCGCAAGGGCTTTTCAATTACTGAGAATTCTTTGGATCACTTGTTTCCTTTCCACGTTTCAAATGTATTATAACCACCATACTGATTTTCACAACAGCAATTTAGGTGATGAATTTGGACAATCATCCATGCCAGGATTTGAAACAGAAAATGACACACCCACCTTTTAATATACGTACACTTTAAATCCAATGTAATTTTTTCCTTTTCCTGCTGTAGAGTACACCAAGAAGTGTAATGACTAACTTAAAAAACCTTTAGTCTTTAGGTTCACAGCTAACCACTGCATGGCATCACTATCATTAAATTTTTCTCAAAGCTTCTGATTGAAGTTTTGCTTCTATGGTGCTTAAATCCTCAGTCAGTTGCAGATCCCTCTGTGCTGAGCCCTGACACATATGTTGGTAAACCCAGATGTGTTTTTAGAAAAGAATAAGAATGGGAAAAAAAGTTTCAAATTGGTTCATCTGTTTTTATTGCTTATTTTATTTTATTATTTGAAGATCAGCCAAAAAGAAACATTTTAAGGTTTTCAAATTTCATTATTAACACAGAACTTATTCATTTGATTAATAAAAAGTAAATTTGAGTGAATTATTAATTCAAGTGGCTTAACATTTAGAGACATGGATATTCATCTTCAAGATATTAAAAATCCCTACTAGTGGAGTTATTTGTGCAGAAATGATGCTTTATAATAGTTTTCTATGAATAAGAACCATACTGAAACCATGTAATTACATAACAAGCCTTGATAGGCAGAGCATTTACTCACATTTTTTATGGTTTTATATCTTAGCCATTTTAAATCAAATCAATCTGAAATTTGATATACATGCTGTTAGTCTGGAGGTACCTCAAGTATTTTTAACTCTTTAAATAATTTCTATGTTTATTCGATTATATCAAGAATCCTTTGAAAACTTCATTTTAGGGAAATGCACAGATGGCTATGATAGAACCTTCTGGTACAACTTTGCAGTAATAAAATTTCAGTGGTAAATTTAATTCAGTTCAGTTCTGGGAATAATTATTAAATGTCCACCATGTGCCTGACACTGTGCTAGAAGCTGGGGTTACAGTGATGTATATGGCAGACATGATCTGTAATCTCTCAGTTTCCGGTACCATCTGCTAAAAACTAACTACGTGTTGAGTTAACGTGATACAAACTGAGATCGTTCATGAACATTGACAGTTTAATTCATGTAAATTATATGGAAACATTCCTGAAGAAACCAAAGCATCTCCCACGAATAAATCTCATGTAAAGGCTGAAAGTTGTCTAATAATCAGAGGGCTTACTCTCTGTGCTCCTTAATAAAAATGGGTAATAGTCTAGTCATTTCAGAAGCAAGATCCTTGCTTATTGTCCCATCAGTAATAATGTCCTATCAATAACTTTGCCCTATTAACCACCAAAAGAGTTGATATAAACTAAATAATGTGTTCATGACTGTCATATAGAATAGACATTCAATAATTGTTGAATAAATGACAAATATTATTTTAGTCATTATCACTATTATTCACCACTAAGAGACATAGAAGGCCACTCTCCCCCACTTCCGCCTATTAAGGAATTAATTGACTAATGACTATACACCAATAGACCCTGCAGAATATAAGGAATGCAGTACCTAAAACCACTTAAAACAGATGCTGGCTTGCAATGAACACCTTTAAATTAATAGCCAGAATTTTATCAGAAGCATGGGCTGGCCAATATTTTAGCAAGAGCAGGGAAAGAGCTCTGCCAGCAAAAAGCAACAGATATTAATACCTTGGATGGCTTTTGTTCCAAATAAAATCGTGAAGAATTGATTGAAACAGCAAGTCTATGCCTGCTTGAAAACAGCCCTCTATGCCCTCAGATTTCTTGCCAGAAAACTGAAGAGACTCTACAAGGTTCAGCCAAGCATCCATCTTGTAATTACCTATCTCAGAGTTTGGAAACAAAACCTGTTTACCTGCTTATTAAATTCACTTCCTCAACACATCAGCAAAGCTAATGGAGACCAGTGTAAACTAAACTGACATCCTTGGCTAGGAGCAATGGAACAACTTCTGTTCCAGGACATGAGGCAATTCATACTCTAGTAATCATACATTGTACCCAGGTACGAATGTGCCTAAGACCTTTCCACTGACTCGTCACCACATGGGAGTTGTCCAGTATATCAGGACACACTAAAACACATGAGCTCCATTTCTTCTGAGATGCAATTGTTGACTTATGGAGTGGGATTGCAGAAAATAAGAGTTCCCCAGGTAAATCTCACGCTTTAGATTATTCATATGGATTCTTCAAATCTTCAGATTTTAGAAATTTATCACACAGATATATAACCCATTACGTAGGTCTGAAGGACCCCCATCTCCATACTTTGACTTACTCCATATTTAGTAAATGAGCAAACATCTGATGTCACACACAAATTACATAACAGACCAGGACTAGAAAAATCCAGATCTTTGGAGTTCTAAACCCATGCTGTTTCTATAACAATGTTCTGCCTTTATAGCAATATATATTTGGACAGCTGAAAATATGGTTGAAGATTTATGTCTACACTGTCTTTTTTCATTTCACATGGAAGTCATTATTGTCAAAAGAACTGCTCATGTCTCTCACTGCTTCTATTTCTGCCACCACAGATCCATTTCCACCTTTCCTGCAGTAACAACAATGGTCTGAGAGAGTTTCTACAGGGACCTTCTTCTATGCTAGTGCCAAAATCTGACACTGAAAAGGAAAAAAAAAGGCTTTTTGGAGGCACAACTTTAGCACCTCTAAAGTAAACCTCAGCATGAGAATACAAGAATTGATTCTGTTTTAATAAATTTATTGCAAATTTTATTTAAACAGTATATTTATCAAACATTTACTATGGGAATTCTTCACATTATAGAAAAGAAAAATCTTGGTGATAGGGACTTTTCTAGAAAAAGCCTGAAGTTCAAAAGGTTCAGTTTCTAAGAATTTAGTTTAAGAAACAAATATAGGTATTTTATGTATTACCTAAGTAGGATTGGTTATATGATAGTGATGGTGATATGGTCATTTTGAAAGAAACAGAAAATAACAGATAATAATCAGTAATTCTTTTTGTATCAGCTAACAGATAATAGCTGGTCCATGAGGTGTTACCATCCCTCAAGGCATTTACATCTATATCAATGGTTCTTAGCATTCTTCGAAGTCATACACTCTTTTGATAAAATTTATGACACTCTCCCCAGATAATAAAAAAAAAATATGTAAAGTATTTTACAAATAAACTTCAGGCTGTTCAAAAGAATGTCCTTCACAAAATGTATCCAAAGATTTCACATGGATCTGAGTGCCCATGGATCCCAAGGTTAAGAACTCCTGACATATATTACCTCAGTTTAGATTCAAAATGAATTACCAGGGATTATTATTCTCTCACTTTATTGGTGAGGTAAAAGACTGAGAATGGTTCTTTGACTTACCTAGTATCAAAAAATACATCCTAGTCTCTAAGTCTAGGCAAAAGCACAAGACTTTTTCTAAAAAGCACTTTTGAATCAATTATCTGGTAGAATTCTCTTGTTTGACTACTTTTTGTCCCTTTTTAATAATCACCATCATACATCTAATATTTATCAAGTATTTATTTTGCGTAGGATAATATACTAAAGGCTTAGTTTCATTATCTGACATCTTCAAAACAATCCTAAGAGATAGGAATTATTGTTACTATTATTATTATTATTACTGTTATTCTATCCACTTTATAGATGAGAAAACTGAGGTTTTCAAACATTTTTCAATTGTTAAATAGTCAGGCTAAGATACAAACCCAGGTCTCCCTCACTTCAGAGCTACAGTTCTTAACCATGTTTCAGGCCATATTACTAAAGAAGTGATTGGGGAATATTTACCAAAAATATTTCACCATAGTTTGGCTTTGAAGAACCCTTATCTCTTCAAACCACCCTATAACAGCTGATCAAATTATCCAAGTTTTGAGGTACCAGAAAGAAATGACTCATCCTTGATCAGATATGGCAACGATCAGTTTTGAAGTTGGTAGATACAGCCGAAGCCAGAGGAAGAGCGCAGCGTTTGCCTGATGGAGAGGTAGTGGTGGGGAAGGGGGATGGGTGCAGAGCATGAGTTTTGATCCTGCTGTCTCAAAAAATAAGAATAAAAAAATATGTGAAAAAAGCCTCTGTTTAAAAGCAGAAATTAGTGCATTGACTTAGTCCCTAAAATGCTAGCATGAAAAGGCAGCTGTGAACCAGGATCTCTTTTGCATTCACCATAGCTAGAGATGGGGCAGGAAAAATGCTGCTAGGGTTTTGACAAGTTCTGTAAACACACATGTTCAGGTAACAATTAACTAGATTTATATAGTAAATTTATATATTTGTATGTTCCTTGGCAGAAACCTTTTGCAATGTGTGGTATCCTCATTATTCAAGATAAAGTGCTGCCAATTCTGAAAAATGAGGTCATTTCATCAAATTCCTCAGATTTGAATAATACAAAAATATTTACAATTCTTTTCCCTTAACCATTTCCCCCATTATTAGATATAAAAGTACATGTTCTTCAGTGACCTATGGAGTCTATTTATACTTTTCATGTGTGATATAGTTTCCATTTCATTACATAACAGCAAGACTAAAATATTATTAACTCTATAAACATGTTTTACAGGCTATTGAGTTGAGATCAGATATTAAAACATAGCATATAGTTTGCTCATTAGAAAGATGGTAATTGCTGCTTATTTCCTCTTAACAACAACAACAAAACTTGCGGAAATACAGTTAAATATACTGAAGTTTGAAACAGTTAAGAACCATGTTAAAAATCTGCAAATGTATCAACGAGAGACCCTGATACCAAATATGCAATTTGTACTAAATAACTAAATACTTTATAAGACTGTATTGGGAATACTTCTTGTACTATTTCATTCTCTGTGACTTTTAAATACATGGGGTGGGACCTAAGGGAAACAAACCTAAACTTCATTTAATTTTTGATTCTATAAATAATTCTTTTAAAATGTTATCTCATTTTTTATTCAGCTTTGTATTTTCTCAGGACCCATACAATCAGGTACTTAAATACACCTTTCCAAGAGTTATAATAAGTACCTAGTACATTTTGTTGCTGTTCAAATGAAAGATGTGTCTTTAAATAAGGATTCTGTGACTGTTATAGGTAAAACCCAGATCTAGCAGATAATTTCATTATTGAGGGTCTGGGCAGACAGGGAAATCTAAGCTGATTTTTAAAGTTTTAATGACATTATTTTAAAAAGACAACTTGGAATTATGCATTTCCTTAACAATAATGATGTAATTTTGTAATAACTGAAATCTTTCATGGGAAAACTGCTTCAATAACTCACACGGTCAATTACACAGGAAAGTACTGTAATCGGGCTGTCCTTCTGTAGCTCCCTGCCCCCCACCCCCATGGTCAAATAGCTCACGTACACGACTTCCTTTTCCATTACCAACGTGTCTGCAGTACCATCTGTGAAAACGAACACATACCTTGTGCTGCTCGTTTCTGCTTTTGCACGTCCATTAGTGGGACTGGCTGCAGCTGCTCAAGAAGAAAGCAAGGATTGTCTTTGCTTTTATATAGATGCATATATTCCCCCTCCAGTACTGCCATATCAGCGCCAGGCAATACATCGTCTTGGGTAGGGAACTGCACTTAAAAACCTTACTCGGACCTGCTTCTCTGTGCTATCTGGAGTTTGTTAATCACACTGTATCACGTACCAAAGCAAGAACTACTCTCTCTGGAGATGACCCCTCAGTCATTCCTACCAAAAGGAATAGTTAAAATCATTTCATACTTTGACATTTTGTACATGGAGCAGAATATAAGGAAACCAGTACTGAGGCCTGGCTGTACATCCTGAGACACAAACCTCTTGGTGAGTGAGATTTTATGTCATGAGACATAAAATTACAACAGTGCGAATGTTTTTAAAACTTTATTTTCCCCTCCCTCATGTTTATATTCTTTTTCTGTTGGCATTATTTTTTCCCTGGGTGAACACTGTTAAACTGTCCACGATCTCTGCAGAAGATGCAAATAAATTAAATCAAGAAATGACCCCAAATTATTATTTTTTTACAGTGATTTGCCTACAAAAAATAACATTTCTCCCTATTGTAGAGTGACATGAATAATAATGGCAAAGAAAATGCCATCAATCACTAAGCTCTTAAAAATATTTGAAAAAAAGATTCATTGAGAAGCTGAAATTTAAAACACACAAAAGAAAAAACAAAAGAGATCCCCAAAATGGTTTAGTTGTTTTCCTGTGCTAATCCACACTTACAAGTTTACCCCCCAATATATCAAAACTACCCTTCTTCATAAAAGGTACTCTGTTGTCAGTGTGTAAGCTTAGCTTTTGGAACATTAGAATGCCAATTCTGCCTTAGAATTCAATTCATATATTGAATTGTCTTAAATCATCAAACAGCTCTGCTTTCTCAGCATTTAGGTACAAGAGAGAGAGCGCTGGATTCCAATTATTTATCGATACATATGCAAGTCACTCCCAAGGGACTGGGGACTTTTGAAGGAAGGGCCTTTTTTTTTTTCCTTTACTCTTTCATATTATCAGTGCATTGCACACAGTAGGCATTTAATTAATGACAGTTTAATTGAATTGACCTCTATCAGAAGAGAGGATACTGCTAATTTTAATAAACCGTCTGTTAAAATATGTGTGCATGTGTACATATACATACATGCTGTGATTAAAGTGTTATCACTTTAAATGCAGCTGTATTCATGAAATATAAATGGCAGCCATTATCACAGAAAATAGGACTCAAATTGAAAACAGTTTCAGTTTTGTGAAACATAAAAGAAAATTAATAAATTTTGTACCATATTTAAACGATGCATTATATGACAGGAGAGAAAAGGAATGAGCTTTGTTTGCTTGAGCTTCTGAGCAATTTTCAGAACTAGTAGAAGTGGCATATGTTGGTGTGTGTATGTGTGTATACATGTACATATACATACAGATATACACATACACGTATATATGTGTATATATACACATATACACATATGAATCCATTAAAACATTTTCAGTACTAACACATGGTGAGATGTCACTAGTTACTTTTATTTTCATTAAAGCAATATAATATTTTATAAGTGAAACTAAAATACCAATGATGTTGTTAGATTAAAAAAATTCCATGAGTTTCCTGGAGAGTTGAGAATAAATATAATTACTTGCACAAAAGACTGTGAAAAAAAAAAAGAAGGCAGTAAGAGTACCTAGGCTAGGAGAGTGTCTTATATGTCAGCCTAATAACTATTGATTTTATTAGGTGGAAAATAAGATATCAGTACTCTGTGATTTATTTTTATTACTATGTTAGAGTTCTCTCAATTCACATACACAATTAACAAATATAATTATGTATGAGAGAATAATGGATGCCATGCTTAACATGTAGCAGACACTCAGTGAGCATTAAATTCCTTCTCTCTCAATTTCAGAAGATGCTAAGTATCAATAGATATCAGATTTTAGAAGATACTGAATAACTGAATAAGCTTTGGACGTGTATATATACACGCATAAAAAGTTCAATATCTGTAGCTACATATTTATGAACAATATGAGCAAAACATATACAAAGGACCTCATATTTATTTTATTTTACAATATGAAAATAAGTATGAATATTGATCCTAAAACTCTCACATATAGGTGACTGTCTTAAAAAAAGTTTATAACATTAATTATGCATTTTAAAAATAGAAATAGCTCTCCTCTCTCTCTTGACTTCTCTCTCTCCTTTCTTTTTTGACTGTGTTCCAAAAGACCTTTAAGGATTCATTACATAAAGCAGTTTGGTGGTGACTTAGTCACTTACACGAGTTTCATGAGTCTGTCAAAGATACATATTTCGGGGGCTTCCCTGGTGGCGCAGTGGTTGAGAATCTGCCTGCCAATGCAGGGGACACGGGTTCGTGCCCTGGTCTGGGAAGATCCCACATGCCGCAGAGCAACTAGGCCCGTGAGCCACAATTGCTGAGCCTGTGCGTCTGGAGCCTGTGCTCCCCAACGGGAGGGGCCGCGATGGCGAGAGGCCCGCGCACCGCGATGAAGAGTGGCCCCCGCTTGCCGCAACTGGAGAAAGCCCTCGCACAGAAACGAAGACCCAACACAGCCATAAATAAATAAATAAAAATTAAAAAAAAAAAAAAAAAAAAAAAAAGATACATATTTCTCATCCTAAAAGCTAAGTGGAAATTTGGGGAAGGAATCAGTGGCTGTTGGAATCTTCTAGAACATAAAGAAATGCACTGTAGGTCAAGTTCCCTTATGCATATTACTCATTCTAGATGAATGTAGTGTTCTTTTCATATGGTGCGATCACATAGATTATATATGTTATCATAAAATATGACAATGTATATTTAATTCATGGATCACACAAAGTTGATTCATTTAGATTTATATAGATCAAGACTTAGAAATCTTTGGACAAGAAATAATTTTGGATAAATTTATGTCCGTAAACAACCATTTGGAATTTGACATCCTCTATTTATATATATATATATATATATATATATATATATATAATACATATACATATAGAATATATTCACATATATAAATATAAACACATATAAATAAAATGCACACATATATACAATATATTCACGTGCATACAAACATATACTTAAAATATGTATCTGTGTGAATACATGCACATATTTCCTTTTAAAAAAATTGGTTTCAAGGTCTTCCAGTTTAATAACTTAAAAAATTCAGGGACTGATGGTCTTATATTTTAAAATACTTGCTTTTAAAAATCAGAAAGTTATACTTCTTTCCCAAGTTAAAGGGTTATAACAGGCTAGAAGATAAAATATCTCTGATGAAAAAGTGTAATGGCAGAATTAATGAATCAATGAAACTTAAGAAACCAGGAGGTAGATTTCATGAAGAATTAATAATTTATGTATGATTAAAGGAATCTGTAGATATTACATGCTCCAAAAAGTTAAGTGGCTAGATCTGACCTAGGTCATCCCTCTTTTTCTACCTATTTTCCAAGATTTTATTATTTTATTAACTGTTATTATATATACAAATATATACATACACACATATATACTTAGAATTATATATATATATATATATATATTTTGTTGCTCGTGTGTATATTTCTTTGGCAAAATAAAAATGGAAATAACCATCTTCCTTTAAATTCATCCCAAATGAAGGCAATAATTCAAAAATAAACACAGTGGACTGATTGGTACCAGACTAATATTCAAAGCAATTCACATTTACCAAAAAGAAAAAAAAAAAAGGTAAAGAAAAGTGTGCCTTAAACATAAAAGTCCTAACTTTTAAAGAAGAAAATCACCATTAGCAGAGGTTTAGCTAATTAGTCAATCTAATGCAGGGCTTTTATGTTTGTAGGTTGACAAATTTCAGAAAATGACCAAATTATTCCACTTATATCATTAACTTGACCCTTTCCAGGATTCGACCTTCTTAATAGATTTGTTTTATAAGATATGACATCTTGAACAGCTGTGCTATTCTTTCTCGAACTTGACTTTTTTTTTTTTTTAAAGCATGAAAATAGACTGATTTATACTAAGGCACAAGTATTCTTTGGTGATGGTGGGGGAAGGGAGGGATCAAAAATGGAAAAATAATGTGAGTTCCTGTATGAGCGAGCCATTTTGAAACTTAGAGAAGAACACTAAAGTAATACAAACAAACACCTGTGGCCAGTTAAAGAAATAATGTAGAAGGAATTTGAAAATATCACAGTGAACTGAATTCATTAATATAAGGAGGTATGATTATTAAAATAGAGAAACAATTCCTTTGAACGTTCAGATCTTCAAACTCCCACCACTGAGTGTATGCCATTATATACTCATTGCAAATTGTAATATGTTTAAAGTTAAGACGGCTCTCTGCAAGTTTTTACTTTTTAAAACTAAACATAAATCAGGATTAAGTTAGACATTTTCAGGGAAATTTTTTTTCTAAATTTCTTACAGGGCAAATAATTTGCAGGCACATTGGGAATTTTAATCTGTGCTAAAGATACCTCTGGACAGATACATTTAATGTAGCAACTAAATAGTTTGATTTAATTGGAATACTGATCTGACTCAGAATTCTCTTAATGATAAAAAGGAACACTGGATTTATGGAAGAAATATGGAGGGGCAAAACAAATGTTTAATAATCTCCGTTTCTACCCCTACTTAATTCTGTATCAAGTTTAACCTTTAGAGGTAGTTATGTTTAAGTGTTATTTTCCACCTTGGCTCCACATGGCATCTTGACTTAAAATTCAAGAAAGCACCTCAGACAAATAATAAATTGTTGCACAGTACTAAAAGCACATATGAAAGCTATTCTTAATTTCAATTACACCTTTAATACATTAATTATCTGTTTATCTGAGTACTGCTTCTGAAAGGTCCACCATTGCCTACTGCATCCCAAGCACACTGTTCTTTTCACAAAAGGCAGAGGCATTTGAGAGAGAAAAAAAAAAAAAAAAAAGAAATCAGACAACTCTGTTTCCAGTGTCTCAGGGATAATTGTTACCTTTCTCCTTTTCAGCTTTAGAAGAAAGCAGTGTCTATTTTGCTCAGGGCAGCTGTTTAAGGCTCCTGCTGTCAGAATCTTTTCAACTTGAGTAGATTTAGGATTATTTAAAAATGATTATTATATCACACTTAACCTGCTATTGCTGTTGATAATGGAGCATGCATAATTAATATCCATACATAGCACAGTAATTAACCCAGGATATATGCATTCACACTTACCTTTGTGTATATGTATACACATATATATATTCTACATGGGTGATTCTAAATGGTTCATTCTGAGTTAAGAAAAATATTTAGACAAATCTGTGATGGGAATGTAATATTGAAAGTCTAAGGTATAATACAATTATTAAAAGTTTTGTCTTCTATGTATAGTTCTTAAATTCATACTTCAAAACAAATTCTGAAAGCAATATTCACTTACAATAGAGGGGCTTCTGGAAGCTGATCCATTCTTTTACTTTATTTTACTATGCAATATGCTATTGTAATGTAATTCCTGACTATTAGCAGGGAGGTTTTGCTTTAATAGTCCAAGAAAATAATTTACACCAGGTTATCATAACATAACATTATGTTTCATAAAAAAAAAAAAATGCCTTCATCACTTTATCACAAAAATCATTATTTTGAAAATATATTTTTCAGCTTGTAGCTTAAATGATTGGACATGCTTCTGTTATTAGATAAATATATAATTTTTAACTTGCTGATAATGGTATAATTTTCCATTAGAACTCCAAATAAAATTCATTTTGGTCCCAGCCATAAACATTGGTTTCCTTCACCTTCCTTCTCAGTTGATTTAGATTTTCCTTAACAACCAACGCACAGCCTGTTCCACCCTTTTATTTCTTTGAATTTTTATTGCCTGTTGAAATCTTCTTGGCTTGCAGAAGTCACAGACAGGAAAGGAAAAACTCACAATCTAAATGCCTGATATTTAATCAATAAAGGAGGGGTTTTCTCCGTTAGGAATTTACTTCTCTATCAACTCTGCCTCCTCTCCTCTTTTAGGAGAAGAAATGAAAACTGTCTGCTTCCCACGAAATCAAAGCCGTCAAGTCACTGCAACACCCTGAGGAGCGTGAGAAACATGCTCTTATTTACTAGTTCATTATAGATTATTCATCCCTTATTTGTGAATACAATTGCTAGGCACTCTTTATTATACAAAGATGACAAGGCCTCTGAATCTAAACTCATAATTCTACTTTGTAAGTTGCTCAGAGGTATATAGTCATAACATTCATTCTACTGGTTCTCTCAGCTGTAGAAAAATTCTGGAGTCAATTTCATTTCTGGAAGAAGGCAACATTTGCTCAGAGGAAAGCTGATGAAAAAGATGGCAGAACCACCTTGGTAGTACCCAAGGGTGATATTAAAGCAGTAACTGACCCATATGGCCTGGACACATCAGAATCAGAACCCCACTGGCTGTAGCACAGGAGCAGAATTCGGGGGGACCCTCCATGAGGACAGGTTCTGCCCCTTCATTACTAGATGGCAGTGGTTCCCAGGGAGTGCTTAGGGAGTAGCTGGGATACTAGGGGTATCAAGGCCCCTCAGCTCTGGGGACACAGGGCTGACGATAGTCAATCAGGATTGAAGTGTCCTGACCAGGTGGAACAGCAGTGCCAGTTGTGTCACTTTAGTACAAATCAGATGTCACTAGCAACTCACTGATGTGATCTCATGGCTCAGAAACTGATGTTGATCATTATTCTAAAGACTTACAACAATGTTCTCTCCAAAGTCAGCAAAACCTGAATAAATTGGCAGCTTCCTCAGGTGGTGGTTTTGAAAGTCTACACTCACTTGGTGTAAGTTCTGGTATGTTTATTTATAAATGTCTTATTACTTCCAATTATCACCTCATGTAAGAAAAGTTCAGTGCCTTTGAAGTGTTTATAATTTTGAGGGGAGGTAAGGTAAATATACATGAAGCAATTAAGAGAACGATGCAAGAAAGGAGACATGTCTCAATCCCAAGACTTTTATGATTCCTTTGCTTCTAAGTGCTACAACTAATGTAAAATGTGAAACACACTCAAACACTCTTTCTTTCTCTGTATCTCTCTCAGCTAAGGAGACCATGCAAGTAGGTGGTGGACTTCAATAAGCTCTTTTTTTTTTTTTTTTAATAAGCTCTGAATCATTACTAATCACTGTATCTTTTAGTTTCTTTCAGTTGCTTGTGGCAGAAAATACAACCCAAACCAGATCAATATGAAGATAAATCTGACTCATGCAACTGAAAACTGGGAAAAACCCTGACTTAGGCATAGTTTAACTAGGATTCAAATGTTATCATGATATGCTGACTACAGTCTTACTCACATAGCTCTTGTCCCTGGATGGCAACATCACTGTTGCACGTTGAGAGCCATGTACTCAACTGAACAAGCGAGGGGGAAGCACTGAGTCCACTTTCCTGATGGCTCAACCCAGTGTCCTCAAATAGGGGCCTTGTTGGCCAAACTCAGGTCATGTCCCTGTCCCACTACAGCCAGGTGGGATATAGGATGAATGCTTGGATTGGTTTATTAGGTCTAGAGCAGTTTCTCTAATGTGAGTTACAAATCACCTGGTGATCTTATCAAAATGCAGATTTGTATTTAGTATGTCTGAAATGGGACCTGAGATTAGGCATTTCTAATAAGCTTCCTGTCTAAGTAACATGGATCTTAGCACACACTTAAGCCCTGAATCTGGGGCAAAATCAGCTTCATATGAACTAGATGAAATAAAAGTGAGGGAAGTGTGGATTCTCAAAAGAAAATTAAGGACTGTTACCAGAAGTAAGGCATTAAAAATGAGGTAAAAGATTAAAAAAATAAAACAACATGTTTCTTCTATAAATACACACACACACACACACACACACACACACACACACACGCGCACATACCCGATCATCTGCATGTTATTTATCCAGAAGAGAACTCTTTTAGTAAGTAGAGCCTCTATACTTAAGTAGAGTCAGTACCGATCACATCTGAGTAGTCCATCCATGCCATCTAGTATTTTCTTTGGTGTGAATAATCCTTGAAAGAGTTCATCATTATCTACACTTCTCATGTAACTGTTCTGACAAAATCGATCCATGCCATTTTCTTTTTTTTCTACAAAAGCCACACTATGAGAAAATAGCATAACGATCACTATACCGCCAAAGAGTCTGTTTAAAAGAACTTGGCAAAACGTTGCTGGCACAAAAAGCAAGGATAGCACCATGACGGACGCCATGATCAATGATCTGAGATTCAATCCATGCCACTTCCTTAGTTCACAATGAATATACAGGATACGTGTGGAAGGTTCACAATAAAAGCCCTTGTGGACAGCTCACCTGAGAACTCTCCTGAAGGTTTATCTGTACTTGAAAGACCAAAAGAGCTTTTCAGGTGTCACAATGATGACAAAGGTAGCATCAGATTGTTTTCTGAATGCATGTATTTACTATCCTGTGTCAAATATCAAAAAGTATTTAATGGGTCAATAACTGTTCCCATTGGCACATATGTCAAAAAAATTAATAATTGACAAAGTATCATCCTTATTTCTAGAAAGACTGAATAACTACATGAAGAAGAAGAAAGGCTTACCTTCTTTGATATGAGGTATCTAAATGGACTGGGAAAAACTATATACCTCTTCTGGTACTCTCTTATATTTACACTGTAAATATTAGATTAGCTACCATCAGTTTCAACTTCTGGTCTATTCACATCCTTAAGGAGTTGGTAGACTCTTCTGTTTGAATTCTGCATCACTGGGCATGTCTCTAGTTTGTCTGGGTTATAATTCAGAGTTAAGGAGACCATGAGACTACTTTTCCATATTCTTTCTAAGGTAAAGAAAAGCTATGAGTTCTGTTTTCCTCTATGAACTGAAAGCATCTTATAATCTAGCAAGTGAATTTTATAAGTGTTACATGAGGGTATTAAGGCCAAAATATCAAAATGTGGCATATTTTTTTCTGTATCTAAATGAAAGCAAACCAATATCATCCAAAAGAAACTCAAAAGTCTAAAAAGTAGAAACAATGCAAGGCTCACTTACTGCTAAAAGCATGTAAATCTACCACCAAGAAGTCTTCCATGCACAGAACTGCATAAGCACCAAGGCCATGACACACACTAAATGCGATAATCGGGTGGTATTTAGCTGTAATTCATTTACTCATTAACTAATATTTAATACCATTCACTGAGTATGAATGTGCCCTGTGCCCAGCACAATGCTGATACTGTGGACACACAGCTGTAAAAGACATGACCCATGGTCTCAAGCTGCTCACCAGCTATCAGGGAAGCCATATAAGTAAAGACCCAATAAGTGCTCTATCTAATAAAGCTATTAGATAGCTTCTGACTAGGTTCTGACTCAGAAAAAGAAAAAAGCAAGTGGCCAACCATTCCGAAGGGTCATGAATAAAATGCATGTAGAACATCTTGCATTGGGCCAGTCGCATAAAAGGTGTTCAATAAATTAGTTCCCTCCTTCCCTCTTTATATATTTATATAAAAGGGAGGGCAGAGAGTGTAAATAACAAATGGTCTCCAAGGTCCCTTCCAGCTCTAGTAATCCATGAATAGTTCATTCTTTTCCTAGATGATCAGGAGTAACCTCATTAGCTCTGAGACTCATTTCCTCTCTCTCCCCCATTCCTGGCTTCCTTTCCCTCGCTCTCCTTCTCTGATCCTCTTCCTTCCTTGTTTCTTTGTTTTGTTCATTTGTCATTTTTCAGACTACTAAGTTTCAGGCATTATACACTGGTGATTCTAAGGAAAACTTTATTTCTCAATAAAAGAAACACTTCAAGATCATCTTATGGCAGTACTTAAAACATGATCCAGATATACGACTGGTGACTGATCTGACCTAACATAAGACATATTCATAGTATATGCAGCAATAGGATGAACTAATGTTGATTTTGTTCTCTTAACAGATATTTGTTGAGTACTCAGTAAAATACACATCACTCTTTCCAGGTTCGTCTTTTGTTGGTTGAGGGGAGGGATTCAAATGGTCTTAACTGCCTGTGGAGATAGCATTAGATGTGTTCCTTTTGCTAAGCTCAGACAGTCTACAAAGTGCCTGAGCTGGAGTGCAGATGACGAGTTCCTTACTGGCTTCAGTCACCGCTTCTATAAACTAGGAATGGAACTCATCACCCACGGGGCATGGGGGAGCAAGAAGTGAGCCTTTCAGGATGGTAAGTGCTGTTGATTTCCATTCCCTGGCACAGCATATTGACAAGCACAGGAACCTGGGAGTCTGGAGACCTATATTCTAGCCTGCTTCTACCTGGGACTATTTTTGGACTGGAACAAATTGTTATTCTCTTTCACAACTTTCACTTTTCTTTTTTTAAAGTAAAAAAAAAAAGAAGGTATGATCTCATAATTATGATCTCATAATGTAGTTGTCTTCTCATAATTGCCACTGCCATTTTCAGGGACACTAACAAGATAAGAAAAATTAGGACACGGGAAATGGACGTGAAAGTAAAAATCACACCAACAAAGTCAAGGCATTTTAAAGAGTATCAAACAGACAGAAACTGAACTTGTTAAAATGGCAAATAGCGCAGAGACATGATGGAGTCATTAGTTTTTCAACTGGCCTGTAAGTTATTTTCCGTGCTATCATCTAGGACACATTTGGTTAACTATGTCATGTCCTTCAGGTCTTCACCAAGTTTGTTTTTAAAGTAAACTGCTGGTAAAACTGAAATGTATTTTCATAACGAAGATGTTATATTTAAAGAGCAGAGCTTTTGCTCATTAGCCACGGGAGACATTTTGTACCCTGTTTACGTTATTATTAGCACTTTGCAGCTAACAAGCAACTTTTAAACACTCCTCTGCAACAGCTGGAAAACTAAACCTTCCAGCCGTTGGTCTCTTCTGCTGAATGTCCAGAAATGCAGTGTTATGACATGTAAGAACATCCAGCCTAACTTCCTTTAAACTGAGAGAGCTCAAGACGGTAGGAAATGAAGGGAACCAACCAGAGTCCTCTCCCTGACTGTATACAGTGTCTCACCCTCTGATTAGAGCCCACGGCACCCTGGCCCAGGCAGCAACAGCTGTTTTCTGTCTTTTCGTTCCCTTCTCCCATTAATGTTGTTTCGATTGTGTTATGGGCTGCACTTTAGATCTAAAAGGAAACACTGAGTTTTATTTGAATGTTTAAATGATTAATGACCCTCTAGTGTAGTTGTCTTCTCATAATTGCCACAGAGTAAGCTGCAATTTACTTTGAAAAATCCAGACCTCTGTGTATTATGGAGAGCAAGTGAGAGCTCAGGCATTGACCGCTATGTGGAAAATTCATTTTTTAAAAAGATGCATCCATTTCCCAGTATTCTTTGCAGACAAGTTCTTACATTTTTATGTCAAGTAAAAGTCTAAAATATTGATTCTGGAAAAATCAAGGTATTGCCTCCCTGTTCATTGGTGCAAGGCAAGGTGTGTACCTGGGAAGAAGAAGATAGAAGGGGAGAGAGAGGCTCAAGTCAAGAGGAAGGGCTGTGTGGATGAGACAAGACTCCATATTCTTCTAAAGGAGGACAAGCCTGGTTTCATCTGAGAGCCGTGCACAGCTGCCCACCAAAGAGGAAGGAAGTAGTTACGTGCTCCTATCGTGTAATCAGGAAAAGGTTCCTGCAAGTTGTTACAGACCACGTGAGTCTTACACTCTTTTATTTTATACAGAGAAAATCCCCACAGCCCAGTGAGAGTCAGAACAGCAGTCCACATAACACACGTAACTCCTAAAAATATAGATGTTTACATTTTTATAATGGAAAAAGACATGATGTTTGCTTTCCAGGGTTTTAGCCATAAGTCTTATAAGTTTGTATTGGTCCCCTAGCTTTTTTTTTTCTTTTTGGGAAAATACAAAGTACATTAAAGAATCGATTCTGAGGCACTGCTGCAGAATGCATTTGGTATAGCATATGAGGATAATGGGCAAGAACAGTTTCAAAATTGACATTATCAAACCACCGCGCCCGAGAGTTACCTACATAGCGCTGTCAGTTTGTTGTGTTTTTCTTTTTATGTCTTCTAGCTAAAATGTTTTCTGACTTTTGTCTTGGCCAATTTTGGGCCACACTGAATGTTAAATAAACTATTATTTAATCAAATACAGGCATATTAGTCTCACTCCTGCTGACAACTTCAATTAGAAAATTTTTGCTTTGTTAAAAAAAACAACAAAAAAAACCCCTCATGATCTTTAAACTGTTAAGGCCTCAACACAACATCTGGTAACAATTTTTGATATATCCAACCATCAAACTTCTATCTCCGTGAAGTGGTTTATCCAAGATTTGTTTTAATTAGGCCGCCTTTCTAACTTCACATGGCTTTCAAAAGGCAGAATCACTCAGATGTTTTAAGCTGTAAACTTACTGAAAGGTTCAGAGGCTGTAATTAGAGCTTGGCCAAGGTGGACTCTTTCTCTTTATTAGCTAGATAGCTAGGTTCATTCAGCTGCCTCTTAACAAAGACAGTAAACTATTTCTAATTTTAGTGGATGGGTTTTTAATTTTTATGAAAGCTTAGAGTTGGTCTTTAACACCTTGGTCTTGCTGGTGTTCATATCAAAAGCAGTTTGGGTCCAACCTTTCCACAGGAACCCACATTCCAAATGTATATTTCTCTGCTTGGGCAGCCCAGTTGAGTTTTAAAGTCTTCCACTTAGACCAAGTCCAAGTTAGAGAAACATATCACTGTGAAGATGCGATTGGGTAGTATAGC
This sequence comes from Balaenoptera acutorostrata, assembly GCF_949987535.1. Taxonomy (NCBI): domain Eukaryota; kingdom Metazoa; phylum Chordata; class Mammalia; order Artiodactyla; family Balaenopteridae; genus Balaenoptera; species Balaenoptera acutorostrata. The sequence goes on along the minus strand of NC_080080.1, from coordinate 23,313,247 downwards.
ATCTACTTGAATGATGCATCTAAAAATAAATCTACTTATAGATTCGTTTGAATAAAGCATCTTCCCTCTATCAACCAGAGCATTCTGTAAGCTGCTGTTTTGAGTAAGAAATTACACTTACCTTGGATGCTTGTTTTTTAATGTATTTGCCTCTGCATAAACCTTCGGGAGTATAAAAATCTCCACTCATTTATTTGCATCAGAGGCACAGATTAACGGCAAAAGTAATGTGGAAACTTAAACTATTTATTTTATGAGGTAACTATTTTAAAATCCACTGGGAAAATAATGAAAAATGGCCTCATTATGCCTCTTCTTTGGTGAACCAGGTTTTGGTGAACCAGGCCTCAGTCTACCAAAATAGTTCTCCCAACCAAGTGTGTGTGTGTTTTGAGGTTGATGGTAGCCTGTGGCTTTTCTCCACAAGTTTTTGATGTTACTCCCTTTGAAGCACTGACACAACTTTATAGCTTTTTATTATTATTAAACTTCTTCATAAATGCACAAGTTTCTTACCATGGTTCACAAAGCCTAAGAATGGACCTGTAGGATCACTAATATTTTAACTTTTCTGGGTAAAATTGAGTAAAAACAACTGAAGCAAAGTTCATTACTGAGTCTACATGATGCAAGGCATGTGGCTATTTGGAAACTTGGAGGACTGACTTCAAATGTCAGATTTAGATTCACTGGTATTATATAAATAGTCAAATTCTCTGAGTAGATGACACAGTGTGGGCAGCAACAAACATTTTCACCCATTGATTTTCTGAAGGAAAAACACACATCTGATTTTCTGTTTTTGCTTGCAGAAATGTGGGAGAAAAGTTAGTATGAATTTTCACCTAAAATTGGACAACAGTAGTGAGTTCTATATTTGAAAACTCTTTAACTCTGTCCATGAGAAGAAATAGGGGGCTTCACAAATACATACGTAATGTATGTAAAAATTTCAAAGGGTTTTGTTGTAAATCAGAGTTCTCTTTCTGGTGAACAGACGACTCAATCTGGGCAGTAGGTTGTGTTTTTTGTTTGTTTGTTTTGTGGAGGCAGGTAGATCACACAAGGTAGTATGACAGGAAAACTTCAATTAGCTATCAATATTTAAAAATTGGGTGATCTCACATAAATCCATTTTTCCCCTAGGTTTTATTGGCACTTGTAAAGCCCAATGTTGCTAGGTTCATTTTCTCTCATGACAAGACATAGTGGAGGTGGCTGTGACTGCCTCGTTTAGAAACTGTACTTGCATTCCCCCGTAGGACCTCTGAGCCTTGGCATTTATACTACCTGCTTAGCTACCATAAGCATTTAATTTTGCCATGATAACTTTCAAGTCCTTTGATATTAATTATCCTAGGCCTTTTCTGTCTGAGCTGTCTTTGTAATCTGGAGGTACTGGAGCCTGCCAGCCTAGATACACATTCTGTCTCTGACCCTAGTTAGCTGTGTGACCTTGGGCTAGTTGCTTAAACTCACTTTGATCCATTGCTTCATCTGTAAAAAGGGTACAATAATGGCACCTAACTGACAGGTTGTTTCACAGAGTAAAGGCGTTAATTCAGTGCTTAGATAATGGTAAGTACTCAATAAATGATATTATTATAACTCCAGTTTCAGACTTCGGTTCTTTCCTCATACTAACTTAGCACACTTGTACCTCCTGTGACTAATGGATCCAACCGTTTGGATGATCATCTGAAGTGTATGGCCATGCCTAATCTATCTGTAAATAAATATTTTAACTTGGATATTTTGTTACCTTTCTAAAATATATGTCTACAATGTCTTCAATAGAGATCTAAAATACAGATCTCCGCCCGCGCCAAACGTTTAAAATTCTCCATCATTCAGTGAACAACATAACCGAATACCCGCTTTCCATCCCCGTTTGGTCTAGCTGATCTTTACCATCTCATCTTGTACAAACTCCCTCCATCCTCACCCCTTAGCTCCATCCACTTGGGATCACATGCCATTCACTCAGACTCTGTACTTGCCAGACTTTATTTTCTCTGATGGAGACTGTGCTCTCTTACCACCCTGTTCAGTGTCCAACATAGTACTTGCAATAGAGCAGGTGCTCAACAAAAGTTCCGTTGAATGCATGAGCAAATGAAGAATGAATCCAACTTAAGTTCTTCCTATCCATCTTTTTAGGTCTAGCTCAGAACACTTCTTCTGCTTCCTCTTCCAAGAAGATGGCTCTGTCTCTCCTGTATCCTCTCATTTCACTTTGTTGGTAGTTCCACCATCTTCAAACTATACTTCTTCAGTGCTGTCTGTGAACATGGCTACTTCTTCCACTAAACTATGAGTTAATAAAGGACAGAGGGCACACTTTTGGGGTGTCATTTTTAAAAATGCAAATCATCAGTGCTCAATTATTCAATTAAATCATGCTTTTTTATCATCTCAAAACCCAATAACTGATTACAGAAAATCTTTTTTATCCACAACTGGTTCCTCCTCTTTCTCATTATTTGTGTGGCGCCACTGCTTTCCAATCCACCAAGAGCACCATTTCGAGATTAATTATCTGAAGACAATCTTCATTCTCTCGCTTCCTTGTTCATAATTTTCATCATTTCACAACTCAGTGGATAAATTCCAAACTCCTTTGTTCCACATTCTTAATGCTCTTTACAACCTAGATTACTCAGTTACTTCCCCCACCCTTCCCTGAACCCTCCAGGTAAACTAGCTTACTCCAAGTTCCCTCACACAGATCTCGTACATTCCCCTCCTCTCAACCTCTGAAACCTGTTGTAACCTTCAAAGCCCAGCCCAAGAGTTCAGACTTCAAGAAGCTTTCACTGCTAAAATGTGGCTTCCAGCACTCCTTCTAAGGAAGCTCCAGGTAACTTGCTTTATTGCTCCTATGCTGTCAAAGCTGACCCCATCTGCTAAATAAACATTTTATTTTCTCTTTCTACTTATCCTTTTCTCCGCCATCCCCCAAACTTCCCTTCCGTGAGTCCTGTTGAATCCTTCTCCACTCTAATCATGTACCTGAAATCATATACCTCTTTAAGGTGGTCCAGAGATGTTGGAATTAAATTGCACCAAAATCCCTCCTTCACTTAAGGAAACAAAGAGCCGATGAAAAAATCAAGTGTTTTTTTTATGTATTAGATTGTGAATTCTAGGAGGCAGGAAACTATGACTTTGAACTAAGCGAAACTTTGTTCAGTAAAGAATTGAGAAGAATAAAATGACTCAATTTCTAAACTTAAGGAGGCCACTGATTTAACTTAAAGACAGTCTTTCTTTCAAAACATGGCTGTTTCAAAAGGCTAAAATTGTGTAAAGAGAGATGGAGGTACCAAAGAAAAATCACTAAAATAATACGTTATTGCTACACTGCCACTACGGATTTAAGAAATTTACCTATAAATATCAGTGCATAAGGCTTTTAATATAAAATGCAGCAGGTCATTAACCACAATTTCACTCATGGATTCATTTATAACAGGGTGGATAGATATAGGATGCATATATTTATCATGATGGTTTTCCCGTTAAGTAAATACTATTGTTTGTTGCAAAAAAATTTTCCTTTCAAACACTGACTACTTTAAAATTCTGAATTTGGATGAAAGTGCTGTAAAATGACCATTGGGCTAGCACACATGTGGATGTTGTAATGCTGGGTGTGGGTATGTGAGTTGCCCTTTGCTTCACCTTTGTCAAGTATTTCTTTATAGAGTTCATAAAAAAAAAATGTAAGGATGTGTATAGCGGGAATGTTGAAAACACTCAGGTAAGTGTTTTTAAGCTATTTTAGAAACACCATTTACATAAAAAGCAATGTGCCATGTATACATTACTATTACATGTTTATTACTCATTGTTTCCCCTATAAGAAAACACTTTCTTTTCTGACTTTGTTTCCTAGCAAACCAAAAGAAAAAGAAAAAAAGAATAAAGAAAAAAAAAAACAACGGCTGCTTCCCCTGATCTCACACTTTTCACCTGCACCAGCTGCTTCCAATTACCTGCTTCCACCCGCAGGACCCCATCTAGTTGTATTGAGTTTGGTTCCTGTTTCAAAAACAACCAGGAAAGTGACCTGGGCCTGAGGCAGAAGGCTGCTTCAGTTAGGAGCAAGAATCTTGCATCGGCTTCCCTGGTGGCGCAGTGGTTGAGAATCTGCCTGCTAATGCAGGGGACACGGGTTCGAGCCCTGGTCTGGGAAGATCCCACATGCCACGGAGCAGCTGGGCCCGTGAGCCACAATTGCTGAGCCTGCGCGTCTGGAGCCTGTGCCCCGCGACGGGAGGGGCCGCGATAGAGAAAGGCCCGCGCACCGCGATGAAGAGCGGTCCCCGCACCGCGATGAAGAGTGGCCCCCGCTTGCCGCAACTGGAGAAAGCCCTCGCACGAACCGAAGACCCAACACAGCCAAAAATAAATAAATAAATAAATAAATAAATAAGAAAATCCTTAAAAAAAAAAAAAAAAAAAAGAATCTTGCATCAATTTAGTTTCCTTGTTTTTCCTCCTCTAAAATTCTTGGTTCTCTGCTCCTGGCGTGGTTTCTAATCACTTGTATTTTTCAGTCCATGATGTGAACATCCTCCCAATTTCAGTCCTACTCTGCATTCTCTCTATCCACGGCTATTCTAGAATCCCCAAATACTAGAACTAGTTTATAGATGATGACCATGAACCAGTCATGGGGATTACAAAATCTCATTCTGACAAAGCAGAATTATAGATCAAACCTTATGCAGTCGCCCTTTTATAGAGTTTGACCCAGTAGAATGTAGTTTCTCAGGTTGCCGATTCAGGCCTCCTTTCTGCTTTCCTCCGATGTCTTCCTGTGCTTCAACTTCAGTTTCCCTCCCTGCTTTCATCACTTAGCCTTGCCCTGATATTCGGGATGGTAAATCTCTTGATCTAGAATAGTGTTTCCCAAAGTGTGGTCCACCATAGCACTGGCATCAAAATCACCCAGGTATACTTGTTAAAAAATGTGGCGTCTTTTGCCCCATTCAAGACCCACTGACTCAGAATCACTAGCTATAAGGTCTATGAATCTGGAATCTGTATTTTTAACAAGGTCCCCTAGTGATTCTTGGTCATATTCAAGTTTGAGTCACTTCTAAGTCCTTCTAAGTCCTTCAACTTCAGTTGCACTATGACCTAGTCCAAGTCCAAGTCCAAGTTCTGCTACAAGTTCTTTACCAAATGTATACTTACTACACCTTTGCTCCATACCTGCTCCCTAGTATCTTAGCCTTGTGATCATCGAAATACGAGATAAAATGGAGTTTCCCTGATTTGCTATTGAATTACTAGAAGGTAATGGAATTTCATACGTAGGAAATTATTTAGCAATTTAGATTATCTGCCTATACGTTGTTCTTGCTGTATTAGATTTTTGCCATGAATTCTACAAAACAAAACAACCCCCCCTGAATTCCTCCTTTATGTCCATAAGAAGCTCATAGGCTAATGAACTTTTGTATGAAAGACAGAAGTAATGAAAATTATCATAAAATATGCTAAAAGTAATTAAAAATATGCACAGATGTAATGTGGGCATAAACAATCACCAATCAAACCCAGTTTGGGGTTTTAGTGGATTAAGCCAACACTTTTTTTTCTCAAGCCAACTCCCCTCCCCAATTTTATTGAGAAATAATTGACATACATCACTGTATAAGTTTAAGGCATACAGCATGATGGTTTGGTTTACATATACTGTGAAATGATTACCACAAAAGGTTCAGCTGGCATCCATCATTTCACAGATTCAATAAAAAGAAGAAAAGAAAAAAGAAAAAAAAATTCTCCTTGTGATGAAAATTCTTGTTAACTCTCTAAACAACTTTCCTGTATACCATATAGCAGTGTTAACTATGGCCATCATGTTGTACATTACATGCCTAGTATTTATTTATCTTATAACTAGAAGTTTGCACCTTTTGACCACCTTCCTCCAATTCTCTCTCTCCACCATTCACCTCTGGTAAACATAAGTCTGATCTCTTTTTCTATGAGTTTGTAAACTTTTAAACATTTAGTGTAATCTTTAATAATTCCAGGTTTCTTTTTTTATGGGGGGAACAGGGGGTTAAAATTACAGTTACACTTCAGAAATAATGTGTTGTTCTTAGAATGCCATGTTTTATATATCTCAGAAGAAATGTCAATAGCACTATTCAAAATAATTCAGTTTTTTTTAAAACAAGTATTTTAACTGTTAACTGTTGTGATTAAATACTTAGAACAAACGAAACGTATGTTCAATGTCATCTACTATGAAATCGCTGTGTAGAGATCTGAGTACATTAGTTTACTTTCATAATTGTTGTTAAAGTTAAAATGTATTAAACCTTTGAAAATAGAAACTAAAATGTCTCAACTTTCTAAATCACATAAAAGAGAATACATTTTATGCTTGCTTTGCAAGCCTCTGATGTCTTTTCCTTTCAAGTACACTAAATTACTAACTTGCCATGATGACTAACATAAAAGAACCAAGCAAAATACTGTTCACTTACCAAAGAAGATATATAGACTCATGACAATAAAGTGCAATTAATTTTCATTTATGTAAACTAAAGAACAAGAATACTAGCAAGGACCATCTTAGCCATGCTCCAAATCTTTATTTCGGAAGAGTCCAAATAAAAAGGAGGTTTACAGAATTTCATTAGTATATTTTATTCTTTTCTACCAACCACATTGCTCATATTGCTTTAGACACCTTCATTATTCTTGTGATGTTTGAGAAATGACAAAATTAGAGAAAAGGGATCTGATAAAGATAAAGCATGGCACCAAAGCTAGATGGATAATTGCCTTCACAAATCTAGTTTAGCTCTCATCTCTCCTAATTAGCCTCATTACCATACTTTAAGGCAGACTAGCAGTCACTCAAGACCCTGTTCCTTTTTTGTCAGAACAAGCGCTGACAGCCAAATGGACAACATATGGAAAAGTACCCTCTTTCCGGTTATTCTTCCATGTGCAAGGCCTTTGGTAGAAAATGTAGGCCAGAGAAAGTTTCCTAGAATCCACGCTCAAATGGGTGTCTCTAAATACTTCTCTTCATCCCCAACTTATCACAATTTTGAGAGTTTAGGTCCTACAGTTTAAGTGTTTTCTATAGGAATGTTGATCATTTTCTAAAAGAACATAAAGTATCTAAGCACACTAGTTCTGCTAGATAACTTCATTTTTTGGGAACTGTTCACCGTTAAACAATTATAATGAAACTTTTGGACCTCCAATGTTAGTTTGCCCTTGATATAACTGTGATATCTCCTGAAAAAAGAACTTGATTACCCTTTGAAAGTGAGTTTTAAATATCAATTTTAAAAATATCAAGTAATCCTTGAGTACAACATAATTGCCAATATTGACTCAATTGCTGGAGGAAAACCGCAAATCTATACATAAAAGAAGAAAACATTTGGTGACAGGCCGAGTTGTTTTTGTTTTGGGAAGCCACATCACATACGTTCTACCATGATTATCTCTGATTATTTTTTATAAAATAAATTTTGGTAAGCTTCGAAAAGTATGTTCAACATATCAATATTATAATATTGGAAAAGGTAACTGATTACATTAGTCAAAATACTTAACGGGGGCTTCCCTGGTGGCGCAGTGGTTGAGAATCCGCCTGCCGATGCAGGGGACACGGGTTCGAGCCCTGGTCTGGGAAGATCCCACATGCCGCGGAGCGGCTGGGCCCGTGAGCCACAACTACTGAGCCTGCGCGTCTGGAGCCTGTGCTCCGCAACGGGAGAGGCCGCGATGGTGAGAGGCCCGCGCACCGCGATGAAGAGTGGCCCCCGCTTGCCACAACTGGAGAAAGCCCTCGCACAGAAACGAAGACCCAACACAGCCATAAATAAAATAAATTAAAAAAAAAAAAAAAAAAGATGGCTAGCAGGACATCAGAGCCGTTAAAAAAAAAAAAAATACTTAACGGTATTATTCATTTCCCCCATTCTAAAGAAATCAAAATGCTTCAGCAGTTACTTTAGTTTGAACAGTTTAACTATGAAATACTTCGATAGATCCTTTCTAGGCCCATTTGTTTATATAATCACAGGTATCTTTCTTTTTTCCTGATCGCTTTTCCAGCGCTCTAAAGATTTTTGCTAGATTTCATTTTGCTTTTATACCGCAAAACTTATGATGCAATCTCAGTGGCAACAAAATCAGGGAAATGGATTTTCTTCGCTTTGCAGTTTGGGGAAACTAACAGTCCGTTCAGCGTGACTGCAAAATACCCTGAAGGACAATATTTACTAAGCATGGCACACACACAGGAGCCTTGTTAAAAATCCACAACAAATCTCTCATTGCAAACAAATCCAAAGGCTTCAGAGCTTCTGCAACTGTCTGAGTAATGTTGATTCTGACAGCAGAAAGCTGCTTTCTTACCAGTCCAGCAGCCAACTCGAGGTCTGTTGGCCTGACACCAAGATTTCATGATTTCTGGTCTGTATTCTTTGCTAGATACTTCTTTTGTAACAGGCTACCAGAGATGAAGAGCATAATATTAAGGTGAGCTCTTCTTATCTGCCTACTTAATATTCAAAGGAGATTGGTAAACACCAACTAGCTGTTTCACTTGATCGTTCCAATAAAGGCATACATAATTAATGCCGTGTTTCCATCAGACTGTTGGGAGAAAAATAATGGTCAAAGCAGCAGTCCCAAAAGAACAGGAAATACTTTGAACTTCACACATAACACTTTAAAATGCATGTTGTCTTCACGTGGAGATGCCAATACGTGATTTAAAAAAAAATACACACACACACAGACACAGACATACACAGGCACAATGAAAAAAGGGAGGAAATTTCTTGTGTGAAAAAAAGAGTCTATGGGAATGTGATGAACGATATCCACAAGCACATCTAGTTCAGAGCCACTAGCCTGTGTGTAATGGAGAATTCTGAGAAGCATGAGTCCAAAGTTTTCTTACAAAAATCTGATTATAAATTTAGCGAGTTATTTCTGAAATCCATTTCTTGCACCCACCTATGCAGCCTGGGAAACATCTGTTCTGATCGTGATGTAGAGCCAGAAACTGAATTCCAAACCCGATGTGATTAGATGATCAGTATTCAGAATCCTTCTATGTCCGCGGGAGCTTGCTGTGAATGGCACAGGCCTAGCTGACCATCTTAAATGCTTTGAACATGCTTTTCATTCTTCACGCTATTTAACTTTCAAATGCCTTACATTCCATTTCCAAAAATTAGATAATACAATTAAGCGCCAATGATTTTGTGAGGACCGCGTCCACCAAATCACTAGCTAATGCCCTGACTCTTTTAAAAATAACTTTTAACCTTGAACTTGAAGTCACGGTACAGATGTTGCTCTCTCCTACCTTTCCGTTTTATAAGTTTAGAATCTGACAGTCTGGAAGATCTGTGTCAGGAACTTTTTTCTGCTCCAGAGTTACGAACTGTAACTCATGTGTCACCCAGGCATCCCTGAACACCCATTACACGTGAAAAAACAGAGCAGGGAAAAGTGGTCGTGCTCACATGTGCCTCATTCTTGCCTCCCCTTCAATAAAAACAAATTAACCGCAGAGCCTTGGGACAGTTTTTTAGTATTCACGCCTTACAAAAATTTCAGAGATCCATAACATATCCTTTTGGGAACGTAGGAAGTTATATACATTCAAGACCATGATGGAAACCCGCAAAACAACAAAGACAGCAATCAGAACTGAGATGGTACATCACAGATGAAATTTTTCCTATTGCCCCCCAAAGCGTGGTATGTTTGAACATGGAGGACTACCAGTGTCCAGCAAATTCCTCCTCTAGCCTATTCTTTTTCCTATATTTACTTTTAATTTTATTTACTAGAACTACATGATGTAATATAATTATGGAAGGAACTTAAAAACTGCATATTGATGTTAATTGATAGATTTATACATGCAGTGCTCTATTTCAGGGCAGTGATGCTCTCCACTTAAACCTCTGGCACGCTGTTAATTCACAGAGGGATCCGAACCACTTGTGAAGAGCAAAGAATCCAAATACACTTAAACGTATTCTTGTTTCCCTATTCATTTCTCATTCATTCAAAATTCATTCTTTTTTCAAATTTGTGCATTCTGTGTACCAGACGTTGTGCTAAGTGTGTCATCTTTAATTTTAAGTGACTAACGGGGATAAAAGGAGAAAAAGTGACCTATCTCATGCATGGATACCACATGTCAAACAAGAATGGAACTGATGAACACATGAAAGAAACAGACAGCAAGAAATGCAACCACTTTCGCCAATAAACACTAGATGGTTTAAGGGAAGTCCCTCCAGAGTTACTGCTTCCTGATTGATGTAATCCTAACCACAGCCTGTGGTCCCAAAATTGCCAATCAATCATGTATACATTACAGGAAAAATTGGGTTAACATGTCTTCATGCTGGTGCTTCAATGATGTTCTGTTCCACCCTGGCATAAGATACCCTTTGCAGAAAAACAGCCGGGTGGTGTAGCGTTCGTTTGTTTTCACCTCACCATTTTGTTATGATGTATAGGCAACGAGCCTCCTGTGGCCTTCCTAATCTGAAAATGAGCCAAGAGAAAGAACGTGCTCAGAAGTGTTGAAAGAAAGGCCCATTCTGTGCCCAGGGAACTGCATCTAATACAGGAAATGAACACAAGTTTGCTGTAAGCTGTCCAGCTTCTGAATCAGCTGTTCCGCACTCAGTATCCTCCTCCCTCCCCCACCCTCACCTCTAAAACCAAGAGCTAAAAGCCAATATTAAAGTTTTGAAAAATGTGTTCCCCCCCCCCCCCCCGCCCCTTCTCCCGTGTTCTCTCAAAGCTGTGTAAATCTAACTTGAATGGTAAGCGGCTTTATTTTAACAAGTGTGAGTTATCAGAGTTCGCATATCAAATTAAACCCAATGAATTCTGGACTTGTTTTAAATTTCAAGCCAGAGGCCTTAACTCCCTGCATTTCACTTGGCGGTGAGCCAGACTTAGTAATAAAGTGCTAAGCAGAAGACAGGAAATACTAGAGAAGTCGAACAATGTTATGACAATGTTTATAACTTTTACAGTCAGGCCTGGGTGCACATCTGTACAACATCAGACTCTGGTCAGACCCGCAGAGAGGAAACCATTCCTTAGCTGGCAGCGTTTTGCTCCAGCCAGATGTTATCACTTTACTGGTATCTTTTCACCAAACACACAAAATATATATATTATATATTATATATTTACATTTCTGAGAGGAAATGGGGGAGAGGGTTCTCTTGTTTGGAAGAAATGGTACCTCAAATGAATTCTGTCCCATAATTGATTTATTCTGACAGACCTAAGACAGTTCACAGACAATGGCATTTTTCCTTTGATGTGATAACATTAAAACTGCTTTTTTTGTATGGGGCGGGAGGGTGGGAGAGCTGTGTCTGATGCCATAGACTGAAGTACAAAGAAACTTCCAAGGACCTTGGCCTTGGCATGCTTGGAGAAGGCTCAGAAGCCCGTAAAATTAGGCAGTCACCTGACAAGTATTTAAATAAATGAGACGATATTAGTGGCATTTCCTTGAGCACAGATGTAAAGTAAGAATTTATCATTTTAGTTGAAACTGAGGAAACTAATGTCTCTTTTACCTAAATCATTTCAAGAGCCTGACATATAAAATGTTGCATCACCATCAATAATGCTCTAGATGTATCAGTACGGAAATAGATTCTTAACAAACCTAGGCTAACGGAAAACAAAACAAACAAAACCAAAAAAGCTCAGTGGGGATTTGGAAGAGAGTATTAGCCGTCACAGAATTTTACATGTCCTTCACCCCCAATTCCTAAGCCTCAGGTTGTATGCAGTCACACCAGTTCAGTGTTAACTGGCAAAATACAAAAACAAAATCGACCACATAAAGGTTCCCCCCATGATTTCCGATCCGTTTCTCAATTTTGCTAATAGGTACGTCAGTGTGTGTGTGTTTGTGTGTGTGTGTGTGTATGAGTGTGCGTGCACATGTAGATATCTCAGTGAACCTGTCCCACACCTGCCTTCAGACAATTCATCACGTGTCTTAGATAAAGTTGAAAGTCAGTTCAGAATGTGAAACCCATTGTGGGCTTGGCATCCTGGGAAAGCCACATCAACTCTATCAACAGTAACTACTAGAGACATTAAAATGAACGTGGTTTTCAAAACACCTGCACAGAGCCACGTACCTATTGCAGTGTCAACTATAAAAGACTGCCAATTTCTAAAGTACCCAAACTATAAACAGGCAATTGATTTGGATGAATTTGACTACATAATACCTATGAACTGCTGTTTGCACTGAGATCATTTTTATTGTGGTGTATACATCTGGCCTGACCCAAGTTAATTCACTTGAAGCCTGTGAGTAAGAGAAATCTTTACTTGCAAGGGAATTTATTTATTTGGTAATTCAAACTGAGTTAAGCTGAAATAGGGTGTCTAATCTGGTCACTCCCAAACTCCTATTTAGTAGTATCACCTTGGTTACTGTTAAGAAGTAAATAAATGCCTGGGCTTCATCCCAGGTCAGGAGTTCTAGGATGGTCCCCTGGAATCTTTGGATACTGGGGTCTACTTACTTTCTCTTAAGCCTCCCCACCCCCTACAAGTTTGCACTGTGCACTTACTCTGGATGGAGATGTACCACACGGCGTGTCTGTTGGACTGATCAGTGACTGTCATGCTGTCTATTCAATATTTTGTATATCACCCTGGATACAGCCATTCAAATTGGCTGGCCTAAAAACATTCAAATAGTTTTCTAGTAATGTTTTAAATTATTCCACTTGTACTACTGTACTTTCATGCTATGATTGTTTGTCTTTTAAGTTTTTCAAGTTTTTTGGCTTTTATGCAAAGTAAGCTCCACTGTGTATAAGCTGTTTTGACATATTTAATTCCACAAGAGGATTCTGACCACCAGTTCTTTCATCAGCATTCACACTACTGCAGCGATAGAACAGTCTATTACTTAATATTTTTCCCAGAGCCCGAGACACTGATGCTTGATTAATCTCAATCTGATGTAGTCAACAGTGATATTATTATAACTGCGCTTTGACGGATTGGATTATTTGTGAATCTTGTAACACTCCTCATTAATTAACTCTGTGAGGTGGAAGCTTGCTGAGTTCAATTTTATTGTGTCATTTTTATGAAATTCACAGAATTCTCCTGAAATACAGAATATTTTCAAAGAAAAGAATTCTACAGAACAGAATACAAGAACATTAGAAGATCCTTCTTTCTGAAAATTGTTACATGCGTGAAACGTAAATCTTTTGTAATACAAACATTTCACCTTAAACTTTGTATACTTTAAAAACGTATTCCCATTTCCCAAACTTTTCATAATAATCCATTACTAGATTAGTTAGTAGAGTTGTAAGTGAGGTCTCTAAGCTTTTGGATTCCAGATAGTGTACGAATTTTTTTTTTAAAGAACATTTACAGTATCTTGATCAAATTAAACACCATCATTTGCTCCAAGTTCTTTTGTGTTTTTAAAGGTCTTGAGAATTCATTCCTAGCTTTGAACGATGCCAAAGGTCTGTTGGTATTTTCACATTACTTTTCTTGCACTTAAAAGCACATAATAGTCTTTATATAGTTGTTCTCACTGCCCAGTTTTACACTAACCTAATTTAATGGCGCCAATTGCAACAAAGGCAAAAGAAATTTAAGCGACCATAAAACCTCAGGTTGTAGCAATGCCTGAATTAGGGCTTAATTCCACATGAGATGTGCTCCTCTATGAGACATTTTGTCCAGTGACCTGAGATGTTATGATTTACTAACAGGAGGTTCACGGTTCTAATGTTTAATAGATTTAGCATGTATTACCAAATAATGGAAGCTATAATTTATGAGCACATACTAATTTCTGGCTTATATACGTTATTTCTGGGGTTTTCAAGCTTTTTTATACCAGTGAAACCATTTTTTCAAACCTTGTATAGATGCTCAACCTCTATAATTAAGTGTAAGTGAAGTTGTGAAGGGAGAAGGTCTGATAAAATTCTTAGGGCTCCACTGGGCTTGCACAATTAAGATAGTTTGGGGAATCCTGGCTGAACACTAAAGCATTTATTAACAAACTTAAACAGGTGAAACTAAACTCATTTTCCAGACTTTGAAACCGATCTGAGAGACTAGATAATACATCTAATAAGCTTCAAATCTGGGTCTTTTCTTTTTCCTCTAAAGCTGGAATTGTTTTTTTCTTTGCCATATGGCTTCTTTTTGAAAGAGGAAAATATTTTCTTCCACATTTATAATACATGGACAATGTATTTTTATAAGTAATTGCAAATTTTTCTAGATTAAAAATTAGACAACCTATGATGAACATCTGCATACATCCTATTTTATTTTAGCTGACCTTGAATTATATGCTTTAACTTCTCAGGGTGTCCCTCTGCTATTTTGGAATTTTTAGCCCTTTATTTCTTGATGATTCAGATTTGATATTGCTTTTTATTCCTAAATTCTTACTCTGATCTGGAACTTGAATTGTATGCTGAATATTTAATTAACCTATAAGATATTGTTAACTTTAAAGATGTGTTTTATACCCTGTATTTTACAGTATTCAAATTAATAATAGTTGGGGATTAAGAAATAAATTCAAAATATTTTAGAAATGAAGGGAATTTAACATCTTGTCCAAACTACTCACTTTGGCAATGGTCATCTTAAGATTTATACACTGGAAGATTGTCTGGAATAGTTCTCAGTAAATTTGGGAAGACTGTCTGGAATATTTCTTAGTATATCTTTAAGCAAATCATAAAGAAATAATAAGAAAATATATGGCTCCTTTATTTTATTCCCCAAGAAAATTCAAAGAAACATGCATGGGCACACTTCTTTCTTAGATATAATGAAATTCTCACCATTTTAGATCATTTGCATCTAAATTTGTTAAGAAATTTGCTAAGAGAATGACTTAGGAAAATCTTAATAAAGTACATGGAAATATATTTTTTCAAGAAGTTCTATTCAAATCAGTGCAATCTAGCATCTAGTAATGAGCAAACTTATTTGCTCATCTAAGAAGTGTTTACTGAGAGTCTACAAGCTATCCTGTGGTCTGGGGACACAGCAAGAGACAAAATTAGACAAAAATTCTTGCTTTCATTCTAGTGGGGGAGAAAACACACTATTCAAAAGCTATGGAGAGAACAGTAATGCTAAAACACTGTTGTCCTAAAAAAGCCAAGAAGAGAGAAAGTACAGTGTGCACCCAAAACAGTATTGATGCAAACAAGAGGAAGTGGTTCATTTAGACTGATTAGATAAAGCATGGTAGCATTACTTTAAAAGGTAAACAATTTAGGTTAATTTAGATTGATTAGAATATTGGTAGCTTTACTTTAAAGGTTAAAAAAAGCAAAAACAAAAACGCCATTGAGTCTGGCTCAGATTCAACATTCATAAGGATGGGAATGGTGACCAGTGTTCTAGATTGCCCAGCAAGAGTTTAGTGACTGTCAAAGCTAGAAGGGCAGTGGGTTGCTACCCACGGGGAGAAGGGTGTGGAATAGCGCAGTAAAAGAGTTGATGGTGATTACTTAAAGCAAGAAGTACAATTAAGGGGTTTTGGACAATTAAGGGGTTTTGAACAATTAAGGAGTTTTGAGCTGGGTAATATAATATAATCCTGTTTGTGTGTTATGCATATACATTTGTGGGAAGTATGGATTATGAATTGGAGTAGTAAAAATTACAGTCCCTTTAGGAAGTCCACGAGGCTCTGATGACTAAGCCGTGACAATGAGACAACCAAAAGGAGGGGTTAAATCCAAGAGAAATTTTGGCACTGCATGAAGTCACATGACTTTTAAGTTCCTTTTCAACCCTGGTGTTCAATGACTGGATGTGAGGAAATAGAAGGGGGGCAGTCAAAGAGGGGGCTCCCTAGGGATATGATCTGGTAGCTCACAGAATGGCTCACAGGAGGCTGTGCTCTTAGATTGTTTACAGGGATCCAAAAATAGACGCACTATTGAGTTGCTCAGAAAACTTTGTTTTGTAAATGTGCATGGCATATTTGAACCTAGATCTCTCTTAAATGAATAGCTAATTTAAAAGACACACCATAGTATAGTCTTCTTAATATATATAAATCTATCTAATCATATCACTAATAACAATTTGAGTGACCAGCTGAACCAAATGGGCAAAATCTAAACCCAGTATCCAGTTGCTGTTGGTCATTCACTGCACTTCTGTGGGTCTCATCTGTAAACAGACAGGGTTGGATACATTACAATGATGTTCCTTCATTCTCATAGGCTATGATTCTAGTAAACAATGTTGCCAAACTTCAATTCAAATTTTAACAATACACTTGTAGAAAATCAAAGATGAGACTTAGAACATGAGGAATTACTTATTTAATGAGCAATGACTAAGGCAGCACCTGGTATGACATCCAGCACCAGGGAAGCATGTAAGAACATAGAATTTAGCACTTAGAGAAGTGTTTTTGAAAGAGTAGAGAATCGCTTGCTTATGGTAGACATCTATAATTCTATTTTAAATTAAAATCATTTATGGGGAGTTGAAAACTATTTGCCATTAAAAAGAAAATAAATCCCTTCAAAACTATGCTTAAATTCTATTTTAAAAATATAATAAATGATAAAACTATTAAATTAATTGCTAAGGCCAGTTTTTAAAAAAAATATGGAATTGTTAATTGCATGTTAATGCATGTTTGTGCTTCTCCAATGCATATTATTAATTTAAGCTAACTGTTCAAAAATGAAGCCAAGTATTGGTGTTAACCAGAGTAGATAAAATTAACTTGTAATTTACAGTAAACAGACAAATAGTTAATAGGCTAAGATCCTAAAAAAATCTTAAATACCCATTTATTGCCTTGTTTACATTTTACCTTGTTTAACATTTTTTCTTCATGGTAGAAAATAAAACTTTGGAGCAATGTAAGGTAAAATACCAGCATATCTGATTCTGAAAATGGAAAAGAACTTAAGACACTCTAAGAGTTAGATACAGCCCATGAAAACCTAAAATTTAAGAAACTTGAAAGTCACTGTGAATGAAAGTAATTAATTTGTTGCTATTGGTTTTCCAAATGGATTTCAATTCCTTGTAATGCCACTGGCAAAATAAGTGCTTACTCATTAAAGATTCATAGCTTAAAAACGAATTTTGTTTACAAGTCTTAGAAGTTTTAAAATTTACCTTTTCTTTTTTAACCAATTCATATTTGAGGAGAGCTGGCAGTTCACTATATTTCTCAAAGTTCCAATTGGTGATATTTCTAAGATAGCTCCCCATTTATCTAGTTTTTGAGACTTACTTCAAACAGGATCGACACCCCCAGAATCACACTGGGCTAAAAGAATTGTGTAATTTTCTTACCCCTGATAATGGGTTTGTATAATGACAAAGTTAAATGAGAAAGCAAGTGAGATGATAAAACTATAACCCCCAAAGACTATCAGACTACTGATTTAGTTATCTTTTAAGTAGAACTGCCTGCCTGCCTGAATTTTTGAATTGTGAACAGGTGTTTAGGTGTGCAGAGTTCTCATTGATTTTAATGGAGTTACACTATGAAATCCCTATACACTACTTCGATTATTTCACTTATGTAGAGCAGAATCAAATTCAGACCACTGAAGTTATCCACGTGTCTCTGAAGCTAGGATTTTGTCAGCATATTGAGTTAAAATAAATGGATATCCATGCCTTTTCTGTATACCAGCAGAGTAAGTAAAAATTGTGCAAAAATGTGGCCAATCATATAGAGATATTTTAAAAACTGTTACATATGTAATATGGAATTATGTATGAAATACATATGTAATATGTAATTCAATAACACACTAGTGAGCTCTTGTCAGACATTAGCTACCCATTAATAATTGGATTTTTAAAAATATCAGAAAGGTATTGGGCAGGAAGGGACCTCTCTCTCTTTTGTTTACATCAGTGCCTAATATGTATCTTCAGTGCCTAAAACAGTGACCTACACGTAGTAGGAGTTCAATAAATAATTGATAAGTGAGTGAACCGCAAATCCCTAAATATAAACACCTGCTCAAATTTATGATCAGACTGCAGATTAAAAAAAAATTTCCTTTTCTAAATATTAATATCTTAGTTTATACAGTATGTAAAACCACACACACACACACACACACACACACACACACACACACCATAGCAGATATAAAACATAATTATCTTGTTGGAAGTTCAGTGAGAAGCTCATCCTATCTGATTAAAATTGCTATTTGAACCTTAACTTCAAGTTTCTCTGGAGTTAAAACCAAAAATCAGGTTATTTTTTTCTGTACAACCCTATGGTTTATAGAACTTCTATATTATAGATATTTTTCTCTTTATATTGATATTACATTCATATAATATATGCACTAGAAATTATATTTACTAGGGCAAGAATATTATTGTAGAGCAGAATTTTGCTACTAGATTGTAGGGACATTACGTGGCGGAGGAATCATAAAAGGAGCCAGTCATGTGATCTAGGAACGAGTTGTTTTTAAGAGTTAAGCCTTTGTAACCAAGCCTTACAAACAACACCATGATATTCCCATTCTACAAGCCTCTAAAGTGCTTTTATTCAAAGAAAGGTCTAAGAAGCAGTTTGGACCACTTAACCTCTCTACCACTTCTCCCGCCCCCCATGCATTTGGCTGAAATCCTTTGTAAGATGCATTCATTCAAGCAACGAACAGGTATTCATTGATCACCTATTATATTCTAAGCCCTGATCATACACATATGAGTAAGAGACAGTGCCTTATATAAATGAGTTTATTTTGTAGTTGAAACCAAATTATGTAACAAATAATTAAATTATGGCCAAATAAGCATAGCTACAGGAATATTTACAAGGCCCTTCAATAGGAGAGCGGTTTATAGTTTTGCCAGAGAACTTTAAGGAAGGTTTCATAGTCTCACAAACATAAGGGCTGAACAAGCAATCCTGGCAGAATTCTCTCTAAATGCTATAAAATAAAATGAAAAATCTGGCAATTAGAGGTATTAACAGATCACACAAATACTGTTTATTAAGAACTCTTTATGTTCCAGGTACTGTGCTAAATGCTTTATATGTATTAACGATAAACAGATGAGACAGATAAATACTTACATACATACATAGGTACATACATAGGTGATTGGTAGAGATAGATAGACCATCAATTCCATCTTTTGTTAAGGCAATTAATAGTTTGCATTATAATTATTTGTTTACTCAGATGCCTTCCCTCTAAAGACCATGCATGAATCCCTCACGGACACTGTCTTATTCGTCTATGTGTCCCCAGCAACACCTAAGGTTCCTTCCTCATGGTAGGCATTCCATAAAAGTTTCTTGAACTAATGAACACTTGAACCAAGTATCTTTGTGGTATCTCTCAAGTCAATTAATATTTCTATGCCTCAGATTTTTTCAATCTAGTTGGTCTCTAAGGGCCTTTTGAGGTAAAAAAATATTATGAAGTTTTCCTTCTAAGTCCATATTGAGTAACTGATTTCTATAAACCTCAGTTATATGGGTAAAAAAAAGAATATTATTGTTCCAGGCTATAAGTAAAAGCTGCTCATACAAACGTTATTCTTGAACTCATCAGTGCCAGGTTCAAGATGCTTATTGATTGTCTATAAATCCAGGTTTATGTTCCTTAATTTCTTTTAAAATTAGGAATGAGTTTGAACAAATATAAAAATAATGTAATGAAAGCATAATCTAAAGATTCTAACCTTAAAGCAAACAAACAATATGCATACAAGCAAACAAAGCAAACCCACTATCAATGGAGTAGAAGTCTCCTGTTTACCTGTTTCCAATACTTTCTTTCTTTCTCCTTTCCAAGGGATAACGGCAATCCTAAATTTGATGTGTATCTTTCTCTTCCCCAAAGAGCAAAGCTGACAGCCAGAAGTAAATAAAATTCATAATGAGGGTACCCTGAAGAAATATCTCATTTTCAAAGTTCCACAATGTCGTGGGTCATCACAAATGGCCCCCAAGGAACAAGACAGTTCCCAAGCAACTCCAGTACCCACAGAGGACAAAGGATCTCTGCAGACAATCGAGCAGCTGCCTAAGTAGAAAAATCATTGTGCTCAGTCACAGCTCCTTCATACGATGACTTAAACCAATAGACTGGGAATGTATAAGGTAGCAAGGGGCAGTATAATGCAGTGGTCACAGCTGGGGCTTGGAGTCACTGCTGCTGCTTTGTGACCGTGGGCAAGTTACTTAACCTCCCCTGTACAGCAGTCATCTCCTTTATAGGATGGAGATGACAATGGTGTCTACCTCACAGAGCTGTTCAGCTTAAGTGAATTACTGCATGTAAGATGCTTACAAGAGTATCTGGCACACAGTGAGTTCACGGAAAATGTTAACTGTTATTAAATCCTAGGTTCACAAGCAAGATTTTACAAAGGGAAGAGTTATTTCCTTTTCATCATCTGCAGAAGTCTCTCAGAGGCAGGCATGCACTTCCTCGAAAAACAACACACACTTTTGGAGCCTAGAGGTCGATACCTGCAGCGGAAGATGACAGAGTCAGGCTCTCCTGCTTCTAGTCTTTGTTCATTCATCTGATGCCCTTCTTGAGCACCAATGAAACATCATTCTGTAGGCACGGGGGATACAGCGTGATGAACCAGACCGCCCAAAGTCATGCACTAAACACACAATTGCACCCACATTGGACTAAATGTAGGATCCTTCATTTGCTACCCCAAAATGTTCACCCACTTTGAACCTCAACTTTTTCATCCATAAAATAAGGTCAGTAACACCTTCTCTTTCTTCTTCATCTTGCTGTGAGCTGAAATAAAATCACTTCTATAACCAAACTTGGTGCAAGCTGAAACACCATCCGAACCAAAGAGTTCATGACATTGACTTTGGCTTGGCTGCTATGTTCCCTTAGAACTATTCACAAGTCTATTCAAGCAGGGCATGAATCGTGGAAGCCACGTGCCACATAGCTTAGGTAGAAACCTACCCGACAACCGCTATTTCCCTCACGTGGACTGAACATAAGCTAAAAACAACGGCTGGATATAAAAATGAAATTTAGTATAATGAACTCGAACACCGAGGAAAAGACACGTTCATTCTGTTCTAAGAAACTTAACTATTTTATCTTCGGAGGAAGAGTGAAGAGAAAAGTAATGTGTTTTACCACACTCCTCATAAATTCTAAGTTCCTAGACACAACAATGACAGAATTCACGTAAATACTCCTAACCTTAGAGGTCAGATCTGGGGACCCCACGGAGTGGTGTGAGGGAGTCTGGCCAGCTGCTGACCACACTCAGTGTATGAATCCAAATACCCATCCCCAGGCTGGCCAACCTGGAAACCCTCATTATAGGAACTCCCAGCTTTGCTAAAGGAACAGGCTAAAGTGTTTCATTGATTTCAGGCTACCAATTATTCAAAACAATTTAATTTTAAGTCAACCTTAAATTTTAAAACAGCTTTATAAATTAACATTGTAAAAAGGGAACATTCCCCAGCTTGAATATTAAATTTCAGTTTTCCTTATTTCAGAAGAAGTAGCTTCCCTTCATAGAAATGTACTGTTAATGATTGCTTACAAAGTACACATTGCAGATTTTGTTCCAAAGCTAATATCTTACTAAAATATATAATATAACAAAATATAATGGTCAAATAAATTATATGCATCTTTCTCGAAATTAGTTCATAGCTTCATTTTAAGTACCTCTCTCCCCAATTTGGCATTTTAAATATTGAAATTGTTTGCACATGCTCAATACTTTGCCTCCTTACTGCTATGTATTTAGCGCCTGACAGCTGTTTATTATGGAAAGCAAACTAACCAAATAGATGTCCTGATATGTTTTTGTACTTCAGAGTCAATTAAGTCATTAATTTTCAATTAAAAAAACAGTAAAAGGCCTAGTACTAGAGCATGGAATTTCCTACTTTTATATAAACTTCTTGCTTTATTTTTTCATTACATCACCAGATTATATTATCCAAATGCTTTGTCCACTCTGGCAATCAATTTAACTATAGTGATATTATTTCCCGGTTTCAACCCTGTGTAAAAGGCTACGATATTGGGTCAAAAATTCTGTAACCTGCATATCATTGATTATTCCTAGATGGAATTTAGTAGAAAAATACAAAAATTATAATGAAGGATTTACATCAGAGCTGCAACATAATTGCACGCAAACTATTAGGAACCCATTTGAACTCTGATGGAGTAGTTGATTATTTGTGCTTGCCTGGCAAGAGCACCGTATTCTCAGTAATATTTTATATGATATAAAAGGTTAGGTTTGAAAAATTAGCATTACAAATGTCACATTGACTTCCAGCAGGAAATGTGCAACAATATGTGACAATACTGAATAAAATGTTGAAACATGTTTTCCTTTTGTTTTACTTTACTCATTTTTGTAATACAACACTGGTTACTGGAAAATGCCTTACAGCTTTATTCAAAACACATGTTCAAAGATTTGAATGAAAAAACTTTGACTCTCTCTGGAACATCTAACCGATATATCATTTGTGTGCTTTAAATTTTTTCTTACTGTCAGGAACACTTTTATGTCTTTAAGATTTATTTAAACTAGTTTATTATATAATGAAGCTTGTCAGATCATAGGAACAAAGTCAAACAAGATGTGCTATATCAAAGTATAACGTTTAACATATAGATTTAAGTATACATATCAAGTACAATGCAATCAAGCAAAGTTTAATCTGAAAATGCAAATGTTTCAGATTATTAAAGCCACATCTGTCCTTTGAAGCACAATTTAGACTGTTTAACAAAAAGCTATGTGTAATTATTCTCTCCCACCCTAGACTCTGTAACAACAGATTTCTTTTCTTAAGAACTTTTCAATTTCACTTTAGAGTTGGGGTTTTAAAGACCTAACCACCAAAGAATATAAGATCACAAATGGAAAATTAAAAATCTTTACAATGTGTCCTATTATAATTGCTATGTTTTGTTGGTAAATCGGGGTAATATTTCAAAAGGCATTCTCCAGGGCTTAAGAAAAATTCTAAATGCTTTTGGAAACCAATTCAACACAGTTCCAGGCATCAAAAATGCATGCTTAAACACATAATTAAGATTTTTCAATATAAATTTTTATAATACATTTGGCTTTCTCTGCCTTGGCCAACAGAAACCATCAAAAGTAGCAGTTCAGCTAGTTAGAATTCTGAAGCACTAAGTCCCTGAAATTCTCAAATATTAAATTTATACCAAAAATAAATGTCTTTGTGTATTCTCTTATATACATCCATTCACAATATATATAAATATATACTTTATATATTATATATAAAATTTTTATATTTATATATATTTTAAATATTTACATTTTATATATAATATATGTAATATATATGTATATATAAAATAGAAAAGATACATAAACTATCCTCAGTAATATTCTTAACCCTAAACTGTGAGAATGAATTGAGTTGTTGTAATATTATTCTAGAACACATCTAATTTCTGTGCAAAGGAATGATCTATTATTGCACACATAAGAACTGAGAATGACACAGAAGCTTTGGGCTCTCATTTACAAAATCTACTTAAAGATGAGGGCTCATTTTATCTGAGATTATAAGGGCTCACATATACTAGAGTCTTATTATAAAAAAGCAACAATTGACAAAATTAATTGGATTCTCTGATACCTATTATAGTGAATTTAAATATTAAATATGTATTTTAAAACCGAAAAAAATCATTGAGCTATTTACTTCACTCAAGGGTGGAGATTCAGAGCTTGTGACTTTAGATCATTAAGGCTACCTCTAATGAAGTAGGTAGTTACAATCACATAGCACAAACTCTGCTTATACATTCAAATTCAATCCAGAACTCACAAACTGTTAAACCCATAAACTGTCTATACATTATCTCCTCAATATTTTAGTTTTAATTTATAAATTATAATCTGGCTTCAGTAATTAAAAGGGGACAAAGAGAAAATGGTAGCTAAAGGCACTTCTGCTTGACTTTTTAAACTTTTTAAAAATGAATTTACTAGGACCTGTGTGACTCCACAGACAAAGCAAACACCAGACAGTGCTGATTTAATTTTATTTTTTAAGAAAATGCTGTCAGTAGTTTGATTGAAAGGGGAAAGGGAAACATCACTCTGTAATATTATAAACTCCGCCATAAAAGGAAACTGTCGACAAATGTATTATAAGCGAGCGCTTTTTTTCCTTTCCCTAAATGTTTGAGAGTTTGAGAATTTTTCTGAAACCTTAATGCAAACTCTTCAACAAAGTGATGAAGGATTTCTAATGAAACACAATCTAGTTTCAACATGAGAAACAATTCGTATGCCGAAGAGCTTATGC
Organism: Balaenoptera acutorostrata; assembly: GCF_949987535.1. NCBI lineage: Eukaryota > Metazoa > Chordata > Mammalia > Artiodactyla > Balaenopteridae > Balaenoptera > Balaenoptera acutorostrata. The sequence goes on along the minus strand of NC_080080.1, from coordinate 23,288,826 downwards.
TCTAGGAAACATCTGAAATCACAAAACCCTTTTGGACAGATACTGGCTGGGGATGTAGCTTTGCTCAGATAGAACGGTCAGGGTAAAGAAGGAGCAGGATGAAAGCTAGGAGGAGGGGCAGAGGGCCGAAGGAACAGGCATTTTAGTAGGACTGCTCTTTTTCTTTCCCTCCCATTTCTCAAATGCCCAGAGGCATTTCTGCAGTGCAACATCTTTGCAAATTCTAAAAATAAAGTAGTAAAGGTTGATTCCTCATCTTTCACAATATTTGGACAGATTCTTCCCACTTTAATTTCCTTTTTGTAATGGTAGTATGATTTGCATTATGTCACATTGCTTCATTTTACCATAAAAAAGTTCATCTCTAGAGAACGGCTCTGAAATTATGCACCACTTTAATAGACCTCCCCTCAGAATTGAATAAAAATAATTTTCTCATTGTAATCGTATACTGTAATGGTTAGTAAGATCTCACCATAGACCTGTATTTGAAGCCAGGTTTGAATTTTCTGAAATTTTGAATCATATTCCCATATTAGGTTCTTATTTCTCCCAAAAATCATTTACATAAAGGAAATGACCACAACAAATTTACTGAAAATTTGGAGAAGTTACAACACAAAAAAATCACATTTGACGTTACCTGATTCCCTCATACAGAGTGGTAGCGCCCTTTTTCTTCCCCACATCTTTAAAAATAAAAAAAGCAGCTCTGGCACGTGGAAGGCAAAGTGACAAGCACAACAGTGACGGTAAAACCTGCTGTGTCACAAAAACTGGTCCAGAAACGCTGCCTTGCTAGGAAATCAGTAGTACAGAGATGTGAATGGTGGAACCTCTTGACAAAAAGGAATTTGGCCTTTAGTTAAGAAAAAAAAAATCAATATTCCTAATTTGCTCTTTATATACAAATAAAACCCTCTAAACTCTTTTTTTATGATCTGAATTGATATATGTGTATCCGAGAGCCGAGATAGAGAGTAAGAGACATGAAAAAAAAAAAACAAAAAAAAAAACGAGGAGGGATAAGTTAGATGTACAGCGTTGAAAATGATGTTAACAGATATGAAAAGGGATGGATCGCTGGCACCTTATAAAGTCACTCCGGGAAATGAGACCAAAGTTCAACAGGATAAGACACCAGCCTTACACATAAAATTCCTTACCACCGCACTTACCTCGCTGTGTAAATAACCCCGTGCTTGGAGCACACCTAAACCTTCTCTGCTACCTAAGCGAGAAGTGTCATCATTTTTCTCCAGGCTGATCATAACTGAACTCCTTCCTCTGACTGCAGGAAAACCTTTGTAACCTTGGGTGCAACAGAAATGGTATCCAACTGTGGTCCTGCTGTACCATGAATAACCCAGCCATCCTCCTCCATGGCTGACACTCTAGAATTTTCTCACCTATAGAAATTGCCCATGAAGATTCTACTACTACTTGCCATAGATCACTTTACTGATGAGAAGTGACACACTAGACCTCTGTTTTTGTCTTTGAGTTTTACTTTCCAAAATACTCATGCCACAGTAATTTAGGTAACTGGAACTCATCAAGATCTATCTCTATATTTTTTCAATTCATGTTTTTAAATAGTCAACTTTCCATTATCTTCAAAGGATCAGATGCCCTGCAGTTTATTTCTGACAAATCATCCGTTTTATTGTTTCTGACATTGTTACCGACTCTGCTTAATTAAACGTTTATTTACATAAATGGGATATTTGCTTAATCTAATCCAGGATTTTAGGAGGGAGAAATGCTCTAGGAATAAAAATAATTTCCCTTGCACATAGGAACAAGCAAATAGTACATCTGCATGAATGTAGACTCCCAGAATAAAGTGGCAGTAGCAATAAAATGGATTTCAAAGGACAGGGTGGAAAAATTAGGCAGTGTTTCCAGCCTTACATGAGCCACGTATGAGCTGTGTAGTTACAGTGTCTGAGTTATGGAGAATTTTCAGATTAGAAAGACTCCACTGAACAATAAAAAACCCTTGCCGAAGCTAAATGGAAATGACTTTGTAAAAAGCTTCATACTTCTCAACAGCACAAAGAAACGGAAGAGTAGAACAGAGAGGCTACCTTGCTAGCCCATCATTTTGAAAAGCAGAAGTTAAGTGCATGTATACCGATGTTTTCCCCCCGAAAGCATACATGCACACAGGGAGCAATTAGAAATTGAAGAACTCATGATACATTTTGAAAACAGGATATACAGAGTCCATTACTTGTTTGCTAAAAGTCATTAGACTTTAGTTAACATATACACATACACGTGCACACACGCACGCACAAAAAAACAAAACTCCCAATTGACAAGATGAAACAGTGTGAAGTGGCCCAAGATTCTTATTCACAGTTGCATAACAGGCTCCTTGATCTGCAATATGCTTGGTAGCAATAGCAAGAAGAGATATTGTGCAAGCTGCAAATTAACGAGAATGTCATTAACTGGTGGTAAGAAGACAGTGCTTGGTGTTGTCTTCAGTAAATTTGTTATTTGAGGAAAAATTTTTTTCTAGCTATGACTTTGCCCATAATGGCCAAATGAATATAGCCAGAATGATATTATCACTTCTCTTCCAAAGACTATCTATGGGTTATATATCAATGTACTCAGGATCAAAAAAAAATTAACCACTACACCACATCAGTGCTACCCCCTGGCTACAGCCCTAGTCCAATTCCGTTGAAAACTTTTTGAAATATAAACCTCTCCATTCATTTCATGAAAGGTTATTACTGAAACCAGATTGAGTATTTCCCTGTCCAGGCTTGTATGTGCTTTGGTCGTTGACAGCTTGACTCTCTTTATGATTGGGTGACAAGGACAGGGTTTTAAAGGATGACATCTCTTTTTACTCTTTGCTTCCCAAGTGATGAGGAATATCAACTTCAAGAATTTTTCTCCTTATTCTTTTTTTAGCAGTATTATTAGGGCTTCTACTCAGAGACTGGAATGTTCTATGGATCAGCAATCTTAAATCACACTTGCTTTAAACACAATGTCCTCTCCAGTATTGGACGAAGACATTGAAATGAGAAACAATACCACACAACAATTAGAATAATTCTATGCAAGATCTGATCACTACTCAAATTGGAAAATACGGAATTCTGTTTACTCATTCTTATGTTGCACTTATTTAAACATTTTAATGCATGCTTTTACATATCAAGAATATAATTATACATGTTGGGATACAATTCCACAAAAGATTGTTGTCTAACTATAGGCTTATCTATGAATGTTATGTGTATAATATGGACAGAATAACAAGTACTTGTGTGTTATTATAGTCAGGCATTAGTTTGGTTAAAAAAAAAACAGTGCCTTTGTTTGGTCTGGTGAATATAATTTTACCAAAGGCCAGTCATTTAAGATATTTTAACATTAACCACTGAAATGGAAGAATCTTTCTATTAAACATAATGATAGCAGTATATATCATTTAAGAAAGACAAAAGGTAAACAAATGTAACCAAATGGGTAATAGGCAGCTGCCCAATTAAAGTTAATAACTAACATATCTACGGCTCATATTCTCCATGCCAAATATGTGAAAATGCATTAGGTTTTATTAGTTTGCATCCCGGCGAAGTTCCTTTCATTTTATATTATAGATGATTTCATAGATAGTAAGCATTCCATTAGATGGAGCTGATCTTGAGCCAGTTTCTAACTTTTCAGAGTTTATTTCTGGGCATAGAATCCTTGCTTTAAATGTGGGCAGCAGTAGTGTCCATAACATAAGGCTGTGCTCTTGTGATTGATGCCAAAGTCCCATAAAGACATGACTCACCTGTGCCAGGGTCGAAAGCGCTAGTGTTATTTGTTTGCAGAGAACAATACAATTTCACTGGGAGTCAGATCAATCAGAAGTTTTAACACATATCTATCCCACCCTCAGACCCCTAGGATATGCACTACACATCATTTTGCTTTTAGTTACTGTGGATCTTTCCTTCCATGTTTCTTCAGATATTTAAAAGAGGGGGAAAAAAGCAAAGCCTCCTTAATTAAAGCATTCAAGATGATACCTGACCTTTCACTTGTGTTGACCAAATGGTTTTATGCCTATTTCAATCACTGCCATCTATCATCCTTAATTAGCATCTACCCAATAAAACAGCTCACTTCTGAAGTATATTAATTACTGTTTTATGACTTTGGTTCCTATTATCCTTGCTGTACAGCAATGGCTATAAAAAGTGTGGCATTTCCCAGCACAAAGGGGCAGTATATGTTATGTGTGATTCATGTAAGTTACATTAATATTTAGAGAAGTGGTCTGAAATAAGCTATATGTTCTGACTTTGTGCTCTAAGGAGTTGTTTTGATTTTCAGCATTAGAAATATGCCTTTCTGAGACAGACAAGGAAGCAAAACTTTCTGCTATGGGAATTTCAAAATCCCAAGTTATGAGTGGCAAATCCAACAATAAAGGAAGATGCCAGGTTTAGATGAAATATTCTGTTCTATAAATTGTGTAACCATAGTGGGCAGGGGATAGTCCATAATTCAGAGAATTGATAGTCATTACACTGCTAGCTTTTAAGTAAATCATTTTGAATTATTTTCATGATTTGGCCATGTGGAGTCCGGTAAGTAACAGAATTTCCTGTGATATTTACTGAAAATTGTTCACTATGGATTGACAAGAGTTTACTATTACAAGATCTTACTAAAATAACTTAGAACAATTCTGGTAGCCATGGTGAAATAAATATTAACCTCCTCCCAAAAAGAAAGAAAGAAAAGAAAAAATCAGTTGAAAAATTTTAAATTACTGAAACTTCTCAAAAGTAATTCACAAAGCATACAGCTTATTTCCATCGTTGTATAATCATAATGATAGAAAGGACCTCAAAAGGTCTGTTTTTTGACTTTGTTTAGGACCATAAATAAATCCACTGAGTCAGGACAACATACTCCAGGATGGATGGATGGGAGGAAAGGATGAGGGGAGGGATTCCTAGAGGGGGAGAATTCACAGCCCTCTGCAAAGTTCCTTCTAGCAATTGATACTATTCTAGAACTGGCTTGTGTATTTCTCTTTCTTACACTGTACTTTAAATCTTTCTCCTGTCCCATTATCAGTGAGAAGACAGAATAGTTCTTTACTCTCCTCTTAGAACAGTGAAAAGTATCTATTTAGAAGTGGTTCATTAGTAAGCAGAAGTGAGTAATATAAGGTACAATGGTATTGCCAACTAAGCAGCACCTAAATTTCACTTATTAAAATATGAAGGGATACAAAGTATTTCTATAATTTGTATATGGAAAGTCAAGGCAAATTTTCAATTTTAAACAAAGAAAATTTAAAGAAGTAAAAAAAAAAAAAAAAAACTATGGGAAAGGGAGTATTTTAAAAGCCATGCATATGGATTTAGTACTCTACTTAAAAGACTAGAGATAAAAATAGCAGACCATAATGTTGCAGGCCTCTCTGGTCACTAAGAAAAAAGAAAAAAAGTAATGGCTCCCCAGATTCAAAAGGAAATTAAAAAGTGTAGAATGAACTTGCTTTCTTTCTGAACTAAAATATGGAAAACTAAAGACAATAACTTATTACTGCAGAACTTTTTAAACTCTAAGTGCATAAAGCAGAGGATTAAGTGAAAAATCAGGTTCATAAAAAATGCATAAATGGTATTTAATAGAGCACCATAACAAAAGCATTACTTTATGAACTTTTCTTGTCATAAAACACAAATTTAGTCATGTACTATTTATAAAGCAAGAATGAATTTGAATAACTTCTAGGGATGATGGCAAGTAATTTTACAAGTTTTTTATGGTTTCCGTTATTATAAAGAAAACACACGCATGTACGCGTGCACGCATTTCCTACTTCCTTTTCCTTTTCCTTCCTTATGAAACCTGGATTGCTTTATTTTTACAGTTAGTTGGTACCAATCTGAAATTCCTCTTGGAAACTATCATAACTGCATAAGCCCCTGTAAAGTATTGCACACAAAACAAAAGCCTAATAAGGTCCAGGAAATTTGAAAAGAAAGCAGTTCAGTCTTAATAAATGACATGCTAATAGAGTGACTATGTACTTTTTATTCAAAAAAGCAAATATTATTTCAAGATTCTGTTATTCCCAGTTTATAGTTTGCCCCAGTCATACACTTTAGCAGTGCTATCTCAATAGTTATCATTTAATACCAGGACTGTACCTTATAAATAAGCACAATAAAAATACTCCACGGAATGCTTCGCACTGTCAACTACCATTCAATGTAGTCACCTATCCTACTCCTATGTGGAAGGAGTTTCATGTGTACCACCTTTTCCACATTTACAATCTATGATATGCCCTAGCTCGTAGCCCAATAAACTTGAAGCAGGGAGAGTTTAAAAAAAGAAGAAGAAAAAAAAAAAGACACAACGTTGTAGATTTTTAATGATAATATACACTTTACCTCAAAGGGATCTTCAGAAAATACATTTTTGTTTAGGCACAAGGAAATATGCATAAACTGTTGCAGCTGAAGCAGCTGTAGAACAATTGTTGGCAATATTGAACTCAAGTTGGGACTAGTAATTAGCACGATAAACTTTCATAGAAGGAATTATTTCCCTAGGAAGCATGGCAGGCTCCCACTATTGAAGTTTGGCCAATTAATCAACCTCCTATTGAACATATAGCCTGTGGTTCCTCTTTTGCTTCAGAGCATATATTTCTGAAGAAAATCGTATTGTAACAAAAAAGTAATTCTAATTAAAAATGCAAGGAAGAGTGAGGGGGAAATTTCGTTTTTGCCTAACCAGCAAGCAGCAGTTCTTGGTTTATATAGACTTTGCAAATCTAGGTCCTCAATATTTGCACAAAATTAGGAATTTTCATAAATGTTTGAGTTTCAAAAGGACCAACACGATCAAGCAAAACAAAGAACCATACAATACTGGGAGCTGCAGCTGATATGATGCCCTTGATTTCCATCCAAAGTCTTAACAGGGAATAAAAAATATTACCTTCTATTTCTGAAAATACCCTTGAAATAAGACTCAAAGACTGCTTACCACATGCTTACTTTTTCTCTAGCTAATAAATATATTGTAAATAAAATAATTCCTTCATATGCCTGCATTTTTCAAAAATAGAATAATTATAGCCATTATCAAAAACATCACATCACAAAGTAACCTTAAATTTTATGGACTCTGTTAAAGAAACACAGTAATATGCTGAAGTTAGTTAGAATAGTTTCTTCAGCATCTGTATCTTTTCCTAGGTTAAAAAAGTGAAATAACACTTGAATAGATTGAGAGAAATGTGTCACAGAAATATCAGGACACTATTTATCATTTCCGGATATGGATTTAGAAAAAAAATGTTGATGTGGAAGAAAGCATAAAACTTGAAAGATTAATGCACTTATAATGAACAAATATGTTATAGAAGGAAAGTGATGAGCGCTAAGGAATGTACCTTCTCAGCATAAAATAGAGATATACCAACAGGTACCAATATCCTACTGTGCTTTTCCAATGGCTTATACATCATTAGCTCTGGACTAGTTGGGTTGCTTTTACATCTTGCAGAGGCCCTCAAGTGCCTAGAACTGCTCCTGTATTATCATCTTCTAGGGGAAAGTTGTTAGACATCTCTCAACTACCAGCCCATGACTTCTTCCCAGCTGATTAGAAATTCTAACTAAAGACTGATCTGGAAGCTCTACCACAGAGATGAATTTCTAACCACTGAACTCCAATATGTTTCAGTGTTGTAGATACATTGATGCTTCTCCAGCTTAGACCCACAATTTTGGAACCAAGTCATATCTTTTGAGCATAAAATATCCACCGTCAGCTCCTTAGGCTCAGAGTTACATAGTAGTAAGTTCCATTAGAACATGGTCTCTTGTTTCCATCCCTGTATCTCTAGTTCCCATATCTCAGAGCAAATATTCAAAAGGCAATAAGGTTTTACTATAAAGACTGTTTCTTCAACCTACACTTTTTTTTCTCTTCTAACATCATTTCAGGTCAATAAACACAAAGCAGTCTACATTGCCCTTTTTCATGTGTGCGTAAGTATCCATGCTATGGTATCAATGGTATATTTAGCCAACTCCAGGCTATCACATGTTTCAATTACTCCCAATCTTCCTCTCTCCCTTCTGTCCTTCCTCCTCTCTTTTCCCTTTTCTTTCTCTAATACAAACAATATGTGATGAGCACTCACGTTTCATATTTCTTTTGACTAAATTACTAGAAGAAGTGGACCTGCAGAATTTCTAGCAAGCTATGCTGATTAAAATTCTGCTATGTATTGTCAAAAAGACATCCAAAAAGATATACAGTAAGGCCCCTACATAGGGACCTTCAAGTTGCAAACTTTCAAAGATTCGAACGTGCGTTCCATCAGCACCAGGCGTTAGTGAAATTGCAGCTTGCCTTCCGTCTCCTATTGCTGACGATCTTTCAGCTCTACCATCTCCCACCTCCTCTCCCTCCTCCAGTCAGTAACTCTTCTTGCCTGTTCACTCGATGCCAGCCCCTGTATGCCAGCTGTTGTATTGTACTACTGCACTTTTCAAGGTACTGCACTGTAAGATTAAAAATGTTTTCTTTATTTTTTTGTGTTTGTTTTTTATGTATTATTTGTGTGAAAAGTATTAGAAACCTACTACAGTACAGTACTATATAGCCGATTGTGTTAGTTGAGTACCTAGGCTAACTTTGTTGGACTTACAAACAAATTGGACTTACGAACGTGTTCTTGGAACGGAACTCGTTCATATATGGGTGACTTACTGTACCGATTTACATCATCAAAGTACTCACTAGCCCAAACTTATGCAATGTGGTAGAAAAACAGAATTTGATCTTTATTCAAATGTATATTCCTTTTACCAATAATGAGAATAAAACTGGTTTAATACACTTAATTGGTCATCTGTATTTCTTCATTTTTTGAATTTCACTGGCTCAGTTTTAGTGCCATATATCCATTTTCCAAAAAATGTTTTGAACACATTATAAGTTGAATCTTAAACACTAGAAATATTACTAGCCCTTTCACATTGTTTGCTTTCTATGTGTTTGCAGGTGGAGCAGTGAGATTTTCTACATGAGCACAGAAGATGTGTTAAGAAATTCTACTCTACAAATGTTAATTCAGCTAACTTTCAATAAACAGTTTTTGAACATATACTATGTGCAAGGCCCTAGTGTTTGGGAGATAGAATAATAAATCAGGCACAATTTTCTGACTTGAGTTTATCTTTTCAAGTTATGTAAGAAGACAGTTTTCAAAAATTAAGAATACTTTACACAATTAAGAGACTTATTACTTAAAATAATAAATACCCATCGATTCAACAAACACTAATTGAGCACTTACCCAAGATTATGGGTGAATTAAATGTTGATTTTACATAATTTGTGGTCTGGTGTAAGAGGCACAATGGGACAGATAACACTAATTCAGGTGAGAAAATATTGAGTTAAAGATTCCTTTGAGTTGGAAAAGCTCTCTAGAGGAAAAAGTATCTTGCCTGGATCTGTTTGACACAAAAAATATGAAGTGGTCTGTATGGCGAAAAAAATTAAATCAAGAAAAAAATTCTCCTTTCCCTGTGAAATGTTTATTTATGATCTAATCCTAAGAATGCAGATAATCAGTATTAAAAAAAAAACCACACATGCACAAAACCTAAGACTTCTGTAAACTTCTTGAAGAATTTGATCTTTTCTAAAATCTTATCCCTAATATACCCCTTTTATACGCATTTCTCTATATTTAATGGCATCACAAACCACTGACAGCCAGGATATCAATATATATATTAAAGGAATAAATGAGTAGCAAAGAGAAGCTTTTATATTAACAAGCAGTAAACTTGTCACGGATTTTGCATTTAATAAATAACTGAAGCCAGAAAAATTAGCAATGAAAACATGACATAAACTCTAAATATAATTCTTAGAAGATTCCCCCAAAGCAACTGATCACAGCATCAGAGAGTCCTCAAAATAGTGTTGTGGGCAGAAAGGACTAGATAACTTTGCAGTGCTCAGAGCCAGTGATGGTATTCATTCCCCAAAGAAGCAGAGGCTAAAAACAGCTGAGAGGTGGAAGAGAGCAGGGTCATAGGGATATAGTTTTATTCATATCTATCTACTCAAATTTCATAGCATTTGCTTCAATTTGCTTTATATAGATGATGCAGTTTAAATGTGTTCAGGGATTTTCTTTTGCTCAGACTGAAGATGAACATGAAAGTCAGACCACCAGGAACACAAATCCTGATTCCACTTAGAAGCATGTGATCTTAGGAAATTCACTTTTCCCTCTGAGCTGCTCCGCCTAATCTATAGCTTTTAAAAGGAAGATTAAATGAAATACTATACAAAACACTTAGCAGAGCACTCAGCATAAAGGAAGCACTCAATAAGTGGTAGCTATTATTATTAGGGTGTTTAAACATAAGAGTTCAACATGAAATTGGCTGAGTATCTATATTCTTTTGTAGAGTTTAGAGGGGGAAATGTCAGTTCATAGATTATATTCTGAGTGGCTAATTTCAATATGAAGGATCAACGTTTATAAAGCATGGGAAACCTGATGTCTTCTAGGTATGTTGAGTTTTTATCTGGGGAGAGATTTATTTTATTTCCTTCCTTTTGATTCATTTTTTCCCTTTATTCTACTTAATTCTTTCAAAGATCAGAAATCTATCTGGAACATTCCATCAAATTGGGAAACAATCTATCTTAATGCATAACCTCTCATTGTAAGATGAATGCATGTAAAGGATGCATATATTATACTCAGAAACAATCTCCACATACATATATATTTATTTTTTAAAAATTCCTTTCATTAATAAGTTTTAAAATAGAAGCCTTCTTTGAAACGATTCCTTTCTATAGATGATAATACTTGTATGTGATGAACCTCCGCTGAAGTGCCAATTTAGCATAATTAGTTAACAGGACTTGCTGTTGTGTAATTTTTTCATGCTAATGATTTGATTCAATAAGAACACTAAATTTATGTGCATTTCAACCATTGAGATAAATAGACAGAATTATTAACATTGGTTAGAAAAATGGTTTACTACCAAATATTTTTAAGTGCTTTAGATTCAAATAAATATCAAATGCTATGCTCCTTTTTACCATCATAAAGAGAAATATTAGGTTAGGTTTATCATTTGCAATGTGTTGATATTTGCTTTTTCTTATTTGCTGTTGATATTTTTCTAAGTATCATCCCTTTTCCCCAAGTATCAAGAGATAGAACAGATTCAGAAAAAGGTAACTATTTGGTAAATAAGATATATACAGGTTTGACTTGTTTGCCCATTTTTAGATCAGAAAGTTCAGGTTTACAAATAGCTCTTCAAAAGGCGGGTTGCTGCTGAGAATTAATGAAATAAATTAAGAAGCAAAGTGTGCCCTAGCCAAGTACTATTCATCCAACACATGGAGTTTAAATTTCAATTTGTCCCAAAACTTTTGTGGTGTAGCAAATGGAGCTCAGAGTGCTGTTTACCAGTCCTTCATTTTACCCCAAACAGTCCTTTGATCTTAACCAACCTCACCATTCTCCCACAAAAATTCCAATACTGAGTAATTATTTTACTTATTTGCCCTGAACAATCACAAGGGTGGGAAAACATGCTGGAAGTGAAACGATATTGTTTCATAACTTAAGCAGTAAAGCGCCTCTTCTAACTGTACCGGATTTTTCCAAAAACTAGGGCATAAAAACTATTATGAGAGCTCGATTGATGCCAAAATCTGAGCAACTACTTTCACTGTTTAAGGAACCTCCTGTCGGCTCATCACAAATAAGGAGGATCACTATTTGCGGAACAGAAATTGACTATGTTTAGAACTGCTTTCAGGAACACAGTGGAAACCCGAATACGTATATCTGCTGACAAAGTGATTTTTTTCCCCCTCCCTCTGAGTTTTTCTAAAATGTTTTGGTACAGCTCAAATATCAAACCTTTCCCTTAAGGCTCCGATTAAGAAAAAATCTACTGAGTACCACTTCAGATGAGATGCTACAAAAGGCACTATGACGAAGTCACAGATGAAAGACGGTCCTTGGGAAATTTCAGTATGATTAGGAAGAAAGTATAATGATGATACAAATAAACAGTACAGGGCAGGATAGGATAGTGTTTTTCATGTCTCATAAAATGCTAAGGGAAGGACAGAGGAGGTAAAGAATCCTTGGGGTAAAGATTGAGCATAAATTAGGGGCTCAGTCAGGACCCCAAACTGATGTATTTCACTGGGCCATTCCCAAATCAGGTCGTTAGCTTTGCTGTTTGATACCAGCTTTAAACGAAAACTAACCATTCAATGGGGATTAAAAAAACACATGATTTCAAATAGGGTAACATATAAATGTTCGGACATTTTTAGTCCTAGCTTGCCACATTTTGGTTATGCGTAAGATGAAACCTAGCCTATATATGAAAACTGATTCCACTGAATCATAATTGAATGTGCAGGTCAATTCTGACTTTGCAAAATCTTACAGTAATAAATAAAGAATTAATTTTGCACTTTACCAAGCAGTTTTCCTTGCTTCAATTACTAAGAACATCTAAAATATTTAAGGCAAGAAACAGTGCGTTAAATCATGAATAATAGCTAAATCTACTCTTGCAAACATCGCATTACTAGGAGAGCACACCCACCTCCCAACTTTCAAGTCAAAACTGAATAAACATGGGCCTTTTAGTATCAATTTAATTTAATAGAAGGAAGTCCCTAAGGCAAGGTGACTCCTTTGAATTCTTTCTGGCTCCTCTCATCAAACATCAAATCTAGAGAGAGTATGAAAACAGCTTCGGCTGACCATCACCACAGTTCTAGCAGCAAAGGAAATAAGAATATAACTTCAATAGCCAGCCTCCATATCCTGTGGGCATTTCAGATAAAAGAACCCCACCTTAACTGCAACTGAAATGAATGGAAAGCCATGGCAAAACCCAGAAAGAAGACTAATGTAATTATTTCCATGTGATCAATATAACTTGTAATATAACTTACTATCTTCTGTATAAACAGCTGCAATTTGACATTTTCATGAGTATTATTTAACTGTTTTGAATTTTAAATGCATATACGTTGTTCTTCCATAGAAGTTGGTCATGCCCTCTTTGGGGGCAGAGGCCATGTCTTATGCAACCCAATACAGATTGTAACACAGAATAAACAGTACCTGTTTGCTAATAAATAAAGAGCTTACTATCAAAACAGACATGTAACCATGACTTATGAAAGAGAGGAGGTCAGTGGAAAATGGTCAGTATTGGTGATTAGAATGCCCTAGACATCGTGTTAGGTACTCATGCCTTTTTATTTCATCCTAAGTATCCCATGATAAAGAAATAACTATCCCCATTTTACAGATGAAATATAAGCTCAGAGAGGTTAAGAAACTTGCCTAAGCTCACACAGCTAGTGAGCGGCAGAGTCAATATTCAAATTCTGGTCTAATTCCCAAACCTTTGTAGATATACTGCAGGTATATATGAAAAGGCACTACAAGACAAATCACAAGCACGGAAATTCAAACTGTGATTAAAAATCTTCCAACAAACAAAAGCCCAGGACCAGATTGCTTCACAGGCGAATTCTATCAAACATTTGGAGAAGAGCTAACACCTATCCTTCTCAAACTCTTACAAAATATAGCAGAGGGAGGAACACTCCCAAACTTATTCTACGAGGCCACCATCACCCTGATACCAAAACCAGACAAAGATGTCACAAAGAAAGAAAACTACAGGCCAATATCACTGATGAACATAGATGCAAAAATCCTCAACAAAATACTAGCAAACAGAATCCAAAAGCACATTAAAGGGATCATACACCATGATCAAGTGGGGTTCATCCCAGGAATGCAAGGATTTTTCAATATATGCAAATCAATCAATGTGATACACCATATTAACAAACTGAAGAATAAAAACCATATGATCATCTCAATAGATGCAGAGAAAGCTTGCGACAAAATTCAACACCCATTTATGATAAAAACCCTCCAGAAAGTAGGCATAGAGGGAACTTTCCTCAACATAATAATAAAGGACATATATGACAAACCCACAGCCAACATGGTCCTTAATGGTGAAAAACTGAAACCATTTCCACTAAGATCAGGAACAAGACAAGGTTGCCCACTCTCACCACTATTATTCAACATAGTTTTGGAAGTTTTAGTCACAGCAATCAGAGAAGAAAAAGAAATAAAATGAATCCAAATCGGAAAAGAAGAAGTAAATCTGTCACTGTTTGCAGATGACATGATGCTATACATAGAGAATCCTAAAGATGCTACCAGAAAACTACTAGAGCTAATCAATGAATTTGGTAAAGTAGCAGGATACAAAATTAATGCACAGAAATCTCTTGCATTCCTATATACTAATGATGAAAAATCTGAAAGTGAAATTAAGAAAACACTCCCATTTACCACTGCAACAAAAAGAATAAAATATCTAGGAATAAACCTACCTAAGGAGACAGAAGACCTGTATGCAGAAAATTATAAGACACTGATGAAAGAAATTAAAGATGATACAAATAGATGGAGAGATATACCATGTTCTTGGATTGGAAGAATCAACATTGTGAAAATGGCCCTACTACCCAAAGCAATCTACAAATCCAATGCAATCCCTATCAAACTATCACTGGCATTTTTCACAGAACTAGAACAAAAAATTTCACAATTTGTATGGAAACACAAAAGACCCCGAATAGCCAAAACAATCTTGAGAAAGCAAAACGGAGCTGGAGGAATCAGGCTCCCTGACTTCAGACTATACTACAAAGCTACAGTAATCAAGACAGTATGGTACTGGCACAAAAACAGAAATATAGATCAATGGAACAGGATAGAAAACCCAGAGATAAACCCACGCACATATGGTCACCTTATCTTTGATAAAGGAGGCAAGAATATACAGTGGAGAAAAGACAGCCTCTTCAATAAGTGGTGCTGGGAAAACTGGACAGTTACATGTAAAAGAATGAAATTAGAACACTCCCTAACACCATACACAAAAATAAACTCAAAATGGATTAAAGACCTAAATGTAAGGTCAGACACTATCAAACGCTTAGAGGAAAACATAGGCAGAACACTCTATGACATAAATCACAGCAAGATCCTTTTTGACCCACCTCCTAGAGAAATGGAAATAAAAACAAAAATAAACAAATGGGAACTAATGAAACTTAAAAGCTTTTGCACAGCAAAGGAAACCATAAACAAGACGAAAAGACAACCCTCAGAATGGGAGAAAATATTTGCAAATGAAGCAACTAACAAAGGATTAATCTCCAAAATTTACAAGCAGTTCATACAGCTCAATCTCAAAAAAACAAACAACCCAATCCAAAAATGGGCAGAAGACCTAAATAGACATCTCTCCAAAGAAGATACAGATTGCCAACAGACACATGAAAGAATGCTCAACATCACTAATCATTAGAGAAATGCAAATCAAAAGTACAATGAGGTTCACCTCACATCAGTTAGAATGGCCATCATCAAAAAATCTACAAACAATAAATGCTGGAGAGGGTGTAGAGAAAAGGGAACCCTCTTGTACTGTTGATGGGAATGTAAATTGATACAGCCACTATGCAGAACAGTATGGATGTTCCTTAAAAAACTAAAAATAGAACTACCATACGACCCAGCAATCCCAGTACTGGCCACATACCCTGAGAAAACCATAACTCAAAAAGACACATGCACCCCAATGTTCATTGCAGCACTATTAACAATAGCCAGGTCATGGAAGCAACCTAAATGCTCATCGACAGACGAATGGTTAAAGAAGATGTGGTGCATATATACAATGGAGTATTACTCAGCCATAAAAAGAAACGAAATTGAGTTATTTGTAGTGAGGTGGATGGACCTAGAGTCTGTCATACAGAGTGAATTAAGTCAGAAAGAGAAAAACAAATACCGTATGCTAACACATATATATGGAATCTAAAAAAAAAAAAAAATGGTCATGAAGAACCTAGGGGCAAGACGGGAATAAAGACGTAGACCTACTAGAGAACGGACTTGAGGATACGGGGAGGGGGAAGGGTAAACTGGGACAAAGTGAGAGAGTGGCATGGACATATATACACTACCAAACATAAAATAGATAGCTAGTGGGAAGCAGCCCCATAGCACAGGGAGATCAGCTCGGTGCTTTGTGACCACCTAGAGGGGTGGGATAGGGAGGGTGGGAGGGAGGGAGATGCAAGAGGGAAGAGATATGGGGACATATGTATATGTATAACTGATTCACTTTGTTATAAAGCAGAAACTAACACACCATTGTAAAGCAATTATACTCCAATAAAGATGTTAAAATATATAAATAAATAAATAAATAAAAAAGAAAAGGCACTACCTACCTCTTTTCTAAAATTGTAAGCCAGCTATAGATACAAATACACACCAAGTTGCAAATTTCATTCATGCACTTTAACATAGCAAACAAATAGCACTATAACTGGCTCACAGTAGCCTCTAAAATGAACGATGGTTTGAAAGGCATATAAGTGACAAGAACTGGATTTCCTCCAGACAAAAAACAGCTGAGAACAAGGGAGGCTACTTCCCAGTTTCAAATGTTCTCTCATGGAAAAGTGTGTGTTTGACTCATAGTTGCTTTGTAAAGTATGTTTTCCCCTCTTTAATCACTGTAATACTATAATTCTGGAGAAAAATATAATAATTTTATTCTTGTTATAGAATGGGATGAGGTCATCAAAAGTCAAATCTTTTATATAGTGAATGCATCTTTTTTCATTAAGATAAACCAGCATCATTGTATCTCGAAACAAGTCAGACTACTTCCCAGTTAGAAAGTCTAAGCATTCCTTCCATCTTTAACACGATTAATAATGCCATGTATTTTTTGAGCTTAAGCCTAAAATAAGATTCTGGCAGAGAAAACGTAGGTAAACACAGTATCACAATCTGTCTATATTCATTCTATATCCATTTTAAGTATCTAATATTCAATATTGAAAGATTCAATAAAAGTGAGAATAGTCAATATTTCATATAAATTTGCAACTTTTAGTCTTGTAACACTAACCTGGGAGAAGCAAGTCAATACAATATTTTGAAGAAATATCTATAGTATCAAGATATTAAAGACATCTCAAATATTGCCACAGGAAGCAATCAGAGACTAGAAGTCAGGTTTCCTAAATCCTTGTCCTGTTTCCTTTCAGTTCTTTAGAGTGTTGCTTCCATGTTATTTGCTTTGTAACATATTATAAAAGTATTCTTCTTGAGAATACTTCAGTTATTCAGCTTCAACTAAAATAACATCACAGAAGTAATACTTCTCCTGGGAATAAGTTTCTACAATGCCGTCTTCAAAATTTGGTATTTGAGGGAAGACGCTATATTAGTTTCCCAATTTTATCTCACTGATAGAGCCTTCAAAAACTCCTAGAGTAGTGCTTGATGCATTCTAAGAGAACTTCCAGAAATACCAGTTGAATGAAGAATGTATCACCAATCTTGAAGAACAAGTTGTCATGAGGCATCACCTCTAGAACTACATTGCCTTTTGAGACTATGGAATCTGGAACTCCTTGGAATAAGCAGAATCCTAAAATGAGCCTCCAAGACTCCCAGCCCTGGCTGACGCACACCTTCTCTGGTCACTCAATAACCCTGATCTTGGTGTTGCTGTGAAGGGATTTTGCAGATGTAAGTAAAGTCCCAAATCAGTTGACCTTATGATGGGGAGATTACCCAGGTGGGCCTAACCAAATCACATGAGTCCTATAAAAACAAAGAGATTTCTCTGGTCTCAGAAGAAAAAGAGAGATGTAGCCCACCTTGCCTAGAAGAAAGCAAACATTTATGGGGGCCAAGAGGGCAAGAAACTGCCAATAGGAGCTGAGAGTGGTCTCCAGCCAACAGCTAAAAGGAAAATGGTACCTCAGTCCTCGAGCTGCAAAGAAATGAATTCTGCGAACAGCCAGTGAGCTCAGAGGAGGTCTCTGAGCCCAGGTGAAAACTACAGCCCTAGATGACACCTCAGTTTCAGCCCAGTGAGACCCTAAGCAGAGTATCCAGTCTCCTGACCTACAGAAATGGGTGAGGGAATAAATTTGCCATATCTTAAGCTGCTCAGTTTGTAATTTGTTACACAGCAATAGGAAAGCAATCTGCTTCTTTAGTTTTTTAATGTATCCCATGTTTCCTGAATGGATATAGAAATACAATGTATATAGAAATACATTTCTATATACAGAAATGTATTTACTATATATAGAAATACATTTCTATATTCAAAAATGTACTTACTATATATTGTCAACTGATATAGTCAGTATTATATACAGCCACTCAGGAGGGGAATGGTAAAGAACTCTGCCATAATCCCTGCCAGGGTTTAGTGTGGAGATGAGGGAACAAGGCACAGACATAAGAAATAGCTCAATGACAACCCAGGTTACAGCATGAATCATCGGAAGGGGTTGACCTAGAACATGATACGATTTGGGAAGATAATCCTGGCAGAAACTGCTGGTGGACAGGAGAGAAGAAAGAGACTAGGAAGACCAGGTAATAGACCACAGGCACTACCATCAAAAGAGAAGGAAAGAGGCCTATGGTGAGCCGTGGGAATGAAAGAGAAAGAATTCACTGTGGCATAACTGAAAGAAGAAGACTAGACTCCACTGTCTTCTTCATCACACTGTGAGATGTTTATATCCACCTTAGAAGGTAGAGGAATCTTTGCAATCCATTCATGCAACCAAGTGTCTACTGGGTACCCCCCTATGTGCTAGGCACATTGAAGGTGCTAGAAATACAGCAGAGAGCAAGGCAAATGCCATGCCTTTAAGGAGCTTCCCTTCTGAGAAAAAGCAGAAAGTCAAAAAGCAGACAAATCATGTAATTCCAGAAAGCGCTAAGTTTGGATTACTTGTTGCAAAGCCTAGCATTGTTGAATAAGCGAGAAGGATGACAGATGAGAGATGAGAAAGAAGGAAAAAGAGAGTGAAGAGTCAAGCACAATCTGAGTTTTTGTGCAAGAAAGACTGAAGAAAAGGTAATACCAATGAAAGAAACAGAGAGCCTGAAAATAAACCTGAAACAAACCTCTCTGTACCTGTTTTTTCATTGATAAAATGGGCATAATAATGTTTGCCTCGTAGTGTTTGCCTCAATAGGGTTCTTAGGAACAAATAAACTAATATATGTACAGAGCTTAGGATAGAGCACAGTAGAGAGTAATCACTATGTAAGAATAAGCTACTGTTTTAATTATTTGCTCTTTTTAAAAAATTCACTAATGACTACTATCCGTACCACTTTCTCAGTCACTGGTAAATGTACACTATAAAGGAAACACATTATTTCTATCTTGCATTAAACAAAGGTAGCAGACTGGAAGATGTTATTGTTAAACCTGAAGTCAAGAAAGATGGATTATTTTTTTCAAAATTCATACTGAATTGTGTTTTCTGATATTTATTAAACATCAGAAATAGCGGTTCTCGACTGGAACATGGACGGACAGTCAACTGATGGAGCAGGTGACGGTTTCCATATTCATCAAAAAAGGGCATGGACTAAAAAGATTGAGAAATATTGCCCTACCACATATGGAGAAATCTTTATAACCCAAGTACAGCCATGGATTTGACATGAATGACTGTTGCTAAAAAACGAGTCTGAAAATTAGTTCTTTAGGATAAATCCAATAAAGAATAAACCTGCCTGTGTAAAGTGAAATTTGTGAATTGCACATCTCAGTTTCAGTATTAATGAAAATGTGTGCTACTGTTCTCAGTTTCCACAACTTCCTAATGACTCATACATTGAGAAAACCTGGTTCACCATCATAAATCTGCTCAAAAAATATGAAGTGGTTAAAATGACATACACAATAAAGGAGACTGTTCCTAATGCCTCATTTCAGTTCCTGGTAATATTAGTAGCAAAGGATATACTTTAGCCCTTTCAGGACACACTAAGGTATGGCTTGGTATGGCTTACTATGTTCCCAGAAGCAATCCCACATAAACCTCATAGTCTATGACATGATACCCTTCCTTAACTGTGACTGGCCAAGTGATTATCAATTAAGGACATTTTTTTCTCATAAAAAATAATAAAAGTTGTAACAGCTGCCATGGTTCAATATTTAAATGAAGAAGTAAAATTGAAACAAATGAAAGAACGATATATGTGTGTGTGTATATATATATATGTGTGTATATATATATATGAATAGTAATAGCAGAAGTGTGAGCAGAGAATCTAAAGCCATATCTAAAAGTCAAATGTAACCAATAGCTAGCCTCTTTCTCGCTTCCAGTGCTAGGAACAAGGCACAAAGCTAAAGTAACTCACTCAGGGCCATTCATATAGAGGATTAAAAAGCATGTTTTTCTCAATTAAAAAAATTGTTCTTTTTCTTTTTTCATTGTCATTGTGTATGTGTTGGGGAAGGGTCATGGTGACCCATCAATTAGGTTTAGTTTTAGTATAAGTAAGGCAGCCAACGAGTAACTGCCATTTTTTAAAAGAGCCACTCTTGAATCTTTCAGAGACTAAAATTTTCCTTCTCATTCAAGATGCCTTTGGAGAATTCATACCCAAAGGTAGAAAGCAAGATATTTAATGACAGAGACTGGATAATTCAGGATTAAAATAATCAGCTCATAAGTCACTGAGGCTTATTACAATTGAGGTTAGGGTATATATGTTTCAATACTTAAAAAATGTTCTCATAACAATAACTACATACTCTTTTTGGTAGGTCACAGCTACTTCTACTTTTTTTTTTATTTTATAAATTTATTTATTTATTTATTTATGGCTGTGTTGGGTCTTTGTTGCTGCATGCGGGCTTTCTCTAGTTGCGGCGAGAGAGGGCTGCTCTTCGTTGCGGTGTGCGGGCTTCTCATTGTGGTGGCTTCTCTTGTTGCAGAGCACGGGCTCTAGGCGAGCAGGCTTCAGTAGTTGTGGCACGCAGGCTCAGCAGTTGTGGCACACGGGCTTAGTTGCTCCGTAGCATGTGGGATCTTCCCGGACCAGGGCTCGAACCCATGTCCCCTGCATTGGCGGGTGGATTCTTAACCACTGCGCCACCAGGGAAGTCCTACTTCTACTTTTTTTAATCGTGACAACATTTCTGTCCTCTAAAAGTACAACTCTGATGATTTTCACTCTCACCCCATCATAATAACACCCTTTGTCTACAGAAAAACAATCTATGTGACTTAGTTTGGCCTTTGTATCCTCCATATCCTGCTCCCATTCTGTCTAAACTTGGATACATAGCTAGTCTCAAGTGAATTACATGGTGTATACATTTTCATTTAGAAACAGATGAGATATACGGGATGTTATTAAAATGTTAGCACTTTTCATCACAGCACGTGGGGATGTATTTTCCTATTTCATTTTTGTGCGGCCACATTGCCCGGTTTCTCCCATCGTACAAAACCAAAACTAAAACTCTGGTTGAATCCTAGTCTTAAAAAGCAACAAGCTTTTAAGGAAAAACAAATTAAACCTTTTCCCCATTCTGCTTTAGAGAAAAGATGCAGAATTATTCCTGTAGCATTCAATCTTTTCTAATTAAAAAAGTTTACAGCCTACCATTGTCTGACAGAATTCGGTTCAACAATCACATATTTCTTGGTTTACTAATAGAGAGTTAGATTTTTAAACATTGCTTAAAGAGCGTACATTTTGTTTTCATTTACTTGTATCAAAAGATCATGAATTATGACGCTCTGAGGACACGTTATGTTCTGATTTCAAAGCAAAGTGTGGCTTTAAGCAGGAAGAAAAAATTTGTCTATGACATTTTGAAGAGGACACTAAATGTTATCAGAAATATACTTCTGTTAGAATCCCTGTTAGTATGAATTAGGTTTTTTGAAAGAGCTTCTTTAAAGTTACAACTTTCTGAAACATTCACATTGTTTTTTAAAAACATTCAAAGAACAAGTGTATGATATTTTACCATTCTTTTATATCTCTAGCAGCATATTTCTTATTTTCTCATATTAATTCCTTATAAGAAACTAATGTTTCTTGATCCATCTTAAACTTAATTTTTTAAAAAAGCCATTTCCTATGCTATATATATATAAAGATGCATTGTATTGTTTTGTGTCCCTCCATCCTCTGCTAGGGAAAAGTTACTGATCCTCTAATTTCCCTTTTTTACCTAAATGTAAGTGTAGAAGAAAAAAGGATGAAATAATGTCTGTGGAATTTGGCTGATGGTTATCTCTACACTTCATTCCCTTTTGTTTTTACACTTCTATTTTTATATAGGTATCAGTGCAAGGCACATACGGAGGTTCTGTCAAACAAATTTTTATCTTACTAAAATAAGGGCATTTTACTGGGGCAACACCAAGTTTTATAGGGAATTCGTAAATGTCTCAATTCTCATAAAATCCAGAAATTATAATAAGCAAGTAGTAAGTCTGTAAAATAACTCTTTGCATCACAATTTTTCCTTAAGGTGAGGATAATTTAATATCTTTATTATGAGGTTAAAGAGGTTTAGTTAATTATGCCATTGCATTTATTCAAAATCTTTCAATTACATGCCACACCCTAAAATCCATATAAAACCTACTGTATACATGCACGTGCATGTAATGCATGTTTATGCATGCAAAAATAACTCTTTTCCTAATAGAGCTAATGAATAGGATTGTAACAATTTGGAATTCCAGAGTATAAATTCATATTTCTACTAGAAGCTGTACATTGCGTACAGCAATCAATATATTTCAGTCTTTTATTTTGTATCCTTCTTGAGTCAAAGGACTACCTTTCTGCTTTTAAAACTTGTGTTTGTCTTTTATTGCTGTTGCCAACAGTCACAGGTTGATCTGCCCACATAATTCCATTGTCCCAGACCACAGAATTAATCTCATGGAATTTGAAACTGTGATTATCCTCTAACAAATCTTTCCTTTAAGTTGCTATCAAGGACTAAAAAATATTCTTCCAGCATTTTGGGTGTTGGTTTATTATTTTGTAAACTGGAAAGCAATTGCTCCTCTATCCAGATTAAATCGAGGATAGACTACAGCTCTTTGAGTACAAACCTGGCGGGATCCTTTGTACTCATAATCTAATTCCACCATTATCTAAACATGGCATAAAGAAATAACAAAATACTGGAACATATATTCTCAATTTTAATTTTTCAGAAAAATTCTTCAATATAGTATTCAGGATGCCATTTTTTGTTTAGTATCACTTTTCTTCAGAAGTGCTAACTGGAAGATAAATGAAGTAGCATCTGAACTTCCAGTGCAGCTTTGTTACTCACTGTCTTCTTTGATGAGACCTTTGTGTCTTTTTCATAATGTCACAGGTAGCTGAATTTGCCAGATTTTATCTCCAAATAAAGGAGTTATTTGCATGCAATTTAGATTCTAAGATATTCCACTGGAAGGAGAGTATGAACAGTCCCGTAACACATTATATTGTTACTCAATTCATTTTGAAGTACTATTGGTTTGCTTTTGTCCTTTAGCTTTGGCTTGGCTGTAGTTTCTCTCCTCACAGTGCCAACAGAAAGGAATCATGGAACAGTTGACAATGCTGCCTTCCCAGCTGACGAGAATCTGGCAGCAACGAGGCCATTAGAGTCACTGTCTAATGATCAATAACGAGAGGACAAGTTAACCCAACCTATTACAGGTTTAGCAGCGAAGAATAAAGTCAAACACAAAGTAGTTAATTCAAACTTTTAGAATAAATGAAATGTGTAGAAAGTTAATATCCGTGGGATATACTTTTTTGTGTGTGATGTTTCTTTAATAAATAAAATACCTCAAGGAGGGCCTGATGATTATAAAGGGTTAAGAGTCTTTTAACTTCAAACCAGCTCTCCCTTGGCTTCTAATATAGACATATTTAAAAATTTGAAAAAAACGAGAATCAAAAAATTGGGGGGAAGGAGGCTGGATTAGTGGGAAATACTTCAGAGACTGTGAATCTTAAAGAAAATATTGACCTTAGGTAGAAAAGAAGGGGCAAGGGTGCTCTTGAAAAGGGACCTTGCTTTAGCAAAGACTCAGAGGGGAGAATGTTCATAAAATATATTTAGGGGTAATCAGGGCAATAACTAGGTATATTTTGCACAAGTTAGTCAGAGAGGCAGAGAAGTTAGCAGCAACAGGCCAAGTTTCATTGCTAGAATATCTAAGCATTTTGTGAGAAACAGGAGCCACTGAATTTTTTGGGAAATAATTGTATTTACTGAATGCCATGCACCATGCATCACTAAATTTATCATTTTTATTTAATTCAATCCATGAAACTATGGGGTGGGTGCTCTCGTCATTCTATTTTATAGGTGAGGAAACTGAGTCTTAGACAATTAATTGGTCCAAAGTCACATGATGAGTAAGTGGCAGAAACATGATTTGGACCTATATCTCTCTGAAAAGTACATGAACAAAACAGTATTGTGAAGGGAAGAAAATGGAACAAAAGTGGTTTTGATGGATAGGACGGGTAAGATATAAAAAAAGAAAGCCTGGTTAAGACCACAAGCTCCCTTTGAAGTGTAGAATATGATGGCTGGCTTCTCGCCTACACTAAATATCTGTTGACTGGACCATTAGCAGAAGTCTGGGACTGATAACATTTTGTCACTTTCTCTTTGAACTTCACAGGTTTCCCTCACATCACCATAATAAGCCACTCGTCTTTAACTTTCATAAATTCTTTCCAGTTTTAAAAATTGAAATCCACTGTATGTCACATGGTCTACAGCCCACCTTTAAAACATACTGGGCAGCTTTGAATTTCATGATTCTATAATGACATTTTTAAAAGACAGACCTCACATATAATACTATCATCTATTTATACTGTTAGAAAGCATACTGGTACGGATCTTCTAATTACTCAAACATTTGAATATTAATGTCATTTTTACATATTTAAACAAAATATAATTTTCAAAGACATGCTCTAAATGGTTATGTACTACAAAGGTAATTAAAGATTAAGATGCAGGTATTAGTTGACATGGAGTGCTAGAGCACAGAATTATTTCATTTTAGTGGAAAACACTGATTTATAAAGGAAACTAAATATTTCTGTAGCCAAAATGTATTTCACATATCTTTCACAAGATTCTGTCACAGTGCCGAAAAAATATATTCGATCATTTCATTAACAAAGCTTGAACTCATGCTGGGGCATCACATTCTCAAGCACTAGATTTAACAATGGGACTGTGAACTCCAGTGTCCATGGCAACAGTAGCTAATTCTTCTTTCCAATCATGGTGGCAATTCTCTCCCATGGCTTGAATCAGTTACAAAACAAAATACTCTCAAAGACCTTTCTGAGCCAATAGTCTTGCAGCTAATCTGCTAATAGGAAATAATCTGCAGCTAATACACACATTCCAGGGCAACAGTGTGTTTTCTTAATACTTTGTTTCGTGGGCCTCTTTCCAAAGAAAGCACGTTAAAGAATAGAAAACAGACATCCATTAAAAATAGTATTATGCTACCTGGCCACTATTAATGCCTAAAACTTGCTGCAACTTGCAGTTTGTTAAATAGCAAGTTGAGAGGAGGCAATGAAGCAACAAAGAGAATGAGAGCAAATTGCTTACGCCAAGAGGGTAAGGGCTGAGTTAAGAGAAGACATACTTAAAACGGCTGATTTTTAGCAAAGTTTTACATTTAACACATTTAATTTTTTCCAGTCGCTACTATTTGTGGAATCTGTCTTTGCTTGTATTCCAGCAACAAATATCTCAACTACCTTGCAAAGCTCTTTTTTATCTTTTTGGTCCCCACTGTGTAATAATGGAAATGGTTTAGCATTGAAATTAGTTTTTCACCTCAAGGGTCAAAGTTTAACCTCTTGAAGAAGTCTAATGACCGAAATCATTCTAATAACAGAGAAGAAACAGTCTTCCCCAAAGCCTGATAAAGTTGATGAATCAGCTCCCAATGCTCAATATTGCTTTTTGTTCGGAGGAAGATTGGGATGTTTTTACTTGAGAGAAAAGCGATGAATAATCATTAAAAAAATGAAATACCTTTTCAACTCCACTTGGAGTGAGACTTCTGCCTGCTCAGGGTTGGGGTGGCTTGACACAGCAGTTTATCTGATTCCGTGTTCCTGAATTCTACCTGGCTCAAAGAGAATGTGACGACTTAAACCTTTATGCTGCAACTCTTCATTTGGGAAGAAGTATGGGTGGGTTCCCATTATTCCCTCTAGCCATGCTTCCCCTTCCACATTTTACAAAAAACAAGCAAAATGAAATAAACAGAAGTAGAGAAGGAATGAAATCTTTAAAGTTAAACAAGTCACCACACCGAAGGGTATCTCTTCATCCTCTTTAAATCCATTTAATAATTCTGGTTGCTATGACAACATAATGCAACTCTGTATTACCATGACAATCTGACACAACTTTCAAAAAACAGTAAGTACTGTTTTATTCTGTTGTTCAATTGCTCCCAAGGAAACATGCTGTTATTTACTTCTGTGATGAAACCTGTACTATAGTCTAAGAGATATTATGTCAGAAAAACAA
This sequence comes from Balaenoptera acutorostrata, assembly GCF_949987535.1. Classification (NCBI taxonomy): domain Eukaryota; kingdom Metazoa; phylum Chordata; class Mammalia; order Artiodactyla; family Balaenopteridae; genus Balaenoptera; species Balaenoptera acutorostrata. Next base: position 23,262,220 of record NC_080080.1, on the reverse strand, counting down.
AAGCTAAATTATGGCGGAAATTGGAGGAGAAAAAATAACATAGGTCTAAATTAACCACTTATTGAATGGGATTTTATTGCAACTTTTTCCTATTCCTAAAGAATTTGAAATTGGAATGTTTTCCATTTGAAGAATGGAAACAACTTCTTTACACAGAGGGTGACTGCTTACACAAAACAGTATTGGTTTACCTTCCCAGCTACTCAACATGTTCCGCCATCACCCGTGCAACATGAAATAAAAATCTATGAAAGGGCTACAGGAAAACCAGAGGACCATGTTAACCCCAAGTAATGGATTATACTGAGCTAATCATACTGTTCAAACAAAACTCTATAGAGAGTCCAAATTCTAAGTTGAATTGAGCATGGTGTTTCTTGAATTTTGGGGTATCTTCAAAAAGGGAGTATTTGGAGCCCCTTAGTTCCTTTCTTGGATGATTATTTCCAATTGTCACTTTATAGTAAAGTCAATGATGCAACATCATAGAGTCTTCTACCACCGCCACCTCATCAACTCCTCCTACAGTTTCCCATGGCTCATGTAATAAATTAATAGCTATATCTGTTGAGCAACTACATGTCAAAACCTGCATCTGAAAAACCTTACAATAATTATGCACAAATTTTCCACCAGGTGGAAAATAAAATTGCAACTTAGAAAGTCTAAGGAACTCTCAACAAGAGTCAGGTACCAATTAGCAGATCACAATTTTAATCTACCTCTTTAATCTCCAAAGCCCAAGCTCTTTCCAAGCAATGGATCACCTTGGAAATAACAGCATTTTCCAGTTCTTGTATTATGACAATAAGTAATAAAGTCTTTAAATATAACAAGCAATTGTTAAATATAAAAAGCACAGCCTACATCTGGATAAGATTTCTTTCCTTTCCAGAGGGGTAACTATTTTGCTACATTGATATCAACATTAATATTAAAAGACAGAAATATAAATCATTTTAGGCTGAAAGACGATAAAGACTTTAAATGTGATTAATACCCTATAATGTTTGTCTGCATAAAAAGTATGCAAGTACTTGGCTTTTTCAGTCTCAAATATAACGGTCATCACTTACTACAAAATAACCAGGGGAGAAGAAAATCTAGTAAATTAAACTTTGCTGTCAGCAATTTTTCTAGTCAAGTCTTATAAAAAACATGAGGTAGGGTGAATTTCTCAATATTGTGAAGAAAGGATGATGCCAACTTCATATCCAGAAAAAGCAACAACAACAAGAACAACAAACCCACTGAAGCATGAATTTTCAACCTGACCAGCAGCACATATACGAAGTTTCAATAAATATTTATTATAACAGCAGCTTCCAACATTTTTTAAAATTTTATTTTATTTATTTTTTATACAGCAGGTTCTTATTAGTTATCTATTCTATACATATTAGTGTATACATGTCAATCCCAATCTCCCAATTCATCACACCACCACCCCCCTCCCACCCTGCTTTCCCCCCTTCGTGTCCACACGTTTGTTCTCTACATCCGTGTCTCTATTTCTGCCCTGCAAACCGGTTCATCTGTACCATTTTTCTAGATTCCACATACATGCGTTAATATTCGATATTTGTTTTTCTCTTTCTGACTTATTTCACTCTGTATGACAGTCTCTAGGTCCATCCACGCCTCCACAAATGACCCAATTTCATTCCTTTTTATGGCTGAGTAATATTCCATTGTACATATGTACCACATCTTCTTTATCCATTTGTCTGTCGATGGGCATTTAGGTTGCTTCCATGACCTGGCTATTGTAAATAGCACAGCAATGAACATGAGGGTGCATGTGTCTTTTTGAATTATGGTTTTCTCTGGGTATATGCCCAGTAGTGGGATTGCTGGGTCATATGGTAATTCTATTTTTAGTTTTTTAAGGACCCTCCATACTGTTCTCCATAGAGTTTCCTACATTTGTATCTCAATTTTAGATCACACTTTTTAAAATATTTTATGTGTGTATAAAAATGTATTTTTACACTTATTACACACCTCCCACCCCAATTGCTGCTTAAAATTCTGATGCTAAATCACCAAATATCAATCTCAAAAATACCTTTTATCTCAAGTAGTGTTTTCATGGGTCCAAAGCAAGGAGAAAAAAAACTGATGATACAACATTAGAAAACGAAGGTAAAAAATATAGGCATCAAATATTATCTTCACCTTGCTCATGGAATATTTCTCTAAGTGAACACAGTATTAATATAATTCAGTGTTTGTTTGTGCCATAGAAAACATTCATTCCCTCCTTCCCTCAGTTATGCTATTTGCAGCTTACATCAAGTCTAGAGATCGTAGGCTCGAGTGCCCTCAAGTTCTTAGTCTTCTGAAAAACAGAGGAAATTATACAGAGGCAAGATAGAAAAAGTGGTTAAAGGGTAAGGGATAATTCTGCCAGTTCTGTTTGGGGAATAATCATGTGGCCTGAGCAATAATTCTCCCATTTCATGTTGCTCAGGTTCAAAGACAAACCACCTGCTTGCTCAATTTTTGACAACATATATGACACAAAAATATCAGAGTTTAAAATTGTGTTACATGAATAAGCCTTTGTAAAAGGCATCTATTATAAGCTTAGGCTTTGATGGTGGGCATATGCCAACAAGGTGCATTCTTGTGATATTAAAATATTACCTGAATACATATTAAATCAATGTTTATTGAATGTTAAAAGATGCCATAGGCACCAAAAAAAAAAGAAGACATTCTCGATGGTGTCAAGGAACTACGAGCCTGGATGAGCTCAATCAATATCTGAGCTTATTCCATATAAAAACCCTATAGGAAATATGGGGATATTTAAGAGATGGACCTTGCCTACAAGGAGTTTAGAATCTAGGAAGTGGAAGATTTATACAATTTTATTTACAATAAATATAAGAGTTTGCCAAGGGCATTAAGAGAGATACAAATGTTCCTAGAGTACAGATAAGAGAGGAGAAAAGACTTCACCAAGAATAGCATTTACTATTGTTTGGTCTTTTTCAGTTAGCTTTATGATCTTAATCTGAGCAGGAACAAAAGCATTCAAAGAAGAAGACCTTATATTATTGGTGATGTCTCCACATATAAAAGAGCTCCATAAAAGTTAGGATTTTTTTATTTACTGTATCCCCAGTGTCTTCCTAGAACAGTGTCAGATTAGTAACAAATGAGTTTTGTTAAGTATCTAACGGTGGAATTAAGAATTCATCCCCCTAGGCATGCTTCCACCCCGAGTCTATGTTATACTAAGATACTTGAAACCAGTGTTTAAGAACTACAGACAATGGTTGGCAGATTATTATGAAAATTAGTAAGTGAATGTGCTTGACGTGAGGTTTCTTTGCTCTTTTTTTTTTTTTTTATGTAATGTCTGAAACATTTATATTAACATATTTCCATACATATTTCCATACAAATACAAATATAAGATTTTTAGAAATTTCATGTAATGTCTGAAACATTTATATTAACATATTTCCATACAAATAACCCAATGAAAGTTTAGTATTGGTTGTTTTGTTTGTTTTTTTATACTGCAGGTTCTTATTAGGCATCAGTTTTATACACATCAGTGTATACATGTCAATCCCAATCGCCCAATTCAGCACATCACCATCCCCACCTCATCGCAGTTTTGCTCTTTTTTTTTTTTAATAAATTTTTTTTAATTAATTAATTTATTTATTTATTTATTTTTGCTGTGTTGGGTCTTAGTTTCTGTGTGAGGGCTTTCTCTAGTTGTGGCAAGCGGGGGCCACTCTTCATCGCGGTGCGCGGACCTCTCACTGTCGTGGCCTCTCTTGTTGCGGAGCACAGGCTCCAGATGCGCAGGCTCAGTAGTTGTGGCTCACGGGCCCAGTTGCTCCGTGGCATGTGAGATCTTCCCAGACCAGGGCTCAAACCGGTGTCCCCTGCATTGGCAGGCAGATTCTCAACCACTGCGCCACCAGGGAAGCCCCCTTCTTTGCTCTTTTGAAAGCGAAGTCTTACTGTTTGAGAAGACAATCGATCCCAAGATTAAAAGTTATATTGGTTCTCTAGCCCTATTCTCCGTAGGAATAATCTTGAAGTTCAAAATCAAGGATGAAAATAAATTCTTCTCTCCAAATAAGATAAAAGTCCAAAAGATAATAAAAGCTTCCCAGTCAAAACAGATGGAAGGAAACATGAAGATCATGGCTTTATTAAGAATAAAATTGACTGGGTCATGTCCTTCATCAGATTCTCTTTTCTCCTTATGGTTTTGAAGTCCTCAGCAGATTGGATACATCAAAAGAGAAAGCTGAGGTGACGGGTAGGGAAGGTCATCTAACATCACTAGCAAGGCAGAAATATTAGTCATATGTTGAATTAAAAGACAAACAAAAGCAAAAAACATAGAAAACAGGTGCAAAGTAAGAAGAGCAATGGGCACTGCTTGCTACCTTATGATACTAAGAATCAATGAAGTCACAAAAGAAATTGCAGTTGATTCACTGACTTCAACTAGGTAGTTTACCAAATACTTTAGGAATACTTCACCCCAAAAGCGTTGAGGTTTTTTTCACTTTTAAGCTTGGAAAATAATTTCAGAATTTGGAGAATTCACTTATGTAGGACTTGGTAAGCCAGAAAAACATGTACTAGAAGGCATAAATATATATTTGAATCCTGTAGTGTGGAGTTTAATGTATTTGAAAAAAAAGGTTCATGTTACACAAAGTAAAGAAAATCAAACCTTGCTTGAAAACACAAAAGGAACTTCATGCCATGTAGTTCTTTGAGGAAATGCCAGGGTTGATGGAACTATGATTCATCACAATACACTTCTTGTCACTAAAAGAAAATACATATAACCCCATACAGAAATGAGCCAGTCCTGGTTGTTTACTGAAGTTGTAATAAAGCAAACTGTTTCTCTCACAAGTAGTTACCACCTGGCAAGTGTGGTAGACCTCGGAATAAATTTCATAAACTAGAAATGTTTACTCATCCTTTTAGCCTACTCATTACTATATTAAAGTTTTCTGAAAAATGAAGTACCTTTATATCCAAAACAGATAAAAGTTCTCAGAAACTACATAGTATTTTTTGGCATTTAATAATATTCTTATGTCTCAAGCAGAACCTGTGATATAATTATTATTATTCCCATTTTTATTTAATAGAAGAATAAATTAAGGAATGGATGAAGAGCTACTTTGACAACAAGGATTATGTAAGTTCAGAAACGATACACTTCTTGGTTATTTCCTAAACTCTGAAATTATGTTGATAAATAGTAAAGGGCAATTGACTCAAATTTACTACAATTTATCTACCAATAAAATTCTTCTTGCTTCTTTATAACGTGTTTGAAGATTATTGAACAAAAATTTTCAGCAAGTGGAAGGTGCTACATTAGTGATATGTATGTATTATCGATGAATCAATTTGCCCTGCTTCTTTGGAAAACAAAACAATTTTCGGTTGTTTTCAAAATGATACACAAAAATAAGACTGACCAGGGCCAATAGCTTTCTTGTGTTTTAATACCAGGTTTTTTCTTTTTCCTTCCTTTTTTTTTTTTGCTTGTGTGCCTTCTACCCTCCAGAGGACATTCACTTTAGCTGTTGTAGGCAAAGTTTTCTAGTTTTTAAAAATCTAAGATTTTCAAATTGAGATCTTTTATAGATCAGGCTTTACTTCCAAACAAAAACAAAAAAAAGTTAAAAGTAATGAGAATGTAAGAAGAATCCTTAATCAAAACCATAAGTTAGGTGTGTCTCTTGAAACACACAGTTTTCTTTAGTAATGGAGTCGGTCTGTCTGAAGTGTTTCCATACCATTTCCTGGGGGCAGAAGAAATGCTGCTTCATTGTTCTTGTAGGTTAAAAAAATTTTAATGAACACAGATTAAGATAAATTATTGAGTTTGTTTTCTGTGCCTGAGCAACATAACTGATTAGACAGTATAAAGATATCTGCACACAACTGGGCAGAATATAGGAAGCTGGTATATCATGTGAAGTTGTTTGTGACACTGGTATGACATGAAGGGCTTTGAGAAAATGCTGGATTTATTTCTTAAGTTATTTAAACAAGTTCACTGCCATCCTTCTGTCATTGCAGAACAGTCAGGGCAGGATTTTGTCTAATCAGATTTGTCTCAGCGATCAACCTCCACTATTGCAACAGCAACTAACTAGATGCTCGGCGTGCTATTATTAATAGAACCTCACTGAATTCTGCAAGGATCTTCACGCTAAACGTGTGCACCTTCAAATAATTTCTTCAGATGTAGAAACAGTATTTTTTAAAAACATTCCTGCCAGTTGATCATTTGATGTGTGGAAAAACATAGAAGAGGTCGTCAGTATTCAGGTAAATTGAATATAAACACAAGATGAACTGGGTTTTAATGCCAAGATAGTCCAGTCACGGCATGTGTTCTTGACGGTGACAGAGAAACCCAAATTTCAAGCATATGAAACCAAACATCCTCCCAATGTGTGTACAGAACTAGTTATGGGGTAATTTCTTCCATTGCTCTTTCTCATGGAGTCAGGGGTGCAGGAGTTAAAGGAGCTTTATGACCAGGAACTCTGAATTCTTAACTCGGCTGCAACAATACCCACCAGTCTCTTCTAGTTGTCATCAATGTTGTGAGACTACTCTTCAGAATTAGCACTGCAATTCCAAACGAGAGTCCCTTCTCACTTTGTGCTTCCTGGGTTTACTCATATATTTGTTTATTTATTCATTCACTAAACACATAATTGAATACTGCCCGTGTTCCAGGTCCTATATTAGGGGGTTAGAGACTTTGAAAGGAAGAAAGACGATTCTGGCCTCAAGGTGTTTACCAGCTAGTGGGGAGATTAACATGCAAATAAAAAAGATAATATAGTATAATCGCTGTAACCTAGGTATCCACAAACTCCAGTAGGAGCTCTGAACCCTGAGAAATCTCATTTATGCCTATGACTTCAACTAATACTTAAATACCCCTGATTTCCAGGTCTGTACAGTCAAAACAAAAATATCTACTGGAGCCCCATTCTCACCTGCTTTGGACCCAAACATGTGGATTTCAAAGACAAACGAACAATATCATTATCATCAATATGATTCCCACCCATGCACACACACAAAAGAACCCATACGTCTTAGTTCTCTATCTTTGTAAATGGTACAACTTTTCACACCATCAGTCAGGGAAAAATAGGAAGTCATTTTCCCTTTTTCTCGTAGGATGTATCTAATCTTTACCAACGTTAGGTAACTTAACCTCTTAAATTTCTCTGAAACATCACCCTTCTCTAAATTTACTCCATTGCCTTAGTTCAGGTCTTCAATTGATTTCTAACTGGTCTCCTCATATCTGGACACCTTCCTCACTGCCAGCAGAATCCTAAAATGCAGAAATCTTGTCCTTCCCTAAAATTTTCAGTGATTTACTATCAAGCAAAGTTTTCAAGTCTACCTTCCTGGCATTACAGAGCCAACACATACTTTAAACTATATGGGAAATAAATTCTCCTATGTGGATTACAAATGAGTTAAGAATGGAATCAACTAGAAGAATAAAGTCACCCCCTTAGGATAAGCTGCAGATTTGAGCCCATTTTTCCTTGATATAGCAAAGTACAGTCAGAAGATCAGGGTAAGATCATTTAAGTCACAACCATTCCTCTGAGTTATGGTTTTAGTCTTCTAAAGCACAGTGATAAAAACTGGAGAAAGTCCACAGACGATAGAATCCAGCAGCTGAAAGCTGATGAGAACATCTTGGAGGCCTGGGCACTAATCAGCCTTAACTTCAAAAACTAGAATAATGAAAGGCTTATTACTACCAATCATTGACTCCCTCCCCCTTATCTCTTTGATGCAGGATCCAGGCAAAACACAAGGGATGGGAACAGAGAAGCCACAGAACAGAAATGTGGACATTTACAAGGCTTGAGGTGTCAAAGCACCCAAAGGCTCTCTGATACCCCAGCTTATATGGTATCCAGGCTCACACTAAAATCCAGAGCTGAGATAAAATATCTAGAAACAATACACTGTGTCTGGCCCACAGTAGGTGTTCAACAAAATGTGGTGTATGAATCATTATATAATGAAACTGTTAAAAACAGTAAGTCAATCATGCTTAGAATATTTATAAATACACATATATGTACATGTACACAGTTTTTAAATGGCATCTCATTTATTTAATATTTCATTAGTATGATACATACTCATCATTATTAATAGTGAAGATTGTTTTTAGATAATTTATTTCATTAAATCTTCAATGTAAATACCAGAAATAATCTGGCTTCCTTGATTTGTAACATAATGCTAAAACCCTACCGGATGACATTTCTCTTTGTGTGTAAAATATTCTAAGATTGACACTTAAGATACCACACAAACGCAGGTGAATTACTAGAGAATTCAACCACAGTTTAGTGCTAGCTGTCAAAAAAGCTATCATCAAATAAATAAATAAATATATAAAGACACAACAGTGAAAAGAAATAGTTCAAATCTAATCATAGATTTGGATAAAGCTCTCTTATTTTCTACATTTTAAGAAAAAGCCCCTTTTGAAATTACTAGGAATAATTGATAAACACAAAGGAATAAATTTAAATACCCTGAAATAGAGCAAAATATAGGGTAAAAAAAATGCATACATATATATATGTATGTATATATATGATATCTTAGAGCATAATAGTCTCCAAACTAAAATATATGACAAAATTCAGTTTTATTTAAAAATTAGATGGCTGGGTCAGGCTTCTTGAAGTTGCCTCAGCTCTAGAAAAATGATAATTCACGTTGACAAAATGAAGAGGTTAAAAATAACTTTGAAAGAGGCAAAATGTATTCATTTATTAGCAAGGATGCAAACCTACAAACAATATGCATTTTGTCATCCTGATTGATTCTGGAGTTATTTCTGGGTTGACAGAAAGGAACAAACATTCCTTTCTTAGCATGGTAATATAATTTGTACCACCAACTTATTACTGCAATGAAAACCATGTTTTCCCTTATCTGGTATTATCATGACAGTGGATGAAAATTACGCACGCTTATTATTATAGGCGACAACTTACATATTTTTCCAAGAGCCTTTGTAAAGTCACAACTTGCTTATAGTCCCTTGTTTCCTACCTCAGGCAGGATAACCTCCTTCCTTGCATCCTTTTTATCATCCCTCAAACCCTTCTCATTGCCAACTGGTCACGAAATCCTGTGGGTCAATTCCACTACAATGCTCCTACTTCAGAAAGTTATTAGGTCTTACCTAGACTATCAGAAAAAGAAATATATATATATCAGTCTGGTCTGTTTTTAGCCTGTCCTGTGGGAAGAAGAGTTGCGGCCCAAGATATCCTAGGACACAAGAAATGAGAACCAGGCATAATGGGTTGAGAAACTGGAATTTTGGGGGACTACCATAAAGACAACCATTGTCCACAATTCTTTTTTTTTTTTTTTTTCTTAAACTACTGAATGATACACGGGTAGAACAAGGCCAGGAGCTATGACTCGTGCTGCCTAAAAAACAAAGTTCAGATGACTTCAGCGTATTCAAGACCCCCTCCATCATTAGAACTTAAACAACTTTTTATTCATGTCATTCACTGCTCTCATGCAAAAAACCCAAAGCACTCAACTGGAGAGCTGGTTCTTTCCCCACCTTTAAATACATTTGTTAAAAAAAAAAAAAGTGGTAGAATAGGCAGCTTCAGTAATCTTGTTAAGGGAAATAATTTTCTTAGCATAGGTCAGGCCATGTGGTTCTGAGTGATAGTGATAGCGCTGAGTCATTTTCCATGAAATTATTATCTGTTAGGCATATTTATTTCTGAAATCCCCCAAAGATTGTTGCTTTTGAAATGCATGAACACCTACCTCAACAATTCATTCACAGCTAGTTCATATATATTCAAGTTACACCTCAAATAAAACAAAATTAAAATAAAGTAAAAATGAGAACTTATTCAGGTGTAAGAAAATCTTTCACTGTCAAATGACCATAGGATAGTGTATTCTTCAAAGATACAGCAATCGTGTGGAGGTCTTTGGTTGACATTTTTGCAAGGCACAAGATACATGCCATCAGATCCAAGTTGAGAGCCATATCATCTATTATTCTGGCAAAAAATTTGTCTTACCACATTCAACAAGCCTCTGTAAATAGAAGTGAAACAAAAGACAGTCCTCTCAGGATATCTGGAAGAATGCTCTGAAGGTTATTGTCATTATCAATTAGTATTTATGGATGATTTCAGTGAAAGAATTATGCCAAATGAACCAATGTACCAAAAAGACAAGAAAGAAGTGTCTTGAAATATAAAGCTGTCCACACCATGTCTGAAATATAACGAAAACCATGTTTAAGCACGGCTGCTGTTAACATGGTTTCACTTACAGTGTAGACAGGACGGTAAATTATCACACATTCCCCTAACAGGACTTGGTCTCACTTTGAAATCATGGTGGTAATATTTTTAATATGCAAGGATTCTTACCTGAGGCTAGTCGTAGGAGACAGGAAAATGCATGTGTGCTGAAATTGTTTTAATGTGTGAGACAACCACACATTTCTCCTTTTTCTAAAATGTCAATTGCATGTGATGTCTTGATAGGGTATCTTCTATAATAAGAGTTATGTGTGATTGTGTTATTTAATGGTCTGAAATTATAAAGCCTTTTGGCCTGCCCATTTCTACCTATACATACGAGCATTCTTTCTTAAAACTTTCTCTTAATCCTTTTATTTTTAACAAATAAATAATCTAACTACTGACCACAGGTATGCATTTGGTTCCAAAGTCTTTAGACATTATTCTTAAAAAGTGATTTTGTAAAGCATTTGGCAAAAACTTAGGCACTTTTGTTTACCAAAGTTAGATCTTAAGCCCTTATGGAGGCAATTTGAAAGATTTTGAAAAACTAGGACTTACCAACTGAATGCTTGTTTAGACTTAAAAGCTTCCTGATTGAAAAAAAAAAAAAATGCATGTTTAAGTGTCTGAAAATGCTTTCCTCTCAAAGTTATATTTCTTTATTTGGAAAGTTTTACATAGGTGGAAAGGAGTACATTTCAAAATTATAATGAAAATCTGAAAATCTATAAACATTAATCCATAACTTAAAAATGTATTTTAGAAAATAAAATGTTTGATTAACATGTGATCATTTTTTAGGAGTCAAAATAGTTTTTGTTTTTCAGTGAGAGCAGTTTATCTCATTAATCAACTGCAAAGATTTACATGATGCCACTCATAGCTTTCTAAAATGTTATTGGTAAATTATTCAAAAGAAAATGGAAAGGAAAGAATGCCATATATGATGTTGATAACCTAAGTGACCAGGAGGTAAAATCAGAAGATCCTGACTTTTCTCTGAAGAAACACATTTTAAATTATAATTTACAAGTTTGTATGGAAAAAAAATTAAAGGAGGGAGATGACTTTTCATATACTGGTTAACAAGAGGCCCAGCAAATGTGGTTCTGAGATAACAAAAGAGAATATAGTTTAGTAATAAATTGTCAGAGATAATTAAGAATTGAGAATTATCCCTAGAACTGATTTCACGAATCAAATTTCTCTAGGTGGAAATCAAATAGTCTTAATGGAGCTCATATCTTACAGCATTATAAAAAGACATATTTATGGAGCTGTCTTGTGACTGTTACTATTACATTGTCTGGCCCATTATATATAAAGCATTTAGAGAGGCTTTGCTCAAATAACTCTTATTTAATTGGAGGAAAAATTAAATATTGGTTTAGATACTTACCTAAATAAGATGACCTAAATTCAAAGTAAATGAGTCTGTATCTTTAAAACTGGCAGCAACAATCAATTTTTAAAATTACATTTGGACCATTATAACTATTTCTTTTCTTCAAATATCTACTGTTAATACAGCACAGGTAGTTTCCCTTGTACCCAGAAAGAAGAGTGAGACCTATCTGTAAAAGGTTTACAATCAACATCTGTCCTGTTTTAAATCTTACAATTCTTTTCTTCACGATTGTGCAAAGCGCAAACATGAAATGGTATCTGCTCATTCTCTGGGTTCGATCTCTGCTCTAATAATTGTAAAATGTGAGGAGAAGACGGGAAGGTTGAGAGTCTAATTCAGTTTTTATAAATATGAAGAAAAGAATGGTTCAGATTAAAGATAAAGATGGCTTGGTTTTCTTTCTTACAGTAAGTAGCAGAAATGTGAGGCCGAAAACCCATGGAAGCTGTACTCATTTCTACTCACAAAGAACTGTTCTACCGTCTGTCTGCAAATAAATCTCCTCAGTAAATAGCTCCAAGGTTGAGCTAAAGAATATTGTATGGATCAAAGAATTCATGTCTTCCTGTGTAAAGTGAACAGGCCGCAAGCTCACTTGTTTGTCTAAAACAATTAGAGCTAGTATGAAAAGGAGGTTGGGACAAATAAGTTACAGCTGATTTTACTCTGCAAAATATTTAAGGGGGGTTTCAAATTAATAACCACCCAGGCCCCCAAACAGCCTAATCTTTGTCAATTGGTGCCAAATTATGCAAGGTGCTGCCAATTCGGGTTGTCTAACAAATCAAGGCCAGTGTATGTTACTCCTCAGCTGAAGTCTGATTGATTCTGGTCATTATATGGGCTGATCTCATTTTCACACATGGAATCAATATGTGAGCCAGATGTTCATTTACAGAGAAGCATTGAAACGACTCATCTACACGCAACTTTATCCCGGACCGCAGAGCCCCACAGACCCATCGCCTTTCCTCACCCATACAAAGCTTCACACAGTACAAAACCTATAAAACATTCTGCTAATATTACTGTCAGCTGAATGACTTTTACAGTACTATATAAAGTTGACAGATAATACATGCCAGTCCTAATTTGAGATAGACCTTTTCTTTTGGGACCTCAACCATGGAACAAGCAAACAGATTGAGAAGTAACATTTATTACAACACATAAATCATTTTCTTGCAACTACGATAGGTCTGGCCCGAGGGCGAAGCCTCTGCATAGGCTGTGAATCCTAATGACTGCTTAAGTCACTAAAGTGTCTTGCCATTCCACTGTTGGTGTACAGGGAAGAGCTGGTCTAGCTTCTCAAGAGCAAGTTCTGATCACAATGATTTTTGCATTCTCTTCCCTGGAAAAAAATTCTAACAACTTGCTTTCTTGAAATAAAAAAGCAAAACATTAGCTTCCCTTGAAGAGTAATGACCACCTTACCATATTCATTTAAATTACATAGATAGGTCCCATATTTCAGTTAATGCAAAAATTACTGCATGGTCCAACACAAGGACTAAATCCAAGTTTACTATAAAGATATAGAAGGAATTTGTCATTTTAAAAACAAAAAGTATCACATATTACAAATATAAAGGAATCAATGTAGATGGCATGAACTTTCTTTTGAGAAAAACAATGTCATAATACAGATTGAAGGGGTAGAATATTCAGAGAGAATGATATGCACAGCTTAAAGGATTCCTCCATTCTTTGAGGAGCTAATTAAAAGCAAAGTTCTCCAAACCGCCTGAAAAATACTGACTTAATGCTATACTCAGCTGATGAATCTAACGTGCTCTTCACGACATAGTCAATTGCGCTAATACTTTTCCTATAATACTGTTTTGAAAACGCATGGCTTACCTAACACGGTGAGACCATATTTCATATGCAATAGTTTTTCTGTGATTCCTCAACCATCTTGGCCTCGGTGGAGTCTTCTAATTGCATTTAGTCCTGCTCAGTACTGCATGAGGATAATCCAAAGGATGTCTGTTTTTCATCAGGTAACGACCATTAAATTTGGCTGCATTTCCTTTTCAATCTTGTTGAATGGCATAAGAAACAGAAGCTAGAAAACCTTTCCTTATAACTCCGCTATGGTTTCTGAACCTAGACCTTTCTAGAATTTTAGCATTTGTGCAGCATTTGGGGCCTACCTTTCTTTCCCTTGAACTAAACAAAAACACTGCCCCATTAAATATTCTCCTTTCTGTCTTAAAATTCCTCTCATTTACTCCTTATGCTGAGTTAAAACCTTAGTGTGCTAGGGAGTAGTAATAAATGTTTCTGAGTATGGTAACATCCAAGAAGAGTAATGCTGAATGAATCTACATGATGTTTTCCCCAAAGCCAAATTCTCATCATCTCTTTAAAGAAGTAGAACAGCTCCTAACAGAACAAGGCCCGCTCCAATGAGAAGGCTTATGACAAACCAATCAATGCTGGAAATCATAATATGGTTCCACTTATTTTTGATTATCATTTATGGAGCGTCTGTTAGGTTCCAGGCATGAGGTTAAGGTTAAGAACTCAGAGACAGATAGATCTCTGTCATCAAGGAATTTGCTGTATAGTGTGAGGAAGGGCTTGATAACTACCACAGGACCTTACAATGTTGGTGGCACAGAGCAGATGAAACATATTTGTTTAGGCCAAATATTAAACCTAGTAATTCCAATTCTATTTTTTGTTAGTATTGTCAATTTTTTGTCATCTACAATGCAGTACATTGTTCCTGCAAGGCTAAAGTTCTTGTCTTTTTACAGAGAAGAAAGAAAGAAAATAACCAAAATAGAATTTTCACTTGGGAAGTTGATCCATTTCCAAAAGAAGTGAATTACAGAAAACAGAGAAGGAACCTGTTTATACCCTAGTGAGTGGAACTAAACCTGAGGGATCTTTTCTTCCTAGCATTCTCTTACTCAATATACAGTGCCTCTTGGAGTCCTGGGAATTCTCCTCTCATCTATGAAGCTTCCTTGCCTTTCTCTCCAATGCCATGGCCCCCATTCTACCGCCTTGCTTGTGCTTTATATCAGTAATACCTGCTATTCAAATGGGTTTCCAGGGTCCTGCTCCTCTCCCCCTGATACTGTGGCAGGGTTCACCTGCATGAAACACTACTCTCATCTGCAAACATCAATGGCTTTTCCCATAAGTAAAGTTCAATTCATTCAGCTTGATATGCAAGGTTTCTACCTCTGTGTCTTCAGCTCTATTTCCTTAAGATGAAAGATCTCCTAGATCCAGAATAGATTGCAACTTTCTCCAGTATCCACACTATATCCAATCCATCCCACTTATCTTAGTCTTCCCCATCCTTCAAAGCCCAGTTCAGTCACATCCCCTCATACAGATCTGGAAATCACCCTCCATGTGCCATTACCCCTTGCTTCTTCTCTTTAAAGAAACATTGGACCTATACAGCCACATAAACACATATACAAAACTTGGCTTGTGACAAATTTATCGTCTATGATGCATTTTTCAGTGGCCAACGAGGAACCTTTAAGAGTTCTTAAAGTCCTGCAGTTGCAGACACTGAACTCATTGATCACTCACGCCAGAGCCCAGGTCATCCCTCTATAATTCAGGCTTTACTCCAAAAGCTATTAATCTGCTCTTCCCAAGCCATAAATTTTGAAGTAGCTATTAATACAACTCGGTTCTCTGGGACTTTGTCTCTTAGGCTCTAAAAAGAATGTTAAACTTCTGACAGTGACACTGCTCCTCAACTGTCAATTTCTTTTTGAAAGAGATTTTCATTAAGATTGAAAATCTTTTGCAGGGAGTCCTGTTTCGGCTTTGACCTTGGCTTTTCCCAATGCATTTCACATCTTGAAAATAAGTCCTTCGTTCACCTCTTACACAGTTCAACAAGTCGATTTGGAATTCAACACAGATGTCACATTGCTTTATTTATCAATATTAGATAATTCCTCCTGCCATATTGAAGCATTTTGAGGAAAGCTATCTATCCTTTATCTCCATTTTGAATGTCAAGGTTATCAGAATTAGTTCCAGATACAGATGTTAGAAAGTTTCATTCAATTGAAGAAATAAATGTAAAGGATTTTAAGGATGTAGTCAAGCAATAGTGCATCACTAATTCATGTACCTGTTTCAAGGACTAAATATTAGAGTAGTCTGTTTTACTTTTTTTTTTTTCCTTTAAACTTGTCCTTCATCAAACTGCTTGGTCTTCTTTTAGGGGCACTTGTGCCAAAGGCTAGGCATGTCAAGAGTTTAAAAAGCATACCTCCTGCCAAATCTGAAATTATTGTCTTTCCAGTGGAGGAAAAAAGCCACAGACATGTACCAGGAAAAACAAGGACTTTTGTCTCTTTCAATCTGAATTATCTGCTACAACAAAACTTATCAGAGGTCTATAAATTTTCTACATGACTAACATTCTGCTCTATCAGGTTTTGTTCAAAATAAATATTTATTGTTACTTGGAAATCTTTCTTTTCGGGAGATAACCAAAATAGTATGCATGTATTTGATTGGTCTTTGTTTGGCAGTATGTCTTCAATTTTGTTTAGGTTCATGCAAAAATGACCAACTCTCCCTCCTGGGTATCTGCTTCCCAGCACTGCACGTTCTTTGTGCCCAAAGTTTCAATTAGTTACTCTTTCCCTTCTGTTTGCCAGTCTAAAATTGACCCCTATTTGTGGTAAAGTACCACATGCTATCACTATGGAAGTGAGACTTTGGGTTCCAATGGCCTAAAATCCCCACGACAGGTTTGGGACACAATAAAGGTCTGACATACTCTGGGTTTCCCCAAAGGACAAGGGACCCTTTGGTTTACATGATAAAAATGAGAGGAGAGAGACTTTCATAGGGTATCTTTTATACTTCCAAAGATATTCAGCCATGATCAATTTGACCACAACAAATCCAACTTCCACAGTGAATCTAAACCACATTTAGCAGTTAACTCACAAGATATATTTAATTAACAAGTTAAATTATATGTGACATTCACAAGATGGATAAGACAAAGGCTTTCTACACATAAACTACACTTGGTTGAAGACAAATGCATTTTAAAATTTAAAAATGTTTTATCACATGCAAAATTTGACATATCAAATGTACAGCTAAACAAAAGTTTTGTCCTTAGAAAAACTATGATGACAAGTCACTGCTGCCTTCTTTAAACAATGAAAAGTTACCTTCATTCTCAAAAGGTGGCAAGATTTGTAGCCCTTACTAAGGGTGTGTAAGGATTTCCACTTAAAATTTTCTATTTTCAGGGGTTTATAACAGCTATAAAAATTCTCTCCAAGCTGAAACTTGGCAAACAAGAACTCAGCATGAGGACATTTTTTTTAAAGCCTAAATTTAAAAACAGTATGTTCATGTACTTTTTTAAGCATAAGAAGACAAAAAGGAGAGAATTTTTGAGGTTTTAGTTGCCTTTTAAAAAAAAATCTGCATTCCTCAGGAACTACTTTGTTTTTAAAAATGGAAATCTGCAGACTATAAATTCAGAGTTTGGCCCTGTTTCTTCATAAATTTTATATAAATTAAAATAATTTAAAATGGAGCCTATCACAAAGGGAAGAAACTCATTGTTCTCAGAAGACTGTTCCCAGAAATAACTATACCGACCATCCCTCCAATATGGATGTGAAAGGTAAATGCATCATTTCTTTTTTTTTTTCCTGAGCTAAAGAAGCTATTTTCATGGGTGAAAAAGTTCAATGAATCACCATCATATTTTTGGTCGGAGAATACATACATACATGTGTACATATATATAATAAATAAATAATTTTATTTATTTGTCATTAATTACCATAGCCTTAGATTTTGGTCAAAATTTAGCTCCCTTGAATTTTGTGTGCATATGTTAAATTCCATAAATACATGCATACAAAAGTAAGGTTATTGTATACCTATGTATACAATACATGATTTATCTTACATATATGTCCTAATAAGGCTGGTCTACTATTGCATTAAACACATCCCAATATATATGAGAATTTTAATTATTATTTCATCTCTCAAAGTATCTAACTACTCTGTCCCAAATGCTGTTATGAGGAATGGGAATGCCACACACAAAAAAATGAATAAGGCCTGGTTCCTGTTTCTAAGATGTGCATAATCTAATTGTGGATCCAGACACAGGAAATGAAAACACTTGTATCCATACCCTTTTACACAAATTCCCTATGAAATATTTTTCAACAAACATGTCCTCCATAGGCCTACTGTCTTTCTTCCATACCTGAGTTTTAGAACACTTAGGTTATGCAACCTTATCACCACAGTCTGGTTTTAGAACACTTTTTATCACCCCAAATCTTTCCCTCACACCCATAGCGATCCTTTTTTTGAAATATGTCAATCCTGCTGACACAGGGGCCGACCCTCCCTTGCTCTTCCCAAAATTCACTCTCCTTCCCTTTCAGAGGTGTCATTTCTGCCTTTGGGACTTTGCTATCAGAGTTTAGAACTCTAAAACCTAAAGTCCATTTTCCCGTGTGATTTTTCTAATTTATTCTCTTTCAATGGCTCTGTCACATGCCACTCTGCAGTCTGATAACCCCCTTCCACAGTCTGACCCATACAGGACCAGCCTTCAGTTCCCTCCCGCTGGCCTGGCGAGCCGGCTTGGTGTTGCTAAGTTATCTAAGCCCCAGAGTGTCTGCAAAAATGCAAGGCTCAAGCCTTAATACTTTCACTGTAGAACCGTGAGCTGAATTAGTTCACAACTGCCACTTACCTCCTACTTATACTAGAAATCGGTTGAAAATAGATACTATCAAGAATTAAACTGAATGGGCAGATCAACATCTGAAGAACCTCAAAACAAGAAAAGGAGGTGAACGTGTTAAAGATAAATCAAAAACAAAAATACTATTTTGATGTAAAAATCAAACACAAAATTAGAGTGAAAATATCATGACCACTTCAAGGATCTTCACTGAAAATACAGCAGTAGGTGTAATTAGTCTTTAAAATTTGCTTTTATTAGATAAAGCATATGTTTAAAATGAATCTCCCTTTCCCTTCTTTCTTATCCCATGGTCTATTCCCATGGTCCAAGCTATTACGATTTTTAATAATTTCATCTATATAGTTAATATTTTTAAAAATTCCTTAAATTATTATGATTATCATTACTTTATATGATTTGAGTTCACCATACTGATGCTATTTCTCATTTGTATACATTATAGTTTAATTCTGCAGTGAACTTTACACACCATAATTCTAAACACATTCCACTTTAGCCTTTCAAATAAAGAGCAAGCACACGAAAAACAGTTGAATAGGAAAAATTACTTCTCAGGCAAGTATAGGAAATGGTTATGGTTCCATTAATATTCTCATGTTCAAATGCATGATGTCTATCATCACAAGATCTTTACACTGTAATGTGTCAATTCCAATATAAGAAAAAGAGGATATATTTTGATGTTTTTTTTTAAATGTTATTCTTGTATGACAAAGAATAGTAGAGCCAAAGGCTAGAAGGAATCTCCAGAGATGGCATACAAGTACATACAAGTACATATTGGATATAATTAAGCTGGTATATATGGGAAATTTGTTGAGGACTTGAGAAAAATGAAGTAACTTTTCCAGGGCCATAGAGTAAGTTGGAGAGAGTCAAGCTAGAATACAAAGACATATCTTCATTGTCCAAACTCTTTACTATTCTATGTTGCCTAAATGACACAAAGATCTTCTTGTTGCCACCCCTGTGACAGACATGTTGTAGAAGTCAAGGAGATCTGACATTCTTAAAGACCAAACTCCTCGTTCAGACTTCCCTGGTGGCACAGTGGTTAAGAATTTGCCTGCCAATGCAGGAGACACAGGTTTGATCCCTGGTCCGGGAATATCTCACATGCCACGGAGCAGCTAAGCTTGTGCGCCACAACTACAGAGCCTGCGTTCTAGGGCCCCCGTGCTGCAACTACTGAGCCTGCATGCTGCAACTACTGAAGCCCTCGCGCCTAGAGTCCATGCTCCGCAACAAGAGAAGCCACCACAATGAGAAGCCCGTGCACTGCAACAAAGACCCAATGCAGCCAAAAAAAAAAAAGACTAAACTCCTCTCTGAGAGTCATTATCCAAATAGATCCAGAAATTTAATGCAGTGACATTAACAAGTTTCGTTTAAAAGTTAGAATTAGCTTACCATTTTATGTGGAAAGAATTTAATAATCTGCAGATTACTCAAATCTGTGCCTTTTGCCATGAAGAATAAATTGAATTAAATGCCAAATACCTTTTTCCTATGACTTTAAATGTAACTAGTTTGGCATGTAGCATTAGTAAACACAGATCAACCCCCTTTTTTAACGTAACTGACCTAAATCAAGATATAATGAATCTTTTAATAAGCTTTAAGTGTTTCATATTCATAATGTATAGAATCACATGCTCTGTAATTATAAGATATTCTAAATGTTGTTTTATCTTCTTTCTTGAATGAAGGACTAGTTTTGATTAGTAAATAAATAAATAAATAAATGTCAAAAGTCATGTGTACCAAGAGAGGCTTTTTCTTTCATATGAACATTAATATGAGGAAATGTCTGTTGCATAGTAATTGTGGGTACAAAAAGCTAAATAACAAAGCAGCTGTTTCACCTTTGATTATGCCTTAAATATCTTTATAAAGTAATGAAAGAGAATATACGTACCTATGCCCATGCTGTCTGTAGTTACCATGTAAAACGGAAGGCCAACATTAGCTGATAGACATTAAAGCTTTCCTGTCAGTTACCACTCATTATTCAACGGGGTAAAACTCAATTTGGGTTCTAAGACCATTGTCTTCTTTTTTTTTTTTTTTAACTTTTGGGTTTATTTATTTATTTATTTATTTATTTATTTATTTATGGCTGTGTTGGGTCTTCGTTTCTGTGCAAGGGCTTTCTCTAGTTGCGGCGAGCGGGGGCCACTCTTCATCGCGGTGCGCGGGCCTCTCACTTTCGCGGCCTCTCTTGTTCCGGAGCACAGGCTCCAGACGCGCAGGCTCAGTAATTGTGGCTCACGGGCCTAGTTGCTCCGCGGCATGTGGGATCTTCCCAGACCAGGGCTCGAACCCATGTCCCCTGCATTGGCTGGCAGATTCTCAACCACTGCGCCACCAGGGAAGCCCCCATTGTCTTCCTTAACTCAGTTTTCTCTGATTCCCTGAAAACTTTCCAAAGTCTTCCCAATGATATTGTGTAGGACAAATAACCTTGGCAAGCATCCTTTAACCCAAGCATACTAGAGCACATCATTAAAAATAACCAGACACACCACTGGTCTCTGAATCTATGCTGACATTCACTAAGTCATTACCAAATGGTACACATAGTGAGGGAAAAGGGAAACACACACAGACACCCATTTATTTTAAATGTGTTAACAATGTTAAGACAAATTTTAAAGAAATATATGGCAGTAGGCATTTTTTAAATATCTGATTACAGAATGAATGAATTTTGCTATAGGTATTGAAATTATTTCAAGCTTTTTTGTTCAGATGCACAAATGAATCTAAAATATCTAGTATTGGATCTTAAATATATGTTTATACTTAACTGTAAATTTTATATTTCACGTAGACCTCTAGTCAGTACTCCTAAGAACATTAAGAAACTGATATTTGATATTTTTATGAAAAGTAAGTTAAAATCTTTGAAAAGACTTGAAAAAGACAAGCTGCCACAAAATTAACATTGGTTTGGATACAGATGATATGTATAAAAAAATAAAGAAACGTTATAATATCTGGAGGCTAAAGGGGAGCAAAATATACCACCCCAAAACATGCCTCTTTAGTATACTGATTACTTTGCACTGGTTATTTTTTAAAAAACAGTAAACACAGCAGAAGCTCTGAAAACTGAGAAGTTACTCTTTTGTAAAAGACATTTACATTTCTAAGAGAAATCTCCATTTATAGGTGTGTCTGCCTATAGGAAGAGAAGAATAACACTAAATCTCTGGAAACTCTTACTAATGGAGAAGGCAAGGACTTGGATCTGCATAACAACCTTAGCCTTCTTTACTGTGCTTTTCCTGGTTTCTCTCAAAACCGGCTCCCCCTTCCCCCTCCCCCCTCCACCCCCACCCCGGACCCAATCCACTCCCCAAACATCTTCTTCTGTCTTTAGCTGGAAATGGTATTTAAAGTGGTGGTTTGGGCCAATCTGGGGAGTTACTCAGTTTTCCTCGGTATCTCCCATGTATACAAGAGGTCTACATGTTATTAAACTTCTGTTTGTTTTTCCCTTGTTAGTCTGTCTTTTATTACAGGGGGGTCTTAGCCAAGAACCTAGAAGGGTAGAGGGAAAATTGTTTTTCCTCTCCTACAACTTCTACCCTGAAATTATTTCCTAACTGCCTTTCTGCTTTCATTCAACTGTTGAAAATTGGATATCCCAAGCTGGAAAAGACACATTAAAGGATTGGTTTAGGAAAACAGGAGGTAAGACTACAATCAGTAGAGCTGACTCAGAGAAAATTCTACTTCAGCACATGTTCTGTTTGTTTCAGTTGCAATAACATGCTTAAGGTATTCACGTTTTAAACAGTTGCTTGCTTTAATCCATTTTTTTTGTCTTTTGTTTTGGGGGGTTGTCTGTTCAATAACCAACTGACCTAAGACCTATCACTTTATAGTAATCCAGTGGCTCTCAATCTGGGGTGATTTTGCCATAAAAGGACATTTGGCAATGTCCGGAGCCATTTTTGAGTGTCACAACTGGGGAGGGAGGGTGTTACTGGCCTCTAGTGGGTAGAGGCCAGGGGTGCTGCTTAAACGTGCTACAATGCCTCTATCTCGCAAAAAAGAATGATCTGGGGCTTCCCTGGTGGTGCAATGTTTAAGAACCCACCTGCCAATGCAGGGGACACGGGTTTGAGCCCTGGTCTGGGAAGATCCCACATGCGGTGGAGCAACTAAGCCCGTGCACCACAACTACTGAGCCTGCACTCTAGAGCCCCATGAGCCACAACTACTGAGCCCATGCGCCACAACTAGTGAAGACTGCGTGCCTAGAGCCCATGCTCCGCAACAAGAGAAGCCACCACAATGAGAAGCCTGTGCACTGCAATGAAGAGTAGCCCCCACTCACCGCAACCAGAGAAAGCCCACCTGCAGCAACGAAGACCCAATGCAACCAAAAATAAATTAATTAATTAATTAAAAAAACAAAAACAAAAAAAACAGAATGATCTGGCCTAAAATGTCAGTAATGCTGCTGTTGAGAACTTAACTTTACTCCAATAGCAAAGAACATGATTGGGGGACTTCCCCGGCAGTCCAGAGGTTAGGTCTCTGCGCTTCCATGGCAGGGGGCACGGGTTCCATCCCTGGTCGGGGAACTAAGATCCCCGCATGCCGCTCCATGTGGCCAAAAAAACCCCCCAAAAAACAAACAACAACAAAAACAAAGAACATGATCAATGATAAATCATGTAGAACAGCATTTAAAAGTTTAATCATTGGTGTCTTGCTAATATCTCAGTAACAATAGTCATTGCAGGGATGACATTATTAATTGCAATTTGCTTGTCCTTTTCACACACATTTTATCATTGGATCCTCACAACAAACTTAGAAGTAAGCAAGGTATATATAATTAGTCCCATTTTCGAGTGCAGAACACTGAGGCTCATCAAGGGGAAAGAGTATGAACAAGGTCATTTGAGACTCAGACTAAAACATTGATATTCTTAATCCCAGTCCAGTGTTCTTTTGACTATATAACATTACATCACGGATTGAAGCAACTTTATAAATATTTTGTAGAATGCCTGAAAAATTAATAGACTCCTACAATTAAAAAAGCAAAGGGTGGGGAAGAACATTCTATTTCATTCTTATCTTTGCAGGAGAAAAGAAGTGGTAAAATAAAATCATTTTCCATAGTCTTTTATATGTACATTCCTAATGCAAGAAGATAATCTGAGACTTTTGCGCTTTTAAACCAAAACCTATGATTGTTCATCTAAATCTAGAACAATCACCTTGTCAAAAACAGGAAAGATTTCCACTTTGATATTTCTAACAAATTGTTTTAAAATATGAAATCTATTTCTTCCTATAAGTTTCAAAGTGCCAGTCTGTACTCAATGATTCTTATTATCATTTAGATAGGTATTCTAATTACTTTCTTATTCAAATCATGCACTTCACTTTTAAAAAGCCCCTGAAAGGCTTTGCATAAACACACACCTTCCCTGGAAGATGCTTGCTTTTTTCTGCCCATAGGAGGAAAGAAGATCAAGGCTCTCAACTTGAGGATCTTTTTCTCACATAATTATGATACAATAGTTGCTACTAAAATGAGGCAGAGTAAAGATGCCAAAGGATGTCACACGGGTTCTGAAGACCTAGTTAGCAAGGACAGCATTAAAACAATAACAATAGGTGTGAGGAGAAGCTTCCAGGACTCAATATATAGAGAAAAAAAGTCAGATAAGTGGTTTGAATTAATGTAATCATATACAAAATATTTTATCTTTCTGCATGAAAGAAAACAACCTTAAACATGTCTGGTATCCGAACTATATTAAAGTTTAATGCTCCAAATTCTGATTTCCAGACCACTTTGGAGAGAAGGGGAACTCAGAGACTTGACAATCTTTCATTCGTTTCAAACCGGGTTCAGTTGACTCCAGACTGTGCTCTTCACCATGACCTCTTTGGCCTCATTGGTTGTTGAACTACTTAGCAGTTACTTCTAGGATTGTTTTGGACACATATTTGTGTTAATTATGATTATTATTTGACTATTTAGTATGACTCCAAGAGAGCATAATAAGACTGAATCCAGTAGAAGCGAAAGGAAATCTCCTATAACATCATTCATACATAACGAATTTTGATTATCCAGGCTAAAGCAAAAATTATTCTCTCTCTTGAAAATGTTACAAAATTCTTGTCATGTGATGAAGTGTTCAAAGATCATATAGACAAAAATGTGAGAGAAAGGGATTAGAGAGGTGGTCAGGAAGATAATTAACACAAATATTATGTTATTTTTCTAGATTTTCATGATAGTTATGGGACTTGTCAACTTTTAAAATTCTGTAATGTGCTGTGATTTCTTTTCTCATTCTAAACAAATATTCATTTTTAGCCTAATTGTGTAGCCATTATTATGAATTATTTTTCTTAAAGGAGGTCCTCTAAATTTTGTAAGCTTTAACTAAGGTCCCACAAAACCGAGATCCACCCTGTGGATGCTAATCTAAATGGAGAAAATTATTAGGGACAGGGGATATATTTGTCGTTAAGTTAAAGAAACAGTATGGCCATCTGAAAAAAAATTAAAAATTAATAGATTAGAAGAGTGATAGTGATATTTTCCCTGTAGTACTTTCTGCCAACTTCAAAGTAAATAATCAGATAGAAACACAAACTTATTTTCTCATAACATCAACAGACACAAATAACTGTTCATACACAGATATAATGTGTAAAGATGTCAGTCATGAATACTATTGACCTTTTGTGATTGCCAAGGTCATGTATGTTATGTGCCACTATGTAGCATTTTCCTAAAAGGCAGGAACCATTTCAATGTACATAGGTACTCGTGTCCACCGAAATCATATGATGAAAAATCCATTAAGATTTCTTTGATGTATTATTTTTACAGTAATATATTTCAACTTTCTCTCCTTGCTATTTTTGTTGTTGTTGTTATTGTCAACTTAAAAGTAGTATTTTCATGGGCACTGAACTTGACAGGAGAAAACCCGAAAAACCAAATGTGTCATGAAAAATAAGTCAAATTTCAGTCATAAAGGCACACACTGTACAAACTATGTAGAAACACATCCTTCAGACGAATGTAACTTCTTAACAATATTCCCAGGGAGGATTTACTCTCATAAATGCTCATTAGAGTGATCCTTTGAACTTAAATTTTTAATTAGCTTTGAAATCCACAATGTAAATTTGAAATATGTTGCCTTTAGAAATCATGTTCCGGTTAAGGGCTTAGAATAAACTAAAATCTAATAAAAAGATTCTCTTTCAACATAATTTATTTAGTGACTCTAAGTCCATTTCGATAAATGATCATTGGTTTAAATAAAAACCTTAAGAGCTGCAATTTAAAAGTATGTGCATTTTGTTCTTTCCAATGTATTTAAATACACACTAGATGTGAAGCTAACAAAAAATACTAAATTATTTGGCTATGAAATCCAGTACACGTAAAAATGTTTTCTGTATTATAACTTTAAATTGAAAAAGCTTTGCCTAACATTGTGCAGACAATTATGATAATGTAAAAAGAATTAAAAACAAAACAAAACAAAAAAGTAAAGGATGTTACTTGAATTATATATTTATTAAAAACATAGATTAAGGAGTAAGGTTCTATGACACTTCTAAAGAAAAGAAGGGTCAATTATAATGAATACAAGGTTTTTCCAAAACTCAGAAATACTAATTATTAAACACAAAAACCTAGAATGCGCTTTTTAAGAAATACCTCTTATAAAATTCCTAACTATACTTTGGCATTTCTAGTTCCCACTTGATTCCATGTAAACTATTCAACTCAGCAAAGGGTTGATCTAGATTCTAGACAGTGATGCATATATATACCTCTTTACTGTCAATGTAATCATGATTGTTTTGCTAATTCATCAACAGAAAAAGGTGGAAACACTTTAAAAAAGCAGCATTAATATATGTCCTGATTGTGATTGGCAGTGTTAATTATACGGGGTTTTTATCCTGTCAGCAGTTTCAAGACGATTATCCTTAAGTTTAAATTCCAGGAATGCTCTGTATACATGCACAGACATACACTTTGTGCACTAGGAGACCAGAAGAAATAGACTAAGGAGCAGGAAAAATCAGGAAGAACGAACACAGGACTGGGTGTTATCCTGACTCATCTCAGATCATGTATCTTCCAACTCTCCTTCCCATAACTAGCCTGTAGATTCTTGATTGTCCGTCAAGCCACCTATGTTGTGTAGACGGTAAGGACAGCCTATTCAGTAGACAAATTTATTGTTTATGGAGGCCTTAAGAAAACTGAAAACCTAATTTTAACATGCACATTTTTAAGCTGACATCTAAAAATTTTTCTCCATTAGCCCTATTATGAAAAATTATCCAAAACTTGGGAATAAGGCAAAAAAAGGAGTAGGCATCATGTTCTTTCAATTACATACAGGGGAATTACTTAAACGCTCACACAAGGATTGTTGAATTATCTAGGGGAATGTACCTGTGTTTGACTTTGCTATTTACTGCTAATTAAAGGCTCAGATTCTGTGAAATTATATGTTAATTTTCTGTCTAAAAGAAAAGATAACCCCAAAGGTTAAGGTTCCATTGTCCTATTGAACACTATTAACTGTCTTGTCCCTAAGTCAGAATGTCATTCCTGAGGGACTATATAACTCACATTCCTCTAATTTTCCTTCAAAGCAGCTTTGCCATCTTACTGGCTCTTTTATTGAGTTAAAAAAAACTTTAACATGTGTTTATCCTATATTTGTACAAGTACGCCATTTTAAACTTTTCTAAAATTATTCTTTGACAGTTTTGGAGATTCCACTGAGATACCTGAGTGCACTCACCTTCCAGAAGTAGTTAAGCAAAGGCACTCTTTTTTTTGGTCCCAGGAGTGAATCCCAAACAACAATAAAACTTTACCTTCAATAGTTCCTTCTTTCTTTTTCTGGTTTTGTTTCTGGTTCTTGGCCAAGTTATTTGATTCTGGTTCTGATGTGCACATAGCAAATAAGTTATTCCCCTTTGGAGATACCAATAACAGGGAATCCTATTACTGACCGTTTGGTGATCTCTAAGTACTGGGGTTCTATTCTCTGTTGGATGTGAGACAACAGAAATTCTGTTTTGTCAGTCTCTTATGTTAATTTGTTTGTGCAAGAACACATTTCATACCATAGAAAATAGAACAAAAATTTCAGATCTCTACCAGTGAGTTTTGTGTTTATTTACTCTTGACCCTTGGCTGAGGTTGAAGAATTGAAGCTGAAAACTCTGTGTTTCTCTGAAAAAGGACTTCATCAATTTGTGTAAATTTATACAATAAATAATTTCCTATATTCAGTGTATATTAACAATTATATGATAACGTCTAAGTTAAATGAGTTGTGTTATTATTGCTTTTGAGAGATGTATAATGACATTCATTCTAATGTTCTCAGATTCTAAGAAAATAAAGAAATTGAACTTCTAAAATTTAAATGAGCTGGTATTTTAAGAAAAAAGTGTAATCCACATAGAATCTGCTAGCTCAGAGTATTTTTATATAAGAATATAAATCCAGGTTTATATAATTGAGGTAGTCTTAGATTACCATGGCTATTGTGATCATTTTGGTTTGAAAATACTACATAACTTTCCCTGATCTTATTGATGGTAAGTGTAATTCAAGCTTACATTTCATTTTATATAAAATTTAGTTTTGTGTCCTCATGAAGAGACCAGTTAATCTGAACTCCTAATTTTTTTTTTTTACAGATTTAAAATATTGCTTTTATTTTTAAAGACTCTAGTTTCATTGCTGTCTTAAATTTAAATGTTAACATTTTCCCAATATTATGTCTAGGATTGTGAAAAATGTAAAGCTGTGTTCAACCAAAGGTTTTTATATCAATAATAATTACATTCTGTAGTTTGTCAGGCTAAACGTAATTGAGTTAATGAGGAATCTTTAGATAACTGGTGAATATCTAAGTAAGATAGGGTATTACTAAACTAATCACCAATCCGTCAAAATTTTAGCATCACTATATCTGAGTCATTTTAATATAGGTATTCATTTTTTGCACTTAACAAAAGTGTAAAATCAATGAATGTGAATGCAGGAGATTGTGTGATGGCATTTGTGAGCTCTGCGAATCTGCTAAAATGATTGTGAATAATAGCCATACCTTATATCTACCTCTTAGCACTCTCTGTGAAACAGAAATTACTTAATCTGGTTAAACATTATAGTTAACATGGGTGATTAAGACTTCATATAAGCAACAGTGACAGAAAAGTCTAACCGTGTAAGCAAGTTGTGGAACATGTTCTTTGTCTACCAAGGGGAAATAATAAAAAAAAGAAAGTAGTTTCCAAAGTGAAGTGTCTGGTTGCTTCATAATATGACCAACTACAATAAAAGATAAAACTTGAGTGTCTGCAATAAGTTGTGTAAGAGTTGAGGGCAGGAAACGTTACTTGAGTTGGTTTAATAATACCAGCAAATAAAGAGCCTGAAAAGATAATAAAATGTGTTAAATTTTGGCAAGTTGATAGACTGACTCATAAAACAGTATAAAACAAAAAGGAGCCTGTGAATCCTTTGCCACTATATATTCTATTGATGCAAAATTAGATCTACTTCTTATCTCTGCTAAAATGATAAACTGGTCTTAGAGCATTTAGTCTGTTCTGAGCAAAGGTTAGTAAAAGGTTATTTTTTACCTTCCATATAATAAACCCAGATATCACAGATTCTGTTCACCAGAATAAGTTTCTATTCTGTGAGCTTTCTTTGGCATGCCCTTGATTCTAAAAGATGTCTGGTTCCTAACAATTATGTTATTTCTATGTTTATTTAGGAATTTGTACTGTCATTTTGGTCAACAGGTAGCCAAGCTACTGTTTCTCAGGCATCTTGGTCCTATCTTAGTCACCCAAAGCTTCTCTGATACCCTTCTTGTTTTACTTTTCAGAGATCAGATCCTATATTCAGGGAGAAAAGAGATTGTCCTCAGAACATCCAACATAGTCCAAAATACTTAAGCTTTACACAGCTTTACACAGCAGAAATATATTAAAAATGTAAAAGACAGGGAAAAGCAGGAAGTTTTAAGGTTTAAAGTGCTCTGCTAAGTCTAAAGAAGCATCCAAGAAGACCAATGCTTGACTTACCCCATGGTTTGGTGTCCAGGGGGTTGTCATAGCCTAGAGAGAGGTATCACGCTAAGATTTTGGATATGTGATGGCTATGCCTTTCTTTTCTAAAGTGATTATAAAAGCATACATACTATCTAGAAACCAGGTCCCTTAAAACTGTCTTTGCAAACCACTTGGAAAGTTGTCCCAAACTCTAATGCAAACTCTAGTTTGAAAGACCACTGATCTATCCCCCAAATCCCATTCTGAATATTAGGATGTCTCTCTAGAGACTAGGGCTTTAACACACGGCAAAGCTAACCTGAAAAAAAAATCACTACCTGAAACAGTATCATAATAATGTTATCTGCTGGTACATGGGTAAGTCTCCAGTTAGGGTTTGGCTGGTAGCTGAGGAGGCTTCATTTCCAGCTCACCAATGAACCACCAGGAATGGTACTCAAATCAGTTGTGAACTGTAATGAATGCCACTAGAAGGTTCAGAAGGTTATTGCTAAACTCAAGATACATAAAAGAATCTTCCATTCTCTTTCTAAAATTATCTTAAGAATGGTCTAGCCTCCATTTTTTTAAAAAAAGAATGCATTTATCAGGACCCTTTATATGACAATATTTTCATAACCAAAAAAACTGTAGGTCGAGGAAATTCCTTTTATTCTAGCTCCTTAAAAAGCTATAAAAATTGAATTTATTGAATCATTACTATGATTAGGTTATTAAAATAATCAGATAAGTGGGTAAAATTTATTTTACCTGCCCATATAGATGTTAAGTACATACATTAAGCCAGGTTGTGGCTTTAAGCGGGCATTTTATTGTCTATTCTTCAGCAATAGCTGGCACTGCTGATAGACTACTGACTTGTTTCATATCACAAAGTTCACATAATCCTAACATTTGTTTTGGTTTTATTTTCTTCACATTTCTAAGAATAAAATTAGAAGAGGCCCATGTCATTTGCATTAGTATCAACTCTTCTCAAATACAAATCTGTACTAAATAAACAATGGATAGAAAGTTCTCAAATAATATAAAGATGGCATTAAAATGTTGGTTACATTAAAAAATGGTGTACAAACGCAATTAAATTAACTAGCACCCAATAACTATCTTAATGTCATCAACAAAATTGTACTGGCTCAGACCAGTGATCAAAGTTGACGACAGCTTTAAGTAACCTTACTACAGAGGTGATAATCCCTTTCTAAAATTTAGAATTTCTCTAACTTTTACACAGATCTCAGTATGGCTTCTAACAAAGGAGTCTTAAGTTCAAACAACTCTGCCCTTTAAAGGTTGTTTTTTTGCCAATATATAGAAGCTCATCTATTAAAGATAAAAATGTATTCGAACTTCTTTGAAAGCATCTGATTCATTTTATCCGAGCATTAAATCTTTCCATTTTACCAGAAATTGAGTGTTCAGGACAATCTTCTGGTTAGGTATTTTGGTGTACTCTGGATTCAATGAAATCAGACCTGTTCTTCTCCCTATGTGCACATGGGGCTGTATACAGTTCAAAATTTTCCCATAAAACATAGAAAGCCTATGAGAGAAAACACTATTAACTTAGTGCCCTACAATTGAATTCAAGTACAATTCTAACTGATTTCTAAACACAGGTACAGTAAGGCTTTGCCCGCATTACTAAGAAACCAGGAAAGCAGAGTCTGTATTCCAACAGGCTCATACAGTGTTCCCCATCCTGGTGTGACGATTATGTTCATAAGCACAGCCCATTTAAAACTGAGGAGAAGATATTTCCTCCTAAAACATGGTGGTTGTGGGATGGAAAATAACAACAGAAACACAATTTATGGGTTTATGGGTATAATAGTAATAACCATTCAGCCTGATTATGTGATAGATTCCTGAAAACTATAGCTTTCATTTTTGTTAACACCTTAGTAACATGGGAAAGTGGGTAGAATCAAAGCTTCTGAAGGAAGAAAAATGATGTAACAGCAATAATTATTCCTTTTATGTTGTCTTCACAGTTATCTTCAAAACTCTGATGCCAAACACACGTGCTATGGATTTTGACCTATTAAGCCAAATACCAGTCATACGTTGCTCAAGATTAAAATGATTCAATTAAATAAATATAACAATAATTTTTAAAACCCAATAATAATTTATTATTTTCATAAATAAATAAGAGAAATTGTGAGAGTAAACCATCGTAAATTGTAACTTACTTCATTTGCGTTTCATAAATACCAACCGTAACATCAGTGAAAGTCACTCATTTATTCAACAAATATGAGACAACTACTATTTGCCATGTTTTACAATTTGTTCTTTAGCCTATTTCAGTTTATTACAATACATTAGTCCATTTTTCCTCAGTTTATTCCTTTATAGTTCAAATTTATGAACAGAAATTATTTTCTTTGTTTTTAGGTATGAAGAATGATTTTCAGAAAAGTTAAGTTTGAAGTTGACTTCAAAGCCATGTCTTTATACCACACTGGGTTAGAGAGTACTGGGAGGGGATAACGTTTGTTTGTTCATTCACAAAATGAATTGAACTCCTGCAATAACCCAGGCACTGTGCTAAGCCCTGGGGCCATAACACACCCAACACAGTCCCTGCCCTCATGGAGTTTATACTCTCCTTTGAATAATAGGGTCTTATTAAGGTATTATTAGAAGAGGTTTTATGCTGGTAAGTGGGTGAGAAGGGAGAAAACAAAGATACAATCAAGGGATATAATTGATGCAGCAAAATCTCAGAGAAGGCAGGAAAAGAAAGATCAAATGGTATAACGGGAAGGAAGAACCTTCAATATTTTAATTACATTTAACTACATGATACAAATATCACAGGTGTTACATAGATCATCAGTGCTTTGTTTCTAAAAGATGATTAAAAGATTGTGAAACGTGTATTAGTCTGAGACTACTTGAGATTAGGTCTTATAAACCTACCATATTGTTTTGAGATCAAAGTATTTGATGAATTGAATAGCATGGACACATAATAGAAACAGCGGTAATAGAGATTAATTTTCTAGAGCTGTGATCTCCAGTATGGTAGCCACTAGCCATATGCGGCTGTTCAAATTTAAAATAATTAAAACGAAATATAATTAAAGATTCCATTCGGTGTGATAGACATATGTGACTAGTGGTTATCGTATTTGGACAGCACAGATTCTAGAAAATTTCCAACATCACAGAAAATTCTATTGGAGAGGAGAGATAGAGAGCGTAAAGGTACTGAAATTTAGAGGGGTTTATAGGAGTGTAAATCAAAATAGGGCTTCATTTGTTTGATATGACTAACAGATAAAACTTAAAAAATGACAACAATGACAATTGTCTATTAAGCAAGTCTTTTACCTAAAATAGTTATGGTGAGACTGACAGAGTAAACAGTGAGAAATCATGTAGGGTAGGAAACCAACTGCAAAGACTTGACAATACCAGGTTAAATCAGGCTAAAATGGAAACATGTATAATACTCAAGAAATTTCTGGGTCATTTAGTTTATAATGGTAATGCTATAATGGACTCTATTTGGGTCTGTTTTTCTATAACCTGAAGATGTTTGAACTAGTAGGTAACGCAGAAATAAAGCACCAGTGTTATTACCTTCCAACGGCCTAAATCTCTTTTCCCTTTGTTCTCTTTTCCAGCAATACACTACTTCTATAATTTGGACAAAGACAAAAAAGTTAAAAGGGGGTTAATAGAATTAGTTTGGAGAGAGTGCAGAGAGAGGAGACAGTCCGGGCTAAGTACTAGAAATTTAAAAATAATGAAATCACAATTAAAAATCACAAATGCACGCCTCACTTAAGAGAAGGCAATAAACTATGTGCTAAAGACAAAACATTAGTTCTAGTACATTAGAAAAGGAATCCCCAGCTTGCCCTGCCTTAAATTATGTGGCAAAGAACCAGACTATTTGTTTCTACTAGCAATAAATTAGCCAGTCACATAAGGATTAATTGCAAAACTGACCCTTGAAACACTGCCCAGTAGCCCAATTTTGAACAATAATTCAAATTTGGTCTTCTACCAAGGAATTTTTAGTAAAGAGAATCTGAATGGTTTAATTCATAGCAGAGAGATATTGATGTGAGGCTTCCTGTTACAAATTTTTCTCAGCTACCTACCTACACTCCAAAGTGTGTATATTATGTATTTCTCTCAAGGGTCCAGCACCCTTTGGGAACATAAGAAGACTGCATTTTGTATCCAAGTATTCCAGGGGATATCAAGTTTCATAAGAAATTTGAATTTTCATTACTTGTGGATTCAAGAGTTTGATGAGAAGGTGTTGATTATGTAAGTGATGTAAACAGAGATTTCAACCCTCAGCCATATTTTTTTCGTTCTGACTTCAGCCTCCTTTTTAATTTTTAGCAGTCACTTAAATCCTTATTCTCTAATCTCTAGTCTCCTAAGGAAATGTGTGCTCTGCATGAGAATGACATCATTTAGGTAAGTATATCACCATCTATTTTTCAGATAGACAAAATTATACTTCATGCAGAAGGTGAAATAATTTAACCCCAAATGTGTGAAGCTTTGTTCACCACTGAATCAGAAAAATGAATGTTTAAGGATCATACTTTTTCTGACAATCTAACCAATTAATGCATTCAATCTCCCCACATCTTTCATGCTGAGTTCCTATATAAAAAAAAAAAAAAAAAGGAAGAAAGAAAGAAAGAAAAATTCAGTGGCAGGCTTGGAACAAAGAGAATAAAAGAAGTTATAATTGTACTCCTTCACTTCGTTTCTAATACACTAATGGGCAATTTATAATAAAACTGAAACTATATGAGGTAAAGGTCCCTTTGACTAGCCAATTATACCTACCTTCACTTGAAAATGGTCCTGAGGAGAAAAGTCAACTTAAAAAAAAATGCAGTTAACAGATGAGGAGATATTTACCTCCGCAAATGTTCAAGATAATTGAGCATTAATAAAAAGAAGCCATTCTGGTATTCTATTTCAGCTGACATTACCTTCTTTGAGCTAAGAGAGTTGAGATAAACTGTTCCCTCTACATAAAAATCAAATGGTCACTGTTATCCATTCTCAAAGTGTCAGAATCTGACTAAGGCATCCAAAGTTAGAGCCTTCCTATTCCTTTACCAGGAAATAAGGACAATTTTGTTTCCAGCCATCTTGAATTTCGATGGATAGATAAAGCTGGAAAAATCAAAACATAAATAATTACTTGTTGGTAGACCCCCAAAACCATAGTTTGAAATATGTCTGATCTTCTTCTTACTCATCTTCTCTCTGCTTTTAGCATTAAGAAGCAATCTTTGGGGAAAAAAGTAAATAAATAACCCAAACAGACAACATAAAAGACAACTATGTCCTTTTACAGGAAAGTAAAACTCAAAACTAACTCTTTACTAAGCATGATAACTTGTAAGCTGGGAAATTCAAGTGACAAAAGTTGTTACACTAATCTTTTGTTAAGTAACTATAAGCCTAATGCATATCTCTTTATAATAGGGAATTGATTACAATAATAACTAACATGCCTTGAACACTTAGCCTCACCAGACACTGCATTAAAGTGAGTTTTATACACGTTCTCTCAATCCTCACAATACTTAGAGAGTAAAGCCCTTCCATAGCCAGGGAGGAAGGGTGTCAGGATTACAACCAAGAAAGTCTGACTCCATAACGACACAAAAGCAAAACTGACTTTCATTTTTAAATGATAATAAAGATTCAAACACTCTTGATCTCACTTTAATATTTGGATGATACATTCACATGACACTTTCAACTTCAATGACGATTATTAATCCAGCTACTGTCCTCAGAATGGTGCTAAAATCCTAGGGGGATAAATGATAAGTAAAGAACAAAATTCAAAACTAACAAACACAGCGGGGCTTCCCTGGTGGTGCAGTGGTTAAGAATCCGCCTGCCAATGCAGGGGACACGGGTTCGAGCCCTGGTCGGGGAATATCCCACATGTCGTGGAGCAATTAAGCCCGTGCACCACAACTGCTGAGCCTGTGCTCCAGAGCCTGCGAGCCGCAACTACTGAAGCCTGCTCGCCTAGAGCCCGTGCTCCACAACAAGAGAAGCCACCGCAATGAGAAGCCCGCGCACCTCAACGAAGAGTAGCCCCCGCTCGCCGCAACTAGAGAAAGCCCGTGCGCAGCAACAAAGACCCAACGCAGCCAAAAATAAAAAAGCAAACAAACAAAAAAAACACCAAAACTAAGCCAGTGGATAAACAGTGGTCTAGCTAATAGGTAGGTCTTCAACCACTAATCACTTTAACTCTTATAAAAGTCAACTAGAGCTTTATATCTAATACTATTCAAATGTGGATATGATACAACATGTAGTATATAAAGGTGATGTAATGAGTTATTTATTTATAAATCTTGTAGAAGCTATTTCAAAATAGGATTTGAATGAAATTAGAATGGAATCACATAACAGAGCAGTTAAATATTATGAGCACAAATCAACATACAGAATGATGACAGTTAACAATCAAATGCAAAGAAGTGGAATTAAGAACAATATCACTGGAGACAGTGGGTTATATCACTCAGGAAGCGATGCTAGGAAGGAGATGAATAAGAACCAGGTTGGGGCAGTGACAGAGGGAATAAATGGAAATGGATATGAACACAGGCAGACAGAAGACATATTGGCCAACTGGCTTTAAGGCAAGAATAAAAGAAAACTGAACTTTCTAGCAGGGAAAGCACAGAAATGGTGTACATGAGAGGGGTCGGTGAGCAAATATGTGAAATCTAAGAGTACACTTTCAAACACCTATGCAAAGTTTTACTGTGGCTTTAAATAACCTGCTCTGAGTAAAATTTTAAAATAACAATTGCATATACAACATGTACATTGAAAATTACACATATATATATTTGCATTAAAACTGTCCCCATATTTTTATAGTAATTTAAAGACATGGTCTGGAAATTGGTGAGGAAGAGATGTCTTAAGCATTTAACTTATTCGGAAGAAAATAAGTGCCTTTTTAGGACACCTTCATGCAGTAAACATCTACAACTAACTCTGCTGAATAAGAATAGAAAGCTTATCCTGCAGAAAGATTTCACACCAATTTTGTACCACATTCATGAGGGAGTGGAGCCATCCACAAGGTGTTCCCACAGCATGAAATCTGTATTACAGAAAGTCTTTGGTGTATTTATTTTGTGCAAACAGTACCCATGATGTTGACCAGGACAATAGAAAATCAGAGATCAATGCCAGGTAGTTACTTGATAACACTAGTTTTCAGCATCTGGTAAACCAGCTTGTGGAAAGCACAGGTCCTCAATATGCACAAGATACAAAGCACACAAAAACAGACATCTAACAGCAACTGGCAGGGTAATATAAAGGTGTTCTGTATATAGAAGATCTTTGAAAAATTATTGGGTTGGCCAAAAAGTTCGTTCGAGCTTTTCCGTAAGACATTATGGAAAAACCTGAACTTTTTGGCCAACCCAATAAATCAGCATAAATACTTAAATGAGCATTCAAACCTATGAGCGCTGGCGTAATGAAAGAATAACATAAGGAAAAGCTGAGATTGCTTACCTGGTTCCTATAGTTTCCTCCTAATCTGGAAACATCAATGGTAAAGAAGAAAAAAATTCCTCATGTTTTAGTTTTTGAAGGCTTCTTTTTTGAATAAATTTCATAATCTGACCATTTTCTGTCATTAATTATTCTCTGAAAACCTGACTTTTAATGCCATCATAATATTCTATCACAAAGAATATATCAACATTTATTTTACCTGACTTTGTTTTTACATATTTTCTAAAGATTGTGACATATATCAGCAAGTGTCAACTCCACTTTTAGTACTATGCTGGATATTTTAGAGGAGATAGAGGAATTAAAGATAAAATCCAGCCATGGTAGAACATGCAGTCTGCTTGGGAAAAATTAGGCATGAATAACCCAGGGAGTTGGTATAGAAAGAGCATTTAACCAATATGAGGAGATAAGCCAGTTGTGTGGTCCTTGGTAAGTAGGAAGAAAACTGGAATGATCGTGCTTATCACACTTGGATACATGTGCATATCAATGTGAAAACATAAAGTAATATCAAGATAAAGGCAGTAACTACGTGAGAAACATAACCCCTTTATTAAGCATGCCTATTGCCCTAAAGAATACGTAATTAATTTTCATATGAAAACATATAGGTGCTTAAAGAACTTCTGGTTGAGTGATTTTATGAATTAGCAAAAGATAGTCACTAAAAGAAAGGCAGAGAAGGAAACAATCATGTAGATTGAAATAGAGAAGTTTTCTTGAGGACATTAGACTGTCTAGTTCCTAACTTACTACCGATATTAAACTAATACCAAAGTATTCTTGTAACCAAAGATGTTTGTAAGTAGAGCCACCTGACAGACTAGCCAGTTTAAGTAACGTGTTGATGACATAGGCCTGGCTGAACCCATTAGCTATGATACTAAACTTTCAGGAAACTTTCAGCTCCAGACATCTCTCGAAATGAGAGAGGCTGGAAACTGAAGGGAAAAACCAAAAACCCAAACAATTTCAGAGCAAAATGTTAATAAGATAGGGGATAATTTAATATATTTTTATGCATATGTAAATGCATTGGTAGAAAGGAAGACTGAAAAGGAAGGACTGATGAAAGAGTCAGGAGAGAACAGATCAATGGAATTAAAGAGCTAGGTTAGAAAGAAGCGGGAGAGCGCCTCTTCCTATAAGGATGAGATGAAGCTCCAGAAGCTCTTATAATAAAACAGCAGCAATTATTTACAAAAAAATGAGAAAGTTTGGAATGGATACCTGAGATGGGTAGAATAAAGAGAAGACCCTCATTTGTGAAGAAGATCGTAGGCAATCAAATAAAGACCAGTATAAGAACTGTAAATACACATGGAGGCCCAGCAAGGGATAAAGAGCGTGAAAACATCTGATGGGGCTTCCCTGGTGGCGCAGTGGTTGAGAATCTGCCTGCTAATGCAGGGGACACGGGTTCGAGCCCTGGTCTGGGAAGATCCCACATGCCACGGAGCAGCTGGGCCCGTGAGCCACAATTGCTGAGCCTGCGCGTCTGGAGCCTGTGCCCCGCGACGGGAGGGGCCGCGATAGAGAAAGGCCCGCGCACCGCGATGAAGAGCGGTCCCCGCACCGCGATGAAGAGTGGCCCCCGCTTGCCGCAACTGGAGAAAGCCCTCGCACGAACCGAAGACCCAACACAGCCAAAAATAAATAAATAAATAAATAAATAAATAAGAAAATCCTTTAAAAAAAAACAAAAAAAAACATCTGATGATGCAGAGATTGGGCATCCTTTCAGAAAGACTGAGAAAGCTGATCAGGTCAAAGAAAGAATGGGACGATGTGGTCAAAGACTGGGGTTTTTGAGTTCTTGGTCTTAAGGGGATGTCTTTGTACAGAATGATGAAATCTGAGGTATTGCATGCCTGCAAAAAGCTGAAGAGAAAGGAGTGTAAAGGTTACTGACACTGAAGAGGTTGACCTTTTCAGAGAAAAAAATATTGGAAGAGTCACAAAGTATACAAAATAATCCACAGATTAGATAATCAGATCCTGGATAGTACATGTTTGAACCATGACTTTCTTTTGAAATTAGCTACAATTGACCCAATATTTCTAAAACAAGCCTATACGGTCTAGGAAGGAGGTGGAATTGAAATTGGAGTGTAATTTTTACAATTTATGGTAACGATACACCAAATACTTTTACTGATAAAAACTATAAATCAGAGAATAGATGAAGAAGCTACAACCCAAAGACAGGCTTTTCAAGCATTTTCCAGTGCAATAAATTCTACAAACATAGACTGAGAGACTACTTTAGTCAAGCACTAAGCTTGGCATCAGGAACATATGGATAGAGCATAGCCCCTGTCTTAAAAGCTCAGGGTCTAGAAGGGTGACAGAGCTGTAAACAACTAGTGACAATATGGTGCAATTTTAGAATTATCAGTAAGGTCCGTAGGCAGAACTATTACCTAACAGTAGGACCAGAGAAAGCTTCCCCTTGGAGGTGAACGGTTGGGCTGAGTTCTGAAGCATGAATATGATCATACCGCCACCATTCAGAATACAGGCACAGTGTGTTAATTATCTTAGTATCCTTGGCCACGCAAAAAGGCTTAAAATTTTTGATTAGTAAATGAGTTCATCTCACTGGGCTGCAAAACATGAAAGGGGGGATTTCAGGAGATAAGCTGCATGAGAAGAGAGTGGCCAGCCCATGAAGGGGTTTGTATGCCATGTCGATAAGAAGGCAGTGAATGGCTTTCAGCAAGAGCAAAACAGGATCATGATCCGATTTCATAAAGATTATTCTTGTTGGCAGAGTGGAGGATGGATTACAGAGAGCGAACCCAAAGGCAAGAAGAGAAGCTCACCAGTTGTGAAAGTTGAGAAAAGAGAACAAGGTCTAAAGTAAAGAAGTGGATGAGAAGACACATTAGTGATTGATTGGATGTGAGATGTGAGTAAAGATAAAGAAAAAAGGTGAGGAGTTCTAAGTTTTCTGCACTCTAATTATACTGGATGATCCAGATTTTTATATTGCAGCAACAGTGGTGAACGCTGGGATTTGAGAGTAAATTCTAGCTTGATAAAACTTTTAGCAGCTTGTTAATGGTTCAGAGATGAAAGATTCACAGCCTTAAGCTGTAAGGTTATCTGCTAGGTTGTCCAGTATACTCTTAAGATTATACCTTCCCTGTACCGTTCCACCCCATTGTGAACACATCAGTGGAAAATGAGCACCAATATTTGAAATGTTGTCAATGATTAAAATCCATCTATAATGTCACACATGGAGTACCTGTATGAAAGCTTTGACACTGAACAGGACCAAATTTTAAGGGCCCCGTTTCCTATATCTAACTTGTCTTTTTTGAAAACAGTTTCCAAAAGACAGTGAATAAGTTAAAATATTTTAAGTGTTCAGTTGTCACAAGGATATAATGCTTACATAATTAGAATTAAAAGCATAAGGGTTTCCTACAAACTATGCATGTATTTTTTTCCTAGCTAGCAAAAGTAGTTACATTATTTTGTCAATTTAAAATTTTCATTTTAAATTCCCTCTGAACATGGTATCTTAGCTCAGGCTGCCATAAAAAATACCATAAACTGGGTGGTTTAAACAACAGAAATTTATTTTCTCACAGTTCCGGAGGTTGGAAAATCGAAAATCAAAGATTCAGCAGAGTTCAGTTTCTGGTGAGGGCTCTCTCCCTCGCTTGTAGACAGTTGCCCTCTTGCTCTGTGCTAACATGACCTCTCCTTTGTACATACCCACGTAGAGCAAAAGCAAGCTCTCTGGTGTCTCTTCCTGTAAGAGCACTAATCCCTTTAGACCAAGGTCTCACCCACAAGACCACATCTAACCTTAATTACTTCCCAAAATCCCCTAAATACCATCACATGGTTGGGGAGGTGGGAGGTTAGAACTTCAACATATGAATTTAGGCAGGACATAAACATTTAGTCCACAACATATGGCAAAAGACTTCTGAAGATAAAAACATTTTCCACACATGTAAAGGGAAAAAAGACAATGCCCCAAAACTCAATCCCTTTCTTGCCCTTTTTCTTTTCTAAAGATCAAGGTATCTTAAGTAAATCAACAACAATGATTTCAGAAAGTGTTAAAGACATATGATACTAACTGACATGAATTGAATCTGGAGGGAGAAACATGGAGAAATAAACTGCATTATACATTCCTTTCTTTTTCAATTACCAGTTCAAATAATTATTTAGGTAAAACAGAAATACTCTTTATAAAGTTAAAAATTCACTAGGAACTTCCCCTGCTGCCGCCCCAAAAATGTCAGGTTTTAAAAGGTGAAAAAAAAAAGATAAAAAATGTAATATCTAGAGTAAAAAGTTATTCACACATCAGAGTCAAGACTTTTGATTCACCTGCTTTAGATATCAGATAAAATTAGTGCTTCAGCTCACTGTAAATGTTAATTGTTATCAAAAAAAATTTCAGAGTATTATAATCTGAGTAATATTTCAAACCCCAAAATTTCACATTTCAATTTGGGTGATGATTACATTGCCCACTATGACACAAATAGATACATATAGTCAAGAATTCTACCATTTCTCGTCATAACAGAATTTCTTAAAATTAAATTCTAAAAGAGTAAGATTAGATGATTCTTACTCAAATATGAAATTACTGAGGTAACTAAGGTAAAGTACTAAGGTATCTGTTTCTGAAATCACTCAAATGCATACAGGGACACGATACAGGAAAAGGCTAATATTTATAATAATGCAGTTCACTGAACCCTAAACTATTTTTTTTTAAATTTTATTTATTTATTTATTTATTTATTTATTTATTTATTTATTTATTTATTTATTTTTGGCTGTGTTGGGTCTTCGTTTCTGTGCGAGGGCTTTCTCTAGTTGTGGCAAGCGGGGGCCACTCCTCATCGCGGTGCGCGGGCCTCTCACCATCGTGGCCTCTCCTGCTGTGGAGCACAGGCTCCAGAACCCTAAACTTTTAAGGCATATTTAAAAAATTAACCTAGGGTACCATAAAATAGTATTTCACAGGATTATAAAATATTATTTACATAATTTCAAACTACTCCTCATTTTCACCAATACATTTTTTTGTGTGTTCATATTTTATTTCTTTATTTTAATTAATATAAAAGCCAGTATGAACTCAAATGGCTAGTTTGCCAATCTGGTCACCAATATAATCCAAATTGATTCTTAACATGATTAAACCCTGCATTTTATTGTAATGTTTAGAAGTTAAGTGAGCGCTTCCTAAACATAGCTGAAGTTTCTTTCCATCTCATTGGTGAGAAATAGATGTACTTTAATGTTTTCATCATTTTAAATATATTAACACGAATTCAAAGATCTGAATTTTACATTGTGAAGGGCTTTCCTTTAAAATCTATTAAAATAAAATTATAAATTGCCTTAGGAGAAAAGTCAATTTGTTTTGACACGTTAGCAAAAAAGTTTCCATACCACATCATACAGCATGAATAAAATGTTATTACAGTGCTACAGAGAGAGCTCACACATATTTGATTTTCCCCCATCTCCTCCTTCTCATTAGACAAATGAAGGTTGTTTTAAATTTTCTATTAGATGACTCCTTAAAAATAAAATCATTTCTTAAAGAGAAAGGGCCAGATATAATTTTAAATCAACTCGGAAGCTAACTTCAAACACCTAAGTTCCTCCACTCCATAAGTCTTTTACATGTAGCTTAGTTTTTCTTTTTATAAGAACTTATCCAAGAAATGCCTTTGGAAATGTTCATAGTTATGACTCATTTTGTTTACTATATTGTGCTAAATAAAATGTGTTCTCCGAATTATACATGTAAATGTTTGAGAATGGGAATCAAATCTTGTTAAACACAAGCAGTCAAAAATTTCAAAATCAACTCTTGCCTACTGAGGACTATACAGAAATCCCATTAACAATCACAAAAACTCAATAAAGCTAAGAAATTCAATCATATATAAAAAGCCATCAGGGGGCTTCCCTGGTGGCGCAGTGGTTGAGGGTCTGCCTGCCAATGCAGGGGACATGGGTTCGAGCCCTGGTCTGGGAAGATCCCACATGCCGCGGAGCAACTGGGCCCGTGAGCCACAATTACTGAGCTTGCGCGTCTGGAGCCTGTGCTCCGCAACAAAGAGAGGCCGCGATAGTGAGAGGCCCGCGCACCGCGATGAAGAGTGGCCCCCGCTTGCCGCAACTAGAGAAAGCCCTCGCACAGAAACGAAGACCCAACACAGCCATAAATAAATAAATAAATAAATAAATAAATAAATAAATAAATAAATAAATAAATAAATAAATGAATGAATGAAAAAAAAAAATTAAAAAAAAAAAAAAAGCCATCAGGGAATAAAAACAACTTTTGCCTCCCAAACTCTTAAGTAAGTCTAAGTAGGTCAACTACTTATGGGTATTTAAAACCCATATTTATTTATTATAAAAAATTATTCTCTGATCGCCATGCTTTGGGACTCCAAATTAAGTCTCTATGAAACAGACACATCTTATGACTTCAAAAAGATTTTTTTAACATAGGTGAAAATATGTCCGTAAGATATTAAGATATAATCCAGAAAACCCAATCATGTAAAATTTTTATTTATTCACCGTTTAAACAAAAGGTCCAGGCTTTGTTGAAACTGACAGGTAACTGAGCTGGATGGACTTCAAGTAACTTAAAAACCGGACAGCCGATCATCCTTGCTTCTAATTTGCTCTTGGTTTAATCTTACTCACATTTCACAAAGCTAACACTTATCCTCCAGTGTTCTACTAATTGCTTGGTGCTATGTTGACTACTGGGAATGAACCACAAGATACATCACTGTAAACTGCAGGGAGTGCTTCAGCGATCAGGAGGTTAAAAACTCCCCATTAGCAGAAAGGGAGAATTCTTTACTAACTCACTGGTACAAATTATTTCCAGGTGGCGATAATTATCACTTGCAGTGTGTGATATTCCTGACTTTGCATCTAAATTTATACTTGACAAGTTAAACTTTTCATCCTGTGCATTTTCCCGTAATCTCTCAAAGGCCAAAAACAAGGATACATGGATTAGTGATGGGTGAAACCAATTCCACCCAAAATGGCAACACTTAATTACAAGCCTTGTTGTTTATAATTAACTATGTAAATCACTAACTTGAAAGTTTCTTTTCAAAGTATTTAAAACCAACTCTTTTCCCAGGGGGAT
Source organism: Balaenoptera acutorostrata (assembly GCF_949987535.1). NCBI lineage: Eukaryota > Metazoa > Chordata > Mammalia > Artiodactyla > Balaenopteridae > Balaenoptera > Balaenoptera acutorostrata. The sequence continues at coordinate 23,217,809 of NC_080080.1, read as the reverse complement.
TTAATACTGTATATTATTACACAGTTAAGTATTATTTTGTTTGTTCTATGAACAAGATGTGCAAATGACACATTTTATAGACTGTCTTGCCAGCAAATTTGGGAAATGTTCATGAATTGCATTAGTATTGCCATTTTGTACTTCTCAGTATTTCAGGCCTTTCTTTGCCATAAATACATATAAGTATGTGTGTGTGGATATATATATTCAATATATACATATATATATGAAATCATAAGGAAGATAATGCAATTACCTAAATGACCATGAGGAAGTAATGTTTAAGAGTGGAAGCAAGTGTCAAATTCTCCACAATTTCAGAAAACAAAAAAGTGAGCTTCCAAATATTTCTTCTGAGATGCATTCATTTTTCTGCAAGCAATACTTAGAATCAGAAAACATTTACAGAGAACATACTACGTGCCAGATAACATATGCCTTGTAATATTCTAATTTAATCATTTCTATCCATAAGTATTAAAAATACTGAAAGGCAGGAATAATAACTCCTATTTTACAGATGATTAATCCAAAGTAACCTGTTTATGGCCACTGAGCTAGTAAGAGACAGACCTATAGTTCTGACTCAGTTCTTCTAAATTGAAGCTTTTGTTTTTTTCAACCAATCTTGGCAACACAAAATCAAAAAAGTAAAGCATTCACTTACCATGAAGATCTGCATCAAAGGAAACCACAAGGAAAAAAATAATGCACATACTCAAAATTCTAGATGCCTATAAATATCACATCGCGTTAAAACTGAGTCAACTAAAAGTAAGTATGTAAAAACAATTCTCTAGTTTTTGATTTCTTGCTGCATTTAGCTGAAATTTACTGATGGCCTATACTGTCTCAGATACTAGAAATAGAAGGAAAAGGAATCAAAGTATCCTTCCTCACTCCATTGCGGGAGATGCATCAGCAAAGAGCTGTCCATAACATAGCACAACAGGTTCACTGGAAAGGTATCAACAATGGTTACAATGAAAGGTAAGGGGATCAGGATCGAGCTCACTCTAATTTCCAATCTAGAGCTCCAAAAATCTCTCTGGATTTTTTAGCTTCGATTATCCAATTTTTGCCACCACTTCCAAATCCTTATGTCTAATCCCAACCTCTTCCAGTTTCTCATTTTCCTGGATAATTCATCCCATCTCAACTATCCATCGTCTAGTATCTGAAAACCTGCTCCTAAGAATCACATTTCTCTCACTCTTCAAAGTTTGTGCAAATTATTTTTCGGTTGAATGAGAATTGGGTACCGTTTGGCAAGAGAAGCCTTCAAATTCCACACACCACCTCTTGACTGCAGTATGTTTGTTCTGTTTTTCAGACTGCCGATCTCCCTTCATCTCTCAGAATCTAGAATTTATCATCTGTCTCTTGGATTACAAACTCCATCAGGGAGGAAATACTAACATCTTTAAGTTTTTGTACAAAATAGCAAAACGGCATAATGGACACTCTAATCAATACTAATATTCTAAAATACACAAATGTTATAGTCAAAGCAGAATATTATACTAGTGAGAAAGTATATAATTTGTAAGAAAATGTAGTAAATATCAAGGGATGTTTAAAAATCAGTACTATTATAAAGCTAAGTCCACTCAAAACAACCAACTGATGACTGGTGATTTTACACACATGAAGTAAAGAAGACCAGTGAGTAACATTTCTTGATCTTCATCACTGTAGAAGTCACCTCACCAGCTGACAGAACAGTACAATTGAAAAAGTCAGTTGAAGTGGGGAATCATTAAAAAGTGCCATATATAGTATTATTTTTTATTTTAATCAGTTATCATATTATTCAATTAAACCATCTGTCATATGTTAAAACACATAAAATATATTTTTTGCCCATCTTTGCATTAGATACCAAGTTGTCTTTCTTACATAAGCCCATGCACAAATGGATCCTCTAAGATTTCTGAATGCTTACGATCTTTTCCCTAATCTTTTATAATGATCTCATCCACACTTAATTTGATACTTCAAGTGATACACTTTATTAAATCTTTCTAAAGTATTCATTTTTGCAGTCATGGAAGAACTTGCTTTTCATTTCAGATGTCATAACTTTATATACTTTTTAATGTATTTATGTGAATATAATAATAAGTTTAAATGCCATAACAGGCTTGGAACAATCCCCACAGACTCTTGGTAGACACACAAGTCAACTAGTAGTTCCAGAAGTGTCTACAGATTACATTACTGAATACCGTCTACTATCTGGAGGCCCTCAGCATGCTGCGGCCATCAGAGGATGCATTTTACAAGAGGATCCAGGGAGCACTAGTTAAATGGAGATGGGTTAAGAGGGTTTCTACTGTACTTTCTTAACATCCATCTTTCTTTATCATCATAGTGCAAAATTTTCAACTTCACCTTCACTCAATACACATTAATGCTTTCACTAGGCACCATTAAAAACAAAAAGTTATAATAATCTTTATTCTAGTGTACCCAATTTTCATAGCTTATGCCAAGGCAGTAGAACCATTTCGCACTGCCCAGCTAAAATGTAACCTCTTTATGTAGACCCACTTCCAAAGTTACATGCACAATTCATTTGTGTTTTAAGATGAAAACTCAACAGCTAGAAAAATTAAATAAGTACAGAGGTCAAGCATTCCACTTGAAAACACTACACTGTCTAGCTCTGACAGATACCTAGGTTGCCTCATACCCCAAAGCCAATCTTGATTAAGCAGCATTCAGTTTCAGGTTCCTCATTTGTAAAATGAGAGATAAGACTAAGAATCCACTCATCCTTGATACATTTTATGATTCTGATACAGATTTTTTTAAGGACCATATTCCATTTTAAGATATAGCTGACACATTATAGCTAAAATTCTGGACTGTAACATAATATTAAGTGAGCTGTCAGGCATAAACTGTGCCAGAACCCCTTCTATCCACACACAGCAGGGCCCAGCATGAGTAGCACTGTACTGAATTACACCAATATGAACAGTTAGAGGTCAGAGAAGCCACACAGAGCCCTGCAAAAGCCAACAATGCAACTTAATGTTCTTTCCATGTCCAGAACAATTCTCCATGCAGCTTCTGCAAAAGAGATTAATGGTGATAGTAGCAGCTAGTGGAGGAGAAATGCACGATATGGAAGCCCAGCCAATATTCCATTTGTAATTTGTCACATCTCAGCACAACAAGACTACTGCAATTTACGATGTTGGCAATTTACAATTCAAATGAATGCTCTGATTTTTCAAAGAATGGACTGTGTACACATCAGTCAGGATGACACAAAAATGTCCGGTCAGGTTCATTTTAAATGCATGTTTTATTTGATACTGTTAACTAATCACTATCATTACTTTTACTGTTTACGGATGCAATATTTATTAGACAAAATGTAATTTGGAATCCTTTCTTGCACCCAAACCTAATTCATTTCCTGACTTTCCGAAATATTTATATCCTGATTAGACATATTAGGTCTTTAAAGCTGTTATACTAAGATGATTTATTTATTTCTGGGGCAGTGTTAAAAAAACTACTCTCTAAGAGGAAAACTGAAAAGGAAAACACCACACAGAGTCCCTTCAGGACTTAAAAAAAACAAAAAAAAGAAAAGATGAGAAGATGGGGAGGAAGAGAGAGGAGGCCTAATTTAGGGCTAAGGAAGGGGATTTAGGCACCAGCCACTCCTGCATTTGCATCCTGGTTTTAGATCCTGACTTCCCACTATGGCCAATGGCAAGACTCTTAACTTGCTTGCATCGATTTTCACATCTGTCAAATGGGGATGATGATACTTACCCACCTCACAGGCATGTTGTGAGAACTAATTAGTGCTTAGTGAAATTAGTGAAATGCTTTGAAATTAGTGAAATGCTTTGAAGATGAAACAGGCTATATAAATAATATTATTATTACAAGAGAACTGTCAAACGCTGTAATTAAACAATTTTCAGTCTCACAATATGACCTACTCCAAAATGATCATAGTTCCACAAGGAGAAACACCAGCTCTAGCTTTCTCTTGTCAATTTACTGAACAAAAACCAGGAACAAAACCTATGCCTTTTATTTATTACTTGCAAAAAGCAGAGAATCCATACTCTCCAAAAGCTTGACATAAACAATTTCATGAAGTCATTATATAGCAGTTTTTTTTTCTAGCTACATTTTTTTTTTAATATAAATTTATTTACTTTTGGCTGCATTAGGTCTTTGTTGCGGTGCGCGGGCTTCTCATTGCGGTGGCCTCTCTTGCTGTGGAGCACGGGCTCTAGGCGTGCAGGCTTCAGTAGTTGTGGCACGCAGGCTCAGTAGTTGTGGCGCACGGGCTTAGTTGCTCCGCGGCATGTGGGATCGTCCCAGACCAGGGATCGAAACCTTGTCTCCTGCATTGGCAGGCGGATTCTTAACCACTGCGCCACCAGGGAAGTCCCTATATAGCAGTTTTTGAAGCAGGTTGGCGTCCTAAGGATGTGGAGGCCCAAAGGAGGGAGAGGGAAAAAAATAAAAGACTCAGGATATTTTCAACAGCACTTGAAGCATGTGGGGAAAATGAGCAAGTGATACTGCTCACCATCACTCTCCTAAGGAGGTAGGCATGGTTCTATAGAAAAGATACAGCTTCAAAGATCTCAGGGTACCACACTGAGGTGATAAGGATTAAATTAAGTTTGAATTTATGTGAGTTCTGTTGCTTCTGTTGTTGGGATACGTATATCCACATCTAATATCAAGTTTTGGTAAATTTTGTTTCATTGAAGATTAGGAATAACTTAAAAATTGCCAAGTCATTAGCTTTTCAAAGACCCCTTAAAATTCCTTTTTAAATTTTTTAGCCATCTATGATTTTCCTTCTGAAAGAACTGAGTGCTGATTTTGTGTTAAATACTAGGTCTTTGATTGTAGTTTATGTAAGTGAGAACAAAAAAAGATTTCACCAAAATAAAGATTTTAAAAATTGAGGCTGCCTCTTTATCAAATTGAAAAATGGTGATGCTATGTTTTTCTTCATTAAGACTCACTTTAGTAACTTGTTTAAAGCCAAAAGTCTTTTCTCTTTCCGTGCACGATGAGATCAAATTAAAATGAAGCAAAAATGAAATGATACTTCAAGACAACTAAGAGTCTAAATTAATTTATTTTGGATTTTAAAATGGCCCTCTCATCTGTGTGTAGATCATTTACTCATCTTATAAAATCCTCAGGATTTTCTCTGACAAAAATAACTTGAGGAATGATTTCCCTGAAACTGCTCTAATAGCATGTTCTAGACGCTCCTGTCTGTTCAACACAGTACTGACAGCGCCCTCAACAATAAAACATGAAAATGCAAATAGCCTCAACAGTAGACGGGTTTTTTTCAAATCGTTATTTACAATTCATCAAGGCAAAATGAACAAAAAATGTACCTTAAACGTGAAATAAAATCCTAACAAGATATCAGAGGATTTAAAGGAAATTTCAGGCCAAAAGAGGAGTAATTCTTAATCCCTGAAGCATCACTTTAGTGGCTGTAACAATGGGAAGGAAGCAGAAGAGACTGGTGCTTAAGGGGAAAGATCTAGTACCAAATCTCAAATTCAAATTCCAGCCCACCACCAAGTAGCCCCTTGCCTTCTTCACACCTCAATGGGAGTAATAGTATCTAACTCCTGGGATTGCTGTGAAGATTTGATGAATTAATATATAAAATACTTTCCCACCTGGCCCTCAGGAACTCTTTAATCAGGACCTATATGATGCCGGATTGCACACATGTAGGAGTATCAGGAAGGCATCAGTTGAGATGCCAGCTAGTGCTATAGCTAACATCCCAGTGCGGGAAGAATATCTTCTAATTATACCTGAAAAAAGTAACTAAAATTTGTACTGTACTATTTTACTCAATAAAATTAATAGGCATCCAGCAACCTCAGAAAATCCACTTCATGGACAATATTTATAGTAACGTCCAGTTTTTTATACCAACATAAACTTAAGCACAACCATTTTTGTCTGACAGAGGCACTGAAGTCCACTAATGCTTTAACATCTGTATTAGTTCAAATGTCTCATTTTTTACATTTAATCACTTCATTCTCCAGGAAAGTGTAACTTTTGTGGGATTCTTGGTTTTTGCTTTTTGTGAACCACAAAAAGACTTCAGAACTTACAAGTAAGTGAAACTAATTGGAGGAGCAGGAGAAGGGGAAGAGAGTGGAGAGGAAGGAGGAGAAAAAGAAATAACTTTTTTGTTTCCATCTTTTCATATATCGTTTAAAGTTCCTACGGTTAAATACACTCATTTTAAAATACAGATAAACAGTACATGACATCTGAATGCGTATGTACTGTCCCTTAAGATAAGTGAGAAAATTTTCCTTTAAAAATTGTTTTTTTGAGAATTCTCCAAACAAAATCCGTTTTATCAATCTCATCATTTGCAGTTCTTATATGTAATTTCTGAAGTGGATGCTTATGCATGATTTGAGAAGGTATTTCCTTACAACGCTTTCACTTTGTCACTTTTTCACTCTGTCAGAAACTACTTCTATCGCATGCGGTCCAACACAAGAAATAGCACCTTGATGAGCAAGTATGCTGAAATTAAGAAACCTAAGATGCTGCTCTCCGTGGATCCAATATTAAAGTTCCTTCTACTGATGTCAATGTGGTAACCTGTGTAATTAAACCACACGAATTATACTTTTCTATCCTCTGTTCAGCAGTACTTTGACTGGACGGTCAAAGAATTCAAATTGATTCAATAGCTAACACTGTGTTTTCTTAAATGTGTCTTTAATTCTCATCTAGATAATTCATATCCCTTCTTTACTATGCCTAAGGGCCTTGGACATTGCTGGTAGACACTATCTAATAATCTTAAAGAACAGATAGTCAGTAAAATACCACAAAACATTCAGTGATATCAGTTATTTTACTCTTGAAACTATTTGAAACTAAAGCCAAAATAAAAACAACTGAACAGATCTATACAATATTCTATATTTACTAAAAATGATTATATTAACACAGGGTAGTCATTTCATTATGCATATTGTAGATGATTCAGTTAGGATTTATGAAAATAATCCAAACAACCAATAATCTTTCAACAGTCAACCTCAAAGTATATTTTAATTATACATTATAAATCCATTATTCAAAGTTAGTTTTAGGACAAAGGGTTTCACTGTTCAAGAATAGATTCAAAGAAGTGAAAATGAATATAAAGTTATATGAGTGAAACACACATATTACAACTCACTTCACCAATTTTGATTCTTTCATCTCCAGATATCACAGAATACAATAAAACCTGAAAACAACGTAAGACATTTTCTAATCTGAAAATATACATATACAACAATAGCATGATAATGCCTTTAATTTATTATCATCCTTCCCTTAAGGAAAAACAAAAAAGCCTTTTCAAATTGTCCAAATTGTAAACTTGACCTGACATTATTTATATGCCAGAACCTATTTAGAAAATGCCAAGAGTAGGCAGAAAGCAACTTTCAAAAGAAATAAAATGTCATGAATTGAAATATATATAATATATAATTAAATCATTTCATGTAATTAAATACACACCTATGTATAAACACATGCATAAATACACATATATTTAAAAGGCATTTGCAATATGTTTTGAACAAAAATCACTGCTACCTACAAAAAATGCAACCCAAACAAACAAAAAAACATAAAAACCCTGTACCAATCAGTGACTTTCCTCTAACAATCAAAATCAGTATTCCAATGTATGTAAGTTACGCTTGGGATACTACTTGTTTTAATTTCAGAAATACAATAGCTCTTACATAATAGTATTTGTTTTATAAGTCTTTCTGAATTTGACATGTTTTATCCTTAGTGCTTCAAGAAAAGAAAACACTGTACGCCTATTGGATAAAGGAGGAAAGAAATATAAATGTAATGATCTTGGCATGTAAAAATATAGCTAACACAGAGTTTTTAATGTTTAAGCTAGTTAATATTTCCATAAATTACTTTAAAATTTTTTCAAATTATCTACAATTATAGTTATTTAATACAAACAGACATCATAAACTTGGGCAAAGCAGTTATCTGCATAACTCTCCATGACTGTGAATGAATTAACTTCTACTTTGATTGAAATTGGCTAACTTTTAAACACGGAGCAGAGGTTTGTTCATTCTAGATCTAGATCTAGGGGGGTGAAAAGAAGGGCAGATGCCCACAAGTACAGAAAAGAGGCAGTTATTAAATAATTCTGAGAAGAAAATTCGAATCCCATGCTAACTTTCCCCACAAAGGCCCAGTTCAAATGCTTACATAATAAAACTGTCAGTACAGTTGTCAACTACATTTGAAGTTTATCACTGACTTTGTAATTTCCTAGAAATTAGGGTTTTAATCTAGCATCCAAATTACGGGAAGTTTACTTAATTTTACTTTTTAATTATATTAAGAAATATATCAAATAGTGTAATTCATGTCTGATAAAATCATGAAAATGCCATATCAAACAGCAAACACTCAAAAGATATTTTTATTACCCATACTTTGTTAAAATGACTTTCTAAGTATCACTATTTTTTTTTTTAATCAAGGAAGGAAGAGTACAAAAGATGACTGCATTCTCTGTTTCCCCCTTCTCCCTTTCATTTTATTCTCTGTGCTAAACTGAAATCCTCCAGTGAGTCTCTCTAGCTTTCACTGGGCCAGTGAAGCATGGGGTTTAAGCTCATGCGCTATGCTGCAGAGTGACTTGGGTGTGAATTCTTGTCACTAGCTCTGGGATCTTAAGCAAGTGACCTGGTCCTCTGGTCATTAAAAGCATAGCACACTGTTAAGTGGTCCAGATGGGAAGCAATCATCATAATCAGCTTCAGGAAAATCAGAACTTTCTTGGCCCCCTCTTCTTACCCTGCTTTCTCCCATCAGGTTCCCTGTAAAGAGATCTGGATCTACTGTCATCCCAGTAAAGGCTTAACCCCTGAAAAGTGGTAATCTTTATGTTAGCCATCTCTTCATCACTTTCCTTGCCTATTGCATTTATCTGGATTTTTCTTTTGGATCCTGTTCTCCGCTTCAAACAGCTAATTAATTACCTAATAAACTAAACTGTGCTGGGGTATAAATGCTAGAAATAAATTAACATGTGACTCCTCAAAGGATCACTTCTATTTTCACAGAAAACACTTACTCATAACAAGCTGAAACCTAAAGAAATCAAGTCTTAAAGTGGGACTATTATAAACCAAATCAGTAAGATTCATTTGGAGGATTGAGGAAGAGGAACGTATATTTCAGAAACCTACAAACCAAGACATAAGGGGGAAGGAGGTAGGTAGAAACCACATTTAAAAACCCTGAACTCTAACATTAAATTTTTTTATCTTTCTAACAGGCATATTACTTTCCAGTAGGGCTATAATTAAAGTTTCAAGGTATTGTTAAATAAAACTATATTCAAATTCATAAAAGAATTAGTAAGGGATGAAAAAATATTCCCAGCAAAATCTCTGGTGTGTCTTGTTCAGAATGCCAGTCTTAATCACATAGGCTTCTGATTGCTAACAATTAAAATCCTGATCTCCTTTTTTTTCCCCTAATAGATGAAAGGCTTTGTGAAGAAGATGTAAAATTTGCCCTGTCATATTACTGACAAGTGGCACTGAGCTGGTAAAGTAGTGTATTAATACTGATTACACTGATTAATAGTACCGTAAAAATTGATTCAATGGCGCTTTAACATTTTTTAAAGGAACAGATGAGAGACATACTGGGCAGAATATATAATTGGTTTATCTCACTCTATCGCAAAGAGAAATCTTTGAAATTTATGAGTTAAGGTGGAAGCTGAGCTGTTTCTAGTTTTAATCAATAAATTTATTTAAAAATGAAAATGTCTAATTAAACACCTCTCCATCCTTTCCCAACTCCCTACTATTAGGAAGCTTTAAGAAAAAATGCTCAAGGCTTAGGCCAGAGCCTTTTAAATTTAAGCAGTCAATCTTCTTCATGAAAATGAGTATATATTCAGCATTATACCATTGCCACAAGAGTCAATATTTATTGATTATGTTTCCAATATGACAGGTCATAGGGAAATATCATACTGTATAAGGTGAGGGCATCAATACCATAAGCACTTCTAAGGAAGAGCAAAAAGTTTCAATACATACACTGATAAAAAGTATTCTCATATATAGGCGGTTTTATTCTAATATCAACCCCAGAAGATGGGTAGAAAAGGGATTCCCCCATGCCCCTTTTGACAGCTAAAGGACTATATGTCCATTGGGTGGCTTACACAAGTTTTTCCATCTAGTTAAGACAGATTTAGGCATCTTGGTCAAGTAGACTTTCCACTATACTACCTTGTTAAAAGCAGCCCTTCAGAGTAAGACTTAAGATACATGAAGTATTAAATGTAAATTACAGCTTTACTGGAGAAACTCAAGGAAGCCGCTTGTTTTGGGCAGTGCTTTTCATGTCACAATAACAATCTGATGGGCAATGTTGACTTTGGAAGCCTGGATGGATAACAAATGTTGCTAAAGTCTCTCCTTGTTTAAAAAAAAAAAATCAAGAACGATTTCTAGTGGTAACACATGATTTGTGGAGTTTTAAAAATCTCTAACAGTGGGCTTTTGGAAAGGAATGTAATCAAAAATAGCTTTGTAACAATGACACAGAGAGGGGCAGCTGTGGTATGGGTTTAGCAGTCAAGCATTCCAGCTCTTGAGTCAGGCACACATGGACCCCATGCCAGGGGGTCCACTAATTAGCTGTGGGACTTTGGCAAGTCACTCAACCTCTCTAAATTTCAGCATCTTTAACTCCAAAAAGGAGGTGATAATAATTTGTGCCTCAGTCACTTAAATGAAAACTCATTCACAGTACAGCTCTTTTAACTGCTACGTGCTATTGTTATCAACTGGAGTTGCCCAATCTAGAAACAGCTGCTTTGCAAAGTAGTAATCTCCTTAACACAAGAAAATTTCTACCATGCCTGGCAAGGATCTGTTAAAGAACATCATGTAAGGAATTCCTGGCATTGGGCAGGAGGTTGTTCTACTTGACTTCTACAGCCCTTGGTATTCTTGGAAATCTATAACTATCCCTGAAGGTCTCTTCTGCACCTTGACTAAGTTAAGTTTAACCAACTTGAACTGAGCTTCAACCACTGTTAATGCATAAAAAACATTAACAAGAATCAGTCCCTGCCCTTCAATTGGGGGAGAGAGAAACATAGACAATTTCATTCTAATGTGTTTTTTTCAGTGATACAAACTCTACAAACTTCGGGTTCACAAAGAGCCTCCTCAAGGCTAAATCCTGAGGACACATAACATGGGGGGACCCCTGTGCTAAGCTAAAGACACCAGCCTTAGTTCTGAAATCTTGTAGAAGACACATACATCCCTCCAGCTGAAGTGTGAAGGATGGATTTCATAGAGGCAACACAGGAAACAAAAAGCCCAGTTCACTTTTCTCCACACCCTCTCCAGCATTTATTGTTTGTAGATTTTTTGATGCTTGCACTGATGGTGGGAATGTAAATTGATATAGCCACTGTGGAGAACAGTATGGAGGTTCCTTAAAAAACCAAAAACAGAACTACCATACGACCCAGCAATCCCACTACTGGGCATATACCCTGAGAAAACCATAATTCAAAAAGAGTCATGTACCACAATGTTCATTGCAGCACTATTTACAACAGCCAGGACACGGAAGCAACCTAAGTGTCCATCGACAGATGAATGGATAAAGAAGATGTGGCACATATATACAATGGAATATTACTCAGCCATAAAAAGAAACGAAATTGAGTTATTTGTAGTGAGGTGGATGGACCTAGAGACTGTCATACAGAGTGAAGTAAGTCAGAAAGAGAAAAACAAATACACAAATATATGGAATCTAAAAAAAAAATGTTTCTAAAGAACCTAGGGGCAGGACAGGAATAAAGACGCAGAGGTATAGAATGGACTTGAGGACATGGGGAGGGGGAAGGGGAAGCTGGAACGAAGTGAGAGAGGGGCATGGACATATATACACTACCAAATGTAAAATAGATAGCTAGTGGGAAGCAGCCGCATAGTACTGGGAGATCAGCTCGGTGCTCTGTGACCACCTAGAGGGGTGGGATAGGGAGGGTGGGAGGGAGACACAAGAGGGAGGAGATATGGGGATATATGTTTATGTATAGCTGATTCACTTTGTTATGCAGCAGAAACTAACACACCGTTGTAAAGCAATTATACTCCAATAAAGATGTTAAAAAATAAAATAAAATGTAAAAAAAAAAAAGGATGGATGTTACATTATATCAAATATTTTTTAAAACACCAATTGATTTCTTTATTTAAATTTGACTAATGTGAATTACCCTATTATAAATTTCTTAAAATTAAAACAATTTTATTTCTGGGGGAAAAAAAAAAAAAGGCCAGTTCACCACTCCAAAACACTTTTTTTCCAAAACCAGATTACAGAAAAAAAAATATGTTCAACCAATTATTTGTCCTACTTTTCCAAAAATATTAGGGCATTTCATGATTCCATGATGGGTTTGCAAAAACTGTGCCTATCTAAGGCAAATTTCAAATGAAGACGAACAAAAGAGTTTCATGGTTTTATGATTCAAGTTCCCATACCATTCCAGTGCTAAAAAGTATGGGTTGTTCCAGAAAAGCCCACAGCTTTGCTCAAGTTGTGATAAATTTAAATTCCACACATACTCTGTAGTTTTTTCTTCTAGGTTTCTCCAGAGCCAAAGCTCACGTACATGTGCTTTGGTTCACGCTAAATATACATTAAAAATTTCCATTTTTGCAAAGTAAATGTGACAAATGTATGCTGCTAAAGCCTTTATCGTCAAAGCTGGATAACTCACATGCTTTACGTGCAGGGTATTGAGAGTTCAAAGAAGCAAAGCAGATTTTGATTATTATGATGCTTCCAGTAAAATGAATGAAATGATTACCCGTATAAAATTTTTTCAAAGTGCTTTTGAATAGACTTGTATCTATTTTCTAAAACATTGTATATAGCATAAAAACATAATTGAGCAGAATATGATTACATGGAACAAAATTATGTTCAAAGGCAGAAGTAAAATGCATTCTAAAATCGAAGTTGAGGAGAATACATTTGCAACACTTAATTTAGTGCATCCCTTTTAGAGCTGGACTGCTAACACAGCAGAAAAGCAAGCCAGTCCGTCCGCTCTCACCTCCATGCAACGCCTGCCTTTTGCAGGTGTGCCTCAAGGACTTCTCCCTCTTACTCTTTGAATCATCTTGCAGACACTAATGAGCATCGCTCCTCAGCTTTAATTATTGGCCCCTGACAAGTCAACATAATAGGAATCAGCTTAACCAAGCATACTCCCTAGTGACATGTTCAATTACTCAGGTTGTACTTCTCCAGGAGAGGTCTGAGGGGTTGCTAATTTAACACTGTCAAAAAAATAAACATAGGTATCACTTACAGTTTATCTTTTGACCTTTATGTCACCAAATCTAACAGGATATGCTTCTCCCCCACCCTCCCGGAAAGGATCTGCAGATTAAGTGTGCTACAAGGCCTTTCCAAAAAAATTAAAGAATCTGTCTGACATCCATGCTAGTGTATGATGTTACATAATGTGCTTTATAATCTGAAAACGCTGGAATTTCTTGGGAGAGTTACTTCATCTCTCTTTAAAAAAAAGAGACACCTCAGATACGCTCTGATCTGCTGTCTGCTGCGATCACTTTATTTGTTCATATCAGAAGAAAATAATAATTCTGCCACCTTTCATGCAAAGATTAGCTATCATGAGTGTAAAATAAAATGCATATTAAACTAAGAATTTTAAGGATAATTGCATATTAAACTAAGAATTTTAAGGATACTTTTTCAACAGAAATTTCTCAGTATATTGCACAGTAGATGACAGTGGTTTATAGTAATACATCCCTTTCTTAGGGTATAGAAATAAATTAGTATTTTTAATTCAAAACTGCAGCGCAGTAATTTTTAGACAGTTAACTAAAAATAACCCACAAACTGCACTGTCATTGAGCTGTACCATTAACACTCTTCTTTTAATTTCTGTAATAATTTGGTTGTTGTAAAAAATGTTCCCATTAGTTCTTACAAAGCTTACATTCTCCCTTTTACACAACTGATTGAAGACATACTATTTGTCAGCACTTTTTTTTTTCTTCAAAGCACTCTCACCTTCAAACTTTAATCCTGACTATATCCAGAGGGGAAGGTCCATCCAAGAAATGACTAATTAAATCTGACCTAGTACAATGGTCACAGACTTCAACCCCTCCACCCTGGTGCCAAAATGCTGAAGCATAAAAAGGCGTCACTATCTAATAGGGAAATGAGGTGTCCTAGAGAATAGAAGGATCTTTACAAACGTGTTGCATCTACTGCAAAAGGAACTCAAAGCGTGTGTCCTAACAGTAATGGGACAAAAATTATATAAAAAATTATTTTATTATTTTATTTATTTTAATATATTTATTATTTTATTTTATTTATATAAAAATTATTTTAAAATAATATCAAATTATGTATTTTCTATTGCATTATTATCGTTGAGTAACTACTCTTTCAAAAAATAATAGTCTTTTACAAAGATTATTGTGATGTAACCTTTATAAGGATCAGGGACTTTGTATATTTGTATATAACAACTTGTAATGTGCAGATCAGTGCCTGGCTCATTTACAGGAAATGCTATAAAAACTGTTTGTTAAAATAAATAAGGAATGAATGAGTAAAGGCTCGTCCATATTCCTAATGTTTAACTCACTCTAAATATAGGTATATGTCAATTCTTCAAAAAGTAGTTCACATTTCTTCCTTTCTTACTTAACATACTAAAACACCAAGATGAAGTTTAGGCTAGCATGCTGTTAAAAACCTTTCTAGAATAGGAAACCATTATTGCTATTTATAGTTTGTGATAATATATGTTATTTTGCAATATTCTACTTTCCTCTTTAATGTGGAGGTAACCTTTATAAGTAAATAGCAATAAAAATAAGTAAATAAACTATTTAGGAGAGTGTAAATATCACTACATATATTAAGTGGATTAATTTTCAATTCATTTATTTTTCTAGGTTAAAATACTATGACAATAGGTATTACTGATATTCAGAGACTTTGACTGCTTTTCCTCATTTTCACAGCATAGGAGTAAGTAAATTCATATTAGAATTACTGAATCCTTTAACAAATAAGAGCTGGCCTTTGGAAGACAGTATCTAAATTTCTGATCTGATTATAAATGGGGAATATTTGGGGTTCATGATCTTCCCTATACAATTACTCCTTTAAAAAACTTATTACCAAACTCTGATAACTAAATATTTGCTAAACTCAATTTCTAAATTTATAGACTTTATTAAGCACTTATTTTTTCCTAAAGTCCTCAAAATTTCTTTGTATATAACAGCACTTTTAGGAAAACATTTTTAACTTTAAAGAAATAATGCTCATATTGTGGAACGGTCAACAGTATGGAATATTAAACACTTCCATGGCGAGCGTTTATATGTTATTCCTCATTCACTAAACTAGTTCCTCAAAAGCATTCTTAAAGTTAACGCAAAGTAAACAAACGAAGGAAAATCTGTAAAACTGGCTCAGCATTCCTAGGCATTAATGAATAATAGGAGCGGATTTTTCTTCCTCTCAATCCCTCAGAGTAGACTTAAGGGTGAAGCCCCACCTGTCTTAGAAGGGAGCTTTTTAAAATGACAGGCCAGTCAGACCTCCCAGCCCCATCCAGAGCCCCACTCCGAACCCAAGGCACCTGTAGGAGGGCATTTCTATGGCCCTGAATTCAATGACCACTCCTTTCTCAGAATCAATCCTACTCCAAAAACATGAGAAAACAACATGCCAAATAAAACGGCTGATTTAAGCTGACAAACCTGAACTGTACTTCATTTTTAAATGTTAAACTGAGATACAGCTACGATTATTCCAACGTGCAAAAGCAGCTACACATTATGGCAAATGGGGGCGGCAACACTGTCTCGAATTGAAGGTTCACATCAGTTCCATAGCACACCCCTCAGCGTCTGGTTAAATGTGCGAGTTATCAATGTAATAGTAGAAGCAGAAATAAATTAAGAGCGGAGGCCAAAAGAAGAGATAAGTCTTCCAAAGAGATTAGAAAAAGAGGCAAGTCAACGGAGCGCTGAGATAAGGGGTGCCTGCTCCAGATGGCACAGGTTCAGAGAAGGCCCTTTGAGAGGTGTGACAATGTGACAAGGGAGAACAGGAGGCCCAGGGTAGGTGAGGAGAGGGACAAAGGAAAGACCAGGGAGACGGAGACCAGCTGGATAATGAGTATAATGAAACAGGGCAAAGGGGTGAAAATAAATGGTTCCACCTCAAACACTGAGCTATTCTTCCACTTCATGGTTACAGATACCTTCTTATCTCTTCCCAAAATATCTTCAGGAGTCTCATTCCCTAAACACCCAAACCCTAGAGCTATTAACTGTCAAAAGCGAACACAGTACAACAGGCACTGAGTTTTCACAGGTAAAGCTCTTCCAAACGGCTGATTCCAAACTAACAATTTAGCTAAAATGACACAGTTTTTGTTCCCCCAGCCTCTCTGCTAACCTTGCTGTTAAAACTTTCAGGAAAGTACCAAGTAGAATTTCAATTAGAGTTTTCATTACCAGGTTACATGTTCCAAATGGAGGAGCATATAGAGTAAATGAAATAGATTATTTCGACATTTGTGTTTCTCACTTCAACACCAAGATTTCTTTTGTAATTATCAAAAATGAGAAAGGAAAATTCACAGTTGTTCATAACGTTTCCAATATCTTATCAAGCACTAGTGACCTCTTCCGCGGATTTTAAAAATCAGATTTGTTTGGCAAGTATTTATACCCCTTCCCTCTCCCCGCCAGCTGATACATTCTCTTCAGACAAGACCATGTGAAGCAGGAGGCTGATGGGGCCAGGATAACGACACATAGCATCAGCATATGGGCAGGTAGGTGGAGCTTATACCAGTCTATTTCCACATATGCAAACCCGCAGCCAGCACACAACACCTTCTGCTAAGACGATGCTTAAACCTCTCACAGAACTTTAAAGAATAAGTGTGATCTCAATATGTTCCAACCACTCTGTGTGCTGATCTCACATAGAGATAGTAAAAGATTAACCATTCAGTATTTTTTAAATAAATGTTTACCAACATTAGGGGGGGGAAAAAGATTAACCATTCAAAGACAGAACACCCAGTATATTGGCAACCTGAAGATATCAAGGTTCATGTTGGCTACTATTGCTTCCCCCCAAAAGTTTTGAATTTGTCTTTTGAATAATGAGGTCTTTTTAAAAACTAAAAGTTGACAAAATATTTGTATAATGGAAAAACTGGTTGTGGGGTATACTTTTTTCTGAATGGTCGCTTTGAAAAACCTTGATATTCTGAATCCCCAACTTTTTTTTACTGACACATAAGTAGCCTATTTGTATTGGCTACTATTACACTTACAAGGCCTCCACAGCCAGTTCGTAGGACTGACTCTCACTCCAAATCCCAGAGTCAATTGTACAGGTCTTGAAAATTAATGTCCTTCTGCTGAAAATCAATGTCCTTCTGCTAAAAATCAATGTCCTTTATTCTGTGTCCTTTTGACATTTCTAGGTGCACTGATACCATAGCTGTCAAAAGGGATGGCCACTGGCATTCCTGTGCCCATCCACGGGCCTATGTTCTTCCTTCCAAAAGAGATGCACGCTTCTTAAGCCACGAAGCACATCCGATTGTTATACATTCCTAATATTTTTGCTACTTTACACACAAACATCCGTTTAGCAAATCTGGTAACCTAATTAATTTGGGAAATATTCTGTCCAGGATCTCTAGAAATTCAATCATGTCTAGCGGCATTTTAAAATTTTTATGATGCTAAGTACAGCAACATGCCATATTTCCAAGCTGCTTATAATCACAGCCTTGGCACCTCTGACCCCAGTAATTAATATGTCAGCCCATGCAAAGGACAGGTTCAGCACTGAAGTTTACTGGTTACTTAAGACCCTATTTCCCATTCTCATGTGTCTCAAATTCACAGGAGGATAAATGAGAACCACACTGTCCTTTGTCCCCTCCAAAATGTAAAAGTGTGCACCAGATCCAAGAAGATGCGCAAACATGACCCTTAAACAGAAAATGCTATTATTATCCCCGATCCCAACATCACAGCACATTTCAAGCATCATGGCTATTGTCTTTCATCTCAGAGTTGGGAAGAATAATATATTTCTAAGAATGTTTGTTTGTCAGTGACACTAAGACATACAAAAGCACTACTTCTAACCCCTAATGTAACATTAGTAATTATGGTATAATTAAGTGGGGATGACCAAGAAAATCTTACATTGGTACTCAAGTAACCAGATTCCTAACCACAAGGGCAATCCTAAATTCAATCCACAAAACAGACAGAAAGGAATGGTTTTGCCCTTCTTACGGACACAACTGAAAGATTAAGTGTTATATGCTTAAAATTTCTGGGATAGTCTGTAAACTATAGCCTATGACCAGGGATAAATGGGCACATGATGGTAAACAATATTTGAGTAACTTAAATTACAGTATTGATAAAGACAGAAGTTAGTTATTGTTAACACGGGGAAAGGCTGATAAAATAAAACCTCCTACTGGCTTCTAATGAAAGCTCTCGAATTTTTAGATTATTATAAACGGAAATCAGAAAACAAGTGAGGAGGGGAAACAACGGCAGCTCAGTGTTTAAACCCAGCTATTCTAGCTCTCCCAGACTGAGAGAAAGCCAGACCCAAGAGCAGAGACTGTGCCACCCAGGCACCCTGGCACCAGACATACATGGAATCCAAAGTTAAAGTCTGGCATAAGGAGCCTCGTACCTCAGTATTTCTCACTGCTTCAAAGCATTTTAGCAATGAAGTACAAGAAAACACTCGTGATACAAAAGATTCACTTTATGGCTTTATATTCCTTTATTACTGGCCTGTACTTAATCACTGCTTTTTTTTCCCACCATCTATCTAGTCAGTGGGGTTCTGTACAACTAAGATTTTTCAAATCCGTAAAAAAGATATTTCTGTAACATACTTTTATGACAGATTGCATGTGCTTTTAGGGTTATCAAATTATCTAGAATCAAACCTGCTAGATATATGAAAGCACCATGCTAATTTAAAAATAACTGCTGGCACTAGAAACGATAAAGAATCTTTGGAATGCTAATATGGTATTTTTTTTTTTTAGAAAAAGGACAGGGAGGTGAGTTTAGAAACAACTGTTTTTACAAAGACACTCTACCTAAAGATGTAATTTGTAAGGATAATGTTCCTGCCAGAATACCTGTGGTCTTCAGGAGCTTGAGCTTTATTTAAAATATACCCATGTTTTAAAATCTACTAAACACTATAAAATCTCAAGATAAAGCCTGCTTTTACTCCTTCGTGTTAATGCTTCAGCGCTGCAAAATACATTAATATTTATGAATGACAAAACCCATTTTGAAATCCTATGAAGATGCTTGAGCCATTTATTTTCCTATGAAGATGTCTGCGCCATTTATTTTATCCAGTTTATTAATATGAATAAAAATACCCTATTTATTATCATCCATGGTTGGTGTCCACATATCAACATGTTACCAAGCAGCCCTTGGAGTATTGATACAAAAGTGAGAGCATGTTATTCACTGGCCTTCTATTGTAAAACCAGGTTTTAACATTTTAAATCTAGATATTCGCTTTCATATTGAATTATTCTTTGGATAACACCAAATTCATAAAGCGTCAATTTTAGGGCTATAATAAGAATTCAGTAGGTGTGAGTTCATTTTGATTTATTCCTGAGCCTCACGCACCACAAGTATTTTATGTTTATTAGCCTTGAATGTTCATATATACAAAAACAGAGTAACTACCAAAAGAGCAGGGATATTTCCATCTGGTTTACTCCCGACTAGCCAGTCCCCAGCCTAAGGCCCTGCTCTTAGTAGGCACTGATATGTATTTATTGAATGTGTGAATAAATACAGCATTAACCTATCTGAGGCCACATGAGGACATTATTTTTAGGACAATGCCGTGTTTACAAATAAAATAAAATTTGACATCAATTTCCACACACTTAAAAAAATGCAAATTCCTGGAAAAATCTTACAGTCGTGTTTTAAATGCACTTTTTTTCTGTGTGTGTATCCTTAGTATGAAACTGAATCATCAAATTGTTGATTTTAATAACAGCCTGTGATGGATAAGCAGCCTTGTAAGTCTCTTTATACAATTCTTTTAGTAATAGTTTATACTTATATAAGTCATTTCCCAAAGATAGAAAAAGGATTACTGTGGGCATTCAAAATGTAACAAGGCTACTTCCCCAAACTATAAAATGGGTCAGGAAAATACAAGCAGTAAAATCAGTGATCAATATCTGGCCTGTCCCAAAAGCAATCCATGGAGAAAAATTTTATTTAGAGTCCTTACAACATTAATGAGGCAGAGGAATCTTTGCTGACCAAAGCCAGGAGTTAGCAGAGAAAAGAAACAAAGACTGTTTTCATAAAATCGTAACAAGCACGTTGCTAAGGTGTAAAGGGGCCGTTTAAATACCTAGGTTACTTTGTGCCTCAAACTATTTTGAACATTCCAGAGAATTGCTGCTGAATCCATTTTAGGGATGTCCCAAACTCAAAATTACACGCACTGTGAGAAGAGTTAAAAGAAACGCTGACAACCGTGAGTGGGTAAAATAATTTGTACACTGGTGTAAACTGCCTGTTAGGTTATAAAGTTTACTTTTATCAACTCTAGGCAGAACTTAGGGGCCTTCTAGAAACTAAACTGGACAAACGCCCTGAAGTGATATGCATATTTATGTTTTCACAATGCTACCTGGCAGACAGCGTGATGAGGAAACAAATAACTATTTTCACTCCCCTTTTGACTGCAGAAGTATTAAGAACCATCAGCTTAGCAGACAAAAAGTTCCTGCTGAGTTGGTAACATGGAAAATACCTCAGCCCAAATGCAGAAAGCTTGCTTTAGGAGGTAAAGAAGAAGGTAAAGTGAGGTAAAGAAGGTGGTAAAGTGAATCGTATATAACTGATTCACTTTGCTGTACACCTGAAACTAACACAACATTGTAAATCAACTATACTCCAATAAAAATTTTTAAAAAAGAAGGAATCTAACCCTCCTTACCATTTTGACATAACATTCTCTTCCCTTATTACCTCTAACAATCTACTAAAACTCAAGGTACAAGAGGCACAGTTTTATTTTCATAAAGACTAAAGTAACATTAACATTTATCATGCTACGATTACTTTGTACTAACACAACCTTTTTCTATCTGAATGTTTCCAAACATTTTATAAACAGAATTCCAAATGGTGCAAAGTGAGATAAGCGTGAATGTTAGACCTATTTTTGAAATGCTTATTCCTTGCTTTTGACACTTATGAAATATTAACCTATATTCTGGTCATTGAGTGATGGCTTATCTTCCCTAATAGACTAAAAACACCAAGAAGGCAAGGGCTCATCTTGGCTATTTGTATATTGAGTCTGTGGGGTCTGGCACGCACAGAAACACACACACACACACACACACACACACACACACACACACACACGACACTTGCTACTTGTACAAGGCCAGGTGGTTCAACTTTAGGAAGCCTGTCTGAATACAGGACAAGCCACATTCTTCTATATTAGCTGTATCAGAGGAAAGGTGATATTTTGCTCTCAACTTCCTTCATCTTGTTTTTATTTTTTCCTCAATTATTGCAGAACTCCAGTAGCAAAATGAGGTGCAATTCTGAGGGCATATAAAGAAACAAAAACACAAATTAAGTAATGAAAATACAATTTTACCCCTGGTGACCTTTCGAATAGAATGGATTAAATGAAACTTGCTAAAGGTGAGAACAATAGCATGAATAATGTCTCAAGATCCACCCACACCCAATACACATCTTTAAGTTACTGGCTCAAATCACGCACAGCTACTAAAGGAAGAAAGCAAAAAACACAAGGAAAAGTACCTAAACTGTTCTGTTCACCGTTAACAATACTCCCAAGCATGTCCTGAAGTATTGAAAAATATATACGCCATCTAAAAAGAAGGTCTTCAATTGCTAGTAAAAACAAACACCTGATGGTTACCAACCTACACAGAGCTTACCAAGGGAAGGGAAGCCAAGTGCCTTAATCACGTGCAGATCTTGATCAACAAATACAAAAATATTTTTCAAAATTTAATTACAAAAAAGGATTTAAATTTTCCTGGTGCTTGTGTAAGTGCTCCCTGAGTAACCAGCTATGACAATACATCAAGACTCTAGCAGTGTGGACAAAAAAAAAGTTGATACAATAATAAAGGGGTCAAAGAAGGTAATTATGAGAAGGTATTGTTTTGCAGGCAGGTAAAATCCATGCTCTTAAACATTATGATTTTTTAAAGTAACTCAATGATACTAAAAGTGAAAATCCTAACTCAGCAGGACCCTTTAAAAGTATTTATGTGAAACAGAGAGACCATTCCCTGTATTTTCCAGCACTCAACATCCCCTTTATTTTGACTGTTCTGATGAATAAAGAACATGGCTATTTACCTTTGTCATGGTGTTTTTTTTGGGGGGGGGGATATTTTTGACCACTACTTTTAAAAAGTTTCTTATTAAAAAAACACTTTTTAGTGTTTGCACTTAATAGAATTCTGTAATTGGACTTATCAAAGAATTATTCCCTCTTCTTTTTCTCCAAAAAGAACTGAAACTCAAATCAGTTGGTCAGTGTGACTGCCAAAAAAAATGCTTCACCCGCATGCTGAACTGAAGTTTATATAAGGGGAAAAATATTTTTTGGTTGGATTTTAGGAACATGATTTATTTAAAACAACTTTCAGACTAACTGGAAATAGACTGTATTCAGGACTAAACAAAATTTTGAATTTTTTTTTAAAGTTTCCAAGTACAAGTCAGTGCACTGATAAGAAAATATACTTCTCTTTCTAAACAACAAAGTACCTGCTTTAACAAAAATTAAAAGAGAAAAAGAGTAGCTGTTTCAAAGGTGGGGAGGAGACATATAATTTATCTATGCTCTAGGACAACACAGACATAAGCAGTGAAGGCATGCCTACAGTTCCTGTGTGTGTGCGTGTGCATTTTCTCTCTTTCCATTAGTCTTATTAGATTGGCTAAGATTTACATTAAAGGTTGCTGATCACCTAAGGCAAACAGCACGATCAAATGGATTCAATGAAAGGCAACCAGCCTCAACAAGCACCGCATAAAATGTGGGTTCTGAGAATGGAACTCTTGCCTACTGTACTGACATACTGTACCCACTAGCAATGACTGGATAGTTTCTGAAAAAGAAAAAAAAAAAGCAAAAATAACCCACCCAATACATACTTATCATGAAACCGGACTGGGAGTCCCTCAAAGGTAGACAATAAGCCTTTCGGAAGTAGGGGGGTAAGGGTGTGCTTTGGAAGATTTTTTCCCCCTACTTTTCTGTTGTCTGCACTTCTTATTCACCCCTCAGGAAAGGCAACTTGACACTGTTTTCTGTAACCAACCTGGTCCGGCAGGATTTCTCACACACCCAGCACAAAAGGCTAACCCCCTTACAAAGTACTTATTTCAGATTTACGTCAAGGTTGAGTGAATTGCAGCCAGGGAACTGAGCTCAAAACATATATAAAAGTCTCCTCTGATAATCACTAAACCGGTGGTTTAGCTGGAAGGGGGCGGGGTGGAATTAAAACTTTGTACTGTTTCATTTCCTCTTATGCAAATGTGAAAGAGAAAGAAATAAACTCATAGAAATTTAAGGAGAATGATATACTTCTTTGTTAATTTACTTGGAAAAGCTAAGGCTTCCCAGTGACCATACACGTTTACTGTAATAATTTAAATCTTCTATGGGATCCAACTGCGTGATTTTTAACTTGTATACACAGGCCCTCCTAAGTCTTTACTGTACTCACTTTAGTCCCCTAACTGTCATAATGCTTAAACTCCAGCTGAGGTATTAGGTGTTATGATAACTCATGCAATGATAATGGGTATTTCTGGAGTATATATCTCCTACGGGAACCAATGCAATCTTGGGTCTACTTAACATTGCCGGAGGTAAAACATATTCAGGAACCAGTGAATCAGTTACCAAGAAATCTCCTGCTTTTACTACCACTGGAAAAAAAAAAAAAATGTGCACTTTCCTCTTAGGTTACACACCTCCTAATGCCCCACAGAATCCTCTAGAGAACTGGAAGCATCCTACACATTCTTCAGATCTTACAGAGAGAAGTGCTCACACCTTTCTCCTATCACCCCCAGTTACGAACTGAGCCTGCCAACATTGCCAAAAGGCCCAGGACTTTATGTCAAATCACACTTTACATTGTGAAGAAGAAGAGAGAAAAATATCAGTGATTAAGTGAGACACCATGAGATATATTACTCGGATTTACAATAAAGACGTACTATGCTCTTCTTGACTCATCTCTACACATTGGAAAAGAAGCTATGCTGTCGTCTTCACAAGGTGTTTTTTAATCCCACATCAAGTGTCTTTAACACTTTCTTTTAAATGATGTGGCCATCTGTTATACCTGTTTTTTTTTCCTTTTTCAAATATGCAAAAATTGTGCAATAAATTACTGGTAGGGGAAACAAGCACAGAAACAAATAAACAATAGAGCCTGATGACACAGGTCTATTTACACAAAAGTTTAAAGCAGAAATCAATTAGGACTATATCAGTTTATACAGAGAGAAATGACAATTTATTTCATGTGACTGGACAATATGGTGACAGATGGGTTTGGAAAGCTTGAAAATAACTGGTGTATGTTTAAACAGCTGATAGTACCCATTACACATACCGTATGGGCCATCAATTATCTCTTTCCAGTTTTTGGTGCCAAAATGCTGAATTCAACCAACCCCCTCATGATGTTGGGACCCCAAGATTTCTGTCCATTCGTGCAGCAGGTTTGGATGAGAGAAACACCTTTCGCTACATCAAGGGGCCACAATACATGAACTGATTAGATAGGTCTGTCCTTTTGAGGAAGGCTATTTCTCTGACCACTGTCTGCACCCACGGTTATCTTTTGAACATTAACGTCACTGGATGTAACTTGCACAGGTTTCTAAATAATGGCACATACCCTTGAATGTTGAGAAAAGGGTCATACCAAAGACAGTCAAACACTTCCTCATGCTCTTTAACATAGAAATAGAGGTTTCTAATAAACATCTGGGTTTCTAGAAGACAGCTGAGTGAAAGGAAGATTCTTAGGGAAAAATGACGTTTAACACGTTATCGCCACATGGGTATAAGATGCCCCTGGGTACACATTGGACCGCTAAATTGGCTTGGTATTTTAAAAATCCTCATCTTCCTTCGCTGTTGAAATTCAAGTTAGAGACGATGGGCTTTTATTCTGACTTCTGACCTGACAACCCCCAGGTGTGAAACAAAGACTCCGGCTGACAGAGCGAAAGTAGTTAAATGACGCATGACAATGCGAACTGCTTGTTAGACTGGAAGTAGTGCTGACAGCACAGGTGTTTTTCTTCTTAAGTTCAGAAGGCGCTCACAAGTGGTTCCTCCAACACCATCTTTTAGCAGGCTGGCCTACAACAAGATTCAAAGGCTATTTTCAAAATCCCAACTGGGTATTCTGCTGGGAAAGTCTGACAGCATACACACATGTCCAAAGAAGTGGATGAAGATGAAGCGTTCGCATTGCAGAGACGCTAATTAGATAAATGTAATATCAGCGGTCTCTTTTTCTTTAATTGCGTTGGAAAAAATGACAATGCATTTTTGTTTTCTTTATTGAGATACATACTGGAGTTTCCTGTTTTGATTTTATTTTCCATTTCATGAGCCTGTGCTTTCATATGTTAGTGAGCTCGCCAAAGTACTACAAAGCAAAGGATCGCAAAGTAAATCAAAACGAAAAGAAAAAATTCCACCCGATTGTCTCAGCTTCTGTAATTTGGTGGAAACTGCAGAAGTTGTCTTTCCAAGGTGCACTAGCTGAGAAAATGATCCTATGAGCGAAAGCAAGGTAACTGAATCATGGGTTTATGGACTGCATTGACAACTGAGGTAATTCACAATGCCCATCTGAAATACCTATTTGGTGTAGTAAAAATAACAGCACCAAGAAATGAAAAGCATCATATGCTCCATAATTCTGATTTCTCCAAAGGGCAACATTTTTTTTATCACACCAAGTTAAAGGAAACAAAAACATTTCCTTGAAACTTTCAAGGGAAGGTATTTCTAAGTTCACGTATGAACAACACTGTCTACCTAATCTTGCAATTTCATTTTCTCATAAGGTATACGTCCACTATAACACATATGTTGGCAAGTGCGTGGTCAAATGATATACTAAAGCCAAATGGACATGCTGAATTGTGTGCATGCGTATCTAGCCATACAATCATTGGCACAAGTTTGTCTGTGCATATATATGTGTGTGTCTGTCTGTCTACATGTCATATAGCCCCTTTGTTTAAGATCTTAGCAGATGATCGGAAGAGCTGCATGTAAGCAATCTACAGACAGGCTGGCTTCATTAAATGAAGTCTTCAACAAGACTTCCCCAAAGCAGGGAGATCAGAATTGTGGAAAGAAGTTGCACTTCCACTCCTCCAAGCCTGGAGTAAAGAGGAGAGCAGTTGATCTACTGCCCAAGGCCAGTTGGCAGAATAGAAAATGGCAAGGATCCAGGTGAAAATGGCAAGGATCCAGGTGTGCAGAGTATCAAAAGAGCAGAAAGAGCCTGGCCAATGAGCTACAGGCTATAGGGCACTAAGGGAGGGGCTGCGCCCAGGTTCCCTAAGCCATGATTTCAGGTTTTCTGTTGTTGTTTTTGCATTTCTTTTTTTCTTCTTTTTTTTTCAAACAGCCAGCTGGCATTCTTAAGGCCAGGGGAAATGTGGAGAATGGCAGTGCTCCAGAAATCAGAAAACAGTGAGAAGAACCAGAATGTCATCACTTTTGCCACTCATTCTTCCAAATAGGGATGACGACTCTTCACAAAGTCACGGCAATGTGATCCTCTGACTATCTGTAAAAATCTAAGACAGCTACGGAAGTGATAATAAAATCTGGGCTAGTCATACACTTTTGGTTTGCCTAGGTTTAGTTAGAAATCAAAATTTTTCCAAAAGATGAGTACCTAAAAATGGATTGGTACCTATAAATTCATCAGACTGTTCTATGAAAGAAAAGAAATAAGATGGAAAATGGAGGAAAAAATTGGGAAACTAAGACAATTCCATTGCTTTGATATCTGAGCTAAATATAATAATCACTTCAGTACCTTATGTATGTTTGCTGCATTTATGTTTCCACTTTTTACCTTAAATCACCCTGCACATCTTACTCATCTGAAAAAATTTACATTTTTTTCCTGAATATTTCTTAAAACTGTAGCAGTTGGCACCATCGAAAGGTAAGGCTGGTTGACACTGTCAAGTCATATGTATCAGTCAAATCCAACATACACTCCTTCCAAAGACAGAGAGATAGAGGGATAAAAAGATTCACCACGTCATGAAAATAAGTGGTTCCCAATAAATGCCATCCAGGGACTAACATGACAAAAAATGTCAGTACAAGAATTCCTAGTTACACTTTTTCCACACATTGACTCTTCATTCCTACCTTCATTGCCATTCTGATCTAGCAAAATTCGGAACAGACACAATTATTTTTCAAAGCATTTGCTGATATCAGAAACAGGAGAGTAATCCAGCATTACCTGCCCACATGTTCAGGTGCATATCGTTTGATGTAGAAATTCCACTTCTAGAAGTCTAGCCTGGAAGAATCTGTGAACAAGATATTTTTGACAACACTCTAACAGTGATGGAAGTTGCTCAGTAAAGAGTATTTAAAAAAAAATTTATAACTCTCCATCCAAGACAAAGTCTTCCTATATATTCAGAAACATACTCAAGGCAAATATAGGAAAGAGAATTTGGCACACTGGTACAGTGACTTAAGCTCTAACTGGCTTGATAACATAAAATCTTCTAAATCCCTGAGGCAAGTAGCCTGGCTAAGAAAGGTACCACCTACCAAGTCACACCTACATAATATGGGCAGAAGAGGAGAGCACGTGCCAGTTACCTCTCACTACCAAGGTGGCCTTCTCAGGTGATCCTTGGTTCCATTTCTGTTCTCACTATAGAATCCACAACGTGGATATGATTCCCTGTACTTCCTGCAACTCTCTCAGGATGGCTGTGGAGTACCGTTAAATAACTCCTCTTTCAGTGTTCATGATGGGGCAGAGAGGAGAACATTGGGAGCAATGATCTTCTAGTTCTAAGGGACTAGGCTTTAATTCCTCTCAAACACTGAGTTTCAAATCATTCCTTTGCAAAGGGAGCTTCTGGGTAGTTACAGAATTACTCAATGTAATAGCTAAAGGGAAGGGAGTGCACGGAAGAATGGGGATGGGAAAGAAAAAGGGGGAGACTAGGAAAAGCATTTACTGCGATTGGGCCATCTGCCATCACCAACATTAAAATACTGACATGGCAACCTGGTTTTTTCTCACTTAAGGAGACAGGAGAGTGCTCTTCTCTGATATATAAAAAGGACATGACTATAAATATCAATCAAATCTATCTGGTCTATTGTGTCATTCAAAGCTTGTGTTTCCTTATTTATTTTCTGTTTGGATGACCTGTCCATTGGTGTAAGTGGGGTGTTAAAGTCCCCAACTATGATTGTTACTGTTGATTTCTCCTTTCATGGTTGTTAGCATTTGCCTTATGTACTGAGGTCCTATGTTGGGTGCATAAACATTTATAATTGTTATATCTTCTTCTCGGATTGATCCCTTGATTCTTTTTGTTTCTTTTTCTTCTCTAATTGCCATGGCTAGGACTTCCAAAACTATATTGAATAGGAGGGGCGAGAGTGGACATACTTGTCTTGTTCCTGATCTTAGTGGAAATGCTTTCAGTTTTTCACCATTGAGTATGATGCTTGCTGTGGGTTTGTCATATATGGTCTGTATTATGTTGAGGTAGGTTGCCTCTATGCCCATTTTCTGGAGAGTTTTTATCATAAATGGGTGTTGAATTTTGTCAAAAGCTTTTTCTGCATCTATTGAGATGATCGTATGGGTTTTATTACTTAATTTGTTAATGTGGTGTATCACATTGATTGATTTGCATATATTGAAGAATCCTTGCATCCCTGGGATAAATCCCACTCAATCATGGTGTATGATCCTTTTAATGTGTTGTTGGATTCTGTTTGTTAGTATTTTCTTCAGGCTTTTTGCATCTATGTTCATCAGTGATATTGGTCTATAATTTTTTTTTGTGATATCTTTTTCTGCTTTTGGTATCAGGGTGATGGTGGCTTCATAGAATGAATCTGGGAGTGTTTCTCCCTCTGCAATTTTTTGGAACAGTTTGAGAAGGATCAGTGTTAGCTCTTCTCTAAATGTTTGATAGAATGCGCCTGTGAAGCCATCTGGTCCTGGACTTTTGTTTGTTGGAAGATTTTTAATTATGGTTTCAATTTCACTAAGATCAGGAACAAGACAAGGATGTCCACTCTTGCCACTCTTATCCTAGTTTTGGAAGTCCTAGCCACAGCAATCAGAGAAGAAAAAGAAATAAGAGGAATACAAATTGGAAAAGAAGAAGTAAAACTGTCACTGTTTGCAGATGACATGATACTATACATAAGAAAATCCTAAAGATGCCACCAGAAAACTACTAGAACTAATCAATGAATTTGGTAAGGTTGCAGGATACAAAATTAATGCACAGAAATCTCTGGCATTCCTATACACCAAAACAAAAACTCAGAAAGAGAAATTAAGGAAACAATCCCATTTACCATCGCAACAAAAATAATAAAATACCTAGGAATAAACCTGCCTAAGGAGGTGAAAGACTTGTACTCAGAAAACTATGAAACACTGATGAAAGAAATCAAAGATGACATAAACAGATGGAGAAATATACCATGTTCTTGGATTCAAAGAATCAATATTGTGAAAATGACTCTACTACCCAAAGCAATCTACAGATTCAGTGCAATCCCTATCAAACTACCAATGGCATTCTTCACAGAATTAAAACAAAAAATTTTACAATCCGTATAGAAACACAAAAGACCCCAAATAGACAAAGCAATCTTGAGAAAGAAAAACGGAGCTGGAGGAATCAGGCTCCCCAACTTCAAACTATACCACAAAGCTACAGTAATCAAGACAGTATGGTACTGGCACAAAAACAGAAATATAGATCAATGGTACAGGACAGAATGCCCAGAGATAAACCCATGCACATATGGTCACCTAATTTATGACAAAGGAGGCAAGAACATACAATGGAGAAAAGACAGACTCTTCAATAAGTGGTACTGGGAAAACTGGACAACTACATGTCAAAGAATGAAATTAGAACACTCCCTAACATAATACACAAAAATAAACTCCAAATGGATTAAAGACCTAAATGTAAGACCAGACACTATAAATCGCTTAGAGGAAAACAGGAAAAACACTCTTTGACATAAATCACAGCAAGATCTTTTTTGACCCATCTCCTAGAGTAATGGAAATAAAAACAAAAACAAACAAATGGGACTTAATTAAACTTAAAAGCTTTTGCACAGCAAAGGAAACCATAAAACAAGATGAAAAGACAACCCTCAGAATGGGAGAAAATATCTGCAAATGAAACAATGGACAAAGGATTAATCTCCTAAATATACAAACAGCTAATGGAGCTCAATATCAAAAAAACAAACTATCCAATTAAAAAATGGGTGGAAGACCTAAATAGACATTTTACCAAGGAAGACATACAGATGGCCAAGAGGCACATGAAAAGATGCTCAACATCACTAATTATTAGAGAAATGCAAATCAAAACTACAATGAGGTATTACCTCACGCCGGTCAGAAAGGCCATTATCAAAAAATCTAGAAACAATAAATGCTGGAAAGGGTGTGGTGCAAAGGGAACCCTCCTGCACTGTTGGTGGGAATGTAAATTGATACAGCCACTGTGGAAAACAGTATGGAGGTTCCTTAAAAAACTAAAAATAGAACTACCATATGACCTAGCAATCCCACTACTGGGCATATATCCTGAGAAAACCATAATTCAAAAAGACACATGCACCCCAATGATCACTGCAGCACTATTTACAATAGCCAGGACATGGAAGCAACCTAAGTGTCCATTGACAGGTGAATGGATAAAGAAGATGTGACATTGTATATATATAATGGAATATTACTCAGCCATAAAAAGAAATGAAATTGAGTTATTTGTAGTGAGGTGGATGGACCTAGAGTCTGTCATACAGAGTGAAGTAAGTCAGAAAGAGAAAAACAAATACCGTATGCTAACACATATATATGGAACCTAAAAAAAAAAATGGTACTGATGAACCTAGTGGCGGGGCAGGAATAAAGACGTAGACATAGAGAATGGACTTGAGGACACGGAGTGGGAGAGGGAAGCTGGGGCGAAGTGAGAGTAGCATCCACATATATACACTACCGACTGTAAAACAGTTGTCTGGTGGGAAGCAGCAGCATAGCACAGGGAGATCAGCTCGGTGCTTTGCGATGACCTAGAGGGGTGGGATAGGGAGGGTGGGAGGGAGGCTCAAGAGGGAGGGGATATGGGGACATACGTATGCATATGGCTGACTCACTTTGGTGTACAACAGAAACTAACACAGTATTGTGAAGCAATTATACTCCAATAAAGATCTATTAAAAAAAAAGGACATGACTAACCCATCAGTAGTTCTGGGGTGGTTTGTAATAAATCAATGACAATATTGTTCTGCTAAACCTAACTGTGGTCTTTCTAAGAGTGAAAGGTTACAAAAATAAATAACAACTTCTTTTGAGAAAAACCTTCCGTGTCTTGAGACCTGGTTGTGGAACCTGGCAATGGCAGCTGAATGGGGTTCATTCAGTACCAAGTTGCATCACATAATCTAAGGAAGGAGAGCTTCTCGGGAGACTCTGCAGTGCTGACCTGTGTTTTGCCAATCACATTGTAAGATCTTGTTCTCAATTAGACCCTCGTAAGCTCCTTAGTAAAGAAAACTAATGTAGTAAATTTCATGATAGGGGAGAAAAAAGTTGGCACCAAACAAAGTATAACAGAAATTTCTGAGGTTCCATGTCTTGAAAATAATATACTTTTGCAAAAAAAAGTTTAGAAAATACTTAAGTTCAAAACAGCAATTATTTCAGACTAGAAAAAGAATAGTCTTAAATATCTTAAAAACCGCAGACCTACCTGCAAGAAACTGAATGCAAAGTTTCCAAATTAAAAAAAACGAGTTCTAAGAAATGATGTACTATGTGTACGATTTAAGGACCTCGCTTATATTTTCCTATGGAAATAAACTGATGAGGTGCCCAGAAGTTTCTTGAATAAAGCCAATGCATCCAAAATCTGTCAACTCAATAACTCAAATGCACCAACAAAACAATATCAACAGAAGCAACAGTATGCAGAAATTCTAAGGTTTCCAAGACACCAAACCATCTCTGATTTGTTCAATCAGTGAGTCAAATTCACTGAATCAAAGCAAACCTGTTAAATATAGCTACTGGAGTTAATATAGTTAAAATATTATCATTTCAAAATGTAATTAATATAAAATTATATAATGTGATAGCTTTAATATTGAATTTTTTCAGACCCAGTCTTAGAAATCTGGTGTGCATATTTCAGTTCAGACTAGTGGCATTTCAGGTGCTCCATAACCAAGTGTGGCGAGTTCCTACTGGACTGCACAGAACTGCTCTAGATAAACTGCTCGGATACGAGTTCATGACTCCAGCACCGGACACATGCTGTGATTCCTTGGCCTCTTGTTCCATCTTTATTCATCAAACCAAAATTCAGCTTAGACATCATCTTCTCCAGTATGTCTTTGAGGACCTCCCAGGCCAAGATAGCTACCTGCACTCAGCACCGCCTTCTCTGCTCCTGTATTTTTTGCATAAATCACCCTGTTATGTTTCTGGCATCTTGTAGATTTTGTTCTTTGTCTTATTCATCTTGCACTTAGCACTGAGCACAGAGCCCAATGCGCAATGGGCTTCTGCCACATAACCTTCAAACTTAATTCAACTAGCTGCATGTTATTTTGGGGCGACTTACTCAACTTCTCTATATCTTTGTGCCTTCATTTAAATGGGGTTGCAAATGTTCAGCATCACAGTGTTGTTCAAAGAATTAAGTGAGATGATGCCTATGAAGGCTCTTGGCATAATTCTGGACATGGTGAAGCACTCTTTACTGTACTTCCTCCCAGGAGGCAGAAACTATGTGTATATTGACCCCTGCGTCACCACAACCATAAGTCACGTGCCAGACACATGTTTTATAAAAGAATGACAGATTAACTTGAAAACTTTTTACTTATTAACAAATATAAACCCGGTGTGGGGCTTAATCAAAATTATATACTCATGTGTAATATATAAATATACATATACATATATATGCACATACTTGTATATGATTCAAATTATACTATATTTCATAGAATTCTTAATGCCTAGATGACTTTACATTCTTGAAATTTTAACCTGAAACATACATATGGCACAATTATAGACTTTTCAGCATTTTATCATCATAAAAACAGATATTCTCTTTTTCTTCTTCTAATCTCTCCAAGGTTAAAAAGGATTTTCAAAATGCAGTTGACAATAAAAATATTCAACAAATGAGCACTGTATTAAAAGAATAAATTATGGTTTTTAATTTCTAATTAATTTATCTGAAAAGTTGATGTTTTATGTTTTGATTTCTGGCATGAGATATAAAATGTACCATTGCTCTAAAATGAATGAATCAGAAAGGTTTTCCCACAAATGACTATTTTAGAAAAAAAAAAAAAAATCTACAATTAATGGGATCAAAATTTTGCACTGCCCCACATCTCTACACTGATATATAAATTTAATGATTATATAAGTTGAACCATTCCAGCAAATATACTCCTTTTACTAACACATGTCAATATAATCCCAATTAAAATACTCTGTAAGATTGCCTACAGTATTTCAGATCGAAATAGCTTCTACTGAAATAGACTTTCCTGCCACTCTGATTTAGCATCTCACTTACCCTTATCAGCAGATGGTAAGCCAAGTACTATTTAAATCCATATGTCTTCCATAGGCATAGTTCAAATACTCGATAAAAAAGATGAACAAATGTTTTAGAGCTAATCACATTAGCCTTTGAGTGAAAAAAAGTAACAAAGTAGAGTTTCACTTCCTGCAAATGACTTTTACTACATCACATTTAGATGATTGAAGGAGTTACATCTCTGTAAACCACCCAGACAAAAATAACCGACTGTATAGAACAAGACAACAGTAAAAGACTATGATTTTGATTATTTCTTCATGAATCCTTCCTCTCTGCATGGATTCCAACCCTGAAAGGCAATGAATCGGGTACCAGAGGGATACCATAGTGTAGGTACAATTCAACAACATCAGGGCCAAGAAGAACAGGGTAATTCACCAGTTTTCTTTTGCATTACAGCTATACCCCTTTTCCCTCCTCTCCCCCTACTACTTTCCTAAAGGGTCAAGAAAACAAACAAGAACTCCATTTAAAGAACAAAGCTCCCTGACTTCGTAGATTTCAATTCCATAGACAAAACCCATTCTTCTATTCATTTCTTCCAGGCAAGGAGATTAAGATGATGATTTTGGGTTTGTAGTAAAAACAACACATGTATTCCTGAGTTCACAAAAGCTTTCAAACTCTCCTTTCTGGGTTCGTCTCTAGCAAATGGGATGCTGCAGGCTCAAGGAAAAATATTATCTATGAATATCTTTCTCTTCTTCACATCACATTTTCTAGTCTTGTAAGCCTTTGATTCCCTGACTTGATCATAAAATTATTGGAATAAATGGTCCCACTGCCCATTCCCTCTTATTTTGAACCCAGTACCCGATGTTCTAAAATGTTTCCCTTCCTTAGAGGGAACCGTAGAGAAGAATAGTGAAACTTTCTTCCCACATTTTAGATTCAGCAGTGTCCAGCATCATGCTCTATAAACCATTAGCTGTGCAGAAGATTGATTATTTCAACCAAAATGGGATTTAGAGTTATTATTTTAAAAAGAATTTACACAAAGAAAATAAATTTTGGATAAGTGAATTAAAAATAAAGATAAACAGGTTTTACTGGAAGTCTTTTAAGCCTAGAAACACATTGGCAGATTGCTTCTCTAGATTCCTGTATCAAAAAACTCTGTCAACCCTGAGAAATCACTGTTTCACCAGATAACTCAGAAAAATTTTCAAATTTATAAATGGTCCAGTAAAGCTCAATTTTTAAAATGTGAAACCAAAACTGGTATAATTTTATGATGTTTTTACCCAGCGTAAACAACTCACCAAATAGTATTATACTTTAAAGGCTATTGGAAAAACTTGCATGTAAGTAATAACTTACCTAATCCTTTAGTCCTAAAAAGAGTATTCAAATATTAATGTTTGCAATTATAAACTTAATTAACGGTAAAAATTATACTAGCAGTATTGTAGGCTCACACAGAAATTAAAAGGTAGTTTTCCAATCTTTAAAAAAGTGGATATATAGTCATAGAATTCCATTCAATTAATTAGGCATTGATTCTAGACTTCCTAAGAGATGAGCAGTATGGCAAGGCTGATGACAAATAGAAATATAAAAATGGCATAGCCCTTCTCTCTCAGGAGCTCACAATCTATTGAGGGAGAAAAATTCACAAAGGGATAAACTATAAGATCCAATATTTGCTGTTTCTGCCATATCATCTTTGCTCTATTGTGTTCCAAACTTGTCCAAATACCCCTTGCTTTCAGAGGAAAAACCTCAGACGCGCGTGCGTGCACACACACACACACATACACACACGTACTTCAGTGGATCTCAATTTCAGGTCCAGAGAATATCACAAAAATCTCAACATTGCAATGAAATTCATACATTAAAATCATAAGGACTGGAAACTACAGAGGTGCCAACTCAATTCCACGCGAATCCCAACTCAAAGCCATGTTTAAAACTCATCTGATTCGTTAAATATAGAACAGTTAAGACATCTGACTGAACCTGAATATTGTGCAGTCACTGTCTAGTCATAGAAAGGTGGGAGTGGTTTGGGCTGGTCACAAAGATTGGTAATTAATGAATCTAAGTTTGTGGGTCTAAGTGTAAACTTCAAGTGCATTATGACTTTTACCTATTTCAGAGCCTTTATCCACCTATGGTTTGGTTAGATATTATGAAGCAAGTGAGATTGATTAAGTCATGATTAGAGTTCATGGTCCTGCAAGTGTAGAAAGAATCTCTTGGAAACACTCTAGATATAAAACTTAAAAGGCTTATCTTTAATAACGGAAAATCAGTACACCAAAGACAGCTCGTTTACTTTTAAATGATGATGTTGTGTCTACAGAGAGTTTTTGAAAGAACTGCCATAAATTCTGTGATCATCACACAGTGGGCTGTGGTTGATTTTTTTAAAAATGCATTTTAATTTATACTTATTACCAAAAAAATAAAGAATAAACTTATGATTTTTTCTTAACATTCAATCAGTAAATAGACTAGTAAAAAGACATAAGCCTATCTCTCAGATCTAAATTGTTTACAGAACTGAAAGCCTTGAAGCTTGGGAGATTTTAATCAAGACTTCCATTAACCCCCTACCAATATCCCAGGGACTGTAGGAATTTTAAACAAAAGGGAAAGCAATGCTTTTAAAATGACTTAATGTAATACAGTATAAAGATATGTAACAGTTTTAGTCATTAAACAACAGGTGACATATCACAGGCAAGGATTTCTCTTTCTTCTCAATGACTAAATAAGACATTAAATAGGACATGAAAATGAGCCAAGGAATCAAAGCTAAGAGAAATGATTAGTGAATAAATCAGAACACCAATATATAAAACCAAAAGACAATAGTTCTTATATATAATGAATCAATCAAATGAGTATAGTATGTATGGCGTACACTTTAAACAGGTTTTCAAGAATTTTTTTCATTTATATTTCTTTTGAACCTGTGTATGGTATGGTCCTATGTAGAATTATTTTTAATTTATATTTGAATAAAAGAGTAATTCACATATATACTGTGCATAAAGTATATATATATATTAAACGTAACTTTCTGATGCTTATTTACACTAATTAAAGATTTTATTAAATTCTTCCTTCAGACTTTGATTTAAATAACCCAACTCTGTTCTAAAGCTTATTCTTTCCTTTGGGTTTATCGTGCAAATAATAAGATCTTGAGGTATGAATGTTTCTGCAAATTTCTGAACCCTATCAATTAACAAAAGATTTTTCCATACACAGAGGATCTTAAAATTTAATCTCTTAAATGTCAAAATAGTAACTGTCACTCTAGAGCAGGACTCATCTACTATGCTATTTTTTTAAGCTGCAGTTACAAAGCTCACCTTTGACTTGGATTATCTTTAGACTTTTGTACTTTGATTGTTCCTCAAGTTCTCCAAACACCAAAGTTCTTTTTTGTTGGTTTATTTCGTTCTTACACCCCAGTAATCCCCTGCCCCATCTATCACCACCTATGCAAACCCCAACCCTTTTTGAACCAACCAATAAGCAACCTCTTCCAGGAGGCCTTTCTTGATGGCTCAATTAAGAATAGATAATTTCCTCCTCTTAAAAAAATTAAATTTGGGATTAACACATGCACACTACTATATATATATATATATATATATATATATATATATATATACACTATACATATATATATAATATATAAAATAGATAACCAACAAGGGCCTACTGTATAGCACAGGGAACTTTATTCAATATTTTATAAAAACCTATAAGGGAAAAGAATCTGAAAAAGAATATATATATAATCACTTGCTGTACACCTGAAACTAACACAACACTGTAAATTAACTATACTTCAATAAAAAATGCTAAAATATTAAATTAAATTAAATACTACAGCTTACTTGTTCTACTCCATGGCACTTGGCACTCCTTTCCTTATACCATAATCATGTTTCTGAACATTATCTCCCAGACTGGTTTACAAATGGTTTAAAGAATCGGTGTCCATAGCTTGTCCATGTTGGTATCACTCCTAGAATATTCTGTACAAACTAGGTTTTCAATATAAATTCAACTATTAAAGAAATGTCGGTTCATTTAGAAGTCATTCCAACTCCTCTGTTGGAGTTGGAATGTTCCAACTCCTCTCTCCTCCTCCTATGAGAAATGCCATTTCTTGCTATCCATTAGATATTTTCATCTGAATGCCCTGCAAACTTTGTAGGTGTTAAGACTACCTTATTTAACACTCACAAAAAAGCTCACGCTAGAGTTCTGCTAATGGCACTACCATTCATCAAAAAGCAATTTAGAAAAGTATGGACTCTGAAGTCAGCCTATATGGACATGGTCTAGCATGACCCAGTCACTTACTAGCTGGGTGACTTTGGGCAAGTGATTTAATATTTCTGAGGCTCTATTTCCTCTGTAAAATGGAATTAAAGATATCCTCTATGGCATGGGGTTACTTGGAAGATTAAATGAGTTATTACAAATAGAAAGGAGAGCCTGGCCCATAGTTGTTGATTATCAAATGTTAGCTATTATTGGTCTCCTTGTCCAGTCATCCAAACTTAAAGCCTCATTCATCATAACCTCCCTCCTCTTGGTCACCCACACATGTCAACTTGGCTACCTCTTGAATATTCTACATCTAGCATATCTATAAAAATAATCTCTCATTTTCACTATCCTAGTGTAGCCTTTGTTATCAGTCATAGGATAAGGGATTAACCTACTAATTAATCTCCTTTATCACAATTCTGCCCACCTATCCACCCCCTTCCAAGCCATCCTATGTAAAATGGGATAGATATTAACCTTGGTAAAGGTTTGATCAAGATATCTTTGATCTAAATCCTGTGGTGGTTCCTTATTTCCTTCTGAAATAAAAAATTTCAAATAAGCATTTAAGGAAATTCTCCTAACCTATATGTCAGGTCTTAGCTACACAAACTATACTGCACATACCTTTTGATCAAGCTTTTCCATCATCTATATCTTAAAAATGCCCTCAGCTAAACTCACATTGTTCTCTCTACAGAGCTTGCCCTCCATGCAGTCATATTCACTTGCTGAAAGCTTAGTCTTTTTTTCAAAAATCATCTCAGAAAACTCTATGTATGACAACTGTTTTCAATCACTCAACTGAATGTGATCTGTTCCTCTTTAAACACCCAAAGACCACTGCTCTCCTCTCCTTGTCCCTTTTATGGAAGTCTCACTTTTATTATCGTTGTCTGTATACTTAGCTTATCACTTATACATGATTGTATATTACTTGAGGGCAAGAACCCTGATTTACTTATATCCATACTCTTTATAGGATCTTTCATGGTTCCTGAAACAAAGTAGGTGCTAAATTATTATTTATGGGACAAGAAAAGTTAGAGACCAGCACATCAGGGAATGATTCTACAAAAGTTATCTTTTGCTTTGGATTTCTATTTCTTTCAAGTCTGAGTCTAGGTTAGTTTGGTTTAACACATGGTGGTTCTTTGAAAATAAATCCTGAACCCTGAAAATAAATCCTGAACCCAGATGAGTATTAATGTATGTAAATTTAGATACAACCAATTATGCATTCAAATCCCCCAAACAAATGGGTATACTGTTAAAATTTCATGAACTATAAACACAAATAGTTTCTAGTCTTTGAAAGGACTTTGCATATAGCAGTGAGATGCTTGAAAAAGAAAATGAAAATGGGATTTAGAATGGTTTTCTACACTTCCCTTTAACACCTGAGTTTCATTCCTACCTTACCTTAAACTATGTAAATGACCTTGAGAAAATTAAAATAAATTCAAATAGTTTAAAACAGAGTTTGTGTGTGTACCAAGTACTTCGCTAAATAGCTGCTGGCACCAACTTTATGTGATCACCAAAACATATTAACTTTAAGAATCTTTTTGGAGACAGTGAAATCCCTTTATATATTAAATACATATATACATATATATTAAGTATACATGTATACATATATATACATATTATATATATATTTACCTTGTAAGATTCATTTCAGTACCTTACACTATTTAAATACTCTTTGAATGTCAAGGTGACTAAGGAATGTTTTGATTGTAAAAGTGAAATAGATACTTCACTGAATCTATGTCGGTGCTTCAGAAATGTACCTTATTCAAACCTTCATACTAACTTTTCCCCCATAATAATGTTTAAAGAAAATGTTGGGGTTTCTATTTCTTAGCTACCACTGTGAGGCAATTCTCACCAATAAAATGTTTTCCCATTTCCCAACAGTATATATACATACACATAGCCTGGTAAAGTGACCAATACTTGACAATAAACTCCACTACTGTGTCACCCCATGGAGGAGCCTGATTATAGGGAAGCCAGTTCTAACAATTTAAAATTGCAAGCAAGACAGAATTATTTAGCTACAAGGATATTCAATGCAGCACTATTTACCACAGCAAAAACTGGAAGTAACTTAAATGTCTGACAACAAGGAATCAATAATCATCTTTTCTGGTACAACTAGTACAATACATAATGAAATATTATGAAGTCAATAAATACTAACAGAATAAACACTAATATGAGAAAATGTTTACAATTTATTATAAAGTGAAATTGAAGGCTATTTAATAATAAACATATAAGTCTATGTTTGTATGTGCATGTCTTCGAGTGTGTGTGTGTCTCCAGAAAGGGATAGATTAAAGTGTTGAGTAGTCATTTTCTTCTTTTTTGCTTATTTATATTTTCTAAAATGTATGTAATGAACATATAATGGGAAAGAAAATGCCAACAAATACTAATTCGATATCCTTTTCTCTTTTCATAGACTCTTCCATGGGAAAGAAAATGCCAACAAATACTAATTCGATATCCTTTTCTCTTTTCATAGACTCTTCCTAATTTCTTTCTTGTTTTCATCACCAGCGCCGCCCTAGAGGCCACCTTCTCTCCTGAAACCCACAGGAACTGAGTGGAAATATGGTCATTTTCATCATGACCACCAATACTTCAAATAATTCATATATGAATAATGAGGTATTAACTCTGAAGGAGCACAAAGAATCTAAGATAGGTTTATAGTTTTACGATTTCAGTGAGGCGAAACTGAATTATTCACATCCATTAAATAGAGTTTGAATGATTCACAGCCAATTTTATTTTTATAATTGTAATGAAACAGCTGGGATTAGAGTCTATTCATGGACTCATAAGAAATTTGCACCCCACCTACTAAAATTAGTTTCTGCATCCAAAATTCTGATTTGAACATCTGACTGTGAAAAAAACAGGCAACATCGCTCAATGCCAAGAAACTGAAGAAATAGACTTTGAACATGTCATATTCTCACCAGAATTATTTTATTTCTCATTGTGCAGACTTCCCTTTATTGGGATTCATAAGTGTACCCTTAATAGCATGATTCCCTGAAACAAAGTTATTTTCAAAGAATGAGCTTTCTTGTATAAGATAAGCCCCTGTTGAAGATTTTAGACTGTATTGTGACAGTTGTTTATAATTTATGGGTTCTTAGTCATTAGAGGGAAATCTAACTTAGGAACTTGGACATCAA
This sequence comes from Balaenoptera acutorostrata, assembly GCF_949987535.1. NCBI lineage: Eukaryota > Metazoa > Chordata > Mammalia > Artiodactyla > Balaenopteridae > Balaenoptera > Balaenoptera acutorostrata. Next base: position 23,176,042 of record NC_080080.1, on the reverse strand, counting down.
ATACATGATATCTCTTTGGACACTAGCATCACTAAGTCTACAATAGAAGATATTTGTCTTAAAGTTGCCTTGGGTATCAATTCACAGACCTAAATGTTTAAGGTTTTATAGAAAATTTGCTTGGCCCCAGAGTTTGCAATTTTAAAGAGATGTGAGCAATTGTATGCTTCTATCTCCATAATTTTCCAAAGAAGGAAACAGGACATAAGGACTGAGTGACTCACCCATGGTGGTCACACGGCCAGTTAGTCACAAAGTGAGTCTAGAACACAAAGCCTCTTTTCCTCCAATCCAGTACTCTTTCCACTACATCACAAGGGAAGAGTAAAAAGAAAACATAAAATATAATTTTACTGGAAAATACAATCCTGTCAAGCCTGAATCACAACCAGAGACACTCCATTAAAGGTGGAACACACCCACCTCTAAACCCAGCTGTAACCTCCAAGGGCTCGGCACACTACTAAAGAATAATTCAGATATATTTTGGAGTCTTGAAAAATATTTAAATCATATGTAAATTTGAGGTAAGCTCTAAATTTTGATTTGATTTTTTAAAAAATCCTACATGAGATATATTATCATAGTATAAAGTTTTGAGAGGCATATTAAGGGGATAGTTAATTTGTAGACCATAGACTGCCCATTGCGACAGTCTTCATTTTAAAAACCTCCAGTTTTCTTTGAATCAGTTATATGATTCATGCGAAGTAATGGATTTTCTTGAATTATCAAGAAAAATTTAGGTTGTAAATTCCTGACATTAAGAATTAGATTAGCCAAACATGTGTATCTTCTATAATATGACCAACACTGCTTCAACTGTAGCATGCTTTGCAAAACAGATAAGCTTCTAAAAAGTTATAAGTAAATAAAAACATTTTCATTTTTCGAGGTATCAGGGAAGAAATTTTAAAAGTCCCATACTGAGGTTCTGGGGTTTTTTTAAAAGCAAATGATTATTTTTAAGTAAAGCAAATAGCTCTCTCAAATGTAATATTTGTAAACGTTTAGATTCCCATACATAAATCTGACCTAACTTGTGCATATAAATAACATCAGGGCATGTTTTCATAAACGTCATTAACGGGTTAAGAATGGCCTGAGAGGGCTTCCCTGGTGGCGCAGTGGTTAAGAATCCACCTGCCAATGCAGGGGACATGGGTTCAAGCCCTGGCCCGGGAAGATCCCACATGTCACGGTGCAACTAAGCCCGTGTGCCGCAAGTACTGAGCTTGCACTCTACAGCCCGTGAGCCACAACCGCTGAGCCCACGTGCCACAACTACTGAAGCCCGTGCGCCTAGAGCCCGTGCTCTACAACAAGAGAAGCCACCACAATGAGAAGCCCTCACACCCCAACAAAGAGTAGCCCCCACTCGCCGCAACTAGAGAAAGCCCACGCGCAGCAACGGAGACCCAACACAGCCAAAAATAAATAAATAGAAAAAAAAAAAAAGAATGGCTTGAGATTCTGTATGTTTAGCCTATAGCAATCACAAACTCAATGTTAATTGAGAAAGTATTCTTTCCCTTGTCTTTTTAACACGTTATTAAGAAATAATAAAGACTATTCTATGTGGCATTCTGATAATCCTATGAAAGAAAAATACTTTCTAATGGAATCAATGTAAATATTTCAGCAACAAATAAAACTAAAGATCATTAAATTCCATATTTTAAAGAGAAAAATCAAGTTCTCTCTTATATTCCCTCAAAGCCCACACTATTACCCACCACATCCAACACACATCCAAGGAAGGCAAAAACTGGGTTGAGAAATTGTGAAGGGTGGTAAAAACATCATCCAGGGAGGCAAAAGGAAAACAAGGAAAGAGACAGTTCTCCCCTAAAAAAGGTAAGCCTATCTGAGTTGACTGCTTTCCCTTAAGAAACATGACTCAAATCTGCATAAGAACATAGGTCGTACTTAGAAATAAATTCCTCTAGAAAATAAACTGTGCTGCACACATAATATAAGGGAAGCATATCATACCATTATCTGGCTATTGGATATCTGTCATATTTCATATACATAAGAAATAGCTCTTAAAGATTATCATTTGCTTTTTCCTTGATTATCTGCATTCATCATTAAATAAGTCAATTTAGTTTAACAGCTCTCCTTAATTACGTATTTCTAGGATATTATTCTCTAAGCATTATTTATGAGTGAATTTATTTTGTATCTTAAAAATGACCCACTTCGATGACAGTGACTTGGACATGGGACACCATTTATTATCAGTCGTATTTTCTCATTTAAATATTATACAGTGTATTCTGCCTTTTAGAAATATATCTGTATATCCTTAGTTTTTTCTGATTAATCATGATGTTACAGATAGGTAAATTTCCAGGGCATGAAATGGTTCATCGCTTTCATAATTAATATGCCCAAATTAAATCTTAGAAATTGAGAAACTCTTTTTAAAAAGGCAAGTTAACATGTAAAATTATGTGCGAGAGCTATTTGATCATCCTAACATGAGAGATGATACCACTCAACTGATCACATCACAAATGTCCTGTACTTACAAAAACAAAACGAAAGTAAGATTCCTTTGCCTTACTCCTAATCACTGATAACAACATAAAAAATATGCCGTAAGATAAAGTGTTGTGGATTTTTTCCAAAATGATGTCATAACCCCGATTCTGTTTTACTTGTAAATTATAGTTAATTATAAACATCTATAAATGAGAATGTTACTTCGCCAAAATGAAGGAAATAGGTTCTTGGAGCCTCACTGAAACTATCTGCATCTCCTTGAACTAGTAGCCAACCACACGCGGCAGTATCCTACTTGCCAAGCTTCCTTGAGTTTATTGGTAGACCATCTTAGTAATCAATGTCCTTGTCTATAAACACTTAATGAAAGTTCACTAACAGAGTCAAAGGGAAGGGAGAGTAAAAGAATATGACAAAGGAAACAATATTCACTTTTTTGGTGGGAGCAAATACCAAAACACAGAAATCCAAGGTAAAAATTTTTCCTGGATTTTAGGTAATCAACACTTCTGTTAAATCTACCCATCAAACTGGACTTTGCCAGAAAAATACTAGATTCACATCGAGGCTGTGCAGCTCATGGCTGACACACTTTTGAATCATTCTGCATCTGTGCTCCTGAAACTTGGGCCACCTTCTGTATACTCTTCACTTCCAACATCTAAGAACACTCAACAATAGGGTCCTTCTTGGGCCCTGTTATCTTCTGACTCATGCCGTCCGCGAAAAAAAGGAAGCCAAGCAAAAGATAGTTATACAGGAAATAATTAACAGATACCGTGCTGAAGGATACCATTTCACAGGGACTACAAACTTACAGCCCAATTCACTAAAAGATACATCTGCTTCCCCTGCCTTAGAAACCTGGGCCAGCAGAACTATGCCAGACTTCACAAAAAGCCTAGGTTACAAAAAAAGAAAAAAATGTGCTTTTAAAAACTACTGTAGCCAGGGGAGTTGACTTAAAAGAAAGAAATCAGAATAATAGAAAATCCCATTAGTCAAACATATATGTATCAAATTGATTTTAGTAGTGATCTATTGTCAAGTATGGTATACCAATATAAAAGATGAATAACCAATAAAGGAAAAAAAAGCTACTTAGATTTTATTTAATAAAAACAATTAAAATGGTAATGTTCACTATTAAACATAACTAAGAGGATGAGTAATTGTTATTTTTAAAATAAATCTATTATATATTTGAATTTAAACCATACCCTTTTCTAATAGGTGACAATAGAAATGCATCTATCTAGGGCAGAAGCACAGAGATATACAAGGATTGTTAATCTCTGGATACAGTAAATGGTTTTTAACATTTTATTCTTAGGCAAAATAAATATCAGCCGCTACTTAAAGAGAAACTTTACCAACATGGCCTAAAAACTACTATTTCATAGCTAATGATTAGGGAGGTGTATACTTCCTATTTTTCCTGGTATAGACCTTTCTCTTTGGTATTCAATATATGCAAATATAAAAAAATTCAAATGGGGTCAGGAAAATGGTTATGTATGTAAACACTATGTTTAGACAACAGTACCTAGATGATAGCTGCTTTTATTTTCATTAAACATGAAGCAAAACAATAAATATCAGACTTTTCACTTGAGATCATCTTTAGTTAAAAAAAAGTTCCTGCGGTCTTCTGTCAATGGTTGTAAAGGCATTCAACGCTGTCGCTTGTTTAAACGTCTCTTTGACTGCCAATGGACTGTCCCCAAAAGAACATTTTTGCATCTCAATGGGCTGTCCGGTATCAACAATCTTTAAACTATAAATTTAACGCCGCTGAAGAAAGGGGGAAATAACATCTGCTTTGTACTGTCTTGGTATCACATTTACAAAACGAACAAATAATCATACTACTTTGCACTTATCTAGAACCCTGCATCTGACGATCTCAAATGGCCTGACAAACATTAATTAACTAAGCTGCGCAGCACTCCTGGGAGGATGGCTGGCATCATGATCCTCTCTAGCAGACAAATGAACGGGATCCTGGGAGGCCCTTTCTCTGAGCCAATGGCTCAACTCGGATCTCAACTCCAAGAACCTGAAACTCAACTCCACAGCCCATGGCTAGGCATCTCTGCCCAAACCAAGCAGTGCAAAATGTACATGTTAAAACGGACAAATCCGTAAATAAATTTACACTGCAAACCGAAATCAATCACAAAGAGATTTATTTTTTCCCTAGGTGCATGTGGAAAGTGGACTGATAACTAGGGCATCTGAACTGGTGGAAGAATTAGAGCCTATGAGTTATCTGACTGACGTTCTGTCCTGACATGACATGCAGAAGTGTATTACATAAGTATAGATTTGCCAACTAAACAATTATACTTCTGCGTTTCACTGAAAAACGAAAAAAATGCATTTGATATTGGCAAAATCTTTGTGAAATTTAATAACAGGTGTTTGCTTCCTTTTAATGGGGTTATCAGTTAAAAGACAAAGCTTTCTGTGTTATAAAATCCAATCTAACACGTTAATTACAAGAATGAAACCTAGAATTTCTCAACCAGGAAATAATAAAACGAACACAGTTACATCTGCGTTAAGAAGCTACCAAATAATTAAATAAATAAATGCCTTTGTTAAGATAAAAATTATACAAGAAGCTGATCAGAAAAGAGCACCGACTATACTGAGTTCTGACTACACTACACTGTTTAGTTTAAAATGAGAAAGGAACATCTATTTGAATATAAAAAACCAATTAACTTTTGCTTTTAGCAAGACAGTACTAAAGACGTTAACCTCTTCATGGAGCCCAATTTAAATGCTGCGTTTTCAAAACATTTTCAGGAGCTTATTCATGTTTTGTAAGATCTATTCTAGAAGTTTTAAAAGAGGAACAATTAAACTTTACATATAAACTTGGACTATTTCTAGCAAAGCATCTAAAGGGGCTAATATTTCTTTCTACTCATAAAAAGAAAAAACATGATTTTATAGAAATACTGTTAGTGCACACAAAACCCTGATTTTCATAAAGCAATTTACAAGATGAAGCTTATGTTAATGTGCTCCCTGCCGTACTCAAAGCACAATCATCAACACAGGTCACATACACAATTTAGAATTTTTTATAACAAGATCAATTCCATTCTAGTAACAAGGAAAGTCTAAAGGCATTCACCAAATGAAAATACACATAAATGAGCTGCCACTGAATGTCAAACTAAAAGCCAAACACTGACCTAAGGAAAAAAAAAGAAAAAGAAAAGAAAGAAGTGAAGAAAACTAATGAATATTTTGAAACTTGAGCTCTTCTCTGTGATTCTTATATTTCCTTCCTCACTTTGAGTGCAGCAGAATTTCAAAACTACAACCAGTTAGAAACATGTAACAGAAAGACTAATATTCTGAAAGTGATATTTTAATGATGTGCTTTGTGACATGACCCTAACTCCATTCAGCATACTCTTTAAAATGTTTCCATTATTTAGCAACATAGTGTTAAACTATTTTAAATTAACATTTTCTGTTGGACACATTTTCCACACTTAATTCTCGAAATCACTCTGCCCAGTAGTCAAAGATGATAGTCAAGTTTTTACTTTTAGTATTAGAAACTACATGTATAAATGTATTTATATTTGTCCTATTAATGCTTTACTGGATGCTCTAATTAAAAAATCGCTTTTAAAACCTATTTTCTATTTCTTAAATTGCTTACTATTTCAAAACAAACATACCAAACAGCAAGTTAATTTCAAGTTCCATTCTACTATTTAAACTCAAACATGAATATTACATTCTGTAGATATATACTTACACAGACCCCTGTTTTTTCATTTAAAACATGGAAATTGTATGTGCATATTTCACTTGTGTACTTATAAATTTTTACAGGACACCTTTGTTACTAACTAGACCTCTAAAGTTACAAAATTAAAGTACTTTGGTTTTGCCTTAGTAAATATGATGGCAATATTCTTTTGGGTTTCCCCTGACTGATGGCAGAGGAAGGAATGAGAAGTACATGTTTGCCATGATAACTTAGCAATACCAATTTCTACCACCAAAGTAGATTTCTTGTCAAATTCACAATCAGAATTCACCAAAATAGAATTCTTGTCAAATTCACAATCAGAATGGGCTCTTACTTCTCTCAATTATCTTAAAAAGCTGATCAGCAAGATATGTGTAAATTAAAACTTTTAAATTCAGTTAATATACTAAATATTGGGTTGGCCAAAAAGTTCATTAGATATTAAGTAAAAATAAAAGCCACATTTTTCATTTCACCAAGAACTTTACTGAACAGCATATTCACTAACCAAATGAACATTTTGGCCGACCCAATATTTCACAATAAATCAAATCAGCTACACCTCCTTAACGCAAATGTCCAATAAAATGGGTGATTTCCAAAAGCACTATTCAAATGCAATGAAAATATAAATTTTAAAGATCAAATTTTACTAAAATCACAGAAGAAAGATCCAGGCCACTTTAAAATATGTCATATATATATATATATATATATATATATATATACACTTTTTTGTCAGCTCTCAAAATTTAGTAGACGATGGCCTTTAAGTATCACAAATCCTACAGTTAGGAATCTGATATTCACTGTAGAACGCAGTTAAGTAGCCTCTTGCTGAAGATTTCCTACTTCAGCAGCTAATGCGGAGGAACTGAAAAGACAGTTAAAATGATGCAACAGAAAGTTGAAGTCAGGGAATTAAGGAAGTGGAGGAATTGAGAAAAACAATTTTTTTAGAAAAGTATTATCATCCTCAGGCTGCTTAAAGGATAGAACTATCCTGCTCAGGTTTTAGATTGCACTGCTTCATAAATTACTGCTCGTTCCAAGTTCTTAGTGTTTACAAATGGTGGCAGAAAAGGTAACATTCCAGAAACAGTCTAAAAGAGTCACAATTTGGTATCAGATGAAGATGTCATGGATGAAAACAGTTTTAAATGGAAAAAAAGAAAAATGAGTGGGGAGTTCTAGTGATAGAGATGTAAGGAAATCAATTCCACCACGCTCTCAAGATGCAACATGAAATTTAAAAATCCTAGGACACGTCTTTCCTGACTTATAACCAGAAACCATAAGAGCCACTTGAGATCAGAAGAGTCCTCATATACTAAGAAAATGATGAGCATTTACAATGATAAAAATGCATAATATATGAAAGAAGCTCCCTAAATTGAACACTCACTTGAAAAGCACAGGAACTATTTCTCTTCTTTCCAAAGTTATTTATGATAAGCTTGCTCCTTCCGGGCAGGAAGGATTCTTTGTTTCTCAGTGTACAAGGAGGCATCTCCTCTTCTGCATTCAAGCCCTTCTCTTAGCTCCAGGGCATGACTGCGGATGGGAAAGGTAACAACTTTTATAATTAACTGTGCTCCTCCAAGGGGCGTTTCTCAACTCCACTAGGGAAAGCCAGAGAAGCACAGATAAGCTTCGGAGAATCTACTGGAAATGAGAGCAGAGTAGCCAAGCCGACATTGGCAAGAGTAATTTTTCTCCCCAGAATACATCCAGAGAGAACTCGTGGTCTCCTACCTCCAGGTCAAAGCACTGGGCTGGCTGAACTGTATTTCCTAACCAGCTCTTTTGTAAAGGTTAGCTGGTTTCTGATCCTACCTTCCATGAAGGAACAAAGCTTTGAAATCATCCGGAAAGCTCAAAACTTCTCAAAGTCAAGGTGAGATGTTGAAGTGGTAGTGCCTTAGGCAAAAAGCAAGCATCACTCAACTGGGAGCTCCTGAATTTTCAAAATCTAAAATATTTCTCAACAATTCACAGTCTACACAGCATGAAGAGAGTGAGCAAGGATCTTATCTTACAGAGCTTTTGTTTAGTTTCTTTTTCACCCAGGACTGTGTCTTTCTCCCTACAAGAGCCCGATAATGTAAAATTCATGGTTCTCTTCTTTGGATGCTCTTCACGCCATTCACACTTAAGTCTATCTCATTTTTCCCCCCCTCTTGGCAACAAAACAAGAAGCATTGTCATTTGTACATAATTACGCTGTGAGTTTTAAAAACACTACATTTCTGTATTAACGTCTCCCGAGGGCTTTGCATTCTTAGCGAGTTAAATCTCTGCTAATTTCCTTATTAACCATAGACCGTGCCACACCACCTTAAAATTTACAAGTCATTTCATTATTTTAATGTAACAAATGTGCAACCTTCTGGGATTCTGAGCCTCCCTTCTCCAAAAGTGGCCTCATCGTTTTGCATAATCACCAGGAATGATTAACAAACATTCAATCGGAGCTGAGAGTAGTGACAAACAAGTGACTTCTACCCACTCGATCGAGTATGTGTAGAGTACACACAAACGCACGTGAGCTGCTTTCTACCACTTTGGCCTTATTAAGTATACATCCCCAGACTGATACACATCATTTAGTTGCACTTGGTAAGTCATGATACTAACTCTAGAGAATGTACGTTCTCCCCATTTTCCCTTCAAGATATAGGGATTATTTTAAAAAAATAAAACCTTCCTACCCGTAACAGGGACTGGGATTCATCCTTGGACTTGTTTTCTCCGGATGCAGGATACTGCTGGGTGAGGGCGCCAGCCTTCTCTCCGCCTGCAGGCACCCCCTGCAGGAAGCCCTTGGTCTCCACAGCCAAGCCATAAATAGGGCGCGCCAGGTGGGCAGCCTCTACGTTGGGGCTATCCCTTAAAGTCTTTGTCTGCTCTTGGGGGCCGGACACAGGGGTCAGAAGCCCCAGGCTTGCTTGGGTATAGGATGGACTGCCCCGTAGGATGTCCGCCCCTCTCCAAGTCACGTTGCGAAGGTCATCACTTGAACTCTCAGCCCAAGCTTTTTCTTTCAGCCCGTCCTTCTCTTCTAGCTTCTCCCTCTTCACCACACTCTCAGCAACCGGCTCTCCCATTTTAGAGTCTGGATTGAGCAGACTGTAGACCTTGAGGTCGATCTTGGGCTCCTCCTTGATGGTGGATACGGCATGCCCGTCCTCTTCGCCGTTGGCTGTAGTGCTGTCCTGTTCCTGGCAGTGAACAGTGTTGAAGTGCTCCAGTAGTGACTGAGTCTCGGCAGCTGTAAAACTGCATTGACGGCATTTGTAGCAGCTGTGTGCTCTCCTGCAGAAGAAGAAAACCATTACTCGAAATCTAGCATTCAGAAGGGCTTTAAAAAATAGTCTTCAAGCACCTGAATTTTATCTCCTGTAATGTAATGGGTAGAATGAAATACAATATTCTCAATACCCAGAAACTGGCATGTAATTAACTGGCATCTTCAGTTCTAGGTAAGGAATGCAATATTCCCGTTTGTTATATTAGCAATAACAGGTACCTGCACAGACAGACACACTTATGCGTACACACTCCAGACAAGTCACATTTAAAACTGGTTGATTTGCTTTATTATTGAAGGACCTGCTCTGTTCATTTGTTGACTGAGCTACATAATCTAGTAAATAAGATATACCAGAAGCTCAAGTTTTTTAAGACAAATTTTTTCTATCTGTAAGGACTTATGAACATTCAACAAATGGAGTGTCTGTTGGGTACCAAGCAGCATGATAGGCGCTGTACAGATATATTCATTAAAAGAGTGTGTGTGAATGTATGTTTATGTGTGTGTTTTCTTTTTATAAGGCACAAAACAAGGAAACCTTATTGTTGGATTTCATAGCATCTCCTGCTGTTAAAGACAGAACGGTAACTGTTAAATTAAGAAAAATGTTTGATTAACAAAGAAGAACCGAGGCACTGTATCCTAAAAGGCATACCGGAAAGGTACACAAATAACCGGGAATAAGGCATACATTCTTTAACTGTAAAAACCTTGTATGGCTCTCTAATTAAATAACCACGTGAAACACTTGCTACTCCACGATATAATGTGTTAGGAGTTACAACTTAAAATAACAAAATAAGTTTTGAGAGCTGTTACTTAAAGCTACTGCAAAGTGGGTACCCCTATATGTAATCTGTAGATAATCATCACAACATTACTTTGCCAGGCACTGGGTACACATTGGTGAATACAAGGCACGTAGCCCTTGTCCACCTGGTGTTCAGAGTCTAGTCAGGAATGACAAGCTTCACATTGGTCTCTAAATAAACATGTAAGGGCAAAGAGTAATATGTGCTAAGAACGAAAAGGATGGGATGGTAAGAGGGTGGAAGGGCTGCTTAAGGTCCTCAGGAAGGCCTTTCTGAGGGCGATTTATCAAAGCAAAGGATGGAAAGGAGCTATCCTTGCTGGAGGAGGAGGAAGGGGAAAGGGCAGTACATTCCAGCAAGCCTGAGATACTGAAAGAGGCCACTAATGCTTGAGAGGAATAAATAAGAGGAAGCATCATAATCAACAAGCATAATAATCAACAAGCATCATAATCAACAAGCATCATAATCAACAAGCCGGAGGGTCATCTAGAGCTTTGTGGACCACGGCAAGGAGGTAGGTATCTTCAAAGGGAAAGGGAAGCAACTGCAAACTTATAGGCAGAGGAGTAGCATAGTTAAATGTGTGCTTTAATCACTTTGGGAGTGTAAAAGTTTCTCTATTGGGTGACTTCATTCCGAGACCTGTCTGATGGCTGAAAATCCAAAAGAACGTTCCTATTTTATGGAAGCAAAATTCAAAGGTATTAAGACATGTAACAAAATCTCAGCCAACATTTGTGGAGAGTACTTAATTTGGTACATGATTATCTTCTTGTGATTAAGAGCTTACATTTGGTTGAATAAATATGGATATTTAACTTCTACTTTTTACAGGAGGTTGTTTTCAGTCTTTTGTCCTATTTTTCTTCATGAAGTAGGAAAGATAAAAGGAAATACAATAAATGAAAAATAATTTGATGATGAATTGACCATAAAAATATTAAAATGAATTTTTCTCAAGTGAAAGAAGCCTAACTCTTAAGGAGAGAATATACAGGATGATGAGTAAGAATCTTGCCACCAAAGTCTAGGCCAGAAAACCCAAAATGGAATTAAGATCACAGAGGACAACAGGCAAGACTCAAAATATAGAACCTAGAACCTCTGGGAACCTCATTCAGAGAACCTTCCTACCATAACTATATTTGAATATGAAACAATGGAAGATAAACTCCTAAACTCAAAAATTGTACCCCCAAATTGTTACCTTAGCTTTTATGAAGCTCGATCAGACAGATGAAAATGGATTTATCAGAATGGTCAAAGCTCAAAACATACTCAGGAAATACCCTACTGAAGATATACCACATAATCTATTCAGTCATGAAAGTTAAACATAAACAAACAAACAACCTTCAGGAAGCACATTCACAAGCTCTGATCGACCTTCACCCCAAGACAGTTCTAATGAGCTCACTACCCACTGTGGCAGAGAGTTTATGGTTTCCCTGACTTGGTGGAGTCTCTGCTTGAAAACTGTGATGGGATCCCTGCCCATAAATTAAGACTATAAATGGCCACTGCTACTTCTACCAAAGTACAAAAAAATTCCAAAGAACAAACATTCCCAAGAATTACAGTGACATTATTTCAAGAAATAAAGACAATTAATTCTAGGGCAACGAGGAAAAAGTTTCAACATACAAGAGAAGAAGTGCGAGACTCTAGAGTACCACATGACAAATTATTTTAAAACAGCAGATTCATAGTTCTATTGGAGAAGCAATTTAGTTCACTTAAAAGTAAGACTCTAGAACCAGAATGCCTAAGTTTCAAGCTTGGCTCTGTATTTTACTATATATGTGACTTCGGATAATTTACTGAACCTGCCTCAATTTCCTCACCTGCAAAATGAAAACAATAGTGCCTCTAGTATGAGTTAACCAATATAAATCCTAAAATTAAATAAAGCCCCCCTTCTGTGTGAATCTGCATTCTGCACTCTATTCAAAGGAGCTAAAACTTACCAACTGGCATTCTGGTATCATTCTTTCCCACTCCCCCAGGTACCTTAACCATGACAGACATCTTTCTTAAAACCATGTTTATTTCCTAGAAGATCCTTTGTTTTAAGACATTACCAGGTAGAATATATTTTTTGCCTCTTCTGCTTCATCTAGTGGTGTTCAATGGCCTGAAAGATGGAGCAGTTTAGCAGTTAACTTAATTGTCAAGCCTTACTCTTTTTTCAATAATAGTAGTCAGACCCATAATCTTAAAATTCTGAATAACGAAGACAGAAAGGGCATTACCTGTGTTTTCTTGAAGTCTTCAGAGGTAGGGATGCTTTGTAAGTGTATTCAGGAGGGTGATTTAGAACCATAATATATCTAGTAATATATCTCAGTAACTAAGATTATGTGCCTTCAATATCTACTTACTCTGCAATCTAGAAATGTCCTTGAGCCAACCTATTCCTTCACCAAAAAAAGACGAATACATCCAACCTTTAACCGGTATTTGACTGACATGTCCTCCTAAATATACAAGGAGTTCTGGGTGTGTCCTGTCTAGGCAATGAATTCATCACAACGTATCACTCTGAAACAAGGTGTCTGGGGGCTTCTAGGTTTTCTAGTTTCAAGTTCCTGTCCCAACGGACAACTCCCTGACTCCTTACAGGTCTCGGCAAGAGCTGTTCTGATCTGCCCACAGAGGAGCTCTTATTCTGACTGATCAAGGCAAAACCTTCCATGATACAGGTGCTGGAGGACTGTCCAAATGCAGAGGACGGTGAGGCTGGGTGTAAAGCAGAAAGGAGACAGAAACTGCAGAGATAAGTTTTCAGTGAGAACCGGGTTTTACATTGAAAAGAAAAACACATACTAACAGGAAGGATATTAAAACAAGGTGGCAATAACAAGCTCAACGCACACACCTTTTCTTCTGAAGACTTCAAAGCACTCACACATATGTGATCTCACATTCCACTGAGGTATAAAGCCCATTTTATAGATAAGTAAAATGAAGAAAGTGCCTTGTCCATTTAGTCTACATCAAGTCAAGAATACAGGGCTTCTACCTTCCAGACTGATGTTCTATTTTTCTATCCTCGGTTGCCTGAATTTTTAACTTTATACAACAATAAATAAAATTACTGACAATACTGACCATGAAAAATGAGGGCTAAAAATTGAAAACATGAGGGGAAGGGAAAGGTCTTCTAACTGACAGAAGTGAGACTGACTACAGCAATGGTCTGCAAAACAGGCTGCAAGCAGCGCTGCAACTGAAGGAGTTTCTTAGCAATACAGATTCCAGGACCTCTCAGTTGCCCTATTGAAGATCTGAATCTCCTGGACATAACTTGAGAATCTGAATTTTTAGTAAGGTCTTCAGGGGACACCCATGCAGGGACCAGTCACAAACTGCATTAGTAGATATATCCTGGTTCAAAACAACTGAATGAACACACTCAAAGACATCCTCTACCACCTGTGACTCTAATAAAACACAGGTAATGCCCTTACTATCTTTGTTATTCAGAATCATAAGATTCTGAGTGTGACTCCTATTAATGAAAAGAGCGTAAAGCTTGACAATTAAGCAGTAAACTGCTAAACTGCTCCATCTTTCAGGCCATTGAACACCCTGAGGTGAAGCAGGAAAGGCAATTTGCTGCATAATACTCTAGAGAACTGAAGGACTTCTTTCTCCATATAATAGTCATCAAATAAATGATAGGAAATATATTAAAAAGACAACATCACTGTGCTTTCAAAAGCTGGGAACAACATAGAACTTTTCAATCACCTATGCTAACATCTAGAGCAGTGCTTCTTAAACCCTAACATGCAGAAGAATCATCTGGGAATCTTGTTAAAATTCAGATTCTGATTCTGGACATCTGGGGTGGTACCCAATAGTCTCTATTTCTTACAAAATCTCAGATGATTCTGATGCTGTTTGTTCCCAGACCACACCTTAAATAGCAAAAGTCATGAAGCCATAGTCAGAAATACGTCAAGATGAGTATTAGATTAGAATGAACTCTCAGTATGTATACTCAGTACTTGACAGAACATTCCCAAATGAATTCTTTATGATGAGTAACATGGTCTTCCCTCTTAAAGCACATACTCCCACCTCCGAAAGTCAACCCTAACAGCTTTATAAGCTAAAACTATAAACATGACATTGTCAAGCATAATCCCCAAATAGTCATTCATCTTCTTTATTTCACTGTTTGGGGATCATCTTTTAGTATTCTTTAGTTCTAGGCCATTTATATATATTATTCTACAACAATCACACATAGTACCTATTTCCATCCCTACTTCACACAATAAGAATGTGAAGCAGAGACAAGTCAATTCATAAAATAATACGGAGCGCGTGATGCAGTATTTTAGCTCGTGTCCATAGTTATTCTTGCATGTGTGCTGTTTGGTAGTTGATGCAACACTACTAGCTTGTTCAGGAATTAGTTCCTGAAAGATTTGGGTATATTTCTGACTCGTGTCACTCTCAACAATAACTGAAAAGCCCTTCAACTTAATGCCATGTCCCCCCAAAATAAAAAGATTATTTTAATGCCTAGTATAAGAAACATTACTGAAGAATTAAAGTTTAGTCATTGAGAAACTACATTAGTTTGGACTCTGCTCTAACCTACTGAATGCATTTCATTTTATCAACATTAATATGAAAACCTCAGAAGGTTCAGGGAGTTTTCTCTTCATTTTTCAAGACCCACCTTAACTACCTTCTCATCCGTAAAGACTTCCCAAATGACTCAAACCCAAGAGTAAACCTACCATCCTCTGAGCTACTCTGAAACTCTGTCATCCAGAGGATTTTTTTCACATTGCGTTTTATTAAAATGAATGGCCTTTGATTTAAGTGATGGCATAAAAAGATTTATTTCATCATTTAAAAAGCTCTCATTTACCAAATAATCATGTATGTCTTACTTTACAGTTATATTGTAATTGCCTTAAAATCAAGATCAAAGCCCACACATCTCTATATCCCTTCCAGCTCCACCCCGAACATCCAGACAGTAAATATCTACTTAATAACCAAAGGAATGAACCACCACAGCTCTGGTAATGCTAGACTTAATATGTAAAGTCATAAAGCAGCAGAGAAATATTAAGAAGCACATAGATATTTTGCAGATGGTATATTTTGAATGGTTCTCTGAATAAACTCTTCATTATTTAAAAACTCCTAGAACTTCCAGCTACATTAAGCCCAACTAATTTTAAAGACACTGCAAATATATTTGCATTAATTTAAATTCTATACTCTGCTGCCAACTGGATAGCAAACATTCTCTTCATGCTACCTGAGGAAAAGAGATGGCAGTCTGTAGATCTCCCTACCATTATCGGTGCCAGATAAAATACAGGATGCCCAGTTAAATGTGAATTTCAGATAATAAACAAATAATATTTTAATGTAAGTATGTCCCATACAATGTTTGGGACATACTTACATAAAATCTCAATTTTTCCAGTGCAAAACTTCAGACAATGAACACAATCAACTTTGATAAAAGAGATAAACATCTTTTGCCTCCAGAGAAAACTACATCAAGCTGCATAAAAAAAACCAAATTGTACTTAATTCAAGTGACTTAAAATTTCTTTGAGAAAAGATGTTTTATTCCTTATCCTACTTGACAGAATTTTCATGTGCTATAAGAAAGCATTTATTTCAGATCCATTCATATTTCAATACCTTTTATCCTAGCAGTAGCATTTTATTCATTAGTAGAGATTAAAAATTATTTTCATAATTCATAAAGAACTGAGGTTTTCTAGATTCTAGAAAAAAATCAGCTAAAAGGTGCTAGTCTTTTGCTCTACTCTGATAATATTTCTATATTTCGATTTTCATAACAAACAGCTCACAGTATTTGTGGAGTCAGCTCTAAACAACGCTTTGTTTTTTTCCTTTTAATGTTAACTTCCAGAGATTTATGCCATGACTTAAAAAGCTCTCCTTCACCGAATAACTGTATTTCACTTTCAATAGTTTTAACCATGGTTTTTCTTCTTCAATGACTAAATGGACATCAAAGTAAATGAATAAATTATAAATACTAATCAATTAAGACTTCAAAGGTATTTTTTGGTAATTATGGAAACAAATACCTACAGATAAATTGTCACAAAGAAAGAGTAAATGAAGTGATTTAATTTAAATATAGTTCAGTATATGTGACAACTAATTAGTCATTTTTTGTGTCATAAGAGTCTACAGGTGTGGCACTTGAGGTCACTGGCACTGTTGAATGTTGGAATGAAAAGCATCTGAAGAAAGTATTTGAGGGACAAAAACAGAAAAGGAATTACAGATGTATAGGTGGGTAACCGATAATCAACTTTTAAAAGTTGAAAATTTAATATTCAGTCTTAGTCAAGTGCAAAGGAGTAGTCTACAAAATATAATCTAAGGAAAATTGAAATTCTGAATGAATAAGATTCTATTCAATCCACTCATCTTGTATTTTTATACTGAAATAATATGATGAGTATTTACTCATTTGGAGTAACTGGGTTTTTTTATAAGGGTACGGGGTGATTTCACCTTCATGCGGTAGAAGAAAACACAACTAATGTCATAGCTGAAAAATCTCACTTTATGATTCACTTTCAGAAAGAAGATATCCCTACCAAACATTCAAAACAGAAAAATAAATCTTCCCATGAAGTAGACAGTAAACAAGAAAAGGGAAATAAATTATATAATATGAAATGTAAATCATGGCTAAAATTTATCTTATTCTAAGACTTGATAACTGTTCCTATATAAAGTCTTCAGGACCATTAAATCTGAAATTTCTAATAAATAATGTATCCAAATAAAGGTAGTGCAATTGTGGGTTATTTTCTTGATGGACTATAATACCTTGGGTAACTTTCTCTCTCACAATGGGAATTTTCAACTTGAACCATGATGTCCATTTCAAGGTTTTACAGGCAACTGATTTATTAGGTATTGTTTAAAAGAACATGACACATAAAATACACAAATCTAGATGTAACCATCTTGGTACTCACCCTTTTAGAAACTCTGTACTAATGCACTGTGTACTTAGCTTTTTCAGATGTGCTGATAATTAAGTGCTTATCATAAAATCTATTCTTCAGAACTAGCAGAGCACACAGTTCATGTTCCTTCCCAGAGCTCTTTTAAGGTAGAAATTGTGCAGTAGCTACATTAATTTAATCAGCTGCTGCATCCAATGTTATTTGCTTTAGCCTGAGATATATATTTTATGTCTAAAATATTCAATCACTGTTTAAAAAATTTTAACACATTCATAAATCTCTAACAGACAGATGCTTGTCAACACATACACTACCAAAAAATATATACATTTTCCCACATTCTAGTCAATTAGGTAGATAATGACTATATCATTGATTTTCAAGTAGTTTTTTAATAATAAGGGAAGTTGACTATTTATTCAAATATTTATTGGATATGTGTATTGATGAGAACTTATGCCTCATTTTTATTTTAAAATTTTATCGTGTAATGTTAATCACACACGTGTACACACACATATATACACATTCATGTCTAGGTTTAGCAAAAAATGAAAATGAACATAATCATAGGATCATAAAATAAGATTGATATATGTATATATATTCTTTATCTATAGAGAGATACAGAGTGACAAAGAGTCTATGTACACATATATATACAGAGAAAGAAAGAATGATATATTTATGGAGGGAAAATAATGCCTATGGTACAGTTCAATATATGTATATGAATGTAACAAATACACATGGTGTATACATATATAAATATATATGAATATATGTATACAGTTTTGTTTTGCTAGTTTTTATGAACTTCTTTTATGAACTTCTATGAAATGGTATGAAGCTACAAATAGTTGTCTTTGATTTGTTTTTATTCGGTCAAAATTATACTTATAAGACATCCATGTCGTATTCAACTGTCATTTATTCAAATTCACTATTGTATAATATTCCACTGTATGACAAACCTATAAGTTACTTAACTAACCTCTTATGTATAGTTGAGGTTTTTTTCTTATTTGTTTTGCTTTTTAATTTTTGTTTCGGTTGTTTTGCTCTTTAAAAAAATACTACTTTGAACATTTTTGCACACGTTTCCTAGTGCTCCCATACAAGAAGTTTTCTTCTGAGGAGTGAAATTACATGGTCTTTGGGAATACGAGCATCTGATATTGCCAGAATTTGCTAAATTCACTTTATAAAATCATAAGTACTGGAAATTTTTATCCATTTTTTTATCCATTATATATTTTTTGTCTTAACACCTATGTTTCCTGGAATAAATAAAATGACCTCATTTTTTTCTTTGGTTAATATTTGCCTTGTGTGATTTCATCTATCCTTACCTTTCTGCTATAGAGGTCTGATTTAATTACACTGAGTATAAGGGTATGTTCTATATGATACTGTTTTTTTGAAATCTGATTTCTTATTGGATTAGTATGTGTCAAATTTTATAAGCATTTTATATCTGCTTGAAAAGCATGTGCATTCTCCAATTGTTGGGTGTAGAATTTATGTATTTTAATTAAATCAAGTTAAAAAAAAAAAACAGGGAGTTCCCTGGTGACCTAGAGGTTAGGATTCTGGGCTTTCACTGCCGTGGCCCAGGTTCAATCCCTGGTCAGGGAACTGAGATCCCGCAAGCCACACAGCACTGCCAAGATAAATAAATAAATAAATAAATAAATAAATAAATACGTTTCTTAATTTGTTGCTCAAATATTTTATATTTTGAAAAAATTTTTTCTGTTCAACCTTTAATAAGGGAGGTTTCCTAAAATGTACAACTGTGATTGTGGTTTGTCATATTTTCCCTGTAGTTCTTGATCAATTTTTGCTTTACATATATATTTATTTATATTTATATTTTATATATTTGGAATTATTATACCTCCCTGATGAACTGAACGTCTTATCATTAGTAATTACTTTTCCCGCATATGCTTTTTGTCTTAGGGTCTAAATTGTATGAGATTAATAACGCTACCTCAATTTTTCTTTGGTTTATATTTGCACCTATAACTTAGTCTATTTTGCTCTTTCAAACTCTCCATAGCCTTATGCTTTGAGTGTGTAACCTATAAACAGCTTATAGTTAAATTTTTTTTTTAATATGTCTGATAATATCTTTTAAGTGGAAAGTTTAATCCCCACAGGTTCATTAAGATTTTTGATATCTGGACTTTTTTTTTACCATCTTCCTTTAAAAATTCTATTTGTGTACTTTTTTCCCATGTATCCTCTAAAAAAGGATACATTAAAAAAAAGATTGAATTTTATGGGTGTTGTTTATTTTGTTGTCCATTTTTCTCCTCTAAAGCTTTGGAAGTTATGTACTCATTTCCTACTCTTTCATTAGTTATCCCTAAAGTTATCAAAATATGCATAACAAAGTCCTAACTCACTAACTCCAGACAATTCAAGCACTTTAGAACACCTTAATTCTGATCAATCTCCCTGCAAACTCACATAATAGTGTTGTCCAATAACTCAGTCTATCCCTTTTTAACTGCATAAATTAGGCATGCTATGGCTGTTGAGACTTACTCACAGTTCCCTGGTCTTTGTTTATGTGAAAATGTCTTTGCTCTTATTTTTGGAAGGTAGTTTTGACAGGCAGGGAATACTAGGTTGACTTTTTTTTTTTCCTCCAAAACTGAATGGTATTCCTCCGTCTTCTGGTTTCCACTGTGGCTGATATAAAGTCTACTGTTAACCTAATAGTCTTTTCTGAATAGTTGAGCTGTTGTTTCTCTTTAGCTGCTCTAAGGAATCTCTCTGCCTTAGCATGTCAATTTTTACTACAAGATGTCTATGACTGAATTTATTTGTATACAGATGGCCCCCAACTTATGATGGTTTGACTTACAATCTTTCAACCTTAGGATGGTGCAAAAACCATATGCAGTCAGTAGAAACCGTACTTTGAATTTTGAATTTGGATCTTTTACTGGGCTAATAATATGCAGGATATGTGGTACGATACTCTCTTATGATGCTGGGTTGAAGCTCCCAGTCAGCCACATGATCAGGAGGGGAAAAAAACCAATACATTTACAACCATTCTGTACCCAGACAACCATTCTGGTTTTCACTTTCAGTACAGTATTCAATAAATTACATAATATAGTCAACACTTTATTATAAAATAGGCTTTGTGTTAAAAGATTTTTCTCAACTATAGGGTACAAGTGTTCTGAGCACATTTAAGTTAGGCTAGGCTAAGCTATGATATCAGTAGGTTAGTTGTATTAAATGCATTTTTGATTTACGTTATTTTCAACTTATACTGGGTTTATTGGGACATAAACCTATCATTAGTCGAGGAAGATCTGCATATTCTGCTCAGCATAAGCTATCCTATTTTGTATCTGTGTGTTTATGTCTTTCATCAGTTTTAAGAACTCATCTGCCATTATCTTCTCAAATATTGATTGCTTATCTTCCATTCAATATTCTTTTCTTCTGGGACTCTAATTAGATGCATGTCAGAACAGCTTCTTGTATTTTCATATCTTAATATCCACTTTTGATATTTTCCATAGCCCTCCCCTCTCTTAAGTATTCTGGCTAATATCTTCAGATTTAACTTCTGATTAACTCATTTGCTAATATATTACTTAACTTATCCATATGTTTTAAATTTCAATAATTCGATTGTCCATTCAAAAATGCTATTGTTTCTTTTTTGAATATTCCTGGTTATTTATAGTCTCATGTAGCTTGATCAATTTATAAGTGTAATTTTCATTTCTTTAAACATTTATTAATTATTATTTTCTAAATGAAAACTGCTGATCTGAAGTTCCTGGGTATCTAAAGCTATTATTTGCTTTTCCTACTGATTTCACATGTAGTGATTTACATCCACACTCATATGGTAAACTGTTGTAATGTGGAAGCTCATATAAGGTTTATCTTAAGCCATACGTAACATGGAGGTGAAAACTGGAGTATTTTCCTGGAGATAAATCTGTGTTTACTTCTGACAGGAGCCAGAGGAAGGCAGTAATGTCGAATCACATTAGCCAACTTCAAGGTGCCAGCTTAGAGTGAAACCCATGGATTCAACGCCCTCTCTCTGTCAGTGACTCTGGGCTTAGTCTCAATATAACTGCAGTATCAATGTCAGCATTTTTCATCCATGCAAACTTGCATTCCCTGCTTGCTCTCCCCAGTCTGGGTTTAGCTCACTTTTGGTGAAGGGGTGAAGAGAAAAGCTTCAGAACTTTCACTTAATTTATGGAAGTCTAACAAGTCACTAAGAAATTATGTTTTATCTGGTATAGTTGCTTTGTAAGGAGATATTCCTCCCACGACTCTAGAAACACAAAGTTATAACACTGAAAATGTTGATTAGGAGAATGGTAGTCAATTAGAGAATGGGTACACTGGTTAATTAAATAATATATAATAAAAGAAATGGAGTGTGAGAAACAAACATGAGTGGAATATAACAATTCTGTCATGATGTGAACTACGGGGTATCATAAGTAAATATGAAACATAAAGAAAGGAGAACTGGCCAAGTTTCACTTACTAAATGGATAATGTTGGCAGTTCAACTCAGGTTAAACTGGTTCTTTAGGAAAATGCCTATGGAATGAAATCCACACTGAAGTTTTTCTCCGATAGCTTTAAATCAACTCTCTTGCTTCTTAGCTGTAGTTATTTTATAGCTACATGATTTCACACATTGTACAGCTCTCTGTTTGTGCTATCTTTTTTAGTACACTGTAAGTCTTGTACATAAAGTACTCAAAAGCCTAGAATATTCCCCAGTAATAACAGAGTTGTGGTAAAATTTTCCCAACATGAATAATATGAATAAATATAAATTTAACTAGAAAGATAGTATTGTGATGTGGTAAACTTCTCTCCTCCTACACTACCTTCAAAATGTAGCATTTGGGCGAAGTGCTTTGATAGCAGATTAAGTTTTCAACATTCATGAGACTATTTGTTTTCACATCCCTGGAGCCTCCACTGTTCAACTTTCAGTAGAGTTTCTTTATACTTCTTACCAAGCTGTGGCTCCTGAAACAGTAAGTCTCCAAATTTCAAATATTTCTAAAAGAACTCAGGCAGAGCACCTTAAAGGACCTAGGATCACACAAACTACATCAGGTTTTAAGAATAAGTGTGAGAGGATTATAATGACCTAGAGACAAGTGCTGCTAATTATTTTTAATCTAATAAAATACTGAGAAGGTTGACTTAAGTTGACTTAAGTTCAAAATGTACTTTCATTTTGTGTGTCCTCAGAAGGGTTCCAAGACCATACAATAGTCAAAGATTAAATTAAAACTCACCATGGAGATTTTGACTTATTCATGAAGTCACTTATTATACTGTGAAGTCAAAATCTCACAAGGATCTCATTTATTTAGATGTACTCACGGAACACCTATTACCATCCTGGCACTACTACGCTAAATCGTGCAGATACAGCAATGAACAAAATAGGACTAGTCTCTTCCCTCTGGAGCTTACTTTCATTACTGAATATTAATTAAACTCTGAGATTATTCTGTAGTATTTTTATTCATATTTATTTCTTAGATTTTTTTTGTTTGTTTAACCAAAACATATGGAATCTCTATTTTTCCAGCCAAGTTTTCAACCAATAGCCTCAGCTTCCTCAAAAAAAGCCACTCATCCAAGGGATCTGGTATCTACATGCATCAGTGTGTGTGTGTGTTGGCTAATTTCTTCATGATTAAAAAAAGCCTCCTCCTTCAAAAAAAGAATGGGTTATCTAATTTCTACATCGCTTAAGAAATGTACATGCACAGTATACACACAAACAAGGCTCGGAAGAAAGCTAATGTCTGCTTGCCCCAGAAATAAATAAGCATGCAGCTAACATCAAAAGAGCCAGAAACACTCACTGCAAGTGTGAACACATATTTGATCACAGGACTGTGTCTTTCCCAGGGCTGACCTTATAAATTAAACAGTGTAAATCTCAAGGAAGTGTTTTCTGAACGTTTAGATCCACTGTGAACATTAGGATGCCCTTCAAATTAACATGTAACATTGTTAGCCTATTGTTGGACATAAACTGCTTCATTACTGGTGACTGAGAAAACAGACACACAATGGTACTAACACACAACTTTTTAAAAGAATGGGAGGAACTATTTAAAATATCGGGATGTGAAAATTTAAATAACCAGATTTTTAAACTAGGATATTGAGTTTGCATATGGAAAAGCCCTTAAAAATAGTAAATAAAGCTCTTGACTTTGATGCTTAGAGGCATGATAACAAGAGTACCCAATACTCTGGAAGTAATATCTGAATGCACTATGCTACCAGGATTTTGCTAAATCATAAGTTCCATAAGGGCACTATGTTTATGTTCTTTTCTCCTATTTTATAATCAATGCCTGGCACTGTGTGTATTTTTGGAGTTAATTAGTTAAGAAATGAATACATAAATGAAATAAAGATATGTATTCTAAACTCATCTCTAGAAAGTATGAAAGATTAATTGGGAAAGTTAATGTCTATAACGAGAATAAGATGAAAGTAGATGGAAAACACTAACACACCCTACATCTATTTACAAATCTGAAACAACTTAAGCAGCTTTACTCGCTCAGAGTGTACAGAAACCCAAAGTCACACATATTACAGAATTCTCTGCTTCACATTACTGTCTGTACGCAAAACAAGGATGTTGCTTAATTTTTTAAAACTAGAAGAATGTCCGATTTCATTTTAAAAGAAAAACGAGCAACATGTTCTCAAGCAGATTCTTTCCCAGTTGGAATAGAGAATAGTACATATTATAGTGGCATCTTTCATTTGGAAGTCTCTCCATCAAAAATCATGGGATATGGGGTCATACTTAGCGAGGACAAATTAATGAATTGCGGTAAAACCATCAGCAATATCAGCATCATTGAGAATTTTAAAATATATTCAGTAGATGGTATGAAACATAAGAGTAAACAGTTTGAAACAAGTGACCAAATTAAAATCTGTGGTTATCACATCTACCAATATAGAATCTGCAGTCTATGATCTTACAGAACATGATCTTGTTCTATAACTGCCCAAGGTCACCACAATCATTCCCAACAATTCTTGGGTCAGCCCTCTGGAGACTTTCTATCATTTTCTCACTATTTTTCCCCCGTACGGCTTACCTGTAGTGTCGGGAAATCTCTTCTTCCACCTGGGTAATGAAATCACATTTGGTACATGAGTGTTCTTTGCTTTCCTTGACAGCCGGCTGCCCATCCGATCCTTGCAGGTGATTGCCTTCTTGTTTGACGTCCGATGCTTGGGACTCATGCACGCTCTCGTAATGAAAGAGGAGCACATCCACGTCGGGGGTGGAGAAGGAGCACTGGTGGCACTGGTGTTTGACCCTTGAGCTTCCGGCTGCCCCCGGAGACAAGTGCAAAAGCAAGAGTGCACAGTGGGAGCAATTACTTTTTCTGCAAGCAAATGGATAAGTAATTTCTCCAAGGTGCTTTTCTGGGCTGCAAAGGCCTCTGGGACAGAATGGACAGTGTTTAATGGTACACTTATGAATGTTATGGAGCTGTTGATAATGACGGAGAAGTGGCCCCACTACAATAACGTCGGGGCCATGGCTTTTGGAATATCTGAAGTCGCAGAACTGACAATTGTAGCTCGTGACCATATTATCCTCTGCTCCCTTGCTGGAGAAGTCCTTCTTCTTCGCCCCACTAGAGCCCTTGTCTGCCTTGGTCATTGGCTCCCCTTCTGCACTTTTGGCTAGATCATTCTGATTAATGACAGAGCCCCTGGACAGCTTGTCATTCAATTCTGGGTTAAGGCCACCTGACGGTGCTCCTCCATGCTGCTTGCCGTAATGTTCTAGCAGCTTAAGTGAGCTCGATGACTCGCAGCTGAAACTACAAAATTTACACCAGTAGTAACTGGTGGCCTCTGTACCATTTTGTCTGGAATCAAGGGGTTTGATGGGCACCGAGTAACCAACAGGAGTGTCATCTCCTGCCTTGACTGTGATCTTGTCCTGCCACTTTCCCAAGTCTCCGGAATCACTGGACCGAAGTGCAGGGATGGATTTGTTAGAGTTCTTCTCCGAAGGTTTTGCACCCTCAGAGGAGGGGAGAGAAGCTTTTATTTTGTTCGGGTGAGTCTGAAGAAAATGTTGTTCTAGTTCCGTTGATGAGTTGCCCATATAAGTGAAATTGCAGAATTTACAGCGGAAGTACTTGGTGTTTCCTTGGCAATCTGGTGTTTTCCGTCCAATGCCAATGAATGTCCCACCTGAAGTGACCTGGCATAGAAGAAATGGATGTTACTTTAAAGGTATCATTAATTCAGTGCTTTTTATGGGAGGGAGGAGGTGACACTGCCAAGTATTCCACATCCAAAAATACAATAGTACTTCTGCTTATTATGAAATCACTTGAATAATCAGAGCCAAAGAAATTCACTCTTCATTACTCAATAGCAACTCTATGAGAGGCTCATTATGCAAAACATTTTTGGCCAAAGTATCTGATGAAGGTAAGTAATAAAAGTACTATAACTAATGCAAAGGATTTAATAGTATATACTTAAAAAAAAAAAAACCTACGAAGAAGACTTTCAATTAAAGAGGTTTTACTACTGCCTCCTTCAAATCCCATTCCCACGGAAGCAGCCAAATCACGTGGGGATTTCTTCTCACAAAGCTAAGGGTTGCCATCAAAACCAGGGGCAGTTGCTCAGAGATTACTCAACGCAGGTGTCCTCCAAAGAAATCCTCTGTTCAGTTCCTACAGCAATAAGGCTGCAAAGATGAAGTCTATCTTTTGGGTAAAATAAAGGTGCTAAATGACCACACAAAATGGCTTATGGTTAAAGCCCGAGCATGCACAATTAGACTGAAAGTAAAACGAAATCATCGGTGGGCTTGAAATCTTGGTGAAGGAGGATCAATGTAAGGAGTTTAAAATGTTTCCCAATCTAGGACAAATGAAATAAAGAAAACCTTCCAGGGCTTTTTTTTGATTAAGGCTCTGTCTCATAGAAAAGACTCAGCCCCTCCCATGAGCGGGTCATGGGGACAGTCAAGGGCCAAAATAAAATAATTTCACCATAAAAATCACCACAGCTCTGTTTTCTATCCAAAATTATAAAATTGTGTATAGTGTTAGGGCAATCAAGGCCTTCAAAGGGCATTTTATCTAAAACTCTTCTCTGGGTGCACCACATCAGGCAGCATAACTAAGTGCCACCACCCAGCAGCCAAAATTCATTGTTTAAAAGAGTTTTTGACAGAAATGCTCCAAAGGGGGAGAAATTTCCTCTTTCAACAATCAGGGAATTTTTGAATTTTTCCAGCAACCAGATGTAATAGATTAAGCACGTGGCATAATCGTGTTCTTCCTTCTTCCACAGCTGCTCAAAAATGACATGTGTGATCACTGCTCACATCCAAATCACTCCATGAGAAAAGTCTCGAGCATCTCAAAATCATTTAAAAGATTCTACTTAATATGCAAATAATATTCCTTTAGCGCACTGAGAGACATAGTTGTTCTCTACTACACAGGACTAAGATTGAAGTCCGTTCTGCCACTTAAAGAGAGGTGTGACCTGGATCAAATTACTTAACCTCTCTGGCCAACAGTTTCCTCACTGGGGGCCACCTTTAAACTTACTTCCAATATTACAGTTGGAGGAAATGTGCATGAACGCATCAACAGCTCATTTACTGTACACTAAGATTAATAAATTATGAAGTTCTCCCACAACCGTTAATCGAAGGATGACAATATTCCACTTTAAACAGTGTCTATATTCACCATGGCAAACACCCAGATTTCAGTCTGTTGACAGCAGAGCATTATCTAAGCAGAAGGGCAAGAATGGGGGTCACCCTCCCAGGCAGCAACCTGACAATTAATCACTGGTGTAAAGGATGTCAAAGCCAGACGACACAAGAGAAGTCTAACACCATTCTAACCTAACACTTTAGTGACCAAAGCAAATAAAATTTGCACTGAAATGTAATGCATAATATTGCAAAATTCATCCATTTCCCAATTCGCTAGAGGTGAGAAGAACCTTGTTTTCAAAAACAAAATGAACCTTTCAGTGGGATGTCACCTACTCAGGTACTTGGTTCAGGAACTTCAACTTGAATCAAAAGGAGCAAATTCAGAACTACCCCAACCATCTCTAATGTGAGCAAAGAAAGCTAGTGTACAAGCTCTAGACATGGAAATTTGCTTCTCTGAGCTACCACATTGCTTCAGAGTTGCTGAGTTTCCTTAACAGAAAATGTTTCGAACTTCTGCTTGTAGAACAGGGATTCCTGAGAAACCATGACACATCATCACGATTTCTTTGATTTTGCAATCTTCAAGCCTCATGTTCCATGCCCACACTGAGAGGGCTGAGCAAAGAGTACATACAGTCTTAAGAAAGCCCTAAACTTATGATTTTGAAGGGAATTTAAATTATTATGAAGCATCACAACATCCCTTCCAGTATTTGACATCAACTTTAAGAGTCAGAAAATCCACGCTAAGAAAGACTAATATCAGGTGAAGAGAACATTTCATACCAAAAACCGCCAGTAAATCATTTTGGTCTGGGATTAACTAAGCTACTATGAAAACTGCATTAAATCTTTAAAGTTGGCAGTGTCTATGTGTCTAAAGGTTGTGTCTTCAGCCAACTCCATTGTTTAGGATGCTTTTAATGCTTATATACTTTATGCTGAAAAGTGCCTTCAGACTACCCACTGCCCTTTCAAAAACCACCCAAGCAACCAAATAACACAAGGATCTAACTTAATGGCAAGAACAAAAATACTGACACTTGTACAGATTATCTATTTGCCTTCCTGATAAATAGCAGTTAATCATATTAGTATTACCTATTATTAAAAGCTAATATAATATTAGAATTACATATCTTACATATTATAAAAGCCAACTTTGGAAAACATAATTACTCAGTGTTCTATTCCTTTTCTCTTTCCAAAATAAGGTTTTAAGGTTACATTTGTGGCCATTTCTATGCTATCTCTATAAGAGATGTACCTTAAGTCATGGTGAAATATGACTGTTGTACAATATATCATTTAACTGAATTCTGAAATAAAATATAATTTATTATTTTAGGACACCATACCTAAGACTAAACCATACCCATTTCATGTTCATGACCCACAAATGCTGACTTAAAACAATTCTTTTCTAGGTTAAACCCAAATACACAGGAAGAACAGTTAATGCAAAATCAATGTTTTGCAGCAACAGTTTATTTAATCTTATTGCCAGGAAACAGCACCTACACATTCAGAGAATTATTTCAAACTTTCCAAACGGTTGAACCCAGCAAGGAATAGAAAAACTTATTCCCTAGCTATGGCTATACTAAAAAGAGACCACAAGCAGAACAAAGAGTGTAAACTTCAGTCTTTCTTCTTTTGCTAACCAGAACTTTAATGATAACGCATAATCCAGCAGTGCCTTTGATACAGACATCCACATTTAAAAATTCCTATTAAACTGCAAATTCTGTTTGGACTAAAAATTACACGTATTCATTCATCTATTTAGTAGCTACTGGGTATTTAGCTTGTGCCAATCTCTGTGACAGACATCAGGATACAACAGTGAAAAGCTAGACCGCAACTCTGCTTTTAAATTACTTATATTTTAAGATCAAAATTTGTAGGTAAAATCCTTTATTTATTTGTATTTATCTTTACTTGCATTTGTTTGCTCCCAAGGGAAGTTCTCAAGTTAAATCCTGTAGAAAGACACACTATTTAACCTTCTGGCACCTCAGTTTCATCATCTTTGTGGCTATAAATAATATTGTACACTTTGCCATTTTATAGGATTATCGTGAGGATAAAGTGAGAGAATGCATCCAAAAAGTGATCTGCAAAAGTCTACATCACTGCTGTCCAACAGAACTCTGAGTTGATGGAAATGTTCTGTAGTCTACCCTGTCCAATACGGCAACCACTAGCTAAGTGCTACTGAACACTTGAAACAGAGCTAGTGCAACTGAAGAACTGATTTTTTAAAATTTAATTTGTCGTTTTTATGAATTTTTCATAAATTTAGTTTTAATGAATTGAAATTTAAATAGCCCCATGTAGCTGGTGAATACCATATCAGACAGCACACTCTACAGTACTATTCACATGAATGGGACTAATAAAATGAACTATCTCTTTGAATTTCTCCTGCCAATGAAATGAAAAGACTAAACAGAAGGGGAAGTGGTAAAGTCAAACTCAAATACTTGTCACCCCTAGTATTCTTAGCTGTAAACGTAAAAGATCAATTCTGTTGTTACTAAGCTAATGCTTCCATTTACATTCCTTCTTGGACTGAAGGAATGGTATTACATTCATCTTTGGAAGTAAGCAGGAGCTCGATACACTTTGGTTGAATGAACGAACTAGTTATTGGAGATGTGAAATCTCCCACTTACTTGGGCTACGGGAGCTATACTAATTCACGGCCCTAGTATCATTGACTCAACCTGACATATGGGCTTCTTCAAAAGACAAGACAAACTGCATCTTTCAACCCAAAAACAAATGACTATGGGGTCATTTGCTTGTGAATTAGAGCTATACAGAAACACCCAAGATACCTGTTAAGGCATGAAAAAGAACAAATTTTAAGTTGTTTTTCACTGATTGAGGACTCTGATGCCTTTTTATTCTATTTTAACCTCAGTTCTAAAAACTCTTCCTTCCATGTAGTTTGTTCCATGCCTTTCATTTATAATTTATCTACATATGGCTTTTCACAAAAATGTTTCACTACAGAAGTTAAAAATATAAAAGGTTGGCTTTTTTTCAAGGTCTTTAACCTCAATTTAGCTCTTTCCTCCTAATAATATGGAACAAAAACTAGTAAGAAAAGTATCTAAAAGAATATGTCAAAGGGAAAGATCTTTTAAAGCCTCAGAACTCTTAAAATGACACTTTAGCAAATGTACTTATTTTCAATGGAACAAAAAGAGTTGTTTGAACTAAACACAAACTCTTCCTCAGATGTGGTTCATATTCAAGGACTGTAATTGATAGCAACAGAGACAATTAGAAGGGTACTAATTTAAAAGGACTTGAGGTTACGGGCTGATCGTCAAAAAAGTAAAACCACGACTGTAAAAAACTAAGTTGTTAAAAATCACTGTTCAAATACTGAAGTCACAAATAACGTGAAGAAATCTGTCAGGGCCAATCTTGGCTGAAAATAACTAAATTCAGAATCAATGTGCTAATCTACATAGGGAATGTTTCCGCGTTGTACAATGCTTCAAAACACACTGCAGAATATAGAGTGTGCCTCAACGATGTACCTTTGATGGAAATTAAGTATTTAAAAATTTCAATAACAAATCTAATTAAACGGCAGTCACCTCAGTCGCATGCTATCATAGCCTATTCTTTGTGTCGCTGGAATAAATCCCATATACATCTTTGTCATTGGATTTATAAGAGCCAACTAATTTTTTGGGGGGTGAGGGCAAAACCTAAATTGGTAGAGGTGAAAATATAAGGGTAAAATACCGCTTATCCTTAATTATCTACATTTTTATAATAAATGTTTTGTATTTACAATAATAAACAGTCTATCCCAAACTGGTTTTCTCATTTTACTCAGCATAATATCAATCTAATTTTCTATGGTTATTTGGTATTTGGACAGATAGAAAACCGGTAAACCTTGAAGTCAGTCTCACTAATTTAGAAGGTAATCTCTTAGGGGAAAATATGCAAAAGAAAACTGAAAACGCAGTGCAAGTGGATGGTAAGACTGAGTACATTATCCACAGCGTTCCTCTCCTCCAGCTGATCTGCCATTGCCGCTGGCTCATAACGGAGATAAACAATAATTGCATGTTTGTCCTAAAGAGGGTCTAAATGAGAAAACAGAGTTGAATCACTGTGCAACATCCTTCCTCCAGAGAAGGGTGATTTGTGGCATGCCTACTATGTGCCAAGCACTGGGAGACACAAGGAAATGACAAAGTCCCAAACCGCCAACGTGTCTGCATTTTAGTGCATAAAGTTCCCAGGTAAATAGATGACAACAGTGGAATATGTGCTTCTGCTGAAAGCTGTACCAAGTTCCATGACCACACAGAGGAAAAGCACCTAACCTACACTGACTGGTCCACAAAGGCTTCCGGAAGGAGGTGACAACTGAACTGTGGACAGATGAGTTGGCATTTGGGATGAGCCTCAAAGGCAGTGATCTCAGAAAGGTTTTTCAGGTGCAGGAAACAAAATGAGTAAAGCATAAATGAGGATGAAACAGTGCAAGTTTCTTTCAGGAAATGTGGAGGAAGTTTGGGGGTGAGAGAGAATTTGGAAAAGTGATGTCTTAATGGAGAGTCTACATTGAATTATACAAGTATAATTAAAACGATCTGCTTTTTTTATAGAAAGTAGACCTATACTTCGTACAAAACACAGGAAGACAGATCTCTAAGTGGAATTTTTAAAAATTAAAGAAAGGAAGGAAGGGAGGGAAGGAGGATGGGTAAGAGAAGAGATGGAGGACAGGAAGGATAAAGAGGAAGGAGGGAGGAAAAAGAACAGAAAGAAACAGAAACCAAAGGAAGGCGAGAAGGGGGAGGAAGGAAGGGAGAGCAGATGAGAAGAGAAAGCACAGAAGGGAACAGAAAGAGAAAGTAAATAAGTAAAGAAGCCACTAAGAATTTACTAAGTAAACATTAAGGGTGGTGCGGGGGTGGGGGGCGGGGGTACTTCCCTGGTGGCGCAGTGGTTAAGAATCCACCTGCCAATGCAGGGGACATGGGTTCGAGCCCTGGTCTGGGAAGATCCCACATGCCGCGGAGCAACTAAGCCCGTGCACCATAACTACTGAGCCTGCACTCTAGAGCCCACGAGCCACAACAACTGAACCCACGTGCCACAACTACAGAAGCCCACGCGCCTAGAGCCCATGCTCCACAACAAGAGAAGCCACCACAATGAGAAGTCCGCGCACCACAACGAGCTCACCACAACTAGAGAAAGCCCACACACAGCAACGAAGACCCCACGCAGCCAAAAATAAATAATAAAATAAAATAAATTAAAAAAACAAAAAAGGGTGGTGCTGGGGAAAGAATAAAGAAGGAAAGACAGGACAAATCACTCCATTGTTTGGACAGAGATACAAATCAGAAAGACATCCAGGAGAACTGACATTTCCAGCCTGACTGACTTGAAAATGGCAGTCTAGAAAAAAGGAGAGGAACACAAAGTTGTTTTAGGGAAGGAACTAACAACTTTACTTCTACACATGTCGACTTTGAGATGCCAGTTGGAATATCGAGGTGGAGCTACCTGCCCATCAGCTGGAAAAACAGGTCTTAGAACAAACCACTGTTTATTATTAAGATTCCCAATATGTTACTGGACTCATGAAAGAATGCAGGTGTTCTTTATCTTACATCAACAGGTCATCTAAATATTAAAGGAGAATTGCTGGACAATTAGACTTTCTTTGAATTCTCAAGCCCCTCATGGCAGCCCCCAGTTTCTTCACTTTCAGCATCCGGGGACCTCACACAGCTCTGAGCATGGCTGGGGAATGAGTACACTCAAGTTAGACAGTCTAAAAGTATTCTGAGTTCCTCTGCCTCCACACCCATTCCATTACTTACTCAAAGGCAAAGAGTAAAACCTTAATTACCCAGCCTTGGAGAACATAAATGGAAGCTGGGTGCATCTCCTTAACACTGAATCTTCACAGAAAAACCAACCTAGATTGTGCCTAGTAATCAAAAGAGGGGAATACAACTCTCAGACCATCTACTGAATCATAAAATCCTGAAACGAAGTCCTTCAAACAAGGGGACTATGAAGTAAATCAAATACATGGATGAAGTGTCCCTTAATGTGGGGATAAAGCACTGCATCCTTAATTGATAAAATCAAAATTCGGCCCTTATGCACTCTATCAGAACTGGTTTCTGCAGCCAAAGTACCAGTGAAAATGAATCACAGTAATTAAGAAAAGACAAATCAGCAAAATTAATTCTCTTTTCAATGATTTCAATTATAAGCTAGTAAGTTCAAATAAGGCAGCATTACACTCCAGGGTTTGGATAAGAGATCATCTCAAAGAAATCGCTGAAGTCCCCAAATTCAATGCAATTCACAGAGTATGCATCAAACAGCCCTGGTGTACCAGTCTTATATCTCCTCCCTTACATGCGGCTGGTCTGTCTTCCATTGCTTTTCTAGTTGCAGTAAACTCAGTCTTACAATTGGGAAGGCCATATATCATAGTGGTTGTGAAGACAACTTTCTGTAGCCTATCTACCCTGGTTTACACCCCATTTACCCCACTTCAACTCTGTGAGCTTGGGCAGGTTACTTTCATCCCTCTATGTCTGTTTCCTCATTTTTTAAAATGGACATAATAGTAGTGTCAACTTCAAAGGTTTTTATGAAGATGAGTTAATTAATACACATAAAGAGCTTAGATCTACATATACACATAAGAAACCCTTAATAAATGCTAGCTCTTATTAGGACTGAATCCAAAACTGGGGGAAAAAACAGGACATATGTGTAATTTTGATTATGGAAGCTAAAAAATAAAAGAAGGATAGATCACATTTAAGGTAATACAGAAAAATAAATTTTATATTTGATTTCCAATTAAAATTAAACATGGTCTTCTCTGATATTCTGAACATGCATAACATTGACTTTAAACTTCAGAATCATATGATGAAGAATTCAAGAGGTCTATGGTCTAACGATTTTCAGACACAGACTCCAGGAAGGAAATCAGAAAATGAAAGAGAACGGCTCTTTCTCTCCACTTTCCTGGAGTTAGCATACTACTCATGTATCTGTGTTTCCAACAGCTGCACATATGCTATAATTACAATGACCCAAGAAACAAAAAGCACTGAATAATCTGCTGACTTGATATGGTTAGCAGAACATGCCATTTGGAGATAAAATTTTTATTGAGTTGAATAATGCTAAATTCGATTGAATGCACTGATAACCATGATTCCTTCTTCTAAACATTCTGCTTAGAGAGAAATACAGATATTCAAGAAAGTGATACATGTTCTCTAAACGATGGCAAATAGACTGAAAATCAAAAAGGGACTGACATTTATCATACTGACCCTCTTGTAACAAAGCCAAATGGAGATTTAACCATCATGCAGGTAAAAGGATTAGTGAAGATGGTCAAACTGTTCCATCCCTGTGGCTGCATTATAAAGCTCAGCTATCTTCATGATGAAAATAACCTGGTAAATGCCAGAACACTGCTTTGCTTTTATGGCCTTAGGGTGAGCATATGTTTTATTTTGCACACTTTATTACTTGTTAAAGAGACACGGTCCTGAAAATAAGTATGGGTTCATATGCCAAACATTCCGTACTCTAGAGAGAGTCTGAAGTGATTCAAATCTCATTCACCAGCGTTTCTAAAGAGCAATTGTCCTCAACTCAGAAGAACAAAGCAACAGAACCTGCTAAGATCTACAGCTTCCCTCCTGCTCCAGGATCAAAGGAAACAGCAAGGCAAAAAATAAATATTTGGAGGTTAAAATTCAAGAAAATTCAAAATAGACCAAAATAAGATGAATGTTCTCTGGAGTTTTCTTTTTTTCCAGACCAAACTGTAACCCCCTGTTCAAATGAATGTACGGGCACATGTTAAGAATCTATAAAGCTCATGGAGTTAAATATGTTGAAAATGCAAACACAGAAGATGACTTCCTAGCTCGAAAATCTGTTCTTCCTGCTTCTAACGTGACATATTGTGCAACTCTGATAAAAAATATTTATAAAACAGAAACGCAGGGCTCCTAACTCAAACACAAGACAATCACTGAGATTCTTCTGTTAACCTTAAAATTTCATTCAGGGCCAAAATGAATTTAATAGCTGGCATCCTGTAGCTCCCTTCTTAGAGGCCTGAATAATGCAGAATAACAGGAAAGGTTTCCTAATATGAAAAGGCACCATATACACTGTGAGCATTTATAAACTTGGGCTAGCTTAAACACTTTCCCGTGGGAAGCACAACTTGACAAGACTCCGACTTTTATAACTTGATCTGAGGGCTAAGAGCTCCCCCATAAAGATGATGCAAACACCTTAATGCACCACACATTAAGCCCTAATGAAACAGCAAAGTCCGCGTTTAGCAACGCAGGCCTCCATTCAGCGATGGTTTAAATATAAGCATAATAAAGCAGATTAGAAAGAAAGAGGCTGTAATTACTTTCTGAAGAACTCAATCTCTTGTCCTATTATCGGTCTACACGTGAGCCTCAAGGGCTGAATACAGGTAGTAAAACTTGCATGAAGGGCTTAGCCACCATGCCACATCCATTATTTTTAAAAATTTAAGCACAATAATTGATAAAACACGCAGGGGAAATTTTAAAATTGAGAAACTAACATCCAGGTCAAGTCAATGAGTCCTAAGCTAGCCATTGTATCTTTCCTTATTTTTTCTTGGTAAAGGTCTATATCGCTTCTGATTTCAGGGCTGGGTATGCTACCTCATGGTGTGTGAAGGATCTGAATTCAACAGACTCAGAAATGACAGTCCAGATTTTATGATGGCCCTTTAAAATGACCTCCATTATCTGGCCGGGGCTTTGTCGATTATGAAGTACAAAGAAACGTTGTTTGACACTATTTTTACAAATTCGTAATTCTTTGACTTCATGATGTGTAATAAAACTTACACAGAAGTGGATACCATCAGTAAAAGCAGGTCAAAACTTCAATTATTAACTTCAATATATGTCAGATAATCTGAACTTGGAACTAGAAATCTTAAAATTTGTTTAAATTATTTCTTTTTCCCCAACCGTATATCTCATGTTTGCACTCAAGTCAGTTTGAATTATTTAAAACCATCCATGCCAAACCAAAATATAGATCAAAGCCACAGAGTCCTTAAGTCCTCCACTTCTGGCTTCTGTTCCTTTTTTCTTGGCCTAAAATGTCATAAATCTATCATTAACCACCAACTGTCCTGAATGTTAAAAAAAAAAAAAAAGTTTAATTGAAAAAGATTAATGAATCGCTCATCTATTACTTCAACTAGCTTAAATTACAGATTGATATCAATAATTCCTGGAATGGAATGATTATTTGTCTTTAATCCTCGTATTTACCAACATCTTCTTTATCAGAATACACACAAGCCATTAACTTGCTATCAATTTCTGACAAAACTGCATTAAAGAAATTCTGCAGTCAGCATTTTACTTCCCACAGCTTTTAGTCTCCACACAGCACACATGCCAAGGAAAGAACCTCTCAAACGGCATTTCAGCAACACAAACATATGTGGGTGAAAAAGGGGGATTTCAGATGCGCTTTTATTCAATTTACGCATATAGCGAAGCTGCCTGATATTTATTTCAGCATAAAAATATTAATAAGTTATTTATCTTCAGACATGTTTCTGCATCAACATCTGGTGTGTGTGTAAAGTATTCAAGATTAACATTTGGCCTAAAGTACATTTAGTGTGCTTTTCCCAAACTGAAGAAAGTTAACTCTCTTTAGGCTTCTTTCTCTCTCCAATTGTTTCTTCGAAAGAATCAGTCACTTTTTCCATAGATCGCTGTTTTCTATTTTTAGCCATATTATTTCTCGTTGGAAAAAAAAATTGATTTTAACAAGATTATCTCCCTCCATGCGATTTCCTACCATTTCTGTCTTCTTTACTGGGCACTGCTGCGAGGATTTAGGAGACAGCAGAGTCTAGGATCAGCTGTTTTATTTCTAGTTCTATTAGTTCAAACTCAGATAGCTCCCACATCTGTTTTATTTCTAAAATCACTGCCCAGGAAAAGTGTCCAGCTCGTTCTACCCAAACATAAACTTTACTATAAATAACTAGGAACCTAACAAATAACTGTTTGGGGGAAATGGAAGTGTGTTTAAAAATCTGAATTCTTCCAAACTATAGGCCCTTAGTAATCTTCGTTTTAGAGCCTTCCTGACAGCCCAGATCAGCTTCCCTCAGAAGTTGTCCCCAGAGTGAACAAACTGAAACCCCGGCCGGAAATCCAGGTATTAACATCATATTCCCCGCTAATTATAAAACACCATTTCACATACTGACATTATTCACTTCTAACCCTTTTATCTAAAACACGTATTTGCTTTCCAATCATAGTTTGACAGCAGAGTGTATCTGACACAAGCC
This sequence comes from Balaenoptera acutorostrata, assembly GCF_949987535.1. Classification (NCBI taxonomy): domain Eukaryota; kingdom Metazoa; phylum Chordata; class Mammalia; order Artiodactyla; family Balaenopteridae; genus Balaenoptera; species Balaenoptera acutorostrata. Next base: position 23,138,408 of record NC_080080.1, on the reverse strand, counting down.
AGTGAAATGATCTTTAATAAGACAGCAGTTCAAAGCATGTAGCTTTCATGCATAATAACTATGTTGGCTTAATTTGCTGCGCCACAGAAATCATTCTATTTGTGGAAATTCACAAAGTAAGATGGAATTTTGAGAGCTTTACAAAGATGAAACTGGCTTTTTAAGAGTTCTTCTTTATCTCCCTTAAAGTGAAAAGATTGCCATTCTGACGTTTTTAAAGGGCTTGGAAATTTCTCTTCTGATCCTTCTCACAAGTATTGCAAAATATATTCACTACCTGTTATTTATAACCCCTTTGCCTGTCTTTCTTAATTGGCACTAGGTCAAAAGAGAGGTCTAGAACAAATGTGCTGTAGCCACTGAGTTGATAAAAAATGATTGATATTTTCAGGGATTGAGGAGGTCAAGTAAGTGTGATGCGATTTCATTAGTTCTCAGGTACTTCTTCTAATCTTTCCTAAAGAAGGTTAATATTAAACCTAATATGTTTTGAAAACCCTGGCCTAATAATACAATAAAAATCTACAGACTGTAACAGAAACTAATACACTTTCTCAAGCTGATTGTCAGTTTCAACTATACTAAAATTGCTAAAATGAAATGAATACATTACTTGAGTCCGTTCTGCATTTCATTCTATTTGAAATGGTAGGGTTTTTTTTTTTATCTCACATATGCCATAAGCTAACACAGAAGGGGTAGATCAAAAAGGTATGCCAGTTTTAATAAAAGTAGAAATCTAAATTACTACTAAATGCTTTCATAAATTATGATTTTCTTTAAACGCAGGAAGGAATGCTTTATTGGTCCACACCAAGGTCATTCTGGTGTCCCTAGTACTTACACTCACATTGACTTCTTTTTAAATCAATGTAAAATTTTTTTCCCGAAGTTTCATTTGCAATTATGTTGCCTTTTCAGTAGCACATCTCTGCAACCATCAGTGTGACCCAACTCTGGTCCAGTTTGGCAGAGTGTAAAATTAAATCCTCATCCAAGACACAGGAAAGACCCTCCCTGAAGTAAAGGCTATAGCAAAAGATTTATAATCTAAAACTAGAACAAAGCACGAATTACTATCATGTAGAACCATAAAGATTAGTGCCATTTTTGGAAGACTCTGAAAACATCAAATTACCATGAAATATGTCCAGAAATATGAAGCCAAGCTAATTCCATGAAAAAACTTTTCCCAGCCTAATAGAAATGTTGGGATTATTTTCCATGATGAGAGGCTAAAGATAACTCTGAATACACATTTGGATGAAACAGCTACAGACTGCGTCTCTCTTCTGCTCCATTGAGCAGGCTACCCCCTTGGTATTGGGAGCTTGATTTTAACGAACATGTAAAAATTCACATTTCATTACTAACAACATTTTCTGTACAAAGAGATCACAATACAAAGCACAAACCTGTACATCATAGGTCCCATTTAGTAAAACAGGCCTTGAGGAATTGATATCCTGCAGCACACCAGAAAGCACGGAACGGTTGACTTTCTGGAAGTCTTTGGAATGGCTGAACTGCACCATGTTATGAAGGGCCAAGATTTTGCTGTCCAGCTCAGCATCCTGCCTGGTGCGGTTATGCAGTCCTAAGTGATACTTTCGGAAGTGCTTAATCAGATCTGTGGGGTCGTTGCCATAGTAACCGTATCCACAGATATTGCATTTAAAGTCCTGAAGCTCTGGAGACAGAGGTGCCGGGTCTGGGTTGTCATTTACCAGTAAGTCGGTTTTCGATTTATTCAGTCTTACACCCCCATCTGAAGGCACTTGTGGGTTTTTTGAGGCCACTGAAACTGGGCTTGAGCCTTGACAATTGGCCTGACCACTCTGCGCTTGCCCTGTTTCCTCCGTAGCCTTCGGTGACATCTTCTGATCTTCCTTTGTCTCCAAGGAGTCCCCTGATGGGGTGCAGGCCATATCTTGAGGGTCATCTGCCTCTGCTCTTTGAGGAGACTTCAAGGGCTCACAGACTCCCCCAGCAGCTGGAGATGAGAAAGCCAACATATTTCTCTCTGTCACCTCATCATGTGGATAGGAGGGAAGGTTTCCTCCCTTACTGGGGCTTTCATAATTGAAGCCAGCCTTCTCACTCAGGATTGAGCTTTTTAAGTCCTTCTTACTGCTAGAAGACGGATCTTGGACATGCAAGCTATGTTCCTCCTTATTATTTAGTTCTGCAGCATCACTCTGATCCGTATTTTCTGACATCTGATCTACAGAAAATTCTTTGTTCTTTCCAGATCCCTTGCTTTCTGTACCGACAGGCTCCAGGGTCTGGCCCTCGCCTTCACTAGCAATGTTTCTCAGAGGGGGGTTCTTTTTCCGGACCATATCTGTTAAAATACAAGGAAAAGGAAGATACAGGGTTATTTGAAATTTGCAGGCATGTAATCTAATCTAGAACATTTTACTTACTCTATGCAAGGCTTTTTTTAAGGCACATAATAAAAAATTTTCTCTAGGAAAAAAAAGTCTGCTAATTTTTTAAAAAATAGCAAAAAATTGAGACTGATGCCAACGATTTACATTTAGAATTATTTTTGTCACAAAGGGTGGCTCATTTGTTATTTTTAAATGGTTTTATGAATACCAAGGTATTATTATTACTAGCTCTATCATCATTCCTATTACTTAATCTTGGCTGCCAATTATATTTTTTGCTCAGCTTCTTTCTTAAGAGTTGATAGATAAATGCTTCCATATTTATCCGTGTTATATACTATGTGTAATATGTACACGTTATGTTTATAGAATATATACACCTGTTTATGTTTATAGAATATACATTACGTGTTTATTTATGATACGTATATGTGTATACAAACAACTATAAAGTGAAACTCGATATTGTTACACACTGTGCAACCAAGATACCAATATAGTTTCAACCAAAATATCCTCACAGTCAAAAGACAGAAAGAGCATGTTATAAACAAAGTGAAAACTGCCCCTTTACTTCCAGAAATGGAGGATAACAAATGTTTCATCTCTGCCGTACCGATAAATTACTTTAAGCCCCCTTTGGGGGACTTGCCTGAAAGAAGGGGGACCTGGTACACATCATAGTGGCCAGGTTGGGTTTTACTAGGACTCCATCTGGCATGATGAGAACCTACCTAAGGCCAGGGTTTCTAGGCACAGCATGCTGGAAACAGTACCTATCCCACCATCAGGAGCACACTGGAAATTGACTAAAGTAAAATATTCAATTGAACCATGTGGCATTGCCATTTTGTAGCTCAACATGGCAAACTGTTAGCAGTTTCCTATGGTTCACCTTCACATGCTAGCTCAACTGTGCCTTTCAAGTTAGGGTCCACATAAGAACATTGTGGGGAGTCTAATGAATCAGAACTCTAAGGGTATAAGGAGATAAGAAACAAATTGTACAGTGTCAATAAAAGAATGCAGTAACAAAGGCTTGTGGAGAATTGACTTTCATGGCCCGTGTTCCTTCAGCCTCCAGCCGAAAAACTGCAAGGGCTCCGTATGTCGTCACCCCAACTGTCTCTTGGAAAAATCCACCTTCTTTCTTTACTAGCTGACGCTACCACAAGGGCAGATTTAACAGAGTTAGTTACACCATGATTATCCAAAATGTCCTTAGAAAATCTAAATTAATAGCATGTTTTAGTCATTCTCATCTATAATTTCCCACAAGTGCTGAGGAACCACACTGGCTTTGGATATATGGGTAAACCTTCGCTTCTGAAAAGCTGGTCAAGCAAAATTTGTATAATATGAATCACTGAACCAAGATAATGCACTAGATACAGGATAAGGAATCAGTTACAAGGTAATAATTCACTTTCTTGAATAATGTCAAAAACAGTGTAACTGTACTTAAGAGAGTATACTGCTCTTCTTATACACCGAGAATGTTAGTCATCAAAATATCCATAGAATCTCCCACTTGGAACGAGAACAACAACCAAAAGAAAAACCATTTGGAGTTTCCAGTGAAGGTGATGGTCATGAGGCATGTAAACCTGCCTGGCATGGGGGCAAGGGAGGCAGTATGGTCTTCACCTTGGTGTCATTACCATTAGCTCCTAAAATTAACTAAGTCAGGTAACCATCGTTAAAAAAAAATGGAAAACTAGCTAACTAATTTATCTTCTAATGTTTGCATTTTAATGTCTTATCTGTTGCTGTTGACATTTTAGACCTCTATTCCTCTGTCAGAACAGCCAGAACTTGGGAACTTGTACCAACACATGGAAGATTGGAGGGCAATTTTACTGGTAGTCAACAAAGGGAAAACTAAAAAGGAAAGAATAAAAGGGAAGCTTAAAAGAAATAAGTTACAGTCTAAAATATAAGAGTTTGAGTAAAAAATATACTGTTTTAACTTGGCCTACAGAAAAGGAAATACTAGTTTATAGAGTATCAGTCATTCCTGCATACAAAAATGTGATGATTTGGTACAGCATTTCATGCATTTCCCTCCAGAATTTCCCGTTTGTTTGTTTTTCCATTGGATTTTAACATTTCCTCCATCATATAAATAAAATCTAACAGTGATGCACCAAGATGAAATAAATAAGGCTACACAGAAAAGATAAAAATCTATATGAAAGGCAGGATTCATGAAGAAAAAAGGATGAAATAATCCAATTCATTAAGATTATCCTTCCATTCAAATGAAAAGAAAATGGTTTATGCCCATATACTAAGGTCAAGGCGATGAGAAAAACAGCAACATCTTACACAGCAAGGGAACTAAGATAAAATACTTAGAAATGAACAGATATAAATATGTCAATAATTGAAAAAAATTAATGTATTTTCCAGAACCAAAAAGTTGGATCTTGCTGATTTATTATCATCATGAAGAACGGTAATGGGTCATAGTTTAAAAACTACTCAACCAGCATCTATAGTGACTGAGAGAAAATATGATTGGATTAAATTATCATCCTTTCAAATTTCAGTTCATTCTTTCACCCAAGAACAGACCTTTACAACCCATATGACTCACTGAATAGGGCCCTTAATAATATACATTGCAAAGAATGTTAAACTGCTAAAACTTCAAAGAAGTATCAGAAAGGTCATTTGGGTTTTATTTTTTTTGTTCTGGGGGGAAGGGGCATGTTCTTTTTAGCTGCTTTTAAAAAAATGATGGTTAATTTAGTTGACTACACTTTGAAGTAGTTAGAGAAAAAATAATTTTTTACTGGAATTACATCGCTATAATTTTTCAGAATGACATATTATGTAAATATAAGCACATTCGCAATACTTTTAAGTGGAAGAAACTCCCCTAGCAACTCATAAGTTAGATACCGTAAGACCAGACCCACCCTCAAGTTATTATCTCTAAGACAAATAACAGATTGCATGACATTGTACTGTGTGCCAAGAACTTTTCCAGTTAACAATTTCACTTGAAAAAATAGATCACATACTTGTAAAATCATACCCAGCATTGACTTCATAAGGCATGTGGCTTTAGAGTGCTTTTTTACAATTATTAATTCTATTAGTCAACTAGCAGGAGGGCTAATGCAATTGTCTTAGAAGACGCTCAGAAGACACAGAAGACATTTTGAGAGCTGATCTGTACATCTGCAAAACAAAACAAAAAATATTTTCCTTCCTAAATGATGTAAACATATTTTAATGGATCACACCTAAAACACATTAATATGCCAGCACCTCAAGCTGCTTGAAAGATACCTGATAAAAGCATGAGTAAATCTTGAGTAAGATTTTTCTCCCTCCCCTGGGTTTTAATAAAGCAACAGGAGAAGGAGGAACCATGATATAAAAGATTATAGAAGTCATTTTCACAGCAGACTGTGCTGTTGGCAAAATTAGTTAACCTCGAACTCCCCCTGAACCTTAAGGAACACAATACTTACCTACTCTGGGGTGGGGATAAAACATCTTAATTAGTAATCATGGAGGGAGCCTGCTTCTGGAAAAGATACAAAGTGCACTTGCCTATCTGCACAGTCACAGCTAAAGACATGGAGTGGTACCCATAACCAGTCTCCTCCAGACTCACAGTACCAGTGTACATATACCACGAGGCTGAGAAAAGAGCTATTTCAATGCCATCAGGAATTCTGCATCAGATCTAAGTACGCCTTACCAAGAGTTACAGAAACATTACATATTATAACATGTATTACCTTTTTAGCTATTTTTAAGTCATATTTTCACTCTTGATAAATAAGATTGTAAAGCTATGATTGAACCAGCATTCAACCATCCTTATATCATTTTTTTTCATCTGAATGAAATTATTGAGGCAGATACTGCATTAATGGTCATAATATAATTAAACAGATGTACTACATATATACACGTGTGTGTGTATATATACAAAAATATATATAATCACATCAATGAGCCTTACTCATCAGTTTTGCCAACTCTGTTTTAAACTTTTTCATTCTATTGTACAGCAATATCCCTCACACTGACTACCACAAAAGTTCAAAATGCCAGTTACAGAAGCTCCACTATAGACAACCATTTAGACAACGGGGCAAAAAATGAACGAAAAGTGAATTGGACAAGGAGGAGCTGAAGAACCTACATGAGCGCTACGAGGCTCAAAAGTGCCCACTTCAGTCCTCTACTTCATTATGAGATAAAAACCGACCTGGGGGCTGGCTAGGGGGCCAGAGGGTAACAGTGAGCGTTCCCACATTTACATCATTTTCCACCTGTACAAACACATGAATGCATATCACGTGCCAAGATTGTTAAGCAGGTTCAAAATGTATTCAGCTTCCTAAAAATGCTCTAACTGTATTAATTTTTATTACTGAGATATAAGACATTCCATTTGCAAAAATCTCAATTCCTATTCTTATCTCCTCCTAAACTAAAACTTAAATCTATAAGTCTTCTTTGCATTTTTAGTAGAAGAATTTATTAGAAAAAAGCAATAGCATACTGCACTGTTTCTGTGTTACAGTATCACTGAGACAGGTTTATGCAGTGGAAACAATCAGCATTAGAGCTTAAAATATAATTCTGGTAACTACATCATCTCACTGATTAAAATGCTTAAATATAACAAGAAAAAAAATGGACTTAAGTTCCCAGAATGGCACCTTCACAGCAAAAGGAATCTAAGTTTTCTATTATTACCCAGATATTTTAAACTATTATTTACTTAGTTTTATTTCATCTCTATGAATATATAAGTACATATGTATATAAATATGTATGTATAAAAATATATACACACACATACATTTATGAAATACTCTTGCTCAAATAACATTGCCATAGATAATCAAATGAATTATTCCACCAAAGGAATCAACTATCACAGTAATTTAAAAAGAGAGCTGAGATCACACAACCATCCAATGCAAATGAAGTTAAGAATTTATTTCCATTAGATGAGAAACTCCTTGAAGGAAAGAGATATAAACTCTATGTTCTTTGTGGCATCTTGACCCGAAACACAATAAAGAATCAAAACCTAAGAAGGTAGAAGGGACACAAATCACATCCAGTTTCTGAACCTGATTCAGATCACCAGCTGATGTAATCAAGGGCAAGCCCTTTCCCTTCCCAGAGCTTCTCTTATCCGTATAATGAGGGAATTACAATAAATTATTTCTAACCTGCACTCTGCCTCTAAGACTCCATGATGGTTCTGGTTAATAGCTTAAGCACTTTAGTTTTACCTTAGAAAAGCTTTACCTAATTTTCTTGAAACATTACAAAATATTAAGCCATCAACAACTAAGGGTAGCATAAATACCACTGACACCTACCATTCACTGTTTTCCATTTTTTCCAACTTTCATTCAGCCATTCAACACATGTATATCCAACAACAGCTATGTGCTGAACACATCCAGCAAGAGGACTTCATTTTATTATTTGTCATCATTTTAAGAGAGGAAGGATATTTTTCAAAAGTAAAGAAAAAATTATAAGGAACTCCTCTTTCTAAAAAAAAGCTGAAACCTTCGAGTACTTTTCCAAACAATAATTTCAAGTAGGTGCACTTTCAACTGATACTTTCTCTCTCTCTATGTATGTACATATACATATATATGTGTATGTATGTATATCGATATACATACACACACACGTATATATAAACACACACATCTTTATATATATATATATATATATATATATATAAAACCCGAACAAGACTAAAAAGATAGGGAAGCAAGACTATGTAATCTGACCTCAATCTCTAATTCTGCTGAGTATGATTTTTATTATAAGTAGCAGCTCTTATCATCATAATATATAATACCAGATGACATTTTCTTATTGTTTTTCCAGATAATAAATCTTTCAAGGGTTTAAAATCAAAGCTTTACACAAAAAGAAAAGATATCATAGTCTTCTCCTTAATATATGTTTCTTCCAGGCTTCTTTGTATCAACAGCCCAAGAGTACTGAGTTATTAATTACACATTTCATGTAGCTTTTATTTAAAAAATGAAAAAGAAAGAAAAAAGAAGAGCAAATTGTTTCTTTTGATCAAAAGTCCCCCACAAAGAATTTAAAGAATTAAGCAAGTGATAGCAAAATAAAAGGAAGGTCGAATCTTAGGCTCATGGCAAACTAGATAGCTTCCATATGAACAACATATAAAGTTCAGTTTTTAAAGAACATATGTGTTTGCTCATTGGTTTAGGGGGAAAAAAAAAACAAACTTGAATCCTGTCTACTCCATATATACAGATCAAAATCAGATTGCTTAAGTGAACTATAAAATGCAAGAGAACATTGTTTATCCAATTCACAAACCCAAGAATTGTTGAAGGAGTTTAAATGTTTTCTGTTTCTTCAGATTCCAGGGCAATACTTCAATGGTAGATCGCTTTTTCTGTAAACTGCTTCAAACTTCATAAATCCAGTGTCAGATCCTATTCTTTGCTATCCATGTCTATTTAATTTGCTCTCTCTGAATTGATTATTCCTGAATCTTTAAAGGTATTTCTGGACATCTTAAATCCTGTTGAGATTTAAATGTCATCACCTTCAAACAACTCCCATCAAATAAATCTCTTATTAATTCACATCAAATTAATCCATAATGATCACTTCTATTACCATATGCTTCAGAGCACAAAGCCCATTAACAGTCATCTGCACACTAGAACTAACCCGAGCCTTTCTGAGATAAAATGCACACTATTTAGATATCTGATTTCAAAGAATTTTGATCCTGGCCCAAACACATTTTATTAGGCTTTTATTTCATCATGCTATGCTCTCTATATTTTAAATATCTCATTTCAAATGTACTAGTTTAGGTAAAAGGAGATAGTCTGGTAAATAAGTAATAATGTCATATTTGCCAAAATGAGTATCCACGTATCCATGTACATCTTAGAGAAAGAATTTCATTAAGTACTTACTTTTACTAAAAACATTACAGGGCTTCCCTGGTGGCGCAGTGGTTGAGAGTCTGCCTGCCAAGGCAGGGGACACGGGTTCGATCGAGCCCTGGTTTGGGAAGATCCCACATGCCGCGGAGCGGCTGGGCCCATGAGCCACAGCTACTGAGCCTGCGCGTCTGGAGCCTGTGCTCCGCAACAAGAGAGGCCGCGATAGTGAGAGGCCCGCGCACCGCGATGAAGAGTGGCCCCCGCTTGCCGCAACTAGAGGAAGCCCTCGCACAGAAACGAAGACCCAACACACCCATAAATAAAATAAATAAATAAATAAAAACACAACTCTGCCTATGCTATTCCCCTGCTGAAAAATTACCAATGAGATAAAGTTCAAGTTCCATAGCATGACACAAAATGTCTAAAAAAAAAAAATTACAAAAAAAATTTTGGGGGGGTTGCGTTTAAAGACTTTATACTAGAAGTCTAAATGAAACTGTAGGATATATCTGAAAAAATTAAGCATCTGCCTACTTCACTAAATGGGATAACTAAAATAGAGCAAGTGTACATCATGGAAAATCAAAGAGAAAGGGCATTATTTTTCCCTTCGTAACAGGTGAGAGGCAAATGTATTAAAGACTCTGATTTGAATAAGATTACAATTTCACTAAGCAAATTAAGAAACGTTACCATTCACTGCCCATACATAAGTCATTTTTCCTTTTGTATTCCTCTCCAAGAAAAAAAAATAATTAAAATAATCTACAATGACAACTGTTGATTCAAACAGGCCAGTCTGACTTTGCAAGTGTGCATGGGCCAGGCTCAACTTTATCTTTTCTTCTCTGTTAAACTGAGAATATTTCAACTGGTCCACGGGCAAAGAGCCAAACACAGCACTTAAATTCAAAAAGAATAGCTCATAGAAAAGTGTACATGCAGCTCTTTATCTTGATGGTTATGATGGGAATTGACATTTTATTTGTATGTAAATTAGATTTCTACTGATAACAAAAATAATGAGTTCTGTGCTCCATAGGAATGCCTTTGACTTTCTTCCCAGCATTTGCCAAAAAAAATCTTTGTATATTAAAGGTAATTTAATTTTAATATATCGATGCTGCTTTGACTGTTTTCTAATCTGTTATTCAATTGTGAAGAAAATCTCAATTATTACCTCAATCCAGCTATGTAACTGGCTTACAGCTGTCTGTGTCCTCCCGTAAGAAATCTGTGTCAATCACTGCCAATCCATTTGGTAAATTAACATACATGTACAATATGGTGAACCTAACAGATGCATTCCATGACAATTCAAAAGGAATGCTCACTGTCTTCACAGCATTGTTTAAGTGTATTAGGCAAAGTTTTTGCTCATTTTTTTAAGAGTGCCAAACTAGATACAAGATTAAAACAATCGCCATGAAGGATATTGTGAGCTTATACTGGTTTTATAGACACACACACACATATATTTTAAACACATGTGTATCTATGTGTTAAATATACTATCATAATATGATATTTAACAAATGTCATATATAATACATAACATAATGTATACATGTATATGTGTGTATGTGTGGGTGTATATATATATATATATATATATATATATATATATATATATGTATGTATATAAAATAGCCAAAGTGATGGGGAACATAAATTTGTGCCACCACATTCAACAGTTCTTGCTTACAACTCTGGTAAGTAACTTGCAAACCACTAAGGTACCACTTGCTCATCCCTAAGGTACCAAAGGAAGCAGCTTAAAAGGTCTCACCCGTCGGAGACCAATAGTCCAATGAGTACCTACCAGGTAAGGCACAAATATCACGAGGAATCAGCAAATGCATACAGGCAATGAAAGGAAATTATGAGTAAGTTCAGAGTGTTGCTCTATATATAAGTTCCAAGAGGCCAGGGATCTTTATTTAGTTTTGTTTTGGGTTTTTTTAGATTCTTTTTTTTTTTTAACATCTTTATTGGAGTATAATTGCTTAATTGCTTTACAATGGTGTGTTAGTTTCTGCTTTATAACAAAGTGAATCAGCTATACATATACATATATCCCCATATCTCCTCCCTCTTGCGTCTCCCTCCCTCCCACCCTCCCTATCCCACCCCTCTAGGTGGTCACAAAGCACCGAGCTGATCTTCCTGTGTAGTATGTATTTTTAAAAGTTCATTTAAGTTAACAAACAGTACAAAGATATCTTTCACACTGTGTAATGAATACACACTAATGACATGAAATTTGGTTTAGACACCCCCTTAGTTATTGCTAAATGCTTAATGTAAGCAACTTAGCATCATTTTCCCTTCTGATAAAAGCAAAAAACAAATTATACACACACAGGTTGGAATCATTTTTCTCTTTTGTTAAGTACACTGAAATTTTTCAAAGAAAACTGGTCCTGTTTTAAATGGGAAGTATTTTAAAACTGGAAAGCAACTTCTGATAGTAGAATAGGTTAAACCACTTTTTCCTGACTCCTAGGATGAGAAAAGTTTTATGTATGAAGGAAAAATAAAGTACACACAGAATTCCTTTGTAATTTGGGTAGGTAACAGGCTTAGAAATCTTCAGCTGTAGGAACTTTTTTTGAATAAACCATTATTTCTGGACACTGCCTATGCTCACCCCAAATTTAGCTACGCTCTATCTGGAATTTTACTATGGTAACTAGTTAAGCACAGATGACAAGAAATTCAAGAATTTTCTCTACGTTCTTTCCATGATATTAGCTTCAAAAAAAGAAATGTAAGGAGGTTCCTTGGTCAAAATAAGTTTAATGGAAACTGTATATTACTTTATACCCCTTCTTCATAGATCCACAATGTACATTAGCGATTACAGCTCTGAAAAGTCCTGGGAGTTATACAGTGGGGAGTCCGTTCAATTTGGACTGGAATTTCCCAAATCTCAATTGGCTTTAAGTCACATTCTACCACTTACCAACAAAACTAATGTTCCGCTGAGCACAGTGGGAGGTGCTGCTCTGGACGGTAACTATCTTCTTGCCTTATGCATACGGAATATTTTAAAATATTAAATAAAAGCATAGGTAATGTTTTTAAACAAAATAAGTATTCTATCATCAATTTGGCAAGGAAACTAGGATGCTTTGATATGAAGTTGACAATTTTGAAGGGTTTTGTTTTGGTTTTTTTCCAGCATGGTTATCAACACTAGAAGAAGATCGGGCTCTGTTATCATGAAAGATTTAGATTCAGTATTTTAAAAGAATGTGTAATGGCAGAGGGTAAGAGTCATGCTAGAACATCAGGGGGAAAAAAAGGCAGGAAATAAACATCAATGCACACTATGATCTCCAATGTCCAAATCATATATGCATAAGCATGTATGGATATAAGCCCAGTGTTATCTCTGAGCTAAACAGTTTACACAGATATCATTGCATAAAAAAGTCCTATTTTTTCAGTTATTCTTTCTAATGCTGTGCACTATAGTTTATCAATTTAAAGCACTACTACCTTGTATACTAAATGTGTCTCAGTCTTTTATAATAACTTAAAATGTATCTGATTAAACTTAGGAACAGAAATATGGCAGGGAGTTTAAGGAACTATGGTGTGTGGAAAGCAGTCAGAGACTGACCCAGGACTGCACTGAGGGAACTTACAGCATCAGTAGTTCTCAACTGCTTGAAGATACTGGAGAGAATACGTCTAGCCCACATGCTCCTCTCTGGTTATTAATAAATCCCATTCCCCCAAACTCAGCCTCTGCTTCCAGATTCATCTGTACCCATAATAAAGAATAGAACACCGGTGTCTGGACCACAGTCAGGAAACATGTGTCTTAGGACTGAGTCTGTGACTGCATCCTTTCTAGTACAGCTTAATAGAGTCTAGTTCGTGTTTCTGGGTGATGCAGAAGAGCAACGATATATATAGAGAGGGCGGCCTCTCTACCTCACCCTTGCAAATCTCAGCTCTTGCTTCATGGGCTCTTGGATTTTGTTTTATTGCTGTTGCTTTCCCCCTACCCCCAAAGATGAAAACAAAGATTAAAAATAAATTTAAAAATAGAAATAGGCTGGGTAGATGCCAAAGTAAATGTGAAACAGGGAATTTATTTGAAGTTAATTTTAAATGCAAAGTCAGACATAGTGGTGAGGTCATGGTAAGGGCCAAGTCTGAGAGGATGACCACATATTCAGGTTACTCATGGCCACCACAGCACCTCCTTTACCATTCACCAAGCAAGAAAGAACGGCGGTATGATGCATATAAGTGGGGCTCTAGAATCAGTGAGGGCAGAAATGAGCTCACTCATTAAATATTTTGTATAGCTAATCTACTCAATCTTCCCATTTACGTTCAATATAAACCTAAGAATCTATCTAAACACACACACACACAGACATACCCACACATACCTTTAGAAAAGACTTTCACCACCTGCACCCCAATTAGTAATTTCTAATTACTCTATACTTGTGTCAAGCAAATATACAATCTTCCCAATATTCTCATGGACTACTGGGTTATCCTAATGTTTGAATTTTCCTCCTAACACCTAGCACATCACTAAGGTTATGAAATTACTCAAGTCCCTAAATGGATTCACTTCTACAAAGTCTTTACAATTTCCCTGAGCAAAAGTTGAGTCTTTTCTACTATCATCTGTGGCAATGTATGCACATCTCATTTTTAATTGCTTGTCACACACAATGTAATTATGAGTTTATGCTTTAGGCTACCTCCCTAGACTGTGAAGTCCTCCAGACCAGAAAATATCATTATTAATATTTTAATGTCAATTCAAAGTATTAATATATATCCATTCTTGTATGTGACTACTTAATAAAAATTGATAAAAAATGAATTTATATATTCAAATATCTATATGTTATCAACGATTCTCAGAGGCTACAACACACTTCATCATTAACAGTGACACACTATGATAATGATTATTAGAGGGAAACAGAGTAGCATACTCGGGCTAGGGACATACAAGTTTTTTAAAAGTTCAATGATACTAACATGGCCCTCCCCACTGAGACTAGCCTACTACCCAGAGTAGACACTCACAAAAGTTCTTATTGGATAGATGAATGTTAGCACACTTAGAAATCTCTGCTTAGTGTTTATCTTTTCGAGGAAGGCCTGAATCTCTGGACGTTAGATAGTCTCTCAAAAATAAAAACCAGAATATTGTTACAGTTGTCTCGTTAACATAATTAATAACAAATCAAATCAAGACATACAGAGACTCAAAGTATTAATTTTGACATTGTTTAAGCTGAACAAAGAATCAAATATCATAGTTCCGGATCCATAGTCATAGAGCAATAAATGCATAAGTTGTGAGAAATAAGAATTATTAAATTTGTTTTTTGAAACTGTGAATCACACAACTATGTTGGTTTGATTTGGGTCCTATATATGTCTATATAAATTTACATACTGAAAATATTTGTGAACTGAATTACATAGAGGAAGGTTCATTAAAAATCAAGCACACTCTATATAGTAATAATTCTATAATAATGTTACTATAATCAGTAAAATGAATTTTACAAGTTCATATATCTGCATGATTATTTCTATTCTATATGTGAATATCATATGGTATTTAATGTATTTACAATATATATTAATATTTACTATAACTACATGCATTTAAATTTTATTTATTTATTTATTTATTTATGGCTGTGTTGGGTCTTCGCTTCTGTGTGAGGGCTTTCTCTAGTTGCGGCAAGCGGGGGCCACTCTTCATCGCGGTGCGCGGGCCTCTCACCATCGTGGCCTCTCCCGTTGCGGAGCACAGGCTCCAGACGCGCAGGCTCAGCAGTTGTGGCTCACGGGCTCAGTCGCTCCGCGGCACGTGGGATCCTCCCAGACCAGGGCCCGAACCCGTGTCCCCTGCATTGGCAGGCAGATTCTCAACCACTGCGCCACCAGGGAAGCCCTACATGCATTTATATATATAAATTTTATTTACAAATTTTTCACCATGTATCCTCTAACATTCCAAAATTCAAAATATTCTGTACTAATAGCATAATATATAAAAATAAATAAATGTCTATCTTTAAGGGAACAGACTGGAACATAAAAGAATACAGAAAAGTCTCAAACATCTGGATCAGACTCCTAGCAACTTAAAGCATCTGGACTGACAGAAAGCCAGAAGTTCAATTTAAAAATGTGTGCATGCGCGCACACACACACACACACACACACACACACACACACATTCACAAGAATGCTCACATCATTATTTGAACTGTCAAAACTGGAAACAACTCAAGTGTTCATCAACAGAACAGGTTTAAAAGTTGCAACATACAATGGAATGTGTGGTCATACAATAGAATATTATACTGCAATAAAAATAAATAAATTACATACTACAACATGGATGAATTTCACAAACGGGATGTGTTGACTGAGAAGTGAGACATAAAAGAATGCATACTTTTAATACATTATGAATGCTGTGCTCTAACGCACTCAAAGCCTCAAACAAGCAAAACCAATCTAAAGTGTGAGCAGTCAGGAGAGTGATTAACTCCTGTGGGAAGGAAAGGAACAGAAGAGGAGGGGGCACAACAATTGGGCTTGGAGGGCCCTAGCGATGTCTCTGTTGACATGAGAGATAGTTACACAAGTGTATTTATTTTGTAATAACTCACTGAAGTACAGACTTATGATTTATGCATTTTTCAGATGAAAAGTTAAAGTGTGTGTGTGGTTTTTCAGTGAAATAGCAGTTGCTCTGCAGGGACCATGGAGTACATAATATATAGAGAGGAATCCTGTCAGCTGATATTTTTTATGGGCAAATCAAGCCATCCAATGGAGTGGAATGTCGTCATTGACCATTCAAGCCAAGTTGCAGGGCACAAAGAGCCCAGATGTGCCAAGTGGGCAACAAGGTAGTAGAAGAAAAAACAAAAGAGAAATGAAGGGAGAAGAACATAAAGAGTTCTGGGCAAAAGAGATTTGAAAGGGTGAAAGGTTTAAAAAGAGGTCAGAGGTAAAAACAGGAGCAAAAAGCAACAGACACCCTAAGAAAGGAAAAGATAATATCCAAGGAAACAGGAGAGCGATCTTGGTCTTGGATTCTGGTCATAGTGGAGGGGTGTCAGAAAGGTGCAAAGCAAAGACACATATCTGTAGTTGTTAAGTGTATCATTAGGACACACTACATGCATAAGACCACAGAGACAGGCTAAGGAAAGGTGGAAGAGAGCAAATATTTGTTGAGTATCTATTATGTACCAGCCATTTGCTTCTTGGCTCACATAATTTTCTCATTTAGTCCAAATCTATTCACACTATTTTAACAAACAGGAAAACTGGAATTGAAAAGGGGTTAAAGTAACCCGCTTACCTGAGAAGACTGGATTGGAATAAATGAAAAACAGCCAATCAAACAACACTGTGGCTTTTTCAGAGAATCCACACATTGAAATCCTGAGTATTTTTATAAGGCTGAATAAATGCCCTGTTTAAATGAAGTGTAGCAGATTCTACCTTGATCTAAGGTAGTTGCTCTCAGTCTATGTAATAAGGTATTCCATCTCACACATCGAACAATGATAGGTGTTTCTCATCTTGCACAAAAAAGATAAGTTAATAGGTAAAATTCTATCAGTTTTAAACTTTCCACCTGGTTAATATTTTCTTAAGACTTTGGCTTCTATTATCACGTGGCTTCCAAAAAGGAATGAAAAAGCAGCATACAAACGTTAACAGAGAAACTCGAACACAGCATTTCTTAAATGTATTTCCTGGGACGTTTAGTATTTGTTTTGTAGGTACAAGCAGACATATAATACAATCACATTTTATCCTACGGAAATCGCTCTAGATTTGTGTGATATGATAATTTAAGACTATTTTAGGGAGTTTCTCAAAGAGAACCATAAAGTCCGAGAATATAGTCATCTAAACGAGCTTAAGAAGCTTTGGTTGAAGCAGAACAAGAACTGGTTGGCTGGCCCCGCTTTGTATGCTTCCTGTACATCAAAGCATTAATGCTCTATATATTTACCTGTTGACTCCAGGAAACAAGTTGAGGTATGGATGGGAAAAGCTGTTTGAGAAAGGAGCAACACAATGCCTAGAAAACAGTGGCACTCTGTTGTATTATTTAAAATTAACTGCTTCCATGATTCTTTTGAACTTTTTGTGACCTGACATTTCACAATGACAGTTTTACCTAGTTATTTCAAAATCAAGATTACTGCAGAGTTCACCTGAACAAACAACACTGGGATCTGGTAATATTATTATCATCTTCATACCTGCAAATGATGCCTTGGTTATTTAGGCTACAAATCAGGGTTTTATTCAGAAAATAAAATGCTGTTACCAAAATGACTTCATGAAAAAGTTAATATATCATGAGAGTGACATACAGTCCTTCTAATCTTATTATAATATTAAGAATGCCCTGTTTTAAGGTTGAAATAGAACAAATTACATTACAAGTGACACATGACAGAAATCTCTAAGAAAATTGTAGCCTACTAAGTGTATACCATATTCTGGAGGGAAAAAAAAAAACAGGCTGTAGGTCCCCAAATATCCTGCCCTGGTTTATGAAAATAAACATGGAATTCTCCTTCACAAAGTATCATCAATATGATCCAAATGAGCTAAAAGAGGAGGTGGACTCTGGCAGGTAAGGCCCACAGTTCAGAGTTTGGCGAAAAAAATACAGGAAATACTTTGGATAGTGCTAACAAGTTAAAAGATAGCACTACTCAAGAATATTTTTTGATGACCCAGAATATTGCTTGAAAGAGAACCGCTTTAGTCTGATTCAGTAACTTATACTTAGAATAATGTCTCATAATTTATCCCCTTGTGCATCCTTCACCTCACTCTCATGAAAAAATTGCAAATGATTACCCAAACAAGCGACTACCAGAATGTTTTTCCCAGCAACCCAGGTCATGCGTTTCTGCAGGCATCAGTACCCGTTTAGCACTAAATCTTATTTTTTTGTGCAACTATGACAAAAATGACCATATGCTATGATTACTGATACTTATACTCAAGAATAAATTAACATCACATTTATTCATTCAACTTGTGTTTTTGTGGGCATCGAGTTAGGTGCTAAGAAGAAGCTGGGAAGGAGGCAAGCAGGAAGCCTGCCCTCCGTGAGCTTCCAGTCTAGCCAGAGAAAAGAAAACCAGGACAGAGAGGTGCCTGATCCAGCTTTGGTATAACAAGAGAGGGTCCTGGGGGGAAAAATGAGTGCAAACTGAAAGAGCAGAAGCTGGCCAGGCGAGAGCAGAGAACTAAGGGAGTCAGGCAGGAGAAAGAGCAAGTGGAAAAGGCCATTCTCCCTCAAGAGGGGACGTGGCTTCTTAATGCAACTGAAGGAGGTTCTGAGGGGTTAGCCATTTCAGTGGTGTTCGGTTAAAATTTTCAATTCTGTGAAATAAAGGATTAAAGCATAAATCCTGTGGGAAATTCCTATTTTTCTGAAAAGAGTACACAATTCACTTATCATCCATGTTCACAAAACTTTAGATAAACTCTTCATTCAAAGTGTTTACTACTGGAATATGGATAAATCTTCTATATAATTACGTTATGGAAAAAGCATTACTGAGATAAAAATAATTTAATATTAAAAATACTGTCTCTGACTTCAATGCAATTTTTTTACCATATGATAAGATAGTGCCAATAGTCTTATAGTTTCTTATCATAAGCAATTAAGTATAATCCTGGAAATAGGACTATTATATTCTGAATGAATTTATGTTCATTTATATATTAATATATTAATGGTTATGTGTATATGTATAATCTATTGAAAATTGATCTCTTCCCAAAAGCTTGATATTTAATTCTCATTTAATTCACATTTAATTCTCAATAAGGTTCCTGTTTACTCCGCCACAAATGCAGAATATTAATGGTTTAAAAAACGATTCTGGTTCATCAGTCTGGAAAATAAGGTACCACAGCAATGCTGAATATCATATATACATTCTGCTTATGGGCAAAGGCATTTCATACTAAAATTTCTAATCAATTAATTCACTCATACAGTCTAAATTTATTGAGCACATAGTATATTTTAAACAATGTTGCTGATTACCAAAAAGAGAAGAAATTTTAAGAGAAAATTATTGCTTTCTAAGGAACGAGCTCCCTCTGTCAAAGAAGGGAAGTTCACAGTAAGCATCTCAGTAACAATACAGGATGAGATAGGGTTATGCACCAAAATCAGCAGTGCAAACAATAAATTCCTTTGGAGGCAAACAGTTAGGTCCTAAATGTCTGCTATTATTTTTATGAGTATTATTATTATTTCCACTATTTATTTCACTCATAATAAAAGAATGTAATGTGGTCAAGAGCAGTGGAAACATATAAGGGAGATGAGAGTGAAGATGACCCTGAGGAAGAAATAAGAAATGCACAGCTCTGGGGAAGAGAAAACAGCGCTTCAGAAAACAGGATGTAAGAGAAACAAAGGGTTACTCTCCAATACAAACATGTCAAGGGAAGAGTTGGAATTACTAAAATATGTGGTTGCAAAGGTTAGTAAGACAGAATCTTGCATCCCAGTTGATGAGGCTGGAGCACTTGTAGAAAACAGGAACCCACTTGAAGTTTCCAAGTAGAAGAGATTAGGAAAACTGAACTAGACCTTGTCTGAAGTGTTCATTGAAGAAAAGTGAAAAATGAAGAATGCTATGTATTTCAGACAATCAACTATGTTTCAACTCTGATCATAAAAGAAGGGTGAATTTTTTAAAAAACATCAGAGATTTCTTACCAGTTCAGATAAGAAGATGGGGTTACTGACATACCTTTGCAAGACATTAATGATATGGATTATTTAAGCATTTATGTGTCACTATATCTTTCTATAGTTCAAATTGGGAGTTATTACTATTTTATGTATCTGCTTCCAACTTTAAATCCTTGCCTGGACGGTGTTTTCCTTTGGTCATTCATATTGATAGTCTCATGACCAACTACAGTACCCATAAATGAGTAGGTGCTACTTAGTAAATATTTGTTGAGTGGACTTAATGAAGTTACTGAAATTTAGTGAATAAGCTTCTGAAGCTTATTGAAAAGACAAAAATAGTTAATCGGCTAACTAACCTAGCTACTTGACACCCATTTGTTTCTGAACTGCCTGCCCATATTTAGTGTTTTATTTTAGCCCTGTTTCTCCTGACTCCATTCTAACTCTTCAGTTCTTACACTGCGGCCTTTTATGAAGTTTTCCAAAGTAACTTAAAAACAAGCCTTCCAAAATGATCCCAGATCTTCATAGTCCCACTGGGAACTCAGTCAGAATGTGGTCAGAAACTCTGTAACGATCCAACTAGTACATTCTGATCCATGGAAGTCAGTAGTTAAAATAATGGCCAGGAAGACCCCAACACAACACACCTTTAAATAAAGATTTCAAGCCAGATCTACACAGAGGAAGTGTTGGCAGACCTCAGATTTAAGTACTAAAGATCCATCTAAAATTTTGTTTCACAGCACTACTTCCTGGTCACCACTCAAGTGTCCCATTCTTCTAAATCCAGATGGAATTTGTTTTTAAAGTAGGAACACTCCAAAATCAGGTCACTTTTAGGCAGAGATCAGCCTTCTTTGTGCCCACTCAAAACAATTCCTCTAAGACTATAGCAGAAAACCTGAAGAGTGAGCACAGGGCATGAAACAAGGTGACCTGACAATCTGTATTAAGGCCAAGAAGGTACCCTTAGGCACAAGACACACGGCATTTTTAGCCAGAAAATTTCAGGTTACAGGTTTGAAGTAACAGAGCTTGCAAAAAGTTGTGGGCAGAGATCTCCTTGTACTTCCAAAAACAACCCCTGGCAAAACTGCTTCTTTTTCGAGGTTGAATAGGATAAATAGAGAACTGTACACACTTAAACACACACAGTTACACACACACACACTCAAAAGGATTACAGAAGCATATAAACCACAATCAAGAGTGGTTCTAGCCAGGTTTTATCCTCTTCGAGTTTACCTGTATTGTCTTTATTCCTGTAAAATATGTATAACGTGTCTATTCTACAAAGTTATTTTTTAAAGGAAATGAAAAAAGAAGCGGATACAAATTAAATGCATAAGACAAGAGACTGTAAAAGGCAATGTGGTATAACTGTTGGCCTGCATTCTACTCTTCCCTGCTAGACTCCAGGCTCCTAGCGCAGACAGCACACAGGGCAGGCGCTATACCTACCCTGAATGAAAACTGACATCAAGATGCCAGTATCTATTGGGAGGCAAGATGTACTTCTTGAACAGGTAAATTCACAGTCATTATATGATTTTTTAAAAAGCAGTCAACCAAACATTTTGGGGTAGAAAAAGAAAAACAAATAAATTTGACTATATTTCTCGTTTTCACTTTTTTCAAAAGTCACTGAATTTTTTGCTTTAAGTCAGCATCTCTCTTAAACAGTTTGTGTGCTAGAAGTACAGGCTAAATCAAAGAGTGGCAGCAGAATGTCTGTCGCCTATGTCACTTCATGAGGTGATCAGTGTAAGCATTGTCTCGTTTAACAAATTAGAAGCCCTTAACTTCTTAAAGCAGTTAATACCCAGTAGTAGCAGAATGTATATTTGTAGAATCAGAACACCTTAATTACACAGTCTATTACCAGGGAATGTCTTAAGCAATAAGAAGATTGGAAAATATTATTTAAATATAATCATATTTGCATCTCATTTAATTACCAAGTTTATAATTGCTTTCAAAGAAAAAACATCCTTTATAAAAGGCATTTTGTAAAAATTCTTCATGATAGATTGTTAATTTTACGTACCTCCCTCTCCTAATAGCCAATGATGTATGTTAATTGGAAAAAGAGAAACAGTTTCATTACTGAGATGATAAAACAATGTTCTCTGATTTTGAAAAAGGTTATCTTTTTCCTTGACAGAAAATATGCACTTTTTTCTAAATCACTGAAGGAAATAAGACCCTCTCCCCCATTCCCCAGCTCCTCTCTATCCCTGCCTTTAAGAATCTTTGCAACAGCAAAATAACGAGTGAGTTCTAAGCTCTAAAGGGACACAGTCAAGCCTACAATTCAAAATTAAACCCACCCATTTGTTAGAGCTCATAGCTCTACAGAAATCATAGTGCCAATATGAAAATACAAGAGAGACCAAGTCTCTGGGAAGGGCCTTGGAAATGAACTGTTGATAACAAGTCAAATCAAAGACTGTCCGCAGTACGTGTTCCAAAGGATTGAAAGCAATACAACTTTACTTCACTGTCCTGACTTCTAAGGTGTCCATCAATGTGGAGGGATATAGTCTATTTCCAAATGGGGTGTAGCTCTCAGGAAGAGATAAACTGATGTACTGAAAACCAAGTCTTGGATACTTAAGGTTCAAGGGGTAACTCTCTCATCTATACCCAGTCTCCCTTACATGGGAGGCAAGCCTCTGAGGTTCAGAGTCTGACAATGAGAGTTAGGTATCCAGGTACTTAGGATAAGGCAGTCCTGAGTAATCTGCTTAACTAAACTCAGCATTACTGCCTAAACTGGGGGATGGGGTGCAGTGGGGAACAGTCTGGATTCATTTGCAGCAAGTTTGCTGTAGAACTTAAATATTTTTGAAGAAATATGGTAAAGTGATTATCCTTCTGGAACTAGATCCACTGACACTGTCACATTAACTCACAGCTTGTTAAATACTGTGCAATCTTTCTATAACATTCTTTGTTTGAGACTAGAATCAGCATATGGGAATTGCTCTTTTCCTGTTAAACTGAAGTCATTACTAACTACTCATCTGTGACATGTATGCTTTCTTGTAACCAGGGATTTTAGCTTCACAAAATTTAGAAACTGCCACACTGTTGCTTGGCATCGCTTTCAAATGTGACATCATTTAAATTTTAGAAAACTCCGTTTTAGTAAAAACACAAGTGGGTGCCAGGTTAAAGATGGCCCAAAAGCAGCAGCAGGGTCTCTACAGGGACCAACTATGGTTCATTCTTTCAATCTTTACCTTCACATGCCTTTCATTAGAATCACATGGAATTAACGATGAGCTCAACAAATGCATTTCAAAATGGGTTATCAGATTACCAGAATATAGAATGGCTTCCAGTTACTGAAGATCTGTATAGGAAAAAAACTGACGTGGAGAGGAAAAAGTCCCATTTTCAGTTTCCTTAATTTCCAAAGCCTAAGGAATATGAGTATTTTTAAATAGACACATACTTATTAACAAACACTATATACGTGCATAATAATCAAAATACAATATAAAATACAAACACAAATATAGATACGAACCTACTGAGTCATGTAGCGCAGAACACAAAATAAATAGGGAACTGTGTCAAAATGACAAAGAAGTTTGCAGAGACTCAGTATCATTCAGACCCTCTGACAGTCCCATTTGGGAAATTCTTGAATGATTTCTAAAACTTCCTCCATTATTTGAAAACTTGCATAGCAAAAAGAGAAATTCAAGTCACCTCATCAATACAAGCCCCTAGTCAGAACTTATGAATTTTTTATTCCAAATATAATTTGACAGCAGCACTTGCCAACAAAAATTTAGGATTAGTGCTCTTAGTAGGGATCTCTTTTCTATCAAATAAAAAACAATTCTAATGGTTCACTGTAATTTCCCCTAGAAAATATAAGTGGCATCTTATGTGTCACTGTTAAGAAAATGCTTTGGGCTTCTAACCTTAAAAAAAAAAACCTCTATTAATTTTAATCATTTTGTTATTTTTGATAGACATATTTTGTAAATAAATATCTTTACCGCTGATGTTAAAAGCATGCTTACTTCTTGGAAAAAAAAAAAAGAGAACACACACACACACACCCACACACACACACACACTTAGCTTGAAAACTTAGGACATTTGGTTGCAAATGATGCCTCAGAATCACTGTACCATGGAATACAACCTACAGTGGCTATGAAATCATGTAACTATTTATTATTCTCCTGCGGAAAAACTGGGTGACCTCAGTAGTAAAAAATCATTTTTATTCACAAAGTGTATATGATCATGTAGCACATATCCCGTATATGTGAAAAAAATGATAAATTCTGAAATGTCCAGAGAGAATCACAAAATATTATCTGTGAGAAACTACTCCTCAGGAAAGGGTCTGATGCATTCTGAACAAGTTACCACAACCTACTTACAAATAAGACAGTGATTAATTCTGAAGGGGAATTCTGTAAGACTCACTTTGGAGAAGAGGAAGAAATGTCATAAAATTGATACGAAAAGTAAGGTATGAGACAAAATCTCTGGCTTTCAAAAAGTCATGTATTAACACATAAAAGGATGCTCAACATCACTAATCATTAGAGAAATGCAAATCAAAACTACAATGAGGTATCACCTGACACCAGTCAGAATGGCCATCATCAAAAAATCTACAAACAATAAATGCTGGAGAGGGTGTGGAGAAAAGGGAACCCTCTTGCACTGTTGGTGGGAATGTAAATTGATACACTATGGAGAACAGTATGGAGGTTCCTTAAAAACTAAAAATAGAATTACCATATGACCCAGCAATCCCACTACTGGGCATATACCCTGAGAAAACCATAATTCAAAAAGAGTCATGTACCACAATGTTCACTGCAGCTCTATTTACAATAACCAGGACATGGAGGCAACCTAAGTGTCCATCAACAGATGAATGGATAAAGAAGATGTGGCACTGTATATATACAATGGAATATTACTCAGCCATAAAAAGAAATGAAATTGAGTTATTTGTAGTGAGGTGGATGGACCTAGAGTCTGTCATACAGAGTGAAGTAAATCAGAAAGAGAAAAACAAATACCGTATGCTAACACATATATATGGAATCAAAAAAAAAAAAAAATGTTTCTGAAGAACCTAGGGGCAGGACAGGAATAAAGACGCAGATGTATAGAATGACCTGAGGACATGGGGAGGGGGAAGGGTAAGCTGGGACGAAGTGAGAGAGTGGCATGGACATATATACACTACCAAATATAAAATAGATAGCTAGTGGGAAGCAGCTGCATAGCACAGGGAGATCAGCTCGGTGTTCTGTGACCACCTAGAGGGGTGGGATAGGGAGGGTAGGAGGGAGACGCAAGAGGGAAGAGACATGGGAACATATGTATACGTATAGCTGATTCACTTTGTTATAAAGCAGAAACTAACACACCATTGTAAAGCAATTATACTCCAGTAAAGATGTTAAAAAAAAAGTCATGTATTAAAAAAAGTCATATATGAAACTTAAGTATCAGTACAAATGCAATTTAAAATAAAAATGATGGCATAAGTCATTAATGGCCCAAAGAATGAGGCACAGATGGACAATGTGAAAAAATAACCCAAAACATTTCTTTCAAGAACTTTTACAATTCAGAGTGGCCTCAAACACCAAAGTTTATACAACAGAAATCCAAACAGAAGAACTGATGAATTAAGGCATATATTTTTCCAAGGGAACAATGCCAGCTAGTCTTTTGGAATAAATTGATGCCACACTTCCCAATAATACCTGACAGCTAGAATTCCACTCTGTATCTATCCTTATAATTCTTTAAGTTAAAAGTTAAAATAAGGCCTTAGAAATACCATTTTTGAACAGTCTAATGAGTACTCACATAGTTGATGATATATGAAAATTATAAAGATTAGAAACAGAACAATGATTATAATTATTATTATAATAATAAATATTCACACAGCCCTTTGGCATTCACCGAAACCATTCTACATGTATTATTTAAATTGACTCTTCCCCTCTCAGCACAACCTGAGCCCAAGTAATATGACTCACAGCCTATAGATGGGGAGGCTGTAAACTAGAGATGTTAGAGACTTTAATTCTGATTTTATTCCAACAAAGCCACTCCACAGATAAGAAAACACAGCTACCACCTATGGATCTTCCAAACACAGCTGGACATAAACCTATTCCAGACAATCAGATGGCCCTGGAGGCACTGAGATGGCTGAAACGTCTTTATTTTATTTTCTACATAGCTGGTGAACAAATAAGCTTGGAAAGAGGACAAAGTCCTCAGATAATAGAAAAAGACAAAACAAAAAAAACACCAAAACCAAAAAGGTTAAAACATACTGTGATGCATGTTTATGACCGCTAAAGTAATAAATACCTCTTAAACTCCAGGAATAGTGGTTCCAACAATAAGAAAAATGTACGGTAGGCTCAGTCTTTATTATTTGTATATGAGAACCAGTGCTCCTGGTGCTGTGACTTCAGTACTTTGTTTTCATAGAGTTATTATTCAGTTAAGAATTTTGAGGACAGAACAGTGCCTACTAATAATTGGGTTTAGTATGTGTTGACATTTTTATCATAAGATTATCATTTTCTTTGCAATGTATTACTTTTAAAAGATGTGTTGTATTAAATCACTTCACATATTTAAGGGTCAACTTTTTTTCAAACATCTCGAGTTCCATACTGTCTTATGAAATCAATTTATGATATCAACTTACATACTCTCCCTATGGAACTCAATACTAGAAGTTAATTTGTTACAAGTTAAAAAGGAGGATCTAAGTTTCCTTTTTTTTTTTAATTTTAAAATTAACCAAGGCATCAATATAGAAATCCTATCATCTACAAGTTAAAATGAACCCCTCAGATCCAGCTATATATCAACTATTTTCTTCATGTCAGGCATACTGGAACCATCAAGGCAAAAATGAAGCAAATGGATATAAACTATATGAATCAATAAAGTTCAATCCTTACTAAATATCTCTTGCAGTAGGGAATTTAAGAGCAAGTTTACTAAAAGTACTGATGTTTCATGATATGGCCATAATAATAGGGGCTTCCAGAAAAGGAAACAGAAAGGATATAAAAAGCATGGCTCTAAAAAGAATTAATTTAAAAATAAACTTGATAATGTAGAGAGGGATAAAACTTGATAGGGATCCATGTAGAGCAACTGTCTCCAAATTTGTAATTCAAGAAAAATATAAAGGCCTCAATTCCCAGAACACCAAAAATAAAACAGAAGCCTCTGGCACTCCAAAAAGGCTTCATGTGCTTATGAAGACTACTAAATTATAACCTGAATTGTGACTTGGTGCATATGACTTTCTTGTGTTCATTTTATTCATAGCTTTCTGACTGAGAATGCAGGAGATCCAATCCCTCCATCTACTCGAGAAGGTCTGTGTAAATACACATACTTCAAAATATCAGCAACAGAGGTTTAAGCAGCTCCTTGAAAACTCTGTATGAGAAAGTATGTAACTGATTGAAAGGCTCATAATAGTTTTCTTTTTTTTTTCCAATTCATGAAAAACGAGAACTTCAGTTATCTCCACTGGCCACTGTCTCTCCATGTCATTTGCACAGGTACACTGATCACAGGTGAATCAGAAGATCTAAAGCGGAGTGAGGGTTTGAAAAACCCATCTGGGGATCGGCAGGCAGAAGCAAGTGAAATGTGAGCGTCACATCTAACAGGGGCAGCAGAAGAAGAGGATGCAAAGGAGAAACCAAGATAGGAGAAAGAGTTCGTGGAGAGAGGGAACCAAGTTGGGAAGTGCGGAGAAGGGCAAGGAGACGGGAGATGCACGAGGAGGAAGGCGAGGAAGGCCGGGCGGGCGGCGGGCGGGTAGGACGCGGGTCCCCGTGCAGCCAGGGCGCAGGGAGGGCGATGGGGAGGCGGCGCGGCGGGGAGCTCCGCGCACCGGGAAGCGGGCGAGGAAGCCGGACGGCGAGCGCGGCTGCTTCCCTAGGACTTCCTGCGACAACACGCCCACAGCCCGGTGGGGAGCACGCGTGGCTGCAGCGGCCCCGGGGCGCAGGGGACAGCGAGCGCCACCGACACACCCAAAGCTCGGGTCGGTCGCTGCAGCTTCAAAGGCAGGGCCCCTGGCAGCAAGCAGCCTCCTTCCCAGACACCAGCAATTCACTCTGACTCGAGCTTCTTGAGAAGCCCTTGCAAGAAAATGGAATCCTATTCTTGTTACTGATCTGCGGTTCTGATTGTTTAGTTCTCCTTCAAAATAAGAAGGCAATTTTACTCTTGGCTTTTAATTCTGGGGCAGTACTAACCACTAAAACACACTGGGGCTTTAAAGCTCATTCATAAAATATAAATTACTTTTTTATTAATCCAACAGAGACAAATCGGCTGATATTTAGATGACGAAAGGTTTTGTTTGTTTATTTGTATGTCTCACCCAATCCAACCTTTGCTTTATGTGTTTGTAACAAACAGAAGCCAAGCCAGAAAGCCACGCTGTCAAGACCCCATCTGGTGCAGGGGCAGTTACCCAGGAGTGCAAATAATTTAAGAAACACAAAGCCCAGAGGATTTCCAGGACAGCACCACAGCCCCACGTCAATCAACAACTTCCCCCTACGAGAGTTTGCTGATCACAGCCTTTTTGCTGTAATGGAGCCAAGAAGAGGCAGTCACTTAGACTAATATAGATTTTTTAACAGGAGATTACAGCTATCGCTATAGAAAGAATGCAAGTTGAACATGAATTATGACGAAAACCAGACTTAAAATGTCTTATATATAAAGGCGATGGTTTTATCTCTCAGACGATAAACAAAGGTAGATGAGGGCTTAAGTAGAAAGCCGAATGGAACACTGCTGATATGACAGTCACCTAGTGTTTGAAACCCCCGGAACATACAGCATCGCAAATCCGTGCTCACCGCAGATGAGAAATAAAGCAGAACTGACCGAGCCTGAGTGCTCCAGCCAGACTGCCTGGGTTCAAGTCCTAATGCTGTGACTGCACCCTGTTGTAGCCCAAGCAGTTGATTAAACTTCCCTGAGAAATGGGGATGACAGCAGTTCCTGTCTCAAGTGGAGACAAGCCACTCAAGCAGTGCTCGACAACTGTGAACCATTATCATCATTTGCAGGTGGCCCCTAATGGAAAACTAACCTCTTGGGATGCAGCCTTTCCCCTGCAAAAGCTAGCTCACCTGTGGCCGGTGGTGGCTCTCATTTCTTTTTTAGTGATCAGTGCTCGCCACGCACCCACCAGATCAGTTGTTGCTTCGAGTCACTCGTTTCTATGCAAACTGTGGCCAGCCTCTGGGCAAAGTTTGCATGCCCTCTGCACCCTGATTTTCACAAGTGAAAACACCACGACCCATTTAATAATGTGCTCCTTCCCATCATTAAAGGGCAGCACACAGCTTTAGCAGACAGGAAACTCGCCCAGCGCACATGCTATCCAGCTGGCAAACAGAGGCATCTTCAACAAAGTCCACTCCTCCTACATACAGTCTGATAAGCTCCATTTGAATGGAGCCAAAACATACATTTCCTTCCTCTATTTCTGTATTTAGCAGACACGAGAGCTGGACAGTCATGTCAGGGATTATAAAACTGCAATAAAGAGATTTCTAAACCACCAAGACTACCAGAACAGCAGGACTAAATTTCGCCTACTCACTTTCAACCAAAAGTATGCACCCCTTCAGTTGTGGAAAAGTACAGAAGATTTAAAAGCCCCTACTCATTAACTAGAATGTACTCTTCGAGGAAACGCTTTCTCCTGTCACTTAAATAGTTTGTAAATCTCAGACAGATATTACTTTTAAAACTCCAACTATCTCCTTCAAAAGATTTTTAAAGTTGCTGATAGACACAAGGTGACATCAGAAAACTATGTTTGAGAGATGCAATTAGCTACGGTTTCTAGGAAGCTTTGGAATGTTTTGTTATTAAGGAAGAAATAGACAAATACCAGTCCTACAAGTAATGAGCTGTCCTAGAAGTAAAGAAATTCATCAAATAGATCCTCTCCTTGATTTCGCCTTCATGGCTCCAGGTCCATACAGATTTGGGAATACACAATAATAGCAAGTCTTAATACTTTCCCAAAGCTGTTTAAAAGAATATTTAAGTGCTTAACAGATTCACACATGAAATCAAAGGGACTTCCCAATTCTCAGATAAAAGAAAGTTTTTTAGTTTAAAAAAGAAAAAACTACAGAGAGAAGAAGGCTAAGGGTATGGTCTTATAAAAAAAAAAAAAAGCTTCAAAAATTGTTCCTTGGCTTTTAAGATGAAATTAAAGTGATTAGTAAAAATCAAGTATTCAAAGAAGTCTCAGACACTCTTATTTCAACATAAGAAATGTCTCAGCAGCTATTATTTAGTTATCACTTTACTGGTCATCTCTCAAGGAGACATGGATATTAAAAAGAGCAAAGAGGGGTTCAATATCCTCTCACTGCCATAAACCTGAACTTCCCAAAGCAGCATTACTTATGGTTCTTCTCAGCTCCTGACAAACCCTACTCATCAGTATCCTCGTTAGGATATCTCCTTCTGAAGGTCTAAATCATCCTTGCCCACTTAGCATCCAAGTATCAACCACTTACAGGTAACTTTCACCATGAAGCCAATACATAAACCACAAATATCAGAACACAACATCTGGCTGACAAATATTCAACACATGGAAGTTAAAACTATACATTCCCCACTCATGACCTTAGAGGCTAACACTGTTATCCCTCATATTTTAAGAGCACAACATTTATCAATTTGCATCTTTGATTACTTTGTGGTACCTCAACTGCAATATCAATAAAGTGCAACAAGGTGGTGTGGGTTTTCATTTTTTTACGGTTCGCCAATGTATTTGGGTCTCCCTTTGCCTCGGTTTCACTGACCCCGTCACACTTGGTTCAAGGACATTAATCAGTAAAAGACAGAATTTGAAACCACAGTGCAAAATACAACATAAGTTGTAACCAGCAGTATGACACTTTAGGAATAATACATTAGGGCAGACTTCAAAAAATGTCTATCAATTATGCAACATCAGATAATCCTTTTCCTCTCTGAAACCTGACAATCCAATTTCACAATTTTCTCAACCCCTAAAAGTCTTATGCTCTTCTGGCCAAAGTGTACTTCTCCTAAGTGCCAATGTAATACAACATGTTTGAGAACCCACTGTATCCAAGGCATTGTAAAAAGAACAGAAATTGGGTATGCTTTTACTCTCCTCACACTTGCAATGCCAAGTGGATTCTGGTATGGGCTATACTAAAGCCATAAATAAGTGAAAGCATAGGGCAAGGATGTTTAAATCTAAATGAGTGGAAATGGAAAGGTTTCAGGAAGAAGAAATACAAAAGTCAACATCTGAGGAATAGGTAGAATTCCTATGGTTAAGCCTGGTTGAAAGAAAGGCATTTCAGAGAGGAGAGAACATGAAGGAAGGTAGGTTTGGCCATGTTCTGGAACTCAATACTACTTTAAGGATAGAACACATGGTATTGTAAAGATGGAACTGATAAACTGGGAGCAGAGTTTAGGGTCCCGCATGCCAAGCTAATGATGACAAACAGGTGATAAACCCGAACTCAGAGTCAACTTGGGTCTAGAGATAAAACACTGGACTGATTTCATTCAGATCAAAAGGTGAAAGCATATAATCCTCAAGGAAAATTGCAGAGATTAAGAGGAAAGTCAAGCACAGAATAGAACGAGTGTGGCAGGGATGCAGTGCCCCGGAAGCCAAGCCAAGGGAGATACTCATGAGAGTGGCTGGCAGCATCCAATTCATTTAAGAGGTGCAGTCGGATGGAAAGACCATTGGGCTTGGCTGCCATGAGGCCACTGGTGTCCTCAATATAGCAGTGTCCACAAATGGAGGAGTCATGGAGATGTACATGAAAAGAGCCCCAGATTCAGGCTTTCAATATTTTCCCCCTCTAAAGTTATTTTTATATATGAGTAGGTTTACCTTTTATCTGAAAAAGGAGACAGGATTCCATATCTGGCTTAGAAACATTCTAATTAATAAACCTCAAAGAGCAGCGTTTTGACTTTGTGCCATGCCAAGTAGGAGATGAAATCCATCTGGAAATAAATAAAGAGTAGCCTTTTGTTTCATTTTACCTTGTATTTTTCTAAACTGTCAAGGGAACTACCTTCATTATTTGCCGACTGTTACCTAAAATCAATACAGTGCTTAACCATAACCTATCTCTCAGCTTCAGTAACCATACATTAGCTATATAATTGCAACTGAACTTTTCCTAGATTCCAAGAACTGCAATTGGATTATAATCCAAAAGAGTAGAAGATAAATGTCATTTAACTACCTTCTATAAAATATCCAGGATAGTTTTTGTTCACAAATACGTGCTGTGAGAACAAGTATAAAATGGTTTAAAGTTGTTTGAGAAGGTGTTTACCAAAAGTAAGTGAATATATTCAGGGAGAATAGTTTTGATTCAGGGGGAATAAAATAAAATTAAATGTATACTGATTTATCAGGAAAGCAAACCCCTTAATAAGTGGAAAGAAAAAATGAAATACAAAAAACTCATTTAAACCTTATCTGGATTTGATCTGTTTTAAAAGCCAACAAAAAAGTACTTTCTGATAAACAAAGCTCAGAGTAAGAACCACTTTAAATTTATTTTGATCTGCAATGCCAAGAATACAGGATAAAGTTCCAATCTCCTAAAGTCAAAGGAGAAAAATAGATAGCTGGAATATAAAGGAGAGAATCAAGTAGAAAAATAAATTCCAAAATAACATTAAGAAAATCATTAAGAAAGACTAGGGTGAGAGCTTCCCTGGTGGTGCAGTGGTTAAGAATCCACCTGCCAATGCAGGGGACACGGGTTGAAGCCCTGGTCCGGGAAGATCCCACATGCCGCAGAGCAACTAAGCTCGTGCGCCACAACTACTGAGCCTGCGCTCTAGGGCCCACGAGCCACAACAACTGAGCCCGTGTGCCACAACTACTGAAGCCCGTGTGCTCTAGGGCCCGCGTGCCGCAACTACTGAGCCCACATGCTACAACTACTGAAGCCCATGCGCCTAGAGCCTGTGCTCCACAACAAGAGAAGCCACTGCAATGAGAAAGAAGCCCGTGCACCGCAACGAAGAGTAGCCCCCACTCGCTGCAACTAGAGAAAGCCCGTGTGCAGCAATGGAGACCCAGTGCAGCCAAAAATAAATAAATAAAATAAATAAATAAATAAAAAGACAGACTAGGGCGAGATAGGCACTGATAGTGTTTCCTATGGTTCGATTAGGTATACATTGGATGTTAAACTGTAATTTACAGCCGGGGCAAAAAAAAAAAAGTAAAAAGTAAAACCTATATAAAGAAATAATAGCCAGAGGAAGAGAAGGGGAAAAATCCTAGATATTTATATAATAATAATGGAAGTTTTCAGCCTTGCTCTGTATAGTATGCTCACTACACCAAGAAAGAGATTTTCGCTCTGTAGGATGATCAGCATAATAGTCAAAATGGTTCCTTAATCCATTTTGGAAGAACTGCTTTTTAATGTTAAAGATCATTCCATTACTCTCTAACTAACTGAATATGATAATCTTCCATAAGCAAACTATATATCCTTTTACAGGAATAACTATCCACAGCCATTTATAAAGGGTTTTCACCTGAAAGAAACATTGAAGAAACAAAACAACCATATTTAAAGGAAAAAAAAAAAAAAAAGTCTGCCCTCTGGCTAAAAAACAGAGGAAAACCCAGACAAACAAAAGCCAGACCAACAGGTATCTTCACCTTGCAACTGAACATGCGAGTTCAAATACAGACCCTGGACCAAACCAGCCCATTTCAGCGGTGGACACACCTCCTCCTGCTTTCCAAAGCCACTTCTGAAGCTGTCTTTTGAAAGAGTTTGGGGAGGTCTTGGGTCCAATACCCTTCTGCATGGCATTCACCACAATTCTTTAAAACAGAAATGGAAATGGTGGCATGGGGGGGTATAAATCACAAATTTCACTGAATGGGGGAGTTGCATTAACATTTTAAATTATATAATATAGCTATTAGGACTGAAAGCTAAAAAGAAACAAGAGATTTACATGAAATACCTCAGATGTCTAAAAAGACAGAGATTTTTTTTCCCGTTTTTCCAATGCAACAGATTAAATGATTAAAATTAGCTTAACTACAACCAATAAAGAAATGTTAATTGCATCCATATTGTACAGCGGCGTCATAGATAAAAATGGAATGTTAAAGAAATGCTAAAAAATATAGATTAAATTTATATTTTAAAATAGTTCATTTTCACTACATGTAGGTTGAAATTTATCATTCAAAAGACAGGATAAGAAAAGCATTTAAAATAAATGAGGTTCCTTCATTATTCTTTTGTTAATTTGTTTTTATAAATGCTGAGGAGTCTATGTAAAATGCCACAAATGGTTTCTCAACCACATTTTAATAACTCATTGCACATTTCAGGCCTAATCTCACAGATGTTGTCTGTAGTTTTCAACCTGCCAAGGGGCTTATGGGTGTTATGAGTAAAGAAAAGTCCAGTTTCTCAGTTTCTTGGAAGATAAAAAAAGTCCTTAATTCAAATGGATTGCTTTTTTTTTAACTGGTCTCAAAATAGATAAATGTTGGAGGTATTTTAAGTTAAAAGGAGAATAATAATACAAAGTTAAATTCTTATTAATGATCATTTTATAACCAATTCTTCAGACCAACTGGATTTTATATATATGAACCCAAAGAGGCATCTATTGCTCAGGTGTGTGAAAGAGACATTAAGCCTAGATTTTCTGCAGTAACGTTTTAACCTTCCAGGGTAACCTCTAGACTAAATATTTGATTCCCATATCTTCATAAGATATTGATAGAGAAATAATATGGAATATACCAACTGACTTATTATATGATCATCAATTCCCCAATGCATACTAAATGGTATTCTAATTCTATTCTCCCATCCATCCACAAAAGGAAAAATAAAGATGAGTGAATAGCAAATAGCAGGCAGATTTCCTCAACAAATGTCAAAATTGTTTAGTGTTATAGATATAAATGAGGATGGTGATCAAACACGAATTCTAGTTCAGTCCTTTAGTTAACTAGCTGTGTGATCATGGAAAATTCAGTTAATTGTCAGTTTTCTCCTTTGTAAAATAAGACGAGTCTGCTCAAATGGATAGAGGTCATGCCCCTTCTATCACTCAAAATAAAACAGGACCCTATGGTCACTCTGAACAATACCTGAATTAAAGAAAAACAAAGAAACAAAATTTAAACTTGAGCAGCAGATACAAAACGGACCATCCAAGGAAAGTTCAGCCATTGAGGAAAGAAGTGTTTCCTTGGCCACGGTCTACTTTTCCTCAACAAAAAAGTGTTAAAAGACTCTTCAGAATAGATCCACATGTGCACATGTATGCGAGAAGCAGAACATTGTACACTCATGCACATGATGAAATGTACCTGCCAGCCAAGGAAATGGGGCACAGAGCTAAGAAAATTCTCTCAGAGACTAAGCAGTTCACTCTACATCTAACCTCCAACAGGAGATGAAATTTATTCTTTTCTTAGTTTCCTTTTGTACATGGTTTTATCCATGTTACCTAAGGAACTAAAATGCATAATATTGTCGGGCTCAGAAAGTTTGCTCCAATTTTATACAATCATCTTTGGTCGAAATAAAGTTGACCAACTATTTCTACAGAAGTGTTTATGCAAATAAGCCCCATTTTCTCCTACATTAGGAAAAGAAGAAATATCTGTGGAATTTTGTCCTTCTTGATCTGTAGCTAGAGGCTTGGAATCAAATCTAAAAACACTGCCCAGGCTCTTCCATTATATTCCAAATAGGTGAATTTTTTTAAAGTATCTTTTCAAAATAACACATTAAACATGATCTGAAATCATCATATTAGCCTAATTCCACAACACGGTTTGATTACACCAGACCAAAAGTTCTGGCAAAATGTTCACCTGACATCACGGGAACCTAACAAGGAGGTGGTTGGTTGAAATGTCCACGTTTCTACCAGTGGAGACACCAAAATACTGTTAAAAACACTACACTGTGAATGGAAATAATGTGCTTTCTCAGAGTCAATCCCACTTTCAGTGAATAGCTGGATGATGTGTTTGGGATACTAGTTTGCAATTTGGTACCTATTTCTTTAGGGCTTGATGCACTTGTTCCAAATGAAAATATTTCAAAATAGTCTTTAAGATGAATGTGCAGAGCCACTGCTTCTTTAAGTAGCAGCCTTATTTGTTTTACACAAAACTATAATTTAAGGATGCCAATCATTTTAAGCAAAGCAGTTTGCAAAAAAATAAAATACAGGCAAAACCAGAGGAATTTTTCTTTATACTAAAACAGTTTTACAGTAAAATATGTCAGGTTAAAGTATCCACTACATATGCAGTTTAATTTTAACACTGTGCATTGAAAATATTTCACATTTTCTTACTAATTTTGGAAAATTCCATAGGACTATCTTACACTGATTTCAAGGCTGGTTGAAATATTTTTTCTTTTTCCTTCAATCAAATTTTTAGATACAAATTGCCTCAGACGCAAATGAGAAACAACTAAATGTCATGTTATTTTATACTGTTCATAATTTTTGTAATTAACCTCAAGGAATAAATATATGCTTTTCAAATACCACTCATTTGAAGTAAAAATAAAACTGTGCAAATGACATAAGAAAGGATTTATCCGTAGTGACTCCTTAGAAATGACCAAAATATCTTATCAGAGGAAGGTGTGAAAGGGAAGCTCAAATCACTGATCAATTTCTGATGCCTCAAAATGAGTTTCTGAAAAGAAAACACACACACAAGAATAAAAAATGAATGCAAAATTAATTTGCATTTTATGGGAGATAAAAAGGGTTCTATAATAAGAAAAGCCTCAAAAGATGAAGTATTTCCTCTCCTTTCTGAAAAGCTTAAAAAAGCAAAACTCAGTATTTCAAAATCAATGGACTTAAAGCAATTCAAGAGAATTTGGAGAACATTTCTCTAAAAACCAATCCAGAACGCAGGATGTCAATTTGGAAATAATGGAAGCGTACTGTGCTTTAAAATTTGAAAACTTTTTAAAGACAGAAAATCAAGTTAACATCTCAGTGATTAACTTAGGGGGTGCATAGCCAAGAACAACTTGCGGCACTTAAAACATAAAACTGTCAGTTTCCTCTGCTTGGAGACAAAACATACAAAAAGCAAATATTCACTGCTATATTTTCCTAGACATTAAAGACAGAACTAACTTTTATAAAAGGAGATCACCGAGTATTTCCACCTATTTTATACTTACGCCGTAGCTCCTAAAAATCAGTTACAAATTCCAAACCTCAGAACCATCCTTAGCAGATGGCTACTAAGTGTTCATTACTCCCCAAACCTTGATGGAAATACAATCACTTACTGAACTTCACTACAGCTCAAGGCACAAATAAGATAAACAGTCTGTGCTTGATGTTATTGAATATAAGCTACCATAAACAAGTAAAACTCTTTCCTAAAGATCTCAAAGGGCTGAAAGCATGATGCTTGGCATTCTATTTCTTGCAAATCTAAAGCACATTGATGGTGAGCATAATTTAAGTACTCTCTTCCCTGAATCAAGATACATTCATTTCAAGCATCATCCATGATCAAACGATCAAATTCATATTTATAAACTTGGAATACAGAGTTTGGTGGAAGCACTGAGTATCTAAAATTGCCTTAATTTTTTTGCCAGAAATATGTCACAGTTGGTGCTTAGAATTGTTGCAAAATTATACCACAACTTTATTTAATTTCATTGGATGCATTTCCTCATAGAAATGGAATGGCAAAGGCCTGCTCAAGAGCAAACAATAAAATCAAATTATTGTTTTACAGTATATAAGTTCTTCTTCTCATGCCTCTCTCCCTAAAAATATAAATATTATAAAGAAATGGAAGTAAAAATCCTAGAGCTGGCACATTTTTCCACTGAAAGGAGAAAGCCTCACTCCTCCAAAACCTGAAATATTAGATCCCAAAGAGGAAAAAAAAAAGGTAATAAAGCATGGCAGAATAATCCAGAGGAAGCATGCTTGCTCTCAGCATAATTTTCTTTAGCATCCTGAGATGAACAACATCACGCTGCCCATGATCTCTGCTTACTCCTCTGAAAACCATCCAGAGGATTTTCAAAAACGAAAAATTCTAGTTGTGCTTTCAAATGCCAAATTAACTTACAGGGCTTCCACTCCTGAAGGGAAACAGCACAGTAGCACACCAGAAGCTAGAGGATG
Source organism: Balaenoptera acutorostrata (assembly GCF_949987535.1). Classification (NCBI taxonomy): domain Eukaryota; kingdom Metazoa; phylum Chordata; class Mammalia; order Artiodactyla; family Balaenopteridae; genus Balaenoptera; species Balaenoptera acutorostrata. The sequence goes on along the minus strand of NC_080080.1, from coordinate 23,099,985 downwards.
CTTTTTGTCACGCAAAGCCAGAACTGATGAGTGGGACCCCAGTGGGGTTTATCTAAAATTCCCAAGTACCACAGGCAAAGAGGTCAGAGTTTTCCATGTCAAAAATATATAAATAAGGAAAGCCATACACAGCAACAGTTCCTTATGTTCTAATGGATTGTGCAGTATCCAAATCCCTCTTCTGCTCAGATATACATACATAAATCTTTTTAAATAGGAACCGAAAATGGGAAAAACAAAAAGGAGGGAAATCTGCTTACGCTAATATCTACCCCCCTATTTTCCATTTCTAATCATCACTGGTCTCACTTTTTAATTTTTATTATTGCCAATGGAATTATTCAGGGAGTGAGACAAGCATGTATACACATAATTAAATGTTAACAATGATATACTGAACTATCCTGGGAGTAAAAAGTACAAGACAGGTGTGTACAGAGTGTACACAAATATGGGGAATGCTAAAGAGTGGAATGTTTTGACAAAGTGAACATGCAAGATCATACACAAACATTTACACATAAAATGTGTACTTTATGATTTTTTACTACTGGCCTGAAATCTTGAGTGACAGCTTTCTTATTTAAAGCTTATGAAAGTACAAAGGAAAAGTAAAATGTAAATAATGAGGACACTCTTTCAACAACATAAATTGTCTTAAGAACGAGACATTTAAAAGTAGAATAAACAGTGATGGGACAGAGAGTAAAATAAAGAGTTTATTGTAATTGGGGTTTAGATGACAGCGAGCTTCTTAAAGTAATTTACTACATCTTGCATCCAATGAATGTAATGCAAATTCATTCTAAATACAAAAGAGAAACATCTCCTTACTATCTGCTTGTAAATTACAGAAAAATGAGGTTTCATATTACTCATTACTTAAATGTGTTATTGCTTACACTGGCCACTTGTACCTAAAGTTAGCTTCTAAAACGTACCTAAGTTGGCAAACCTGAGGAGTAAAATTTGCAATAATCTTTAAAAAAAATACTTCCAAAAATAAGTTAAAGACAGTATTAAACATAATCATTTGTGTTTTTTCAATTTATAATTTAATCAATTTATTAACATAAAAATTTAGCAGCCAAATACAGAAAAATACATGATTTTAAACAATCTCAAAGATATATCTATAAATAACTGGTAAAGAACTATTAATTATTTAACAATCAGACTAATATGTATTGAGAAAATTTAATAACATGGGCCTTGATTAAAAGTTATATATATATATATATATATATATATATATATAAAAATATATATATGACCCGTCTTAACTTCCATCAGTTGAATGGTATTTTTAAAAATTAAAGCCAGCTAGATTCTCTTCTCAAAAATATTTAATGGTATCAAAAAGTAAAGCAGAAACAAATGCCAAAATCTCTTTTAAGAACTTTTATATGTTCGGAGCTACTTAATAGTATTGAAAGAAAAAACAGGCTGATGTATTTCTTCCTGCATCTTTCAGAGCTAAAGATGTGTGGATACTGACATCACAAAGAAGTCACAAGTAGAAGTTAGTTTTAATTTGTTTTGCCACTCTCACTCTCATTTCAGAACCAAAATTCTAATTAAATTAATCCTCAGATAGGTGTTGGGATGCATTAAGTAATTAAAATGGATATTACAAAAACTAAAGTCATTTCAAAAAAAATATGTACTACGTTAAAATTCCATTTGGTGCCTGTAATGCGAAAACATTCTATACGAGTGAGAATACAGACATATGCATGTACATGTACATAGTTCATATGAAGTCACTAATTCATATGCTACACTTGTGCATAGCTCAGAGAAAACAATAAAGCTAAAATAGATTAGTAATGCTTGATCCCTTTACACATGAAGTGTATCATGTAATAGAGAAATCAGATTCCACAAACTAACGTCTGCCGTATACATTTACACTATTTATAGCTGTATCTGATCTCAGATATAATACATGCTTCTATAAGGCAAAACAGAAATACTGATTCACAAGGATTCACTGAAAGCCATATTGTAGAATCTAACCAAGAAACACATGTTATAGTAAAAAATGTTTGTTGATTTGTAAGTTTCATAAATTCTGTCCAAATTCTACAAGTGAAAAAAAATTTTGAGGCAAAAATCTTTTTTCCTCTCCTTTTTCTACAGTTAAAATACATTTAATGTCTAAATAGCAGTTGTGGTATATCTATCATCCTCTACTGGGTTCATTCTTGGTTACTCTAATAATTTAATAATGTAATATTAATGCTTTTTTAGAGCTTGGGACATATACATTAGGTAATATGAATATGTTTATTATTCTTTATAATACTACTCACTATCATGGATACAAATAATTAACAGATAAAGCAATTATAAATGCAAAAAAGAGAACCATGCTCCCATTAAATAAAGGAAAAAAGAATCAGAAAATAAACTATGGACACTTGTTTATTTCCCTCTAACACTGTCTATAATAGAAGGCTTAAATAGCTGACAGTGAGTCACTTGTTTATTCATGTTAAATAAACTGAATATATAAGTTAACTTCTGACTTACTTAAAAGTATTCAGAACATTTTCCAGAACGTATTTTGACCGTCAATTACCTAGATACCAAAGTTGTTGTATTGTGTTGCTTGATGAAATAGGACATACAGCAACCCTCAAACCAGTATTACAAGCCTGGCAAATAGCATCACATTTGGGTGACGCACAGAATCCATCACCCTAGGGATAAACGCATTGGATCATAGTACAAAGTCTTTACATGTTCCATATTATTTCTACATAACGTTTTAAGATGACAGAATCGTAAACTATAAAGTGCTATCCATTAAAAAGATATATTCAGAAACAGCACCGTCACTTAACTGCTCCTCTCAACAGAAATTTGGGATTTGAAAAAAATTATCTGCAGAAGCATTTCTTAGATACACTGAAAGGTGGCATTTTGATGTACAGTTTTTTTTGTCATTTCTTAAATTTCTTAGTAAATTCAGCGTAGGTATAAGTATTATGATCATGATGGCTTCATTATGTTTAAACTCCAAACTCATTTCAAACTTCGAGACTTTTTATAAAGTAGGTCATGTAGCTCCTTAAAAGATTTATGTTTTAAAGTGTAGAGTTAATTGTTTAGCAAAGTGGATTCCGCCATCAAGGTGTATCTACGTATTGTCCATCCGCAAATACTACATACATAACACATACCTGCAATAGCATGCACACATATCAGCAGTAATTTAAACATACCGTGGATACATCAACCGTTTGCAAGCATTCACAATGCAGAATTTCCTCTCATACTACAGACATCCTACTGCTAGTTACCAGAATATCACACAAATCAAAATACATTACCTTTGTTCAAACAATACTGCAGTTCATTATATAACAGAAAGGGTCATCCTTAATTGCTCAGGAACCAAGATAGTGGTGGATTCTTGGAGCAGAAGTGGTGCGGAATGGCTTGAGGCAAAACCGAAACATATTGTTTAAGTAAACCTTAAGGGGAGGGGATCCTATGCGCAATTGATGGATTTTTTTTTTTTTTTTTTTTTGGTATCATCTTCCACAAAGCCTCTCCAACCCCTCCCCACCACTGAACAGTAAACAAACTACTGATATTAAAGGACTGCAGCTCTGAACACCTCTCTCTTCCTTTTTTTTCTCTTCTCACCAAACTTTATTACTGTTCCCTCAGTTTTGCAGTAATAAACCAATATTCATTCAATAAAAACGTAGTGATGGAGAGACCCATCACCTGAAATTCCTGTTTGAAAACTTTGTAAAAAATAAATCAAGACTCACTCTAAGATACTCTCTCTATGCTGATGCGAACAAGTTATAGCTTAGGTTCCTACGGTTTTTCCTGACACATCCTTATGTAAAGGAGTGGTTAGCAGAGAAAAAATGCCTGATGTGAACTGAAATCTGTAGTTCTCACAAGAAAAAATGAGAAAAGCGTAAGGTAAATCAAAACCATCAAATTTCCACGCAGGGAACTCTTCTACTTCCCTGAATATACGGAATGCTTTTCATGATAATTACTAATGCCTTAAAAGACATTTTAAGGTATCTGTATGATACCTAATTTTCAGTATGTATTATTTCTAAAACACACTCTGTGTAAAAGGAAAACAAAACAAAAACAAAAACCCTCAGAACAAATTTGGGGTTAAAAGCAAAGTCCAAGACAAGTAACTGTAAGATTTAAACCAAGACAAGTAACCATAAGATTTAAACCTTCCGAACAATTCCTACCAGAAATGTCGATAGTCAGTTCTGGCCCACCAAATGGGGCACAGGGCCCCATTTCTGGGTGGAACGTCTTTCTCCAAGGAAGGAAAAACTGGCACAAATCTTTTTGCCCTCTGAAAAGATTTTCCTACTTGCCAGCTTCTGAAGTTGCCCTGATGTCAACCAACATCACCAAGTTATCTCTTAACTGGAGAAAGTTCTGTTTGCCTATACAAGACCAGGAAGAGAGAAAATGACTATTAAAAAAAAAAAAAAAAAAAAAAGGAAACTAAAAACACTGTGTGATAATAGGGTTAAAAACTATCATCTAAATTTGTGAGCAAAAAGGGCCGCCCATAGAAACAAAATGACCCTTAAAATTAACGCTTTCAATCTAAAAATATATTTTTGTAAAGTTTCATCTATTTTCCTTCCTCTGCACATAAAAATGATTAATGTCACAATTAAACTTCCACATTTCAGACTCCTGCTAACAGGTGTAGCGTTCTTTATATAAACGTATTCATTGACCTGTCGCCATTGATAATCTTAATTAATTCATGTCAAATGAAACAAAAACAAATTTTTCCCCCAAATAAGAAAGAAATAACGCAACACAAATGCCCACTCTCCCCAAAACCCAAAAACTGTTTAAGTTACGGTAACCTGAAATGCACCAGCCATCACAGAGAGCAATTGGAGAAATCCAGCAGGGCTCAGCAGGAAAGATTTTTAATAACAGATTGAAAAACAGAATAAAAATAACTGCATCAACAGAGCCTTTCTTCCTCAGGCCACAAGCCCGTTCTTACTTGAACTTTTTTTTTTTTTTTTAAATGGCATTTTGGCCACTAAAACCAATCCAGAACATTATTAAAAGTTAAAAGCTACCAATTACTTCTGTCTGTTCTTTTAAAGCAAAGTTTGGCATTACGTCAGTTGGTTTAAAGAAAACAAGAAAGAGAGAGAGAAAGAGTAAGAGAGAAAGTTTCCTGCTTGTATAAACTAAACCACCAGGGAAGGTGTCTAGCCACTTGTAAAGTATTTACTGCAGGTTTTTAAAGAGCTAGAAACATTTTAAAAATTAAAAGTTTTCTTTCTTATTTTTAATGAAACATACTTAGGAACAAAAAGCATATCCTTCATGTCTTTCTTTGGGGTGTTTTGATGTTATTTGTATTTCGATCATAACTTTGAATCAGAAAATGATTTCCACTGATGCTTCAAATGTGAAGTACATAGATAATTTCATCTTCAGTTTGCTGCCTGGATTTGTGCTCTTTGGAAAAAAAAAAGTTTAACGACAAAAAGTAGACATTGCTACCATAACAGCTACTACAGCTGCAGCGACCAGCCAGCTTCTTCATCTAACTCACTCTTAACAATTTAGATCATTTTCATCCATAGATCCTTCTGCAAATTCAGCAAAGGGGTTTCCGTAAACCCAAAGCTCTTTCTAACCTAAACCAAGTTCTACGTTATTATATCCATCAGAGAACCAAATCAAAGGCCAACGAATTTGGTTGCCAGGGATCTGAGAACCACTGAGTGATAGGCCATATATAATTAATAGAATATCCTATACAAATAAACAAACGGCTTAAGACCCACTTACACCCGAGGATAAATTTTTAAAAGTGGTTATTCCCTCCGCAACACTGTTTGCTACTGAACAGTGTATAAAATACCACTTGGTATTTTAACATATTTACTTTAATCTACTGGTTAAAGCTTTTAGGAGGTAAATAATTTTGATAATTATAAAAAACTGTTCTCAATTTTTTTCAACATAAAGAACTGCAAAGTGTGTTAGTATTCTCTATCCATGATGATTACAAGTGCCCTGAGAGAATCAGACTAAATTTCTACTTGACAAAGGCTGTAAGAGTCGCTTCATATTTTATCTAAGAGGGACCCTACAATTCCATAAATCATAACTAGAATAGTAACAAAGAATTCACTTATTTCTGTATGGTGGTATCAAAAGATGAATATAGAATATGTCTATCTATGTTATCACATAGATAGACAGTATAAGTAAAACCAAGTCTAGACATGCTGTCATTAATTTCCCCAAATTTCAATCAGCAATAAATAAGGAAGCTAAATGAGTAAACAAGACTCAGAATTAGTTATCAAGGCTATTAGTACTTATAACCAGCAAAAGAGGGGAAGAGAAAGAACCCTCTGTTACCTGAAAGCTTGACCAAGGGTGAACAACAGAAAGCAAGTCCATAAAACTTGCCTGTTTTTATCAAATTGATTGTAACTTGTGAGCTGCAGTATTTGGGACAAAACTGTCTGAGTTTATAGTTTTCTATGCCTGCCAAAAACAGAGGCAGACTACCACACTAGCTGTCCTGCGGAAACTAAATTAAGCAAAGGCAAATACCAAGTGGAAAGTTGTCAGCCTGTTGAATGAATGGCTGCATTTTACACACCACAGAATATCTTAATAAGAATATGTTTTAATGTGCACCAGTCATTTTATTTTAAGTGCATCACTTTTTACAAAAATAATAATTTTCCCTTTAAATCCATTATAAACACCTGCCCCTAACTTTCTTAAAGTCTGTTTTGTTTTGCACACAATAGTATAGTGTTGTTACATTGTTTGCTATCAAAAGGGGTATTGAAGGAAAAAAATTTTTACATACACGTATTATTAAAAAAATTTAAAGGCCTGTTATCAATATCTGTGCTCATTTCAAATTCAAAATAAAGTTCTAGCTCAAAAACAATTTGCTGCAAGCCCTTTGAAAACTTTCAGTAATGTTTATTTACTTCAACAAAGAAGGTAAGACAAGAGTTTATTAAAACTTATCACCCTATGTATTTAGTACAAATGTGCAGGTCATTAATTGCAAACTGTAGTCTGTATTTCTTCTCTCTCGCGCGCGCGCGCTCTCTCTCTCTCTCTCTCCCTCCCCACAAGACACAGACACACACACACACACACACCAAAAATAATAACAACAATAATAATAGAAACATCACTGAAATACTAGAATCTTAAAAAGCAGCTTTTCCACAGATGAATTCATTTCCCTGCTTTGAAGGTTTTCCTTATGAATGAAGATTTCCTTGTGTGTATTAGCGAGACCTACCCTGTGGAAATCAGAGGAAACTCAGGAGTGGTATGTGACTTAAAAGAAAAGTAAAAATAATACTGAAAATATGGTAGGGCCATGTGTAAGTCACTTATGACTAGCACACTTATACGGATTCTAACCTATTTTTAAGCAAGTATGTAGAAGATTTTATAAAATCCTATAAAATCCTACTCTTCAAAATGCTGAGCTCTAAAATCAAGTCAGACTTCCCAGCTACTATGACACTTTTCTCCTTCTTTTAATGTTACCTTTAAGAGACAAAGGACAAAATCTAAAAAGCAGCAAAGACCCTTGCAGCGTCTAAAATCCAAGAGTGACTAACTTTTTTGTGAGGAACTTGCTATGTTCCACCATTTATTTGGAGAGGGTCCGACTTTGTTACTATGAGTGGAAAAGTATTCTACACACACATATCCTAACATATAACAGATATATCAGGAAGCCATAAACGTCAACTCGCCGATGGTAAATAATACTTTGCCAACAGAGTATTAATGAAGCTTGGGAATGCCTCTCATTTAGAGAAATCAAGTCATAATGTTGGCACTAAAACTCTGTTTCCCCTTTAGGAGTTTTATTTTCACGTTACTGATATCCAGAAATAATTGTCAAACTTTAGCACGTTGGTGGCCCTGTATAATAACTGAATCTAGAGATGTTTCCATCCAAGGGTATAGCTTAAAAAGGAAGTTATGAAATCTGAGGACAGAGAAGCTCTAAGAACGATATGTTTGACTTGTTAAGATTAAGCATGTCATTAATAAACTTTCACTTAAAGGGTAAAAAAAAAAAAAAAAAAAAATCCTCAAAATGTTGGTATCGTTTCCAGACTGTCCTGTGAGCATCACAACTTACAGGAAACGATTCATCTTCCCATACAAACCCTGTATTTATTCACAACCCTGGCATACTTGGGGAAAGAGAAAAAGCCCACACCGTTTTAGAGCTAGTTTGCTTTTATACATTAACTGGTGGAACATCCGAGAAAGTGGCCTAAGCAAATGAGTAGCATGTAAGAAACTTTACAACACTGAGCTCAGAAACTTTCATTCTCATTTTGTCCACGTCAAGAACTGGCCGCCCGCATGACTTTCCTTTGCTGCCCCTTGCATTTTTAACTCTGGCAGACTTTTCTAAATGATCAACTTTTCCTAAAACCAGCAGGAAAAGTAACATGATGCCAGCAAGATCCATAGGTTTTAACTTAAGAGCTGGAGGACTCGAAAGAGGTGGCTGGAAGCTTCCTATTTTATTTTTGCTTGGAACAATCAAATTTTTAAGCCAACAAGCAGGCCTAGAGTAAGCATTTCTTGGTAATTTTGTCTCAGGCCCTATCTGCATTTTCCCTTTGTACTTGCTGTGCTCTCAGACCCTTTCCTGTTCACCTGGTGCGTTTACAGAAGTTCAATGAATCTATGAAAGTTCAATGAATCGGCCTAAGTGGATTTAACTTCTCCGCTAAGCTTCTCACTTCACTTACATCACTTAAAACTCTAGCTGTGATTTTCCAAAATAGGATAAGGATGAATACACTACCATAATTTTGATTCATCATTAAGATCCATCGCTCTTACTCACTTTCATAGTATCAATTCTGAGGCCTAAAAAGATATGAGGAAGTAAAGCAAGACCTAAAATGTAAGACGGCCAAGATGCCCTCTGACACCCACCAGACCCTCTCGCCCTCTAACTTGAATTGCTTTAGAGTCTTAGGGCCATAAAACAGTTACTGACTTCCCTGGGGGAAAAGGGGAAACACCACCATCTCACACAGGTACTAACAAAAAAGCTTTCCCAGCCACAAAAACAGCTCTGCACTTCAAAGGGCTCCCACCTCCGCCTCACCCTCAAATTATTCATGGGGTCCTATAATCCTGGAGTTATTTGAAGGGACAGCGGTGTTTGCCTTGGCCTTTCAAAGATGCGTTTCTCTAGAACCCAAACAGGAACTAGACAGAAGGCGAAGCGCCCGTCCGCCTGGATGTCCCACCGCTGTCAGGCATTTAATCACCGGCCAGTGTCCGCTGACCCGCGACACAGGGCGCACCATCCTCACCGCAGAGGAAGTCTGCCCCTTCCTCAGCCCCTACGGAAGCGCCCTGGCTGCAAGGCCTGCCACATGGCACAGACAGGGCACAGACCCCCTCGGTCAAGCTGCCCTGAGCCGCGCAGAGGCGGGTGCATCGGGGGATGCGACACCCTCCATCTACAGCCCAGCTGGGCCTTTAAGGGAAAAAAGTTTGAAGCCTGGCTTTGCAAACTCTTCAAAGCCAACGCCAGTCCTGTACTGTTTTCCCACTTTGGGGACCACACGAAGGCCCCTCTCTGAGACCCTCCCAACCCTCCCAAGTTCGCCCAACTTACTACTCTGCATGCTGGTGCCTAGTCTGCTCCCCGCTTGTCAGGAGCCCCAGAAAACTGGCGGCGGCGGCGGCGGCGGCGGCCCCTCGGCTCCTACCACCCCCAGCTCCTCCGCTGCGCCCGGTAGGAGAGAATTAAAATCAGCCAGAAAGAGACAGCGAGGGGGAGTGGGGCTGCGAGGGGGAGGGGGCACCGGACTGAAACTTCTTTTTTTGGCAAATGGGGATTTGTTTTTCCTCCTCCCCGGCGGCTGAACTTGACCCTCCTGACTCCGAGGGCTACTGCAGTTTGAAGTCGTTCGTTTCTAAGACTCAGATGCCTTAGACCCACCAAAAGGAAGGGAGGAAGGGGGCAAAAGAGAGCAGAAAAGAAGAAAGAAAGAAAGAAATCACACGCGCAAAAAAGGAAGAAAGAAAATGCATGTGAAACCCGAGAAGCCTGCGCTTGGCTTTCTGCACACTCTCCCTCTGCGTTTTTTTTTTTTTTTTCAAAGAAAGTCACTTTTAATTCCCAGGGCTCCCCGCTTGCGATCGCCCACATTTTGCGCACACACGAGCGGGCGCAGCACTCGCGTCGCGGCTCCCCGGGCCTGGCAGAGGGGCTCCCGCGCCCCCCGAACCCCCCGCGGCCCCCGGCCCCGCGGCCCGCCCGGGCCTCCCCTCCTTACCTGTTGATTAATCGTCAAGAACACCCTCGGCAGCCCGAAAGATGGTGGCGCGGCGGCCAGAGCCATGAACCGTCTTCTGTTGTTTGCAGAGTTGATCTTGGATTATTGGGGGGGGGGGGGAGAAAAAGGTCTTTCCTGCCTCCCCCCCCTTTCCCTTCCCTCCCCCCCCTTATAAAAAAAGAGAGAAAGAGCGAGAGAAAGAGAAAGGAAATAGAGCAAGGATGTGCCCGGTGCCGGGTGGGAGAGGGGAGGGGGGGTGTTGTTTTTTGTTTAAAAAAAAAAAAAAATTAGGAAGGCGAGAGAGCGATCGAGAGGACGCGGGGTCTGGAGAAAGGAGCAGCACCAAAAAAGAGGACGCTTAAGATTGCAGTGAGATCGGGTCTTTATCAGAAATGTTATCGCTTGTCAGGACCTCAGTCTCCGCGCATTACGTCAGTTTCAAGACACCAACACTATTAATATCAAAGGAGCCTTCGCGGAGGAAAGCGCCACCCCAGACCGAGCTCCCTTAAAGAGACAGCGCGCGTCCCCGCGCCGCCGCCGCCGCCGACGCCGCCGCCCCGCCCGGCTCCGAGCACCCGCCGCCGCCGCCCGCCCGGACCGGCCCCGGCCGCGGCCAGCCGGCTGCGCGAGAACTTCGCCCGAGTCGGAGCGAGGCGAATGAGAGCTGCGCGGTGCAGGGACCCGGCTACCTTCCCGCCCCGCCTCTCCCCCCTCCTCCTCCCCCACCCCCCATGTGGGAACGCGCGAGCTGGACAAGGAGGAAAAATCCGCAAGCTTTAGGAATAATGTGATAAAGACAAGGACCTACCTTGGGGAGTGGCGCGGGGTTGGGGGGGGAGGTGGGGGCCAGTGCGCGGCGGCCCAACCGACGGTCCCCAAACACTCGGAGATGCTCTCCTGAACAATCAAAAGAACTCTAAAAGTGTTTACCTTTTCAGTTGCTACTTTCTCTTCTCGCTCCCAATTAAACGACGCAGGAGTGTGTGTGTGTGTGTGTGTGTGTGTGTGTGTGTCCCCTCCCCCGCCCTTCTTCTAGGACTTGAAAGTCTTTGGACACCTAGTCGGTGGTCAGGGTTTCCCTTGCGTTTGATGGCAAGAGGGCTGGAGGGGAACAACTTGAACTCTATCCTGAGTTGGAGAAGTGAGGACTGAGGTTGCTATGGTTTTCTGAGCTGGAGAGAAGCTAGCAAGCTCAATGGGTGCTTAAAGGGGGTACTACAAAATAGATAAAATGGGAACATTATTCAAATGCGGCAAGATTAATACCTGCTGCTCTTTGGGGTTTTAGTAGCAGATAAGGAATTCTGACTTAAGCATGACATTCTTTTCACCAATTCACATCTTCAGATACTCTCATTGTTAAATAAAATTCTTTCAACGTGAAGTTACTGAATTGAGAGTTTGTTTTTTTCTTTTTTCTTTTCTTTAACTTCTGAAGATCAACAATACATAAAAGAGGACCAAGACAGGATTTGAAGTATGGTAGGTGTTAAAAACTAAGTAAACATTTCTTGGGCGTTTGGACTTCATTTTCTTCAGTGGGGTGACTTTAAGTGGCTCGTTTTTTCGCTAGTGAAAGTCAGTTTAAACTCATTCTGTGCTAAAAGGAGAAACATTCTTCCTTCTCCAAACTATAAAATGATTAAAATTAGAGTTTTAGAGAGGTACGAATCATGAATCTGTGAGTTGAAGATGAAGTAATTTCCTCTAAAATATTTTCACTAAATGATTCTTGCATCTTTTCAGAGAAAAGATGAGTATATTTTTGAAACATACTATTATCAGAAGTGAAAAAGCCAATCATTAAAAAAAAAAAAGTATATGCTCTTTAGAACTTTACTGCTTTTTCTGTAAGGTCTTCATTTCTGCTTAATACACCTAGTCAGGCAGACATGTGATTCCTTTTGTACCACTTTTGTTCCAGAATTTTAGTATCCTGTCCCATACACTCTTTAGGAGTAGAAAGACAATAGTACTTTTGCAGTAGAGAAATTAGTCAGGTAAAAGAGTAGTTAAAATACAGTTTTACAATGAGGCAAACAATATATTCCCTAGAGGAGTGAGAAGACAATGAACCTCATATGCATGGAGTTGTTCATATGTTATCATCAATTTAAGTGGATTTGGGAAGAGAGTTAGATTTATATATAGTCCTGCTTGCAGAGAAAATTAATATCAAAATCTTCAGTAAATCTCATAGTCAGCTACTAATGACCACCTGCGTATTTCCACACCAGAGTCATTTAATACTGTCCACCACCAATTTCCACTGTAAAAAGTATTCATATATTAAATATAGAATTTTATTTTCTTTTTTAAGCCATAGATTAGCTTACCAACTTTTATGGAAATATGCACGGCACAGTGAGAAGCATTTTTATTCAGGAAAAAAAAGGATCTGAGTGAAACATTCTTTAGCCATGACTAACTAAAAATATTAGATCGAATAAATTTTGAAATATGTATCTGAATAGTAAAACCATTTGTGTATTTAAAGGGTTAATACCACCTAAAACTGCTGAAGCTGGTATGTAACTGATAAAAACAGGCTACAGCATCTTAGCAGCAAAGTTAAATAGTACAATCTATCACAAGGATTCGTCCCCTAATCTCCATCTGCTCGCCAAGATTTAAATGATATATTAAAAAGGGAAGTGATCTTCCTCTCTGTCACCCTCAAGTCTATGGCAATCGTCAAGAGTGTAAATTTACTCACATGAAACAGTCATTGATTAACTTGGTTCAAAAAAACAAAATTACACGCTTTTGCGAGCACAAAACCCTTGAGATGGCTGGTGTTTTTCCACCTGTAATAATAAAAAATTTCACCATTAAGTGTACACCAAATTATATATTATATAAAAAGTTAAAGCCAAAGGTCTGAGGGTGAATTATGTCCTTTAATTGAAAAGATAAAGTTACACTTCAGGTACTAAGCCAACAAATTCATGGTCAGTTAAAAATGTAATGAATGAAGTTTCACGGACTCAATTTTGCTGAAGTTTGCCTGAGAAATGAAGAATCTCTTCATGTTCCTTTCAGTATTTTGAGTTGGAATATACGGCAGATCAAAATGCTGTCTGTATCAATCCATTTACATTAACCACAAAAGATCTGTGGAGAACTTAATAGAAGCACAGATATTTTTTGTAAACTTTTTCAAGCAAATTACTTATTTATTTATGAAATAATTTATGAAGAAAAATTTTACCTCATGGTTTAGATATATTACATATGCTCTTGATTGACACAATATGTTTAAGCTCAAAGGCCCTCGTGGCATTAGCATTTTTTAATTCTAGTAGGAATATTTCAAAACAACCAGCTAATACATGAGGTCATAATTGTTTGACAGTTGTTTTTAATATATAAAATAAGCTATGTATATTGTTTTCCTTCAAATGTTTGTTGATTTGTTTTTATAGTCCTGACATTTGCATGGCACAAACTGAATTAGGGGAAATATTAAAGATTTATTTACATTTATTATCTTCTGCTGTCAAACATATGCAAAGCTCTTAAAACCATTCTATTCTTTCGTTTTTATTTGCAATGCATTTCTGAACAATGGAGCCTGGATGTTAAAATGACAACCTACCTTTTTGTAGGATACATCAGAAAATAAAAAAAAAATTAAGAGAAATTTAAAAAAGCAAATAAAAGGAATAACTTCCAAATGAAATAACTTCTTTATAATCTTCCTTAATTCTTTGAATTCTGGAATTTTCTCTCATGGCTGGACCACTGATGAAACAATTCCTTGCGCTGTATTAATGCTTATTTATTTCTCAAAATTACATAATACACTTTTTTCTGTTTTATTATTGTAAACATTCTTTTTCCCCTCTTTTCTTGTAGTTTATTCAGCAGAGATACAAAGACGGATTAGTAGTTAAGCACAAGCCTACTTGTTTTACATTTCAACCTTTTAGCACATAACTTACTTACAGCTCCAGTGCCTGTAATCACAATGATTTTACCTGATGGAACACGTGTTTCAGAAATGTAATCCAACTGTTTACTCTAACACATCATAAGTTGCAATTCCTTTCAGAAACCTCAAAGATTGACAGCCCTTGTCCTAAATGCCAACTGCTTCAACACATACTAACAAGAAAATATTTATGTATTATCTGCTCTCAAGACCGTACTATATCATAGGAAATGGAAGACCATTTGGCCTTCCAGCATATCAAAAGCAGTTATTGAAGCAGGCTGCCCTACTTCAGAGTGAGACAAGCAACAGAGTGTGTATCAAAGATGAACTTCCCTGAGTCCCTTTCTTCTTGCAATCACACACCACTCAACCTTTTAGAAAACACACTCTTCTGCAAAATTATGATCATTTTGCAAACTACCTATTCCTGAACACCTCTGGGTGAATTTATTAAAGATAAATTCAGCTTTAAATAGCCTGTATCTTGTTTTCAAATTCACACTTAACACTTGCCAATCCTCCCCCTGCAATATCAGGCAACTGCCTAGTTAAACAGATGGGCCTTGCAGCCCACCCTAAAAGCCAACAAATATGGGCTTTATTTAATTAAAAGAGGAAACAAATTTCTGAGGTGTAGACACACACACACACACACATACCCACACACACAGCATGCATGCATACACATGAACATACACACAAAATCCCTGCCTGGGTGCCTGAGAATAATAATAAAAATTCTTGCCTTTTCATTAGGTTTTATGAATGTCCAACTATATACTATCCATTGGAGTGACAGTAGATTTATATAGGCTAGCTCAGCACTGTGTATCCAAACCAAGCCATTGCGGGAAATAGCTGGACTCACTACCCTTGTCTCACAACAGAGAGAGCATTTACATCTGATTCACCATCTGACCCTGAAAAGTAGGTGTTTTCCAATTTTCTCCATATTTCTAACTTCTGCTCTAGGATCTTCTGCCGTGATACTTTCTCATCCCATTCACTCTTCCAATTTTGTGCAATGAACTCTCAGTTGTATATAAACAAGCCCAGCACCCAATTCTGCCTAAATTTCAGACTGAAATATTCCACTGGAAATTCAAACTTGTGAATCTGAATGATGTGATACATATTGAATATCATAATTTAGGAAGAGGAGCCTATAAAGACAGACAACATGGAAGGAGGAAGGAAAGAGACAAACCGTATCTCCTGTAAAGGCATGAGTCATCCAGACCAGAAACCTTCGACACTTGACATCTTTAGCAACACCCTCCCCACAGGGCCCACGTCCAATCAGTTGCCCAGTCTTCCCATTGTTCCCTTTCTAAAGACTTTTGTACCTCTTACTGCCTTTCTTTCCATCCACATGGACCCTTTCCAAATTAAAAAGTCATCATCTCCCCCAAGACATCCCATGGAGCTTTTCCTCCTTCCTTTCTTGCCCTCTGTTCATTATCATACAGAGCTACCAGATCAGGTCATCGCCCTTCTGCATTTTTTATTCCTCATGACAAAAATCCCGCGACTCCCAACTGCCAAAAGAATTACACCAAAAAGGGCGGAGGGCGTTCAAGGCCTCCCATAACCTAGTCCCCAACACCTTTCTGGCCTCATTCTTCACTCCGTTCTTCCACACGGTCCTGACCCACTGCTTGCGCCCTTCCCCAGATCCATCTGACATTTCAAATGTCTTGTTTTATCCTTACCACCACCTTCTACTTAGAAGGCTTTGAAGGGCCCTTTCATGCCAGATCTCCATGCTGAATACCCTGTCTTCTTCTAAGATCAAAGTCAGATTCTGCCTTTTGCATGAAGTCTTCCCAAATTCCAAATCAGAATCAGCAATGCAGGAAGTAAGCTCCCACAGGCTCGCTTCTCTCTCTAGGTGGCGATTCAACACAGTGACTTATATAATGGCGTTTGTTGACCTAACCACCTCCCCTGCTAAACTGTAAGATCCTTGAGGGCAGAAGACCATTAAGTCATAGGTACTCAGTAACATCTGTTCAATTGAATTTGGAGGTTGGAACAAGCTCTTTACATTTTACTTAGAAACACACTATGGAGTGCAAGTTTCAAATGCTCCATGTGGCCTTTTCTTCCTTTCTTTCTGTTCTTTTTTTCCTTAATACATATGGGCTGATGCATTATGTGCCAGTTGAAGCTTCAGGGTGGGCTTCGTCTCAGCAGCATATTTTTGGCACTGTATCAGAGAAGATGTTTGTCCTGCTCTGAAATATTGTCCTCATTATCGTTAAGTTTGGGTTCATAATTCCATGTTGCTCTAAAAATAGTGAATTAAATTATCTTTAACTAAATCCTAGGCATTAAAATGTGGGCGTATAGAAAATGAGGCTGAAAGCTGAGAATTCTTAGATGGGAAGGGATTATTTGTAGTTTTAGGAGCCAGAAGTATACATTAGGAAAGTTATAGAAGTGAGGTAGAGATAAACAATCTCTTTAAACATTCACAGTGTTTTTTCTCTTTATTGTTTAACATAAAAATATTGAATCAGTTTAGCATATGCCAATCTACTGATAACTGTTCATTTTTCCATATACTAAATTATCAAACACATGTGACATTTAATTGAGGGTATAGATCCAAACCTCCAGGTTCTCACAGGGATCATGTTTCACAAGGTCACATGAATCCCGTGGAAGTGTGTGTGTGTGTGTGTGTGTGTGTACATGTGCATGTGTCTATGAGTGTGTGACCACCTGGTAAATGAAAACTTCCATTTAGTTAACATTCCATCTTGGTGTTCACACAATTGATTCATCCTTGGTGTATCTAG
The DNA here is from genome assembly GCF_949987535.1 of Balaenoptera acutorostrata. Taxonomy (NCBI): domain Eukaryota; kingdom Metazoa; phylum Chordata; class Mammalia; order Artiodactyla; family Balaenopteridae; genus Balaenoptera; species Balaenoptera acutorostrata. Next base: position 23,082,883 of record NC_080080.1, on the reverse strand, counting down.
ACAATTTGAATGGTCTGGTGTACAGACATCCACGTAGACATGGACAAATGATCAAATGAGAAGTATTAGTTATTACTCTGACTCCAAACTTTGTTCATCAGTACTTGTACACTGCTCAGAAGACGGTAAACTATCAGCTTCTGGAAGGAAGCAACACTCCACATTTTCTCTGCTCTGTGCCATGAGAGGAGAACCACTTCATCACCTGGGCTCCCCTGTGATCTGGATTCTGGAGGGATTTGACCAATGACATCATGAGCTCAAAGAATGGGAGGAGCGACAGTCAGGGTACTTATTCCCTTGACTTTCTTCTGTCCAGCAGCCCATCTGCCATGGATACACTCTCATAGGGCTCCGGTAATAAGCCCTCCCACCCTGACCCCTTGTGATTTTAGGCCCAGGAGCAGCTGCTTCTGGTGGTTTTTAGGCCCTGGATGCTTCACCACCTCTTTTTGCATCCCTAAATTCTGCCGTTACTTTGTAAATGAGCCTTAATGAAACACTTTTCAAATTTTTCTTTGAGTGTGCCTCGTTTTATCTCCCTGGACTCTGATTAATAAAATCATCTTTGTACCCTAGGGTCTAGCAGAGTCCTTATAATTCAATAAACTATAGTTCAATAAAGTGAAACAAATATATGTTGAGTATATCGTGTGCCAGACACTGTGTTAGGTGTTGGGTGCCCCAGAGGTAAGTGAGCTGACATGCCCCCCATCTTATGCATTTTATGGTCTAATTAAGTACTTCTTAAACTAGCTTGGGTGCTTTTTTAAAAAAAGTACACATGTATGGGCCGCACCTATTGAATGGAGGTGGGGCCTGAGAATGCACTTAAAATAAGGACACCATGTGATTTTTGTCTTCACTGAAGAATGAGAGAGTGATCCTTTGACTATGACATATATTAAATAATTCATTACAACTGTGAAGATACAAAGAAAGACCTTGATAAAGTTTAGCTGGGTGAATGCATGAAGGCATGAACTTTTGGGAATAAGGTAGTTCAGATATGGGGGGCAAGGTCATGTATTTGCAGTGCTTAGGCACTGGGGCTACTGCATTATCATGGGGTGGTCAAAAGTTAGGGGTAGACAATGCTTTACAAACTGTGATAATTGTCTTTGATCATTGTGCTCTACCGTATTAACTCCCACGCCCTCCTCCTCCTTCCACAGCCAGCATCCACAAACCTGCTGCAGCAGCCCCAGCTGCTGGGTTTCCCCCGCAGAGCAGAGCTCTGCACAATTGTTGCAGCTTGCTCTAGTCTAGACTCTGGAGCTAGCTCTGTCTGGAAAGAGAAGCACAGACACTCATAGTTCAAAGCTAATTAAGTCAGTAAGATAAACAAGGTAAGACTCCTGGGAATAAGGGGAATTTCTTGAACCCCAAGAAATTCACGACTTAGAGATTGAGAACACTGGTAATATTTGAAACTTCTTCTAACTATATTATTCACCTCTTGCAAAAATATCTGAGATCTTTAGATAAGGGGCATGCCAATGACTACAGATGACAGCTACATGATCAGTGTGAGTAGCTTTTTATTAAATGATTTAATTATCTTTTTTTCCTATTATTCTTAAACTAAGTTTTTAGACAGTACTACCTAATATGTTCTCAACCTTCTTTAACTTCTATTTTAAAAGCAGTCCTGGGCAAGATCCTTGAACTACTCATGTCAAATTATTTAACCAGTCACACAGAATATCATAGCACAATACATATATGTTCATATACATATATTCACATGTCTATTGAGGCCCTTTCAACAAGGAAACATCATCAAACATATCTCCTATTCTGTCTCTCAAACATCAAAACATATGAAGAATGCAACTACTACTTCAATTATGCTCTGAGTTTCTAATTGCTGTATAAGTTAAGAGTCCAGTGCAAATTTGAGGTACTTCAAACCAAATCTTATTTTATTTAAAGAGACATGTCACTTCATATCTTGACCTCATGTTAGGTGAGTAAAGGCAATTCTATCTTTAGACCACAAAAGTAAAAATGATCATAAAGTAACCATCTAGAAACCATCTACCTTCTGTGAGGTACATCTGAACAACGTGTATAGATTAATATACGGAATATGTTCTAAAGATGGTTCAAGTACTGGCTACAGTTGTTAACTCTATGCTCTGCGCTGCTACACTGCATGCACTGCTCAGAATACTATACTGTGATTTTTAATGTCATTAGTCAAACTTAAAATCTTGCTCAGTGTTTTGTCATGTGTCCAGTATGATACACTATTGATAGAGCAGAGTGAAGTGCTGAGGATCATTTTGCTTTATGAAGATATTTTATGACTCAACTACATACAAGCTATTCTAACACATACATATTCCTTAGCCATATTTTTGACAGTGGGTTTCGTTTCTCATTCAGAATATAATTAGAGGAAAGTTATGTAATTTCTACTGAGGTCATGGTAAAATTTAGCCCCTTTGTGCCGGGCTTTAGGCCTCCTGCTTCAAAGTTTCCTTAGGAAAGGCTATTTAGAGGGTATGCTTCTGAAAGCACAGTTACGGAGCATTGACTTTCCATTACAGTGTAGATCCTCCCTCTAATTTTACAAATAAGGAAACAGAGGCCTAGGCAGTGAATGACTGCAATGCTCAAGGACACACTTAAGTGATAATAATGGCTAACACCCGTGCAGGGCTTGTTATGTGCCAGGCTCTAAGTATTTCACATCTATTAATTCATTTAGTCTGAATAAACACTCTAAGAGGTAGAGTGTTTTCCCATTGTTTCCATTTTATAGATAAGGAAACTGAGGCATATGCAAAGACATAGCCAAAGTCACATGTAGTCAGGTGTAGAACTAGCTGGGTCAAGGGTCTAATGCCCCACTATACTATATTTTAATTCTGGTGGCAGAACTGGGAAACAAATTAAAACCTATGATTTTGACTTGACACTTAACCTTGCAAATATGAAGTGTGTGTGTGTGTGTGTGTGTGTGTGTGTGTCCCCACTTGTGGTGAGCATTTGCTATTTTTCAGCTACCAACAACCTTTCTCTCTTCCCTAGCAAGGTCCACTAGTTTCCCTCTGAAGGAAGAGAAGCCCCCGTTTCTAATCCATAATGATGATTCACTGCAAGAAAGCAAGCATCCAACTCTGGCCTTGCTTATCAGAGCTTCACATTCAGGAACCTGACAGAGTCAGAGCCACGGACACCTGGGGGACAATTGGAGAGAAAATCTGGATCTTTCATTCCAACGCACTTGGTCCTGCGAAGATGCGAGGGTGGAGCTCTTGCAGCTGTTTTGTCACCACAGAAGGTTTGAGTGAATGCAGAGAAAACAGACTTTAGACACAGAGAGAGAGATTTGGGTTCTGCAACATTGCTGGGATCCCTGAATTACACTGCACCCCAAGTCAGCCTTAACCCCTTAGTTCTCCCGTTTACTTATGGCTTAAACCAATGTGAATTAGTATCACAGAACTGTTCTATTATGGAACTTAAAAAATTATAATTGCATTTCTAGCCAATTATAAGGGAGTCAAACAAATAAATTTTCATGTTTTACCCAAAATTGTATTGCACAGATCGATGAGCCATTTTACTTGCCAGACTTGGCTCTGTGTAATTTTTGACAGTATTCAACATCAAATCCACCCTCACCCTCGAATGGCAAAGACGATGACGATGTTAGAAACGATTTGGAAATGCAGTAGATATCTCCAAAAACAAATTCCAATAACTGCTGTGAACAATAGCAGAATGTTTGAGATACCCTGTGCTCTCTGAAGCTCTGAGATATTTGTTTGTTTAAATCAGCAGTTGTATTTAATAATCTTAAATTACATGTGTCCTTGACTTCACAAATTACTATTATTGAATTAATAGAAGACTGTTTTTGGTACAATACCCTTCAAAATATGCTAAAGGAAGTAAGACACTAACTAGGCAAAATGTTTATCATAACATGTTGATAATCCTTTGATATTTGAAAGCATCCATAAGAAGATGACCAAGGAATTCAAATCCACATGTGGGAATGGAGATTTCATAGAAAGTCATTGGTGGCCACAGAATGATGAGGGACAAGATTAAAATCTGGTGCATAGGAAACAAAATTATGGTTATCAAAGGGGAAAGGGCAGGGGGAGGGACAAATTATGAGTTTGGGATTAGCAGATACAAGCTATTATATATAAAATAGATAAACAAGGTCCTACTGTATAGCACAGGGAACTATATTCAATAAATTGTAATAAACTATAATGGAAAAGAAAAAAAATCTGTTCAGTGCAAGAGGTTTACATTTAGTGTTAGCCTTGGTGTATGAATGATGATTACATATATCACGTCTATAAGCTTTCAGCTCTAAAAGAAGTTTATTGTCCTAAAGATATCTAGGGAGACAGACTCAAATGATCTTTCTGATCTTTCTGTTATCATTTTTAATAGGGATTAAATACCAACCCCTTACATTGTATTTTATTATTACTTACTGAACTCTATGCAATGTGGCTCTGATGGTGTCTATTTTATGTTTACCTATAAACACAGCACATATTAAAACATGGTTATTCTGTGACAATGTATGAGACACTAAAAGCACAAGATACCTAGACTCCGGATATTATGCCAAATCTAAAAAATCTGTTAAGTAAAATATTGGAATTCTTCTGACCTTCTAACATATATTTTCCAATTTACCCATGAAATATTGTTTATAAAAAATAAAACTGTGGTGTGAGGCAAGATGCAACATAATCTTACTCTAGTCCAAATACAATCATAAAATGTTAGACCTGAAAGGTTCTTTAAAGATTCTTTCATCTGATTGTTCCCTCTTAAATGCAACAACTTTAAAATAAGCAACCGTAATAATAATAACAATAATAATGATAATGATAATTATTATTATAGAACATTTACTCTGTGTCAGGCACTGCGTTAAGTCCTTTATTGTCAAAACAACTCTTTGAAGGAGTTATTATTATTCACATTTTAGAGATGAGGAAATTGAGGCACACAGAGAAATTACTTGCCCAAGATTACATGGCTGATGGGTGACAGAGCTAGGATTTAAATGTAAGCAGTCTGGCCCCAGAGTTTCCCTAAAAAAGTAATTAAGATATTTCATATTATATTTTATACTTAATGATGATATATAATTACTAGGCTAAAAATAATCTTTTCACTCACTAAAAATTAGTCAGTTATATAAATACTGTGTTTATCAAGTGACTTTTTCTTTTTAGAATTAATTGTTCTAAAATAAAGAAATATAAGTACTGTAAGTGCTCTTGAGCATTATTTCATTGTCTTTAATGGGTCTTTATTTTTTTGCTTGGGCCAAAGTATCAGAAAACCATATAACTAACATGCTCTAAAGTACATGACTGTAATGAATATTTGTACAAGTTCTGTAATTAAGATAATTTTGAACCTGGTTTATATTGGCATCACTCAACTAACCTTGCAGGCTAATCAAAGTGAAACATATTTTATGATCCAGTTAAAACCTGAGCCAGATCATGTAACACACTTCTATTCAGAGTATTCTAATAGCTTCCCATATCATTCTGCATTAAAGCCAAAGCCCTCACTGTAACACTGGAAGAATCCCACCACCACTCCCCACTTTGCCTCTCAATTAATTTCCTATTACTCTCACCTTTGTTCCCTCCACTCCATCACTGGTCTCTTTGATATTCATTTAATATGAAAACACATTACCTCCTCAGGGCCTTTGCACCTGCTGTTCCCTCTGCTTGGAATGCTTTCCCCATGGCTCTCTCCCTCACTTCATCCAAGTGTTTACTTAAAAGTCAGCTCCTCAGCAAGGCCTTCCTTGGCTACTCAAAATGGTAAATCCCTCTCCACACGTTACACCCTCTTTTCTTGCTTTATTCTTTATCCTCCATGTTTATCAGTATATGATACACTATGAATATTACTTATTTACCTGATTTGTCTGTCTTCCTAACTAACTGTAAGCTTTATAAGTGCTGGAGGTTTGTCTGTCTGGTTTGCTGCTGGATTCCTGCATTGGTAACAGTAACTGGCATATAATAGGTGCTCAGCAATTATTTGTCATATTAATCAGTTAATTAATAGTAGTTGGATGTATTAAATTATTTTAAGAGCAATTTCCATTGCAAATGAGATAAATTGCAATGTCATTAACATGAATGTACCTCTCAGTCCACCTACTTTGAATATTCCATTTTATCATTGAAGTTCTTTAGTTGGCAGCGGTGATAATGGGGATTTTAATTTTATTTATAAAGCATCCAAATCCGATTCATATCACCATCTGCTGATTTTTCCTCAGCTTTCTAGAACAAGTTAGTGCTCAGCTTGCTGCCAGTTGAGTCTAATCAATTGTATATTACTATGTATAAGGCACTGGGCGAAGAGCAAGAAATTCAAGACCGACAAGAACCCGTCTGTCATAGAGCTTATGATCTTATAGGGAAAAGCCATTGGAGCCAAGAGTTGAAGCATGAGTGGTTATAGGGCTGTCAGGGTACTTAGTACTTTAAGTAAGAGATGAGGGTAGTGCCCAAAGAGGCCAGAGAAGTGAGCAGACTTGAGAGTTAATCCACATGCAGAATCAGTAGGTGTTTCTGATGGACTGAGTATGAGAAATAAGAGGAAAGGAGGATGCAAGGACGCCTTCCAGTTTATCTACTTGAAGAAATAGGGTGATGGCGGTGTTATTTACTAGGAAGGAGAAGGCCAGGGAAGGAGTATGTTTTAGTGGGGCAAGTGCAACTTTTAAGTGGAGATGTGACATCTAGAACTCATAGTAAAGAGATCTGGGAAGGAAAGAATATGTATATATCTAGATCTAAATCTAGATCTAGATAGATAGATATAGATATATATCTCATCATCATCATTATCATCATCAGTATGCAAGTGACATGTCAAGCCATTGAAATAGATCACATTATTCCTGGAAAAATTACAGAAAAGATGAGCACCTAGGACCGAGACTATAGAGATCAACCAGGGACAAAAATTTCTTCTCAGCCAGAAAAAGGAGATTGGGAAGAAAACAACCCATGTGAAGGATAAAAAACAAGGGCAAGGTGCAAACAATCCAAGAGGAATGAAACTATTGCAAGAAAGGGAAAGCTAAGAGGTTGAGTTACATAAGTTTGATTGTATGGCATTCAGTTGTTGGAGACCTTGTCACAATCTGTTGCAGTGGAATGATGAGAACCGAAACCATAATGGAGAGAGCTGGGAATGAGTCAGAGGTGAGGAACTGGAAGCAATGTGAGCACATAACCCTTTTAGGATGTTTGGCAATTAAGGAGCCAGAGGCTTGGTTACTTGAAAGTATGGGGGCAAGAAACCTTTTTTAAAGATGGCAGATCCATCAACATGTCTGCATGTTCACAGGGAAAGATTCTGTGAAAAGGGAGAGATCGATAAAAGAGGACATAAGGTGAGAAGACAAGTCCTTAGGGTTGCGACAGATGGCATATCTGTAGCATATCCTTTTCCTTGGATAAGGGAGGGCATCCATGCCCCCTGGTATCAGAGGAAAGGTAAAGATACAGGTATGTGTGTACATTTGATGATGGGAAGCAGAGAGTATGAGTGTATCAGGCAGAGTCCTCAGGTGCAAGCTGAATGGATGATCAGGAAGTAAATAAATTTATTACAAGTGTTCTCAGTTGCTCAATCATTGGGAGAGCTTGAAAACCAACTCAAAGCTTAGCTTTCAGAAACAACACGTGAAACTGTCTTCAGAACTAGACTGATAAAGAAATCTCTGTTGCCACTACTGATCCCAAGATGTGACATTAGCACAGCTGGCACTTTTGCCCCCAGAATCTTGGCCATGCAGCCATCACCACTGTTTCTGCCACCAAGAAAGAAGGAGTATCCCTCCTTACTTCCCTCTTCTTGCCATTATAGCCCCTTAAAGTCTGATGCAGGAGTGTCTGATGGTGGAGGCTGTGCCTTCTCTCCAGGGATACCATAAAAGTATCTCACATGATTAGCTTCTATAAGGAGAGGTTTTTCTTTACTCCTTACAAAGAGTCACATAGTGAAGAGTGGGTTCAAATGTTGGACAGGCAAAAGAAGTATCCCACAAGGATTATCAAGGAAAGACAAAACATACTAATTAAAAAAATCACAACAAAATCTTGCCCTTCAAAGCTCAAGCAAAGTTATCATATAGTATAATACCTGATAGGTATATAAGTTCAGAGATTTTAAGCCAGAAAAAAAGGGAAATCCTTTAGTTACAATAATGTGACAAGTACTTAAGCACAGTTGCAGACATTGTAATTCCTGATACTGAAGAGTTTTCTAAAAACAAGGCATTCCCAGTTTTAATATTTCACAACTTACCCATGATCCAAAAAGAATGCTCACCACTGGTATAGCTGTTACCCAGGTGTTCTTCTGTATTCCTTTTCAGCTCATTAGGAGCCAACATTATTCTTTATTCATTTTACTGTTTTTGAAATATTGGTACATGTTGATTCTAAAAAATTCAAGTGCTATAGGAAAGTTCCAAAACAGAATTTAAAAATTCTGAAATCCTACCAATTCATTATATATGTGTGTGTGTGTGTGTGTGTGTGTGTGTGTGTGTGTGTATATGTATACACATACAAAATTTTTCATAAATGGTATATCAGGCATCTAGGTCCTTAATTTCCTTTTTATACCTGATAAAATATCCACATTTTCCCATTCTATTTACATCATTATTTTAATGGCTAGAGTTTTCATCTCCTAAATTTTAGATTTTTCCCAATTTTTCACATTATAAACCACACCGTCATGAACATTTCACCCATGTATTGTTATCTTCCTAGATGAAATTCTTAGAAGGGGGATCGCTGGGACACAGGGTGCACACATTTTAAATTCTGGTACATATTGCCCAAATCGTCTCAAGAAATAAAGCACTGATAATAACTTTACCAGCACGGCATAAAAGTGCCCATGGGAACCAAGACTATTTTGAAGACTATTTTGAAGACACTGGGCAGGGCTCTATAATTTCATATCTTCTGAGGCAGCTAACCTTGATCCTCTAGAGCTGCTGGGGCGCTATAATCAAGTTTCCATTTAGTATTCCTCTCAGATTTTTTCCCTATGTATTAGTCAGTGAAGAAATGTAGTAGCATGTAAAAAGCAGTCAGCCAGTAGCTCCAGACTTTCTTGTGTTGATAGGGTTCAGAATCAAAGTTCATGGGTTTCTGTTCAGCCTGCTTGGCCACCTACATAGATTCCACATGATAAAACCTCATAAAATTTAGTTCCATGAGAGAGCATCGAGTATAATCTTTTCCCTTCACAGCTAAGGACATGAAAACCCAGAGAAATTTAGTAACATTCTCAAGTTCACACAGCCACTTATTAAAAAAAAAAAAAGAAACGGAACCAAATTTAGTTCCTGCGCTATGATATTTTCCCCATCCATTTCTAGGTTAGCTTATGTCATATGAGTTCAAGCCATTCTTAGATATGTCAAGCATTTGGAGAAGTAGGTTATCTCTTTCAGGATTTGACTTTAAGCTATATATCACAGGGCATAGCTCTACATCCATGATTTGAGAAACAGCTCTCAAAATTTAGCAAAATAAAACCAAAATGCGAATTAACACAAATATCTTTCCTCACAACTGCGCCTAAAACAAATTCTTACAAGTAAAATACATTTAAGCATATTATGGGAATATGTGACTAAGTCTCTGATGAATATTTCTATAGTGAAACAATAGTATATGACTAGTAATTTTGACCTTGTGTACCTTGGATGTTCTCTCTTGAGATAGTGCTGTGTATAAGATAGAGTCAATGATAAATTTTGAGGAAGAGGGATTAGTTTCACTGCTCTACTTGGTGAATGTTTTTTGACCAATTTCCCCATTGATAGTCTTCCCAAATGTTATAATTTGGTGCCTAATTTATCTTATGTACTACCCAAAGTGTCACAACCTAGTAAGAAAAATTTATGATTTAGAAAGCTACGTTTTTAGGAGCTGTGTGATCTGAAGATGAAAGACCTCATTTTCACACGGTCCATCGGACCACTTCTGGACAAAAAAAAAAAATCAAATGAATACTTTCCTTTTCAGTGGAAACGTTCATTTGGAGCTCTCCAAAGAGCTTCCACTTCTATATGTTTGCTATCAGAAGTATATATGATCTCTGCCTTTTAGGAACTTACACACTCAACCCTTGTAATGCATTTTGGTCAAGAAAGTGTAATACATCCACCCTTCACTTATGCAATATAAGCCACTGAAAATCATGTATTCTTTTTTTAAAAAAAAAATCACCAGTCAAATATTATCAATAATTATAATGAATCACCTCTACCTTAGATATGTTTTTCTTTTTTTCAAGTCTACCAACCAAACTTTCCTCGTATTCCTTCCACTCCATTTTGGAGTATTACTCACTCAGAATACACAATCCGTTTGCTCAATGATCCAGATTCCACAAGTCAGAGAGGCGTATGCAAAGAAAAAGTACATTTAAAAAAAAAAAATTTATTCATTTATTTGGCTGCACCAGGCCTTAGTTGTGGCACATGGGATATTTGTTGCGGCACGTGAACTCTTAGTTGTGGCATGTGGGATCTAGTTCCTTGACCAGGGATTGAACCCGGGTCCCCTACATTGGGAGCGCAGAGACTTAGCCACTGGACCACCAGGGAAGTCCCCAAAAGTACATCTTTAAGTTATAAGACTAAACCTCTCAGTCTCCCAAGCTCAAAACTGTGTATTCATCTTTGATTCATTATCAACCGTATCCCATATGAACAAGTCATTAGGCCTTATTGATTTTTTCCTTTATCATGTCATTTATTTCTATCATTTTTCCTTCCTTACAGCCATTTCCCCTTATTAAGGCCTCTATCTCATGCCTGTTGGTTTGCTCCATTGTCTTCTTTCTCTAATCCAGATTTACATATTTCTTTTTTTTTTTTTAATATGCTGCTGGATTTGATTTTCTAGTATTTTGTTGAGGACTTTGCGTTGATTTACAAGGGATATTGCTCCGTAGTTTTCTCTTTTTTAAAAAAAAATTAATTAATTTATTTATTTTGGGGTGTGCTGGTTCCTCGTTTCTGTGCAAGGGCTTTCTCTAGTTGTGGTGAGTGGGGGCCACTCTTCATCGCGGTGCACGGGCCTCTCACCGTCGCGGCCTCTCTTGTTACGGAGCACAGGCTCCAGACGCGCAGGCTCAGTAGTTGTGGCTCACGGGTCTAGCCGCTCCGCAGCATGTGGGATCTTCCCAGACCAGGGCTCGAACCCGTGTCCCCTGCATTGGCAGGCAGATCCTCAACCACTGCATCACCAGGGAAGCCCCCAGATTTACATATTTCTTAAAGAAATTTTTTAAGCCTTTAGTCCAGTTGTTCTTCTTATTGAAATCCAGTGACTCCATACTGCTTTACCCACAGATGGGTCAACCCTAGTGTGCATTCTGCATCATATGGCCATTACATTTAAGTCCACGTTCATGGCACTCTCTCCAGCTGAATCTTGAAAATAAATCCTTCCTAGAGCCAATTCTAATCTTTGTTAACACAAATTTCAGATCATCCTCTACAAATCAATCTATCTATAGATCAATCAGTAAATCAGATGTGATTCCATGATATTTACTGCCCTAGACTTTCAGAATGAAGTTTCATCTCTTAATCTAGATTCAACAACTGTCTAAATCTTTCTCCAGCAACCTTCCCAACATTTTTTCCCAGAAAGTCTCCGTGGACTCTTTACTCCAACCATACCGTTCCATGAAAGCACCTCTTCCTTTCCACCTCTATGACTTGTCTCATAGCATTCCTCCAGTCTAAAATGCCATTCCTGCTCCTGTTTTCCTAACACTATGACTTTAGGAAAGTCCGACTTCTTTGTTACAACATTTACTAGTCCAGGTTAATATATTGTGATAAATTCCATGCCTAAATCTCTAGTCCTTTGGGTCTATATGACTCATATGGTAATTGACCACATGATAGCCTCCACATTTCTTGTTATTTAATCTTATATAATTATTTCACTCTTCATTTCTTTGTGTCTTGAATCGTGAAGTGGGTTGTAGGTTTTTAAACCATATTTTTTCTCCATACTTTACTGTAGCAGGAGCTCATAAATACTAGACAATGTTCTAAGTAACTTTTTCTTTATTCCCATAGGAGGAGAAAATGGTAAAGGAAAATATCAGTAACACAAGAATGAAAATCGAGTGGCGAGAAATAAAAGAAAACAAGAAAGTGAAAAACATAACTAAAGTTTAAAAACAATAATAAAATGCAAGCTTATGTGTTGTGACCGAAGAGGGAGGTCACCATGCTAAAGATAATCTGACCTTTTGGAAACAGAAATCCTATCTGGCGTTTATAAGCAAGAGCATGATATACACTACAGCAGAGAGATGAATTACACTAACTCTTCTTTCCCTTGGAGATATATTATCCAACTAACTGCCTGTGCTCTGTTTAGTTTTATAAAGCCAAATGAGATCATCCATATTCAGGCTTGTTCAACTCCACTCTCTCAAGTAGCAATCAAACAGCTGTCTTCAGTTGCAACTTTGTGACTCATAATACATTCATCCCAAAATGTCCTTGTACATCTTGTAGATCGTATCATCATCATCATAATAATAGTAACACTTAAGCATTGTGTACAGTCTTTTTCATCTTCAAAGCTTGCTTAAATTCTATAATGCAGTGAAAACGTGACAAGTTGAAAAGGTATGGAGGGCTTTATTGTTCTAGGAAAAGAATGTTGGACAGTGCAACCCTGATTACAGTGTGCAAACCCCCGAGATGGTCTACAGGTTGGCAGTGTGCACCCGAAATGATATTTCAGAGCTGAAAACGATCAGGTTGAAATTATCTCTCCCTTCAGTGTAAATAGAACAGAAGTCTTAGCTATTAGAGAAATAGCAACTGATTATGCGGTTCATTTCTGAAAGTATAGTACTAAGTTATTGTCTAAGATTCATCTTATGAAGAAATGAATGTGCCATCCATCATTTTAAAAGCCTATATCCAAGCTTAGATATTTAGATGCTCATCTTTTGGAAATAGTTCTCCGTTTATTCAAACTAAATTTTTAGTGTTAGTTACAATGTTATTCTTACCAGTCACCTGAACTGCCTGCCACACTCATTTGTTTGCAGGCTTCTCGTTCTGTGGCTTAACTGACGCATCTTTTTTCTCCTCCAACATATCCTTGGAGCTTCTTCATTATTTTAGTTGTTCTTGGCTCTCAGTCAGAAAAATCAAAATTGCTCTGAATTTCCTCATTTGAATCCCAGAAAGGAAAAAAAAACACTGCTTCCTTTTTGGACCTCAGTCTATTTCTTTGTGAACCAACTATTTCCCCTCAATTTCTATCATCTACTACCCTGCTTCTCAATTTTCCCTTAAGGAAGCTATAAACTGGTCATCACTATGGTTTCATTGGCCAGACTATAAAAGTTACTAAAAGAGTTCCACCTATTTGCGCTATTGAAATTAATACATAACAAGGATTATTGTAATGAAACATTGTGGGTCATTGGCTTCCCTGAGTCCCAGGTAGACAGTGAGGATTATGGATGGCAGCCAGCTCTAGAAAGGAAGGTATTTGTGTGATGTTGATCTGTAAATACTGGTTGCCAGCTCTGATGCTGTGGCCCAGAAAAAGACTTCTCAGCATCCTATTTTTCCTCCCTACTATTTCCTTTTTCCTTGGGTGGAGGGAACTCTGGGGAGGGGCGGAGAGAAAACCAAAATACACCTCCTTCTCCTGTGCCATTCTCTGTTTATCCAGGAGGTCAGGGAACACATTTTCCCCCTGAGGATCCTTCCTGACCCTTCTGTAGACCCTCAGCAACCTTAATCTGGGTCACGACCCAAGGAAGGGAACCAATGATCTATGACAATTCTTAAGTATCTTTTAGGTTCACCACAGAATGGTACATTTTCAGTGATTTTCCACAGACATTTTGCTTTATATTTGTTTAATTTATATCATTATTTCTGTAACCATTTCCAGTTCTTTAGGACGACTCATATTTTAACATATTTCTTAGTGTTGACAATTTAATATAATGTTGGCATCCAACTGCAAACTCCATTAATATAGATGCCCTTCTTCAATCTTTAAGAAGCTAAAGGAAAATATACTTGTAATGCCCTTTAAATACCTTTATATAACAAAACATACCTTCACAGAGCATTTTTTTGTATTTTGGTCCCTTTTTCTTTCATGTATTCTTATCTTGTTGCTTAACAAATTCATCGAGAGTTATTTGGGAAGGAAAATTAATGCTTTTCTGAAAGATAATGTTTCATCTTATGTTTTACCTCATTTGGCATTCTTCTGAGCAATGCTATGTTTTTCCTAAAACTAATTTGTTCTTATATTTTTACTCTGTTTCCTAAGGTTTTATACCTTAAGATTTTTCTTTTTCTGTTCATATCTGTTTGATTATTTTAATCATAAAATTATACATGCAGTAACTCTTTTCATTTTTGAAATACCGTGAAATCATTTACAATGTTTGGATACAGAATTTAGGAGTAATACTCAAAACAAGGGCTAAAGAGGTGCATCAAGTTCTTTCTTTTTTTTTTTTGTACATAGTTCATATAGGCTTGGGGGTTGGAATGGGTGGGTGGGTCTTAATTTGCCTTTTGGCATATATGAATCCTTGTTATAATGTGATGTATTATATATGAAGTTTGCTGTACAACATTATTTTTAAAATTCAACTACATATAGTAACTTTTGCCAATAGTGTAATTCTCCTATAAGCACTTCATTATGATGATTAAATTACTTCCCCACAACTTAAGCAAGCATTGAAATTTATATAATGAATATGTAAAGTCATGTTAGCTAAGTTGCTTATGTTTTGCATATGTTCAAAAATATTCCTTGATGTTATCAGTCCATAGTTAAGTATATTAAATATTTATGGTGTAGTGAGCAAGATCTGTAAGACAATAGAACTGCTTTCTCTAATTTTGAAGGAGAACCTTCACATGTTTCTAACTGGTAAATTAATTTTTTCCATATCTTAAAACTTCCCGTTCCCTCTAAAATATGCACTGAGGTACTAGCATTTTTCAAGGGAGTGCTCTGTTTTAGAGAGAGTTTTTTTTTTTTTGCATATGGTTCATTGATTTGAATATACATTTCAAAGATTTTTTCTTTAACCAACATGCAAATTTCCTTCATTAGGAGTCCAAAATTTTTATAGGTTGTCACTTGTGAAGACATATCTTACTACATTGGCTGAATTTGAGTAGCTCATGGAAACAGAGTAAACATGGTTGTATTTTTCACATTATCAAATTATTTCCATCCTGTCAGGAGCTGTGGCTACAGTCAGTCTTCTTTGGTTGGGAATCTTTACTTTCTCAGTCATAAATTTTTAGCACAAAAGGCTCTGAGAATCATCAACCAATTGCTCACTTCAGAGTCTTGCAATCTATATTTAACGAAATCAGTAAAGAGAAGATGATGCTGAGCTTGTGTAAGTATACATCTTAAACATGGTTCTTTTATAACAACAAATCAGATAAAATGGCAAAATATATATTCATCGTTAAGATGACATAAACGTTGTGCCTATGCTAAAGAAGAAAGCTAAACTAGAGCTTTTTCTGGGATATCTTGTATGACGACATCTGAATGCATTTCTTCATGGTAGTGAAAAACTACTATACTCAGTCAACTTTTTCTAAATATTTAGAGACTGTTCAAGCTATTTTGTCTCTGTTTCTTTCTTTTACTGTTTTTTTTTTGGGGGGGGGTATCCAAAGAATACTAAGTGGTAGTTAGAAATACTTAGAATCAAACAATCATAGAATTGAAAGGAATCTAAAAACTTGATCAATTGCCCAAACAATGTAGAAGTTCCTTTGTTCTATGCAGTCTCTCCCTGAACACTCCCAGAGACAGACAGGAAAATGATTGCTTCATAAGAGAGACAGATCCATTTTTTGGTATTTCTCATTGAAAGAAACCTCTTCCCTGGTTTCCTGCAACATCCACCAATTGTTCCTGCCTACGGGCTCTGTATCTGCTCAAAACAAGCTATTCACGACTGTGTCCTTCTACTTACATCATTGAAAACGACTCTTTCAATCTTTTGAAGTCCCTCAGTGGTTTGCCACTCTCAAGTGCTCTTCATCAGCCTTTTCACTCTTGTTTGGACAGGCTTCACTTTGGCAACATCCTCCAAATATTGGTGCCCCCAAAACTGGAAATGAGAAGTGTCACGATGAGCTCTGATTAGTTGAAGGTGCAACGGTAATACTGTTTTCCTTCACCTGAAATTAATAGACCCTACCACGTTGTCACCATTTCAGCATCGCTGTCACCCAGCCGCCTAACACAGCGTGTTGGCAATTAAAAACCACAAGTCCCTTTCGGACAGCTCTTGATATATACATTTTTATCTCTCCTGAACTAGTAAATAATTTTATCACCTAAAATACCCTACTGCTTTGGTTTAAGTTGTTTTTGACAATCATTTTAGTTAATAGTGATTTGTACTGAAATTCAGAAATGAGGTGAGTTGGGCAATATTTGTTTTTAGGTTACCCATGAAGACTTCTAGTATTACTGCATTTTTTTCTTACTTACTTATAAGCCATCTATTTGATAACATAATCTTGAATTTGACTGGGGGCTGACAAGTTTGCCAACATGTAGTTGATGCAATTTGCTTTTACCCCTTTCAGAGAACTGGGATATTTTCACATTTCCAGTCTTTTGGCACCTCTTCTGTCGTCTGTGATTTCTTAAATATTACTGACACTGGTTTCATCATCACATCTGCAAGTTCTTTCAGCACCATGGGATGTTATTCATAAGGAGACTTGAACTCATTTGAAGTGCTAGGTACTTTCTACTATCTGCTCATCTATGTTGGAATTCAATTCCCTCTTAACAATGTTTGTTCTAACTTTTCCAGTTTGAAGATCATGCTCCTTGATAGAAAAGTTGGAAAGAAAGAAGTTGAGTTGTTCTGCTTATTTTTTGTTGCCTATTAACATTACAACATCTTTTCTTAAGCAATGAGGATAACCCTTCCTTGTTCGTGTTCTGAAATAAAATGGTAACATTAACAAGAACAATAAAAATCTATTTTTATTTTCAGCACTCTGATCATTAGTAATTAAAAGTCTTAATAATATTAATCAGTGTATGGAGATTTTCTTATGCCATGGCAATTGAGAGCTCCCTCATATAGAAATCACATGGGATCAATCCAAGATGAAATCTGAATTCCACATTGTTCCTTCTAAGTGATGTGAAGATCACTAAAGATAGTTTCCTTTTATTTTATTTCTAAAGTTAAGTAAGTTGCTGTAAAATCAGGAGAAAGGTTTGTTTTCAAATCATATAATAAAACTTGATTCAAAATCAAGTTCTTGGATTTTATTAGCAAATATGCTCATTTTTGTGATTTTATAGTCCCCTTTTCAAAAAATTCTGCAAGATAGGAAAACTTGTTTTTCTAAACTTTGCAGACTTTATAATGGTTAGTAGAAGTTCTATGAAGACAACATGGATACGTGGTCCTGTAAAAGATGGGAAACTATCTGGCGTTCAGGTTTAATGATCCTGGAGGAACCAGTGTTTTGAGGTCCTTAAAATACTTTGTAACAGGTTACAGGGCATTTTGGGCTTCTCTTTTTAGTATTTAGGAGGTGATATGTATTGATTGTTTAACATATGGCTAAGTAGATTTATTTACACAGGTTTGCCTATACTAAATACATGTCAATATGTACACATTTATGTATTACTCTCAGTCTAAGGAAACATTAATTAGCAGCTACGCATACAAATAGGCACTTTCACTACATCACGTTTTAAACCGTACATATGAAAACATTTTAGGTTTGCTATAAAAGTACTAATGCTTCAGAGAAATGTGACTTTATTTTTGTATATAAACATCTGCCAAAACAGTGTATTTTCAGACACACTAGCTGAAAATTTTCAACTAATTAAAGATAAGTTACAAATGCACACAACATGTTAGTATATCAAAAACAAGAGTAATATTACTAATATGAATTTCTCAGGTTAACTGAGAAATTACTCAGTAATTACTGTTAACATCTTCTAGGGGAAAATCTTGACAAATTAAATGGTAATTACTCAATCATTATTACTCTAAAAATGGAAAACATATAGAAATAAGAAAATGGAATCACATTTCACAATTAAACAAAAGTTTTAAAAAACACTTTATAAATCATCACTGTGTAACAAAATTATTGTTACACAATAAATAAATAGTAAAACAACCAGTGGGAATAGCTATGAGATGGTGTTTCTAAACATATGTGAAATACTGTCCACAAAATAAAGGGGGGGCTGATAAATTATGGAAAGGCTTACATACATAGTGATGAATATCTTCCTGGGCTGTAGGTAAGGGGTTATCACCATACACCAGGAAATACAACTAAACATTCAGCAAGGGCCCATGGGATTTAAACCCATTGCTTGCAAAGACATTCTTCTGGATCAGGCTCAGTCCAAGTAGGCTGTCAACGTGACTTATGTCACCCTTGCTCTTTCACCGCCCTTGTGATTCTACCTCTGTGTGGTTTTATTTACTTCTCTTTTTCCTTCTCTGCTTGCCTGCATACTTTCTCCCTACTTGGTCTGGTTGCTGATGGCTACAATGGTAGACTATAATCTGTTTTGTTTATCTCAAACAACTGTTAATTGTCAGGAAGGAATTATTCTAGTACTAATTCATCTTCTGCAAACCACTGTCTTTTAGTAACATTCAGTGGAATGGGACTAACTCTAGTATAGATTAGTTTAATTCATTTTTTATCATGGTTATAAACTGCAGGCTATCTCCCGGCCAGCCATCTCACATTTAATGCCACTGGGTACAGGGATATAGAAGAGAGGGTGAACTATAGATCCCATGAGGGCAAAGCCTATATCAAATTGTTTACCAATTCTCAGTGCTTAGCACACAGTAGGTACAAAAATATATGCCGAATGTTCTCTACCTGGACTATTAATGGCATCCCAGTCTCAACAACCTAATAAAAAATTATATGAACTAAATGGACAGTTTCATTGCTCCTGCTCTGATTTATATATACAGTTGTCTATCTCTTGTAGTCTGTCCATGACTGTAAAATTATGGAGTCTTAGAGCAGAAAAAGACCCTAGATACCATTTTATAGATGATAAAATTGAGGTCTACAATAATTCAGATGTACAACAAAAATTTAAAACTCTTAAGGACCCAGATACATATAGATATTTGAGTGTTCTTACTATATGCTAAGTTACAGCAATGAATTAAAACAACCAAATCTCTTCCCTCATGGAATTTACATTGTCTTTCCTACCAAAGAACTGATCTACAATGAGTGTGCTACACATATGTTAGATAAATGACTATTGCTCACTTAATTACTTAGGAAACTGAACTTTCCATCCAGGTCTCTAAATTCTTAATATTTGTAGTATTTCTGATATTACTAATACTAAATACAATTACAACTACTATGTTGCCCTCTGATAATCATCCAAACTATAATTTTCTAAATAATTTCAAGGTGAGATAAGGAACTTTTTAATTACACTTACCTTTTGGTAATAGTCACAAAATCAATGTGATTCTAAAGGGGTGGGGAGGAGAGGATGATTGAGTCTGCCAAATTGCAGGACTTCTTTCTCCTCTTTCTCTCCCTTAAATAATTCAGTGATTCCACAAACATTATTCATCCCATTTTCCAGATGAGCAAAGTTAGTAATTGACATAAGTGGGTTTTGACCGCAGAGATGCCTGATTTCAAATCCCAAGCTCAGGATCCCACTGCCTACAACTAATATTGCACTGCCAGCTAATCTGCCAGAAAATTAACCTTTAGCGTGTGACTCACTCCCCAAGGGATTTTAGGGCTACCTGTGCTACATCGCACCTGGATCTTCAGGTGTCATCTTAGGGAATCCCACTGAAACCTGATGTAATTTTCAATGTCAGGAAGAAAATTAAATACTGGATAAAACCACCAACATAGACTGCATTTTTGACTCTGACTCAGTAATGATTGCTATTTCACTTATAAAAGTAATATGAGCTAGCTAGCAGAGTCTGTGAATTTGAGTCTCCTTAAGAAATGAATGTTCCAGCTTTCGAACTAAAACGATTGCCAAATCCCGTAGACATAAATCTTCCTGGAACCCTGCTGCATTGGAATTTGTTGAACACAGTCTCTTGAAATACTCCTTTCCCTGGGCTCCTGGATGTTCTCAGGAATCTTTGACTTCTCTTTCTTAATTTCTTTCTCTCAACTGGGGTTGTCCTCAGGAATTCTGCATCCTCTTTCTCTTTTAAGTCAACATATCCCCCCCGTGTGATT
Source organism: Balaenoptera acutorostrata (assembly GCF_949987535.1). Classification (NCBI taxonomy): domain Eukaryota; kingdom Metazoa; phylum Chordata; class Mammalia; order Artiodactyla; family Balaenopteridae; genus Balaenoptera; species Balaenoptera acutorostrata. Next base: position 23,062,503 of record NC_080080.1, on the reverse strand, counting down.
ATGTCCCTCTATCATGATTTTAACAACCAAATATAGACTGATGGTTCCCATATCTTTAGCTCTACCCTGACCTTTCCTCAGATCTACAGATATGTAAATCAAAACTCCTAATGGACATTTCCCTTTGAATTTCCCAGTTATCTCACATTTTGCTTTGCTAAAATTTAAAAATGTCCTCTCCCATATCCTCTTTGTCACCTGTTCTTTACTCTGCATTTGCTTTGTACTGTGTTCGAGCTAAGTTTCTCCAGCCTTTGAACAGATCATTTACGCTCATACTTATGGCTCGTTAGTGTGTTAGCCTCCAGTGGAAGGCGTGCAAGACCCCAGCAGTGCCTCTCACCCCTTCAGGCTTAGGCTTCTCCTTCTCAATTACTCTCAAACTCTAACCCATTGCCTAGCCCCACTCAGTCTAGTCTAGATCAGTGCTTCTTAAACTTCCGTGAGCACGTGAATAACCCGGAGCTCGTGATCAAACAGATTCTGATTCATTAGGGTTTGGGTGGAACCGGAGGAGATTCCGCTCCCAGGTTATGCCCATGCTGCTGTCTGCAGATCACACTTTGGAATCATCTCGTTTTTTTTTTAACTTTTACTTTATATTGGAGCATAGTTGATTAACAATGTTGTGTTAGTTTCAGGTGTACAGCTATGTGATTCAGTTATACATATACATGTATCTACTCTTTTTCAAATCCTTTTACCGTTCAGATTATTACAGAATATTGAGCAGAGTTCCCTGTGCTATACAGTAGGTCCTTGTTGGTTATCTATTTTAAATACAGCAGTGGGTACATTGCCTCCATATTTGTCCTCTTACATCATCCTCCCTCTACGTTGACTCTAGAATGAGCTGGAAAACAATCTATGTCTGCTGCTTCAAGCCCTTCTCAGGCACTGGAGAAAATCCATGCTTCTTCCTCTAAAGACCTAGTACCCACCTGTCAACCTCTCAAGACCTATCCCACAACATCTCACAGATTTTAATACACCAATAATACAAGACTCATCTTAAGTGCCCCTTCCTTCAGGAAGTCTTCTTAGATCTGTAGCAGCTTCACTTTTCATTATGATATTCCCCATATGTTCCTGGATATTTCTTTCTATGTGTTTATTTCCTGTTTTTATATATCATAAGCTCCTTAAGGTGAAGGACCATATCTTGATCACCTTTGTACTCCACTGTGCCTAGGATAATGCTTGCATATTATAGGTGCTCAGTGATTGTTTGTTGAGTTAACCTGAACATGTTTAAATTTTCCACTTTTCACTTTTAAAAGTGCATCAGCCTCTTGAAGGCAAATATGAATATGCCATCACATTTTTAGTGGAAAACTGTAGTGTAAGCTTTGAAGCCTTGGACCACTTTTAGAAACAGTGGCAGAGAATGATTCAAGAAATTAATTAGGAACTGGTTGCTTTTAAGTCCTGTCTTTCTTTGTAGCACATTTTGTTCATGAACCTTAGAAAATATCCTAAATTTTTATTATCTGGAAATATGGAAAAGCCTATCACATTATCTGCCATATTGCTTTGATGAACTGATTTATAATTATAAATGCCAAATGAAGAGGAGAAGATATTTAAACACACAGAAAGTACTAGGTAAAGCCACAGATTTAATGGGACTGAGATGTTTAAAAAAAGGATGAAAAATAAAAATTATAGTTATGTCCAAAATACATAATTGACTTTGTTAATTTATATATTTATTAATGTTATTAAATTTTAAACTATGTCTTCTCATTTTAAACATGCAGGTGTCTTATTTGAAGTGAATAATACATTCAGCCAAAACACTCTGATGTCAGCTACAATCACAGATGAGGTAAAAAAACAAAGTTTGGGTTTCCTTCTGGCTGTGTTTAGATGACTTATTAAAATGTGCAGGTATGGGAAACCCTCCTATTGGTAGACCCACAGCTGTGCATTTCACTGCCTGCTTCGGCAACATACCAGGGAAAATTCATGATTGATGACCTGTGGAAAGATTAGAAGAAGGAAAAAAACATGCTACACTTGCTTCTCTGCAAGCAGACTGAATTTCCCTTGTTTTCAAATAACTGTTTTATCCTCAAAACTGTTTGCATGTAGGCAAATTCAGCTGATTTTAAAAGTTTCTCTCTATGAGAAACCATAAAGTTAAAAAACTTAGTTTATGGAAAAATGCACCTTATTAAATTACTGTGATGTAAAAAAATCTACAAACAATAAATGCTGGAGAGGGTGTGGAGGAAAGGAAACCCTCTTGCACTGTTGGTGGGAACGTAAATTGATACAGCCACTATGGAGAACAGTATGAAGATTCCTTAAAAAACTAAAAATAGAACTACCATATGACCCAGCAACCCCACTACTGGGCATATACCCTGAGAAAACCATAATTCAAAAAGAGTCATGTACCACAATGTTCATTGCAGCTCTATTTACAATAGCCAGGACATGGAAGCAACCTAAGTGTCCATCGACAGATGAATGGATAAAGAAGATGTGGCACATATATACAATGGAATATTACTCAGCCATAAAAAGAAACGAAGGTGAGTTATCTGTAGTGAGGTGGACGGACCTAGAGTCTGTCATACAGAGTGAAGTAAGTCAGAAAGAGGAAAACAAATACTGCATGCTAACACATATATATGGAATCTTAAAAAAAAAAAAAAAAAGGTTCTGATGAACCTAGGGGCAAGACGGGAATAAAGATGCAGACGTAGAGAATGAACCTGAGGACACGGGGAGTGGGAAGGGTAAGCTGGGACGAAGTGAGAGAGTGGCATGGACATATATACACTACCAAATGTAAAATAGATAGCTAGTGGGAAGCAGCTGTATCGCACGGGGAGATCAGCTCGGTGCTTTGTGACCTCCTAGAGGGGTGGGGGACAGGGATGGTGGGAGGGAGACACAAGAGGGAGGGGATATGGGGACATATGTATATGTATAGCTGATTCACTTTGTTATACAGCAGAAATTAACACAACATTGTAAAGCAATTATACCCCAATAAAGATGTTAAAAAAAAAAAAAAGACAACAAACTGAAAAAAAAAATTACTGTGATATTCAATGTTCCCTTTAAGTTAATGCATTTTGGGGCTGGTTCAGTTGATTTAAAAAATAGGTGATACTCTTAGGAGAATTAATAAATGTGTTACAATCATAAACCAGTTTCTATTGAATAGTTTACATTACTTTCTGACTTGCATATTTTTCTGCGATAGAAAAAATACACTATATAATTTGCTCCTACAATGTAAGGATTTAGTTCCTCTAATTTTCCAGGTGAAACAGTCTTTAATTCTCCACACCTACATTCTTTAGAACAGGTGAGGACTGCCCCAAAAGATCTTCTCTATCTTAAAGGAACAGCTTGTCTTTCTATTTTTTTTTCCTTTCCTTTTCTTCTGTAGGTGGCTGTTTGTTTGTTTGTTTTTTTTAAAGATTCTTACTGCACTGTAGGATTTAAATAAGCGTGATTGGCCGATTTGAAATTTTTACAAAGGATCATACTGTTTTGGAAGCACACAACTTTATATTTACTCTGAGCTCTTTGAAAGTTGAAAACAGTGCTGCATTCTAGCCAAAGGACATTAAAATCAAGTTATATATTGAAAGGAACTAGCAAAGCTGGACTTATTAGAAAACATTCTTAGTGAAGCGCTGAAATGGGGAATGCGTTAGAGGCCAGTGTCTGCGTGAACTCATACCACCGGCAACTTACTTCTGGAAATGATTCTCTTCCAGGACATGCAAAATAATGAATGTTCACTCACCTCATTTTGGTAGAGGAGAGTTTCATTAAAGCATATTTGCGTTTACAGGACAGCTTTTATTACCCATGAATATTTATGGAGTATCATTATGAGAAAAAATAGTCAATAAAAATGAAACAGGGAAGAAGGAAAAAAGGGATTCTTAGAAAATTATTTGTACCGAGATTAATATCAGGAAATTTTAGTAACAGAAAAACTATCCTCAGTAATAAAATTTTATCCATAAATTGCCACTGCTAAATTACCTAAGAAATATGGAATCAACGTTTTTAAAAAGTTGAGTTGGGGGGATTAAAAAGCTCTATTTGTTGGCCGAAGGGTTAAAATTAAGCTCAACTCAACTTAAAATTATTTCATCTGTGAAAGAACATAAAAAACAAAAATGAATTCCTGGAAGTGTGGAATAGTATCAAATGACATGAAAGATAAAATGAAATTTGAATGTTTTTCAGGTGCAGTCCTTCTCCTAAAGTTACACAATAGAATCAAAATTGAAATGCACAGTTTAAAGAAAATATTGCTAACATTGGGGTTTTTTTCTTTCTAAAGAAATAATTTTTAGTTGGGAGGGAAATATATGGCATTTCTAAAACAGGCCTCAGAATGCTCAGTTTTGTGTATGTTTGAACACTCACTGAAAATAGCATTCACAATAAATTGCATTCTTCTACATGTAAGGAGAAATTTATAATGAAAATAAGTATCGTATTTGAAAATAATTCCATTCCCTCCAATCTAAATAGAGGCCACTCTCCTATTTCTCCCCATGCAATTATTTTTACCCTCCTCCTTCCCCACACCCTCCTCCCACCAATATCTCCTTTTCTACTGGGCGCTGGAAAGAACAAGGGAACAAAATTGTTAAGAGTTTTTTTCCATTAATTCAAATAGCGACATTAAATATGTGGACCAATATTGTTAGGTGAAATCTTCCCACCAAGAGACAACTTCAAATTAAGACATCCCTGATCAAGTGCTGATTTTATGAGACTTTCCTGGAAGTGAGAGCTAAATAAAGAAATGAAATGATGCACATAATGCACTTAGCACAGTGCATCGCACACAACAAGTGCTTGGAAAATTTTCATTATGATATGACGATGATGATAAAATACAATGATATATAGAACAGGTAGTAACTACTGTAGTGTATCCTAACTGCAAGCAATAGTTACTTATGTTTTAATGCATAGAAAACATTACAAGCTTACACTTTAAGATCTAGGGTACTGGGCTTATAAAAAAGATTATTAACAATGAATTAGAATGAATATTTTTATTATTAGCAATGAATATTTTTGATATCTTTACGAAAATTACACTTTTAAATTAAATTTACAGAAATTTTGTTTTCTTTTTCAAGTTAAGCATTTCATTTTGAATTTTAAGGAAAGAAAACCAACATCAATCCTCTATGAGCAAATCGAAAATGCCTTGATAATCTATTGGAATAAAAACTTAAAAATTGTGTCAAGCGGCTTAGGAAAATGTAGGATGTATACTTCACTAGGGGAACATGAGCGTTTTGTTTACTAGAAAAGTTAGTCTCTGAAATGTGGGTCTGATATGTTAATTAGTTCTACAAAATACATTTTAGAACCCTCAAATATAATCTGGCAGGTTAAAAACACTTTTAGCATCCTTAAGAAATCACAACAGTGAAGACATTTGTGTGGTGGAGGAATTACTGGTTTTTGTGACATTTTTTTTTAGAAGCTCTCTTGCAATCAAGTTTCCAAATCTTTCCTAAGAGCCTTGTTCATGGGGAAAAAAATAATTGTCAGACCATAAAAATGAATGTTTGGGAATTGCTTACTTGTGCACCTAGCAGAGCCCACTTGTCTCAATAATTTTTCAAAACTTGTGATCCATGAGACCCAGAAGTAAACACTCTCCCTGCTTCCTATGACGATTCTTAAATGCAGAAATGAGACATCCCTGATCCTGTGATGAATCAAATGTTTGTTGTATCCATTTTATCGATTTAAAATTTAATAAGAAAATAATACCCTTTGCTAGCTACGTGAAAGAAAAGTAGCATAGCAGTAATCTGGCTCAGAGAAAATTCTGTGCCTATCTCCTATAGTTCAATTATGGTAAAATCAGGTCAACATAATTCTTGAATTATCAGTCATGAATTTTCCTCCTGCAATTATATTTAAAAATTCAAAAGAACAATATGGATAAACAAGGAGAAATGGACCCTTTTTTATTCTTTAGGGGAGTGGGAGATAATTTGGCAGTCCTAAGGATTAGCCAACATTTAAATTTCAGATTAAAAATATGACAATGCAGTCTTTTTAAAGAAATACAATCTTTTTTTTTTTTTTTAGTTTTTATTGGAGAAAACTATTTCTGCTTAAACATATCTAGTGTTTGTTTTCTTTGCTAATTCTTTACACATGTCCATAAATAAATAATCTTTTTTCATCTTCAATAAGTTCCACATACCTGGTCTCAAATTACTAAATCAAACTGGTCAGTATGTTTTGGATAAAATAACTAAGCCAATCCAGAAAACTGCTTCTTGAGAAACACCAGTGTGACATGGTCTTTTGGTAGAAAATAACTCAAGGATCTCTAACAAAACCATATTCTAGAAAAATGGAGTAGTAGCATTGATCTTTGATTAACTTTTAGATCCAATTAGGATACTTGCCGAAATGACTATTCAGAAAATAATTTCCTTTGCTTTTCCAGAGGTGCCCATCTCTTTAAAACGTTTGCCACTGCAAAGTGACTGCTTTTTAAATGTTGTCAGCTACTTAGAATGATGGGGCACTCTTTGTTTGTCAGTTCATTAATTTATTTAAGATGTGTGTATGGTCAGATTCATGAAGGTAATAAATCTCTTTGGTAGAGACAGATAATTACTTTAACATGGCAAGACACAATAACACAGGACTTAATACAAAGCAAGCTTAGCATATGCATGTTAGGAAACAATAGAATGTAAGTATTAATAGAAAATAAAAAACAGCTCTCAATTACATAATCATTGAAAAGAACACATTTAGAAGTTGAACATATGATATTTTCTCCCTCTAACAAGCTTGCCTTAATGCTAGATACTTTCCCACATTAAAATTCCACTAATGCCACCGTATTCAGATCTCTAGGGAACCTTTTCTCCTCTTGAAAATATTTTGGGGTTTCACAAAAATCGTTTGCCTGTCTCACTGGATTGAACCTCAAAGACTCCTTTGACGCAAGTGTTATTTTGACCACGTGAACATGGTTTCCATTTTTTAACTAGATTAAAATATGCATGAACAAACTGCTTATTGAACTTTAATGTTGCTTTGTTGCTTTGATGGTTTACAGATTTCTGTTTCATAGATGGTTTTCCCCCATACATTCTAAAAGTGAAATGATACATTGTAATTTGAATGATAATTTTGTTTTGATGATTTAATTGATAGCAGACAGAGGGATACGATCCCTGTTTTTCCATTTATGTTTTTTCCCCTGCTGAACAGATGAGACAACTAGGAGTTTCATAAACATCTGTAAATAATTAAGGGATGTTACACTAAACTGTATTTCCTTTACCTTCACCCCGGCTTTTCTTGGGGAACTGTATGGTAATCCTGGTTTAGAAAAAGAGCACTTTCCTCTCGTCACTCAGAAATCCTTGCCCTTTCTTTTTGTCAGTTTAGGTGATGATTAAAGACAATCTGCCCACGTTAATTTTCGTGATGCCAGGGAAAGTCTTCCCACACCCTTTATTGTTATCATTCCTACAGTCTTTGCATCCACTACATCTTCAGCAGAGCATTCTAATGCAGTCTTTTTTTTTTTTTTTCAACTAGGATTTTCAAAACTGTTCCTATGTTTTTACAAACCTATTTTAAAAAAAACATCGTGTAAAATGCTGCGGAAAAAAAAAAAATCAGAACATGGTTAATAATCTGCTTGCTTGATTCTCTAGCCATACCATATTTTAGAAGAGCTGTTTGTCTTTGCATGGACATGTAAAAAAAGGAGAATGCCAGCTGTTCAAACCTGCTGCACCTCTGTTGCATCCAAGAAGCTATTCATTTCCGTTTATCAGCTATTAAAAAGATTAGATTACATCCCAAATGGACTCCGACTTGACTTTCAGTGAGGAGCATTCTCAATAGATGGAAAAAAAAATTAATTCAGCTACCAAAATATCTCTGTTGGCTTCAGTCCTAACAGGACCTTACAGCCCAGGAGAAAGAAAAATCCTATCAGCAAACTGAAAAACAAATCAAAACACTCTCATTGAGTGCTGTTTGGTTATCCTAACACATACAAGGTCAAAGTTTGAGAAGCTACTATATATTTATTTTGACCTGCTGCCTTGGGTTGTGCAATGTTGTTTTGTATATATAGAAAGTCGTAGCCTCGGGAAGTCTTATGGCATTCCCTAGATAAACTGTTTTTCTCTAAATCCACCTTCTAAATTCCTCCCTCCACGTCTAGCCCCCAACATGAACACAGTTTGTATTTCTGGTAGTTGATTTGGCTTTTTCACTGAAAAGTTCAGGAAAATCAAAGAATTTTTGTTAATCACGAAGAGATTTATTGGAGGTAGAAACAGAGTTGGGGTGAAATCTTAGTAACTGTTTTAAAGACTTATGAGAAGTCTAGTTTTGAATTTTTACACTTTGATTGAAATATAATTTCCATATAAACTACTGTACCTAAGTAGTCAGCTGGAAGAAGTTTTACAAACTGAACAAACTCATATATCCGTTACTCTGATCAAGAAACAGTGCAATGCCAGCATCCCAGAAGTACCTGTCAGGCCGGTCCCTTCTCTCTTCCAATGGCACCAACTATCCTGAATTTTACTTAACTTTTTTACAGACCTTAGTGAATTATTATAAAGTCAACACCTTCTTAATACCCACCACCCAGGTCAACATTCTGAACTTCGCCAGCTACTCAAAAGCCCCTCCACGTACCTCATCCTAACTGTAGCTGTTCCCTCCCTTCAAATGTAACCACCGTCCTGATTTTTCTAGTAATCATTTCCTTGCTTTTACTTTTATGGTTTGGCACCCAAGCATGAATCCCTAGACATTATACTTTAAACTGTATTTCATTTTGATAGTGCTGAGAGCTCTCAGAGCATTTTCAGACAATTATATAGAATATTGATTTGTCTTTACTTGCTATTGGCACACTTCAACATTTTCACTGCATGCTGAAAATCTTGGTATTATGAAGCTTGCAGGAGAAACAAAATGTGTTAGTCAGTGGTCTGGGGAAAGAAAGAAATCAGTAACCAGAACTCAACTCCCCTTCTGAAGAGGCCCAGGAATGAAGCAGCTGGGAGGAAAAATTAACTACCTTCACTTAACTGAGTCTCCCCCCAGGCCAAATGTGTGATTACTGATAGAGCTGCATTTTGCCTGTTTGCACCTCACCTAGTGTATGAATGAACAGAGTGATCCAGTCTTTAGCCCTGATAGTCCCTTTTTCCTTGTAAAGCGCATTTATTCATCACCTCATTAAAATGAAGAAAATGAACAAAGTATAAACAAGTTAGATGGGAGGACAGTAGGGGTGGTCTACTATTAAATCCTAAACCAGAAGAAGATATTGCCCCGGGCGCAGATGGGGGGAGCAGTGAGTCTTCATGGCCATTGCAAGCCTGTCTTTCCTTTATCTTTAGTATTTTGTTCAAAAAAGGGTCCAAGACACAGGGGCGGGGTGTGTTAAGTGGAAATTGAGGAGAAACAAAAAAATCACAGACACACGTACACAAACACGTCTGTAGGAAAAACAACCCACCCCATCAACAGTGCTTGATGTGCACAGTATTTCTTTTGGCAAAGTTTAGACATGTCTTTCTAGTTAACAAATGCATTCTGCTGTCAGCTCCTTTTAAGAATTATACTCCATGCTTCATGCCAAATAACCTCTTTAAATATTAGTAAATAACTCAAGGTATCTTAGAGAGTCTGTGCTTGAGGAATTATGCTAAAACTTGGAATAGAAATGACAGGGGGATCCCCCCTCAGATATCTGCTCCCAGGAACCGGCTTCCCCAAAGTCGGCCTCCAAACTGCTGCACTCCCACAAGAGGGGAGAATAAAAAGAAAGTCGATTTAGTTGATTCCTTTGAGCTGTATTGTGCACAGATCCACCGTAGGTTCTTAAACAGTGAGGTTTCGTTGTCAAAATTCTCCACGGTTATTCCAAATCTGGCCATCCTGGTCATAACCGTACAACTGCCATCATGGCGTTTCCTGCTTAAACAAGAATGAAGAATCCTAAGGAGATGGTTAGAAGAACTCACTGAATCTCCTTCTGTTGCCTCTGACCACGTGGAGGGACCTTGATGGAATCCTTCGATTAATCCTGTTACTATGGGGCATGTCTTGTGGTTTCATGTGCAGCCATCGTAAACTGTGTGTATATATGTTTTCTTGGCTTTATCCCAGTCAAATGATTTTATTTCCTAGCCAAATGTCTCAGAGACCTTCTCTAGGCATGCACCGAGGCAAAAATGATTTTTCTCTCGGTTACCTTTAAAATATTCCAAATCATCCTTTCAGCAAATCACCCTTCCCATGTGGACTTTGTCCAAGAGATATAAACAGCTTTGTAGTTGAGATATTCATCAACTCAGCTTCGTGACATCAGCAGAGGCTGAGGTAATTTACAGAGGAGGGTGAGGATTAAGGAGAACGAGCTTATGATATGACAGTGTCTCAGCCTTCTTCGCAGGGGAGGTTAAGGGAATATTGACTTCAGCCCTTGATTTCCTCTAAACACAATATCGAACGAGCCTTCTAGCTATCCCCATGCCGTTCAACTGAAGCAGAATTAAATATCTAAGTTTGCTGCTATTTAGTTGCATTATCCTATCACTTTAAATTAATGTTGCTAAAACAAAGCAGATCCTCTAGTTACATGTTTCCAATCTTCTTTCATTCTGAATTAGGGGTATAGGGCATACAGAATGTTACAAAAAATCACTAGAAAATTACTCTCCTATAATACAGAAAGATATATAATTAGTTAATACTTAGGTAATGTGTGTCTGTGTATATACACACACATAGGTATGTATGTACCTGCATGTACACACATCTATATGTATGTATGTGTATAAATACAGTCATTATTTGAGCTAGTTATGTTCCTAGAGTTGTCGATAATACTGAATTAGCGAATCCTGAGCCTTTGCTCCTAGGGGAAAACGGGGTTAGATTCCTGGGACGCTCTAGTCACAACACTTTCATCAGCCGATCAATACATAACCTTGTGTTAAGTGTGTTTCTGTTTAAAGAGAGCTTACTTAATATGTTGTTGAGTCACTGACATTGAACTCACAGCCAATAGCACTGTAACTCATGCCTGAACGAATCTTATCTAACACGTGAATTTTCTCTGTAAGTCACACCACAGCCTTCTTGGGCTAAGGATCACTAGACTTCACCTCAGCACTTTCACTCTTGGGGGTCATTTTAAACAGCAAAATCACCAAGAAAGAAAAAGCACAAAAATGTACAAAATGTGGCATTAAGTTTAAATGACCTTAAGTGTAAAGGACCCTTGTTTACTGTATGAGGGCTGAAAGGATAAGGCAGAAAGTGACCTTGTTAACCTCAGCTGGGAACGTATGTCTTTGGTGACTCAACTTTTTTGCTGCTCTCTGCATGTCGGTGAATGACTGTAAAGTGCATGAGGATTGATTTGGGGGCTTACAAATAAATTTTAGTGAGTTGGCCAATTTAAAATTATGGAATCCATGGGATTGACATGTACACACTACTATATTTAAAATAGATAACCGATAAGGACCTACTGTATAGCACAGGGAACTTGGCTCAATATTCTGTAATAACTTAAATGGGAAAAGAAATTGAAAAAGAATGGATACTTGTATGGGTATAACTGAATCACTTTGCTGTACACCTGTAACTAACACATCATTGTTAATCAACTATACTCCAATATAAAATAAAAATTAAAAAAATATGGAATCCACAAATAATGAGGTTCAACTCTCTATAATAGTATAGCAATGCTGTATCTCACATTCATATTGAAGCACCATGACTGGCTGAACTGTCGTCCCTCTGTTGTTAAGCATTTAGGTTTTTATAAAATTTGGTATTATAAGTAAAACTTCAGTGAATAACTTTGGGGATAAGTCTATGTCTACATCTCAAATTATTTCCTTCAATGGAATTTCCCAGAGGTGTCATAAGTATGAAATCAAAGGGTATGACAATTCTAAAGCATTTGTGGTATGTTGTTTAAAGACTTGGCTATATTTACACTCCCACTAGTAATGTGTAGGTGTCATTTTTCCAAAAGGCTGAGCAGCTCTTCACAATCCAGCCCCAGAAAGATCTAGATTCTCTCTCTAGAACTCGCCTCTCTCACCACCAGTAGGATAACCCTACTAGGCAGCTGTACTAAACTACTCACAGGCCCGCCAATATCCCACGTGTTCTCGGCCTCCTTGTCTGTCTCCCTGGGCTTCACTGCTTTCTCCTCGGCAAGCACCCCGTTACCTTTCCCATTTCATGCTGGAGGCTGCTCCTCCACTTGCCTTCCCTGACCCTCTTTGCATTGGATCAGCGGCTTCTCTTATTTGTTCCTATAGATCCTCTCCTTGACTCCTACCATAGTATTTACCTCAGTGCCCTGAATTAGCCTGTTGACCCAAATTTCCCCTCTTTTAGATTTTAAGCTCTTTGAAGACAAAGATTCTCATTCATCTCATATCTAAACACCTGGCACCACACTTGGCATAATAAGAATTTTGTTGAAGGGATGAATAAATGAATAATGTGTGAATGTCTTGCATAGTTTCTCATCAAATTCCCATTGTGAAAATGAGTCAACCGGATGGAACGACTCCACATGGTCAGTGCTGAGGGTCAAGGATGACAGCCTGGTCCCATCTGCTCACTTCTTTCTCCCTGGGATTCAGCGTAGGGCAGAGTTCAAGATCACAGACTTTGGAGTCAATGTCAGGATTGAAATCCCAGCATTGCCAGTCATCAACTCTATAGCTTTGAAGAAGTCATTTTTCTTTTCTGAACTTTAGTTTCCTCATCTTTAAAACTGGAATCATGACACCTACCTCTAAGTACCATTGTGAGGAGTAAAGGAAAGAATATACATAAAATGTTTTACGTTCACATGAAGTCCTCAATATGCACCTGGGTATTTAAAATCACCTCAATTCATTCTGAATTCTGTTGTCAGATTAAACTTTCAAAACCGGTTCCTGGGTATTTCATCTCTAGGTTCAAAAATGCCTTTCCATCTTCAACTGGTCATTCTGTGTCCTCTTCAACATGTCCTTATTCCCAGGACACATCCTATGACCACATCCTCTCTCCCTGCAGCTCCCACCAAACTGAATGAGGTGCCTCATGCTTGCCTCCCCTGGTCTTACTGCCTAATGACAGCTCATATGTAATCGCTCCACCATCATATTCTCAGGTCCTTGCACAATGCATGGCCAAAAATATGCTCACGCTGAATCTCAAAGAAGTGAATGAATGAATTCTGCCTTTCTTCCTCCTTATCACGATCCTTTGAGGTCTATGTCAGATGCCACTATGGCAATCCTCTCTGGGAGCCAAACTACACTACTACACTATCTCACACTCCTCTGCCTTCCTATAAAGCTTCTGGATTTTAATGCAACCAAGTTTGATTCTTCCCTCCTTTGAATCCCATGGCAATTTGTTTTACCCCCATTATGCACTTGGTTTTTTAATTTACATCATATTTATTTGTACATATTATCTACTTTTCAGAATGTATGTTTGGCCAAGGATTACATCCTATGTTTTGGTGGTTTCTCTACCTGCCAAGTACAATATCTTGTGCATAGTCGCTAATTAGTCGGTATTTGTTGGGTTGAATCTATTGAAATTGTCATGAGACTAAGTCCTTCTTTAATACCATAAAGCAGTGCCCCCATAAAATCCTATTATCAGATATTATTAAGTTCATTTTACAAATTAAGACATAGAGAAAGAAATAAATTATGGAACACAGAACTTTTGAGATAAACTCAAGAAAATTTGTCTCTGCATTTCCACACCCAAAGGGAAATACACACTGACCCAGTTAGCATGCAACTCAATTTTCTCATACCTACAAACATGCATTCATATTTACATATTTCATATTTCTCTCCAACCTCCCTGTTATTGTCCAGACAATTGTGACCTTCTACTTATGCTCCTAAAACTGTAATTTTCAAAATTCTAAATGCTTTATCTTTTATGGTCTGAGATAAAGACAGGCAAAAGATAACACATGATCTTTGGTAGCCTTCCTGAACCTACTAAAAATAATATTAATAATCACAGCACTACCTTGTCCTTGTACACTACTTTATAGTGTACATACTTCCTATAATTTGATCCCCACATCCACACAATGAGGCACTTAAGGCAGGTGTTATTATCCCTGCTTTGCAGATGAGGAAGTTGAGACAATTACATGAAAGGTTAATTGATACTCAAGGTTATTCACTTGGTAAGTGGCTAAGATGTGACTCAAGTCCAAGTTGTCTAACTTGAAATTCTTTCCAGTCCATCCAAGTGTTTTCCCAAGAATGAGCAAGAGCAACAGTGAGCAGCAAAAGGTAAAAAGGAATGGGAAAAAAGACAGGAGGAGTATTACAGAGTTATGGGGATTAATTAGATTAATTTGGGAATACTTCAAGAATATTCTAAAATGTCTGTGTGTGGAAAGAGAGAGTTCAGTTTTGGAAAGGATGTTTTGTGCACACCATTGAACACTGCAGAAATTTCTTGCAAATTTGTAGAGGAAAGTATGCACCCTCAAATCTGAAATCTGGAAACTAAAATCTGTAAAATCCATATGCAGGATCTATTTGAGTGTCTTATTTAAAGACTCAGAATTGCAATAGAACTCAGGTTTACATTGGTCATTTTTAAATGTTAAAACATAAGAACAAAATATTAATGCTATTTCTTGCTCAAAATTGTCCTTAATAATTAAATATTCAAATTTGATATATAAAAGATTCTCCTCTCAATAGCTGTCTACATCATTTTCCTCCAAAATGAAAACAATATAGATATTTCTACTGATTATGTTTCAGTAAAAACAATTCAAGCACAATAGAAGATACAGAGAAGGTTTTAAAAAATCATCTCCAAGCTCACTGCCCTATTCACATGCATGTTTAAACACATCCCTTTCTCTCTCTTTTTTTTTTTTAAACAAAAATTGGATCCTCCATTCACACTATTTCGTGCTGCTTCCCCCTTCCCCTGGCTCATTCCAGCATCCTTCAGAGAATGCAGCTTAACGTCTGGCACCTGTATTCCTTTAGCTCTTTATATATTGAGTCACAACCAGTAGAGCCCAAAGGAAACCACATGTGTTGAATCTCTGACATGTGAATTAAACCCAAAGTGGGTTGTTATGAATATGGCTACCTTCTGATGACAAAATTGCTAGGGATTAAATTTAAAAACACTAAGCAAACTGATAAATATAAACTCTCGTGACAGATGCTCTGAAATGTCAATAAAAAATTTCCCAGAGAAACAGAAAGGATACTCTCTTAGAATATATTAGGAAGAAAATAAATTTTAATTCCTGGTTTGTTCCTGTCAAAAGAGCCTTAAATGTCACCTAAGATATGAACTTTTATCAAAATATACAGAACTACAACTTGATTCAATACATACATCTATAAATATAAAGGCTTGTCCAATTTGTTTGAGATTCATACAGTTTATGTGAAATAATTCACTATGCCCAAGACAACCAGTATTTTTTTGTTTCTTTCCATACTTTAAATATTTTCAGATTATAATGATAACTCTTTAGTGACATATTTAAGAAGGCTAAGAGGGAGGCTATGGGCTAGAAGAGCATCTTAATATCAGCAGGGCTACCAAAAGGCCTTTTGCCTACTATGCCTTATGGTAAGATAAAATCAATGTCCAAGACAAAGTCTCTCAAGGTATTTAAATTAAGTTGATAATTTTAATTACGGTCTATAAAGCTTTATCAAGTTATCATAAAAATAAAGAGAAATTCTAGCTAATTAATGAATATTCTAAATTAAATCATTTTAATGAAATGTAATCATTGCTTTTAAGCACGAGGCATTTTCTAGTATGATATTAAAAAGTATTAATAAGAATATTACAACAATGTCTCATTCAACAACAAAGGTATTCCTAAAACAACAACAACAAAAGCAAATAAACAAAAAAACAGGCTTAACTGCCAGAAATTTTGGTAAAATAAGGGTGAAAATGAATGAAAACGAATGTTAAATTCCTGGGAGAGGTCATTATTTAAAGGAAATAGCAAATATAATACTTTACTAAAAAGAACTTTTGAATTTGTTTCTTTTGAAAGTTTAAATTTTGAACTGTAAGATAAAGTAAGAAATATACATACAAAATGTATAAATATTTGGGAACAACTTTTAAATAATTAATGATAGTTTAAGTAATAATTGAATTATGGTGTGTCCAAATTATCTCCAATTTTGAATTACTAAGTGCCTATGACATTTGTCCCAGCTACTGCTGAGCATTTTAACAGATGGGCCATTTTGTCACCCTGAAGAAGAAAAAACAATATCTTCCATTGCCTTAAGGTCCAATCTTCTTTAAGGCCAAATTCCTGGATCTCTATGAAGTGGTCGGGATGGGGCAAAGCCAACTCCAGAAGAAACAAATCCTGAACCTCTTCCTTGAATAAGCTAATATGTAGCTGAGTTACTGAGCCAGAGTAAAAAACTCTCAGATTCCTGAACAGGAAAGTATTTCTTTCTCCTTTGCCATACATGGTTGCTTTGTACCAGCCAAACAACACATACATAAAGTAGAACAGTATTTTTCTTAATGCCATTGTTAAAGTGAATACCTCAACAAAACATTCAAATATGAATTTTGCCTAAAATTTTTAAAACCAAATTTGCAAATCATTTAGACAATAACATTAATTTTTCCTTATTCTCCAAGTGTCTGCATATAACCTAGCAAGAACTTCTGTATTCTATTCTGTTGAAAGTTAATTACATGCCCATTTCCCCCACTGGTTAGTTAGCTCTTTGAGGGTGAGGTCCATGTCTTGTCATCTCTGTATTCCCCAGAGTCCTCAGCACAATTTCTCCTACACAGCACATACCTGAATTGACCTCTCAACAGAATTCAACACTTTGGATCAATTTTTTCCTCCAAACTCTCTTTTCTGTGGGCTCCCCTCTTGGTTTTCCTTCTATGACTCAGACTACTGCTTCTCAGTTTCTTCTTCTTGCTCCTCTCCATCTGACTTTTAGGTAGTGGGGTTTCTCAGAGCTCTGTCCTGTAACTTCTTTCCTGCTCATTCTATACAAAATCTCCTTAGGCAATCTCATATACTCACATGGTTTCAATTACCATCCATAAAAGCAAATCTGAAATTTATATCTCCAGCTCAGACCTCTTTTCTGAGCCCCAGATCATGTTTTCAAATGCTTACTTGTCATCGACAATTGAGTGTCTCACAGGCACCTTAAAAGCAGCATGCTCAAAGTGAGCTCATCTGACTTTCCCTGAATTTGTCTTCCTGGTCTGGTTTCCTCAAAAATCCACCATCTTCCTAGTTGCCCAAGCCAGAAATCTAGGAGTCTATCTCTATCCACATAGCTAAGCTAATAGCCACGTCCTACTGGTTGATATTCTAATTATCTAAAATCTACAACCATCTCTCAATCGTCACAGCCATGCTGCTGGTCAACGTTATTGCTTAGACTACCACAATAACCTTATAACAGTCTGTTTCTTTCTTGCCTTCCATCAAATTGTTCTCCACACTCCATCCTGAGATTGGTTTTTCCTATTTAACATCTTCTCTGGCTTCCCATTGCACTTGGGATAAAATACAAAGCCCATACCACGGCCCCTAAGATCCTGCACCATGAACCGCCTGACCAGCTCTTGGAGACCTTATCTTATACTGTTCTTCCGTCTGCTCGTCCTACGCCTCAAACGTCCAACATCTCTCAGGACTGAGGACCTTCAACCCATGTCTAAAATGCTCTGTCTGTTCCCTCTTTTCTTCTTTCAACCTAACATTAACTCTTACCCATTCTCTACTTCTCAGCTTACATGTCACTTCCTCATGAGAATTTTTTCTCTTTGCCTCTCAGATCAGAAAGAGCTGTTATAAACTCTCATTTCAATTTTCCTTTGTCTTTCATAATCTCCTCCATGCCCTCTTATCTTTTATAACATTCATCACACTTGCACACCTATTTGATGTGGAACTCCCCATGTTAGACTGTAAGCTACATGCAGATGGAGGCCATCTAAGGTCTTCTTCATTAATGTGTTCTGTGTGTCCAACACAATGACTGATACATAGTAGGCACTCAAAAACTTTTTGCAGGACAAACAAAGGAACAAATGCATGAACAAAAGCTCTTCAAGAAATGTTTATTGGATGAACAGTTTGGTGTCCTGCTATGTATTAAACAACTCAGTTTTAAGTGCAGAACCAAGGAAATGATCAATTATATTTTATTCTTATTCTTGTTTCTACGAAGGATTGAATGTGACTACTTCAGTAATATTAAGTCCAGATTCAATAACATAATTCATATGCTTAAGAGAAAGTGGAATTTTTCAACAAACGCTAAGATAGCCTAACTTGCTCATTACCGGTGGACAAATACTTGCAAAGAAGAGATTTATTACTGCAGAAATGACTTCATTATCTTCAACTGTTCAGATGAAAGAAATCATCTGTTCAAATTTAAAAAGGCACATTAGAAACATACATTTAGTTCTATTCTAAATATATTAAGAGGAATTGCTTTAAGTAACTCAGGGAAAAAAATCTGGTTTACTTCCTTGCTTTTGCTGAAACATTAAATATTAAATTTTCAGAAAATCGTATATTTTCTATTGTATTTAGTCATGTATGCATAGATATAATCTATTACATCTATCAACCAAAAACTTAACGTGGCAGAGAAAAATTATATTAGATGAACTGATTTGTCTATGTATTTTCTTCATCTTTATTTAAAATGATTAGAATTTAGCTAATTTTCTCAGATAATAAGCATACATGTAATTTCCAAATAATTGAATTATTACTCAGAAGGAAGGCCAGAATAGCTTATTTATTTCTCCAATGTGAAGAGGAAAATGATAATGTGATCAGCCTGTTTTTTAGTAAATGTCACTTCTCAACTATTATATGGAACTTTTTCACTTTCTGAAATCATGGAAACTTTTATTTAAAAATTGTTGAACCTGACTCATTTAAGGTCTAAATATATATAAGGTAAATGGAAATCAAGCTAAATTTATCTCTTTGGTAGCTAAAGGTCTATACTGGGAAGTGTGCTCTATAATAAGTAAACATCAGACTAGGAAGGTTAGGGTTTAAAGAGTTTTATTGCAAAAACCCTCACTTTTAATTTTTATATTTTCCATTTATATTTTTTCATAGATGTTTGAAGCACTTAAAATTTGTTTTGGGGCATGACCACTGACTGGGGACAAGCTTTTTTAAAATTTACTTTTATTTTTATTTATTTATTTATTCATTCATTCATTATTTACTGTCATGAAGAATATAAATGGAAAGGAACTAGAGTCATAAATAATAGCCACACATAAACTTTAAGCAACAAAAAGTAAGTCCACCTCTCACACACACTTTATAAAGCTAGTTCTGCTTTTCAAAATTGGGCACCAGCACATTTCCAAGACCATTAAAAACAAAAGATCAGTTTGAAAGCTTTGGCATGGAAGACTGATCCTTGCTAGTACTACCAAAGGCCAGTAAGTTCCAGGTAGCAGAATTCAGACTTAAAGCTATGCAAAGTTCTACAGGGGCTTAATATTTAACATCATTAACTTGAGTGAAATATCAATACTATTGTACAGTGGATAATTTTCAGTTTTATTTTTATACAATATATTCAAATACTATTATATCCTCAATTCCTCTTCCTTTTAACTTTAGGTAGTAAATCAAGAGAGGTATTTCAGTTTACTTATTGGAAACTATTTCAACTCCTACTCACCAACAGATTAGAACAGGTTAAACAGGTATTTTATAGAAGTATTAAAATGATAAAGCCAAATATCAATCAGTTTAACTGCCAAAAGCATAATGTAGCTTCACATAATGATTGCGGAAGGTGTATTAGTCATGTCAGGAGATGGGGCAGCTCTGTCGGTATGACTCAGAAGGTATTACATGTCTACATCACCATGTACATATAGGTTATATTTTAGAAGCAAATCTTTCCTTTGATAATAATTATTTATGTAATATATCTTCTTTCATAGGCATTGAAGGAGGAGTTTCTGAAAAAGGCATCACATAATTTGCCTCTAGTGGAAATATGCACCAGTTCTGTGTCAGGAGCTGCTGTCTGCCTTTGGTATCTTGCCACTGCCCTCTAAAAAAGATCTTAGCTGAGTCATAAAAGCAAAAATTTTCATAGGTATAATCTACCTTAGTGGCAACCTGGTCCAAATCTCTCATTTTACAGATGAATATGTGAGCATCAGAAAGACTCAGTGAGTGGATTCAGGCCATTGAATGTGTTTTGTTTTTGTTTTAATTAATTGATTGATTGATTGAATATAGTTGACTTACAATATGATATTGGTTTCAGGTATATGACATAGTGATTCAATACTGTTAATGATTACACTCCATACAAAGTTATTATAAAATATTGGCTATATTCGCTGTGCTGTACGTTACATTCTTGTATCTTATTTATTTTATACATAGTAGTTTCTACTTCTTAACCGCTTTTCCCTATCTTGCTCCTCCCCAAAACCCCTTCCCACTGAAGCACTAGTTTGTCCTCTGTAACTGTGAGTCTGCCATTTGCAACAACGTGGATGGACCTGGAGGGTATTACGTTTAGGGAGATAAGTCAGACAGAGGAAGACAAATACTGTATCTTTTCACTTATATGTGGAATTTAAAATATAAGACAAAGGAATGTTTGTAACAAAATAGGAATAGACTCATTGAAGGTGTTTGCAGAAATAGGACTTGAACTTCTGATTCCCAAAATAGGTCTCTATCACCTGTAACAGGTGTCTCTAGACTTATTTTCATGATTTTCATATTTCAAACAGACATTTTTAAAGAATCAATATACATTTACCAAAATTTATTTTGTCATGGGAGACATTAAAAACACATCCACCAACAATATTACTAATATTTGATAGAAGAGATGACGTTTTGACACACAAAAGAGGAAAAACAGACAATCAAAATAAAAGGATGCATTCTAACTTAAATACATTTTACTTTATGGAAATCTCACTACATTTTCTTTGTTCTGCTCATTTTGTTGGAGGCCAGCAAACCCTTCACCATCAGTTGGTATTCACCTTTATTATTGTGTCCTCATTTGTAAGCTCTCTGCATTTCACACAAGGAGAGAATTCCCTCATGAGAATAAACTTCAACACTGGGTTAGAATGATTGTAAGACTGAGGGATTTTTTCACCTCCTTCTCTTTGTTCTTCTTCAACCCTGATGAGCTTATCTCAGTGACATTCCATGCTTATTTCAGAATGAGAACACCTTTCTTGGCTTAAAAAGTTTTGTGAAAGGTTAGGGTACCTCAGGGTAACCACTAACCACATGTAGTTATTACACAATTCAAACATGGCTAGTCCAAACTGAGATGTGCTGAAGATGTAAAATAGATACCGGATTTTGTACAAAATAGAACACAGAATATACATAAATCATGTCTATATTGATTACTTGTTGAAATGATGATAGTTTGAACATATTAGAGTAAATGAAATATATTATTAAAATGAATTTTGCCTGTTTATTTTTACTTTTTTAATGTGGGTACAAGAAAAATTAAAATGGCATATGCAATTTAAAATCACATCTTGGCTCTCATGATGTTTCTGTTGGACAGCGCTGGTCTGCATTGAATGAATACTGTGGCCAGAGTTCTCAGGTTCCCCATTTCCTCTCTAGCTCCCCCTGTTGCTGTCCTCAGATGTCACGTGGCTTTGTCTCCTTTCTCCCAGAATGACCCCAACCTAACAGCAGAATGTACATTCCATATCTGATGAGACAATAATTCAGGAGACATCACTCACTAAACCATGGGTGTCACTCCTAGAACTATTCTTGCTCCTTGGTGAATTATTTTAGGCAAGTGTAGGTTCTGCCTCTCCTGTAAGATCTAAAGGGATAAAGCAGAGAGAAGCACTAAGTTCTCTGAAATGCCAGGAGCATCTAAGTAAATTCAGCTGCTTATCCATATAGGCTCCTAAAGTAGATTCTGTCTACTCTGTAGAATACCAATAGGAAGAGTACCTCTATCCTGGAAGTCTTTATTACACTGTCCACATTAGTAAACAGAGCACACAGGCAGAAACATTCTGAAAAAGCAAATAGAAAAAGAACGTGAATCCAAAAACATTTGAAGTGCTTAACAACATTAACATTTTTTCTTCCATTTTCCTACATTAAAGACATTGTCTGTGACAGCAAATTGAGGGGTTTTCCCTGTCATTTGAGAGTGACCACAGAAACTGTTGCTTTCTCTAAATCTTGATAAACTCAACCTTTTTTCAATTAGTGGAACCTATTGATGTGAATGTACAACAGTAGATGGCTTTTTTTTCTCAACATATAATTCCATTTGCTGGTTGGGTCATAGGCTGCAGTTCTATAGGTTGAATGGCTGGTTTATGCATCACAGAATTATTCAGCACAGTTTTTGACGATAACCTTGCCATACCTTCCAGGTATACTGCAGCTGAATACAAAGTGAGACTGTCTGAATGCATTGTTTAAAATGTCTCCAGTGACTCACTGGTCCATGGCCTCTGTCCAGTGAAACTGGTAATCTCCAAGTTGGCAAGGCCATGTTTTTGTATTATTTTCTGAAAAGCTTCAGAGACATGACTGTTGCAATGAGTTTTACATAATGGATAAAGAAAGTCCAGGCTGTCATTATTCCACACCTGGATTATTATTGTTTCTATTCTGTCCCTTCCCAAACTTAATCCATCCTGTATATGGCTGCCAGAGGAATCTTCTGATATTTATCTTTTTCATCATATCAAAACCTACAGCATATCATGACTTATAAGGACTAGCACATCTGGTGTAAGCTCTATTTGACACCAGAGTCTTTCATATGTAAACCTTTACCCATATCCAATCTCATTTCCTGTAACTGGAACCTCTTCCTATTTTAGTCACTCTTTATGTTCCTGAACATTCTAGATCCATGTGTCTGTTCTTGCACTTCCCACTGTCAGATTTCCCATCACCCCTGCTCATTGGCTATGTAAGTTCTATGTTCAAGGTTCTTTTCTCATGACTCTTACATCTCCCAAAGATCTCTTTAATTCTCTAATTGAATGTACTACTAAATTATATACACCCTTGACTTCTTCCCTCTTTGTTCCCCCATCTGTTAGTTTTTCCTCCCTGGTTGGATTGTAAATTCCCCGATATTGCACATCAAACTCAGCACAGTTTTAGACCTGTATATTATACCATGTTTAAGAGCAAGTATGTGTGTTCCCAGAGACCTGTTTCTGAAGTTCTAGCTCTAAAACTTACCTAAACTCTGTAAGGCACAGTTTTGTTGTCTGTAAAATAGTGATAATAAGACTTATTCATAACGTCTGTTGGGTTAAATGAGATGTCCATGACAGGTTTCCTATCTTTCTCCAAGAGAAGTTTTTGATAGAGGAGGAAGAAGCAGAGTGTATGGGGATACTGGGCAAGTTGTATAGAATAAAATGAATATACTATAGAGGGGAAACTGGGTACAGACAAAAAATGATGGGTGTGGATAGCAAATTCATTTCGCATAGGCCTAGCTTTCATTATACCTATTTCACTACAAATATCCTTTAGTGTAATGTCACTGGCATTTAGCTATGTTATGTACCTTAAAAACATCTAATGTTATCATTTGTCTGTTTAAAAACCTCATAAGACTCCTCATTGCCTCTAAGATAAAAGTGAAATTCATTAGCTCTACGTGACCTACACGCTTCTCTAGCTTTATTTCCCATTTCTCACCTACATTGTACTTTGTGCTCCTGCTGAATACAGCTATCTTTTCCTGAAGATACTATATTTGAGTCTGCATTCTCCTTCTGCATGGAATACACTTATTTCTTCCTCTCTTTCCTTCATTCTGTTCTTAGGAATACCCAACCAATCCTTCAAGTTCTGACTCGGTCACATATCCTCCAAAGATACAACTTTCCCATGATGGTCTCGGGAGTACCATATATGTCTGAAAGTAAAGTGAGTTTCGTTCTCAAAATCATCTTTCAAAAAAAAGGAGGGACACCTTAATTCTTTTAAAAGTATTTTCTATTATGGGAAATTCTATGCATTTCTATTTTGAATAACAATTTATTTGGGGGAAGTCATATTAAGCAGAAATAACTGCTATTTTTTTTTAAAGATGTGGACCATTTCTTTTTAAAGATTTATTGAATGTGTTACAATATTGCTTCTGTTCTATGTTTTGGTTTTTTGGTCCTGAGACATGTGGGATCTTAGCTCCCCGACCAGGGATTGAACCCACACCCCCTGCATTGTGAGGTTAAGTCTTAACCACTGGACCGCCAGGGAAGTCCCACTGCTATCGGTTCTTAGAGACGCCCCTGATGAAATTGGGTAATAAAAGCTGGCAAATACATTTACACAGATTTTAAAATTATTTTTTCCTGTGTGATATCATACTTGAAAAATTATATTATTGAAAATAAGTCTTTTAACAGTCACTTAAAATGTAGTATAGGAAGTGGTTATAATGTGGAGATCCCAAAAATATTATTTGTAAAGGATAAATATTTTTTAAGTGATTCCAATGTTTATTTGCATAGGCACTTGAGACTTTGGATAAAATTTTCAATGATGACATTAAGATTAAACAAATGCTATACCTCTAATAATTTAGACAAAATGAAGATGGCAAGTTCCCCAAAAAAACAGTTTGATGGGTCAAGGAGCAGCTCTAGTGATGATAAAGACATTGATGTCAAAGTGCTAGGAAGAGTTTGAAAAAAATGCTTCATGGAATATGTGAATGGTATAAAAACAGAATTGCTAAATTGATATCTTATTTTAAATAGATTTTATAATCTGGTCAACAAATTAAATAGTGGAAATTGTTCTTAACTAATTCATCATCATCCTAAAATGTTATTAATTCAAGTTGGTCAAAAACGTTGTTTAGTTATTTTCTTTCTTTTTTTTCCTTCTTATTGTGAAAATGTGGGAAATCACCTTACATTTCGGTCACTGTACATTGGAGCAGGCTCGGTATTTGCTCCCTCCCCTGTGCTCTCCTGACAGTGAGTCGGTTCCATTGTATTATAATTACTTGTCTGCCTCCTTTCTGGATGGTGAATGCCTCCGGCACACGGTCAATTCCTTATCATCTTTCTGTCCTGAATATCTAAGCCAAAGCCTGGTTCAGATATTTTTTCACAGAATGTGAAAATAAGTCAATTCTTAAAGAAATGGTTAATTAACACTAGTACCATAATAAAATGCTAGCTTTTATTTCAATCTTTTGTTAAAATGCTGTAAATAACTGTGCAACCTAAAAGAAACTAAACCTAACTTTTGTCTTGACTATTTGAAATTAGTGCTCAGGAAAAGTCTTTTTTTTTAATTTTAACATCTTTATTGGAGTATAATTGCTTTACATTGGTGTGTTAGTTTCTGCTGTATAACAAAGTGAATCAGTTATACATATACATATGTTCCCATATCTCCTCCCTCTTGCATCTCCCTCCCTCCCACCCTCCCTATCCCACCCCTCTAGGTGGTCACAGAGCACCGAGCTGATCTCCCTGTGCTATGCGGCTGCT
Source organism: Balaenoptera acutorostrata (assembly GCF_949987535.1). NCBI lineage: Eukaryota > Metazoa > Chordata > Mammalia > Artiodactyla > Balaenopteridae > Balaenoptera > Balaenoptera acutorostrata. The sequence goes on along the minus strand of NC_080080.1, from coordinate 23,036,865 downwards.
TCCCACTAGCTATCTATTTTACATTTGGTAGTGTATATATGTCCATGCCACTCTCTCACTTCGTCCCAGCTTACCCTTCCCCCTCCGCATGTCCTCAAGTCCATTCTCTATGTCTGCATCTTTATTCCTGTCCTGTCCCTAGGTTCATCAGAACCATTTAAAAATTTTTTTTAGATTCCATATATATGTGTTATATAACAAATACTGGTCACTGTATATTTGATTTTCTCTTTCTGACTTACTTCACTCTGTATGACAGACTCTAGCTCCATACACCTCACTACAAATAACTCAATTTCATTTCTTTTTATGGCTGAGTAATATTCCATTGTATGTACGTGCCACATCTTCTTTATCCATTCATCTGTCGATGATACTTAGGTTGCGTCCATGTCCTGGCTATTGTAAATAGAGATGCAATAAATATTGTGGTACAAGACTCTTTTTGAATTATGGTTTTCTCAGGGTATATGCCCAGTGGTGGGATTGCTGGGTCATATGGTAGTTCTATTTTTAGTTTTTTAAGGAACCTCCATACTGTTCAGGAAAAGTCTTCTGAATGAATGAGTGAATGTGTGAATGATTCCTTTCTAAATAACTTTAAATATGTATATATCTTTCATTATAAAACACACTGTTTTTTATATTTTAACATTCAAGAACTAGGCTATGTCTTATAGTCTATACTACATAAAAGGAGAGCATTGTCTCACAATTTAAGTGGTAACCCCTTCTTTTTTTTTCTTTATGGTACATAAAAAGGGGTATTTCTTACAAAAAGGTGACTGCCAACAGAGAAGAAAAGTTAGGACTTATTAATCACTTTCTATGTGTGAGGCATGACAACCTTGTTCAGTAAATAATCTGATCATTATTTTATAGATGAGCTCCCCAAGGCGTAAGGGGTTAAGTAACAGGATGTAAGACCACAGCTGACACCACATGCTCTACCTTTTGGAGGGAAAATTGTTTGACCTTTGAAAGGGGAGTGAAGAAATTATGAGAGCTTTGACTTCACTTCTTCAGATTTATGCTATGGTTTAAAATGTATCACTTATATTACTTGTTAATCACCATACCTGAATGTATCATAGCAATTCAGCTATAATAGTGATTATACTTAAGAAACTGCATTGAGGAAGCTATTCAAGCTATTTGCGTCACTTGGTTAAATAAAGCATGTACTTCTAAATTTTACTTTATTTTCATTAGAAAAGTAAAAAAAAAAAGACATATGCCTGCTGGGTACTGGAGAGAATTACTATGATAGACATGGCTTGCCTCCCTGACTTAACCCAGTTTTCAAGATAACTCCATGGCTATGAATTTAAACATTGAAGTCAGTACAGCAGCCCTCACCCATGCTATTGTCTCAAATCAGCCATCCGATGTCCTTTTTCCCCATCGAACAGAAACAACAGCAACACATGTTAAGTGTATATTTTTAGACACCTTACTTTGTTTGAAGGTGAAGCGAGGATATTCTGTAATGATAGAAATGTTAAAGTTTGTTCAGAATGCTTTATGTATGTGCATGTATCAATACATAGGTATATGTGAGGGCTCACACACACACATTTCTTTAATTCAATAAATATTCATGGAGCAGTACTACTACAAGGCAGGCACTATGTAGGTCTACGTTTTTTAGTGTGGAGTAAAATAGGCTAAGTCCTTGCCTCCAGAGAGCCCTTTGTCTAGTGGGAAAAAAGAAAAATACATTTAAAAAACATAATTTAAATTATAGAAAAAAGAAAGAAAAGATAGAAAAGAAATGGATGTTAAATATAAAATATGAGAAATCTTCCCTCTCCTCATGTTGTAAGAATTTGAAAATGTCCTTTGAATTAAACTAAATCCAAGCATGATGATTGTGCTTGTGTTCATTGGAAGCAAACCAAGGTAAACCAAGTGGGGGTCCCTTAGGGTGCAATTAAAGAGGTAAGAGACATTTAAACCTTCCATCAGGGTGAGCATGAAGTAATCCCAGAGAGGGAGGACAGAGTTTTCATTTAATAAGCAGAAATATAATCAATAGAATAGATTGGGAGATAGACACAGTGATCAGAAAGGGCAAGACACATTACCAAGTGCTGTTGGGGAAGAAAACTACCTTGGTTAAGGGAACTTGAGGATTACAGTTTCCTCACCAAGGGACAGCATAGGGTGAGAAAATTTAAAGCTGCCTTAGCTGAGAGGATTTTTTAAAATTTTTATTGGAGTAGAGTTGATTTACAATGTTGTGTTAGTTTCAGGTGTACAGCAAAGTTAATCTCTTACACATATACATATATCCACTCCTTTTTAGGTTCTTTTCCCATATAGGTCATTATAGAGTATTGGGTAGCATTCCCTGTGCTCTACAGTAGGTTCTTATTAGTTGTCTATTTTATATATAGTAGTGTGTGTATGTCAATCCCAATCTTCCAATTTATCCCTCCCCCCTTACCCCCTGGTAACCATAAGTTCATTTTCTACATCTGGAACTCTATTCTGTTTTGTAGATAAGTCCATTTGTATGCCCCCCTTTTTTTTAGATTCCACATATAAGTGATATCATATGATATTTGTCTTTCTCTGTCTGACTTACTTCACTCAGTACAGCCATTATGGAGAACAGTATGGAGGTTTCTTAAAAAACTAAAAATAGAGCTACCATATGATCCAGCAATCACACTCCTGGGCATATACCCTGAGAAAACCATAATTCAAAAAGATACATGCACCCCAATGTTCATTGCAGCACTATTTACAATAGCCAGGACATGGAAGCAACGTAAATGTCCATCAACAGATGAATGGATAAAGAAGATGTGGTGTATATATATATATGATGGAATATTACTCAGCCATAAAAAAGAATGAAATAAAGCCACTTGCAGCAACATGGATAGACTGAAAGGAATTTTTTAAGTTCACATAACTCTCTTTACTCCGCAGCCATCTGATCCTTGGCTATATAACAAAGCCCTGAGACGGTGCTTCTCAGTGGGAACTATTCATCCCTCAGGAGATACTTGACAGTGGTAGGAGACAATTTTGGATGTCACAACTGAAGCAAGGGTGATTTTACTGTCCCAATGCCCAGGACAGCCCCCTCATGACAAAGAATTATCTTGCCCCAAATGTCAATAGTGCAGAAGTTGAGAAATCCTGCTTTATTGTAAAAAGGACTCTCAGCAACAACAGAGAGGTAGAGATAGAGATAGAAATGATAGAGACTGAGGTAGAGATAAATAGATAGATAGATAGATAGATAGATAGATAGATAGATAGACAGACAGACAGACAGATAGAGCATATGCTATGCTTTTGAGGTACAACTGGTCCTGGAGGGAGTTTTCTAGGAGCTGAGAGTGCTCCCTGTCTGAAAGCCAGCAAGAAGGGAAGAACCTCAGTCCTACAACCTCCAGGAACTAAATTCTGCCAACAAGAATGAGCTTGGAAGCAGATTTTTTCCAGAGTCTACAAACAAGAACTCAGCTTGACTGACACCTGATTGCAACTGTGTGATACTCTAAGTGGAGAATCCAGCTACAGCAGGCCATATTTCTGATCCACAAAAATGTAAGCTAATAAATGGGCATTGTTTCGAGTCACTAAGTTTGTGGTAGGTTGTTACACATCAATAAAAACTAATACAACACATGAAGAACAGATATCATAGTCTGGCACATTCCAATACAACCAGTTAGATTGCAAGCTGCCTTTGGGCAGGACTCAAGCTTGTGGTGTTCATTATTACATTCCTCAGCATCCACATGGTATCAGGAACATGGCAGCCTTCAATAAATATTTGTGGACTCACTCATTTGTCTTGGCTTCACAGTTTTTCTTCATTGTCAAGGAACACATCGGAATTTTGTGTACACAAACATAACTATATTTATACGATCTGTGAATTTGCTTAATGTGAACCTGAGTCAAAGAATTGAATCTGTGTTGATTATACCTGTAAACATAAGTTTCTTATCAGACAAGGTAGGTTAAAAACCCTGAAAAGAATAAACTAACCATGGTAAAATCCCCTTTGTAGAGGAACTGACCAGCTGGTCCATTGTCCTTAAACACATAAATTTATATTTCTGGGTAAAGGTGATGGTGCATGTTATGTGTCACCTTGACTGGGCACAGTGTCCAACTATTTGTTCAAACATTATACTGGATTTTTTGTGAGGGTGGTTTCAGGTGAGATTTACATTTAAATAGATGACATTTGAGTAAAGCAGATTGCCCTTCATAATGTGGATGGGACTTATCTAATCACCTAAAGTCCTGAATAGAACAAAGTCCACCTATTTAAAGCCTTAATTGAGTGCACTAGATTACATGACTACTATGAGTTGCTAAGGGTTCTATTACTTAAAATCATAAGAAAGATACTTGATAAAAAAAATATAATCCTTTCCCAAATCCAAACTATGGTTTCCCTCATATAAAATACTAGCACATGCTACTTTATTTCTGTAAAATTTTATTGCAAATGTGAAATATACAGTTCCATTATATGTGAGTTGCAAGTGACTCCTTGGTCAGGCTCATTAGGAAAAGTCAGATTTGAAAAGATGAATTGAAAGGGAAGAGATTCCAGAAAGCAGAAGGGAAATAGAATTTTCTTTTTCAATGTATCAGAGAGAGAAACAAATGAAGATCAAATGAAGTTAACCTGACTATGCAAGCATTGTCTGGTGTTGGAAGAGGTTGAAAATTGAGACTGTTTAAGAAGGACAGACTGTATGACCTTTGGCATTCTGTCACCCATGTGTGGAATGAGACCATTTAAAGCTCTCCTTTGAGGAAAGAGATGGGAAACTTCCAATTTAGTAATATTTAATAGAGTAAATACAAATGACTGATGTTGTTTTTATCCTATTATCTTGGGAAGAATATAGAACAGGACTCAGTTGATAGGTACCAATAACTCTGATTCATTAAATTTAAAGTTTTGAATATTAAATAAAGAATACTATTACTACTACGATGACCATGACTACTATTTAGTAGTTGCTGAGGATTTACCATGTGCCCAGCATTGCTCTGTATACTTTAGATGTAATTATTATTCCTCATGAATAATCCTATGAAGTAAGTACTATCTTTATACCCATTTTATAGAATAGGCAACTAAGGCAGAGAAAAGTCAAGTAACTTGTTCAAAACTAGCATATGTGGGGTTTGGAGCCAGGGTTTAATCCAGACACTCTAATTTCAGAGTCCATGCCCTTAATCACTAGCACTTATGTCTCTTAAAATGAAAATTATTTACTACAAATCAGAATAAATTCACCAATGTATTTTAAAACTATAATATCCTTGTTAATAAATAAGAACTTGTCAATAGAATATCAGGTTAAACTGTTTGAAACATACACTTTGTAGGTCAAATGACCAAATATTGATAATCTCATATAGTTCAATGTGCTTCAAATCCATTGCTATTAACCTAGTAAGTGCAACATTTCATTGATCTCTTTAATATTCTACCTTTATTATTTAATTTTAATTAAAAATTCAAAAAGGCATCACATGTCTTTTCATGATCTTGGCCCTATTAATCCTATTAAAAAAATAAGATCTTAACATCCTGCACCACAATCTTTCAGAAAATTAACACCAGTAGTAAGGGAAAATTAATAGTATTTATTGTCATATTGAACTTGGAAATCATTAAAAATATTAAATATCTCATCTACCAAGGAAATAATGAGTATCTATTAAAATTACTAGCAATAAATGAGTTTATTCTTAATTAATTCTGCTTTAGCAGACCATCAAATTCGGAATACAACCCAGAAGAGCACCTTTATAAGAGAATCTTTCTTGGAAAGGTATTGGAAACATTTTTAGCAGCAAATATAATGTACCTTCAGTAGATATAATCATCCACCACATTAAACTCAAACTTTGGGGCTCTGTCACACAATGGATAGTGCATTGAACTTCTAAACTCAAACTTCGGGGAACTTTTCAATCTTTTTTTTCCTATAAATGTATTACATTTCTATTTTACTCTCCCCACCTGGAATGTTCCCTTTATAATTTTTTTTTATGCTTGCAGCTATCTCTTCACCTTGGTGCCTGTCAAAATTCTATTTTCTATTAAGTTCTATCTCATATATCTTTATATTATAAAGCATTTCCTAACACCTATTTCTGAGAAATGAACTCTCTCCTTTGAGTTCGCATAGTCTTTTGTTAGCACTTTTGTTGTAATTATTACATTTTCCCTCTTACTTTGTGTTCATGTTTTTCCCCCATGTTAGTTCTTTCCTCTGTATCTGTCCTATTGATTAAATCTCTTAAACATATAATCCATCTTTCCTCTCTCCTGTGGTCTCTCATTTAGATTATAATTACTATAGGTTTAAACTGATTTCTTGGTCTCTCTTCTATCAGTTAGGATGCTTTCAGCTATGGTAGCAAAACCTCTCACTCAAACTGGTTTAAATAATAAATACATTTATCATCTCACATAAACAATTCTAGAGATAGAATGAGCTCCACCAGAGAGTATCAGGGTATGAACTTCATCAGGGCTCAATGCTATTGTCGTGGATCCAGGTTCCTTCCATCTCTTGATTCTGCCAGATTCAGTGTTTCAGCTTTGCTCTCACGTGTGTTTCCTTCACCTTTGAAAGATGGCTGCCCACAGGTCCGTGTGTCACATCCAGACTCAAAAATGCCCAGAGGAAGAAAAAAACAGTTGCCTCCCTTTGTCTCGTTCTTAGGAGTGAAGAAACTACACTGAGAAGACCCCTGCCAGACAGGGTGTTCCTTATAGACTTTTCATCCCTTTCTACAGACTTTTGATATCACTTGAAGTTCAATGGAAAGGGCTGTATTAGAGAACTGGCTATAGGGAGACTGTTATGGAATCATTCCTAAATTTAATAGGAATCTGTAATCTAGGGAAGAGATGATTTTTGGGGACTAGGAGGCAGGCAGTGGAGATGGATTTAAGCAGATGAATGATAAGTATATTTCATGTGTAGACACAAAAGGAATTGATGATTGTTTGTAGGGGTGTAGGAAAGGGAGGCTCCAGGGCAGACCCCTGGCATGAGTATCTTGGGGAACGGGGGTGTCAATTATGGAGAAGGTTAACACTAGAGGAAAGGCCTTTGGGGGAAAGAAATGTTGAAGATCAAAGAGTTGGTTTTTAAACATGTTACATTTGAAATATGCAAGTAGATATTTCAAGTAGGCTGTCACTTATACCGGTCTGAAGTTACAAAGAGAAATGCAGGCTGGAAATACGAATGTGGTGTTGCTCTTTTACAGATGTATTCAAAGATATGGGAGCAGATGAAAGTACCTAAGATGTACGTGGAGAGTGAGGATAAACAACACCGAAAGCTGAGGCCTATTGAGCACCAGATAGAGAAGAAGGAGCTGACAAAGGAAAGTGAGAGGAGCGGCCAGAGAAGTAGGGGGAACATCAGCAGAGAATCATGTCACAAATGTCAAGAGAAAAGGGTGTTTCACAGAGGAATTGCTCAACAGTTGAAAGAAAGAAAGAAAAGATGGAAGGAAGGAAGGAAGGAAGGAAGGAAGGAAGGAAAGGAGGGAGGGAGGAAGGGACGGAGGGAGAAAGGAAGGAAGAAAAGAATGGTGATTAACTCCTACGTAAAATGTAATCCATTGATACTATTTGAAGTCAAAAAGAGCTCACTCATGGGAATATGCACAGTGAAAAGGACAGAAATCTCCATTACAATGTCTTCTGACTGTCTCCTTTTTTGCCCAATTTGGCAGTACCTGAAGCTGTAAAATATTTAGAAACTGATCATTAAATGGGATTTGAAAGCTCTTTTGTGATGGTCTGTCTGCTTGCCTTTTATCTGATCTCTGCACCCAGTTCTGTGTTGGAACATGCACTAGTCAGAATGTCCATTATTATCACAAATAATGAATTAGATGATTCATGAAGGCTGTGTCTTCAAAGTTAGACTTCTAGAAGAAAAATAAAAATTTCCATCATCTGAATGTCTGACAATGCTCTCGAAGGAATGAGCATCTAATGATAGGATTTCAGGCACTAGGGACCAAGGAGGGGAGGATATTTTAAAGTAAAGGTATAAAATCATCTCACATAGGCAACTGCTTGTACTGTTTTGGGCTTGAATTTAGAATATAAAATATATATATAACTTATTTTTCCCAAAAGTAGATTATGCTTTTAAAATTTTAAAGAATATATAAACTATACCAATGATGATGAAACTGGAGTAGTTTCATGTGGATAAGTTTGATGAATTTAATGTGTCAGTCTTTGAAAGCCATTGGTGAAGCTTCCTTCCCATTGTGCAACTTCTCTACTCCCCTTACCCCCAACAGGGAGTGGTCAACTTTCAGACATTTTACTCCAAGCCCAAGGAAGAGGCGTGACCATATAGATTGATGCACAATGCCAGAGGGGAAGGACTTTGGCAGTACCTAAAGTTGGAATGTACTGAGTGTGGTTTCCCTTTGGAAATTAGGAACAAAATACATCTTAGAAGTTAAGACTATCGGCATTGTTGTCAGAATAAACCAGAGTTCAAATCTCAGCTCCAATACCTACTAGCTGAACTGACTTGTATAATACTTAGCCACTTTAAGCCTCATTTTTCCTTACCTGAAGAATGGTGATAATAATATTATCAGTGATTACTTGGATATCTGTAAATTATTGTGAATGTTAAATGTGTTCCATACAAAGCAGTAGGCATTAAATAAATGTTATTATTACTACAATTATTATTGCTCATAACAGCTTTGCTATTCCTTAACCTGGGGAGATCAGTGAGGGAGCAGAAGCTGCTCACCGATGAGACAATCTCCAGCCATTGCTCTTTCTCTCGACTGTGTTTGTTTTCTGAAGCTGTCAAGCTGGTCTAAGCCCAGTGCGCGCGCTCTCTCTCTCTCTTTCTCTCTGCAGGAGGAATCCAACTACAGGTGCATGTCTTTCTCCATCCATCACCACGCCACTGCTATCATTTTTTTTCCCCTGGGTGTTGGCTTTGGGGAAAGAGTCCTGTAGAGTTGGCTTTGGTCCTCGTCTGCATTAGCCAATCTAGTCAAAATAAAAAGTAACTCTGATAATCCAACCTAGATCACTGAAATTCTACATGGAGTTTGGGTCAAAAACCCAGCTAGTAATAAAGAGTTCACTGGCATCCATATTCCTTGGGTTTCTGAGAGGAGTGGTGGCTTTCAAAGAAAAGAGTTCAAAACGCTCACTAGTTCCTGTTTTCCCTCTCTCTATATAAATACCATCACCCCTTTTCCTAGCAAGATTTGCAAGTGTTATCTTCCATTTATCTACCAGATATATCACCGCATTTATTTGACCATCGGCTTGAAGTCAGGTATGGGATGTATATATTTCAAGTTGGCTAATAATCCCGTATGGGCAGGCATGGTATAATTGGTTAATGGAAAGTTACATGGAAAAGAAAATTTGATGCATTTAAATTTCTCGGCCTAAAACTTTAACTAATTTTGTATATCATATTTATCCAAACTTTTTAAAACCTGGAATGCTTTTTCCTTTCCGAGTGATTTCACACACACGAGATCACCTTGCGACAACCCTGTCAAGCAGTAGGTGTTATTTTCATTCCTTACTTTGCTGATGAAGCTAAGAGTTCAAAAGATTAATAGGAATAGGAAATGGGGCCCCATCACACTTAGAAAAGAAAAGATTTAAACTCCTTTCTATGGCTTGAAAGACCCTAGGTGCTCTGTCCTACCAGGCTCTCCATCGTATCCCTACAGCCAGTCCAAAGCTACTCTGCTCTGTCACGGTAGCCCTCATGTGTTTATTGAATATCCTGTGCTCATCCTCACCTATGGGCTTTAGTACTTAGTCCCAGTTACCTATTGCTGAATTACAATCACCTCCAAAGTTGGTGGCCCAAAAAACAAGCATTTTATTATGCTCCCGGTCTCTGCAGATCACAGATTTGTACAGGACACGGCAGCAACATGCGTGTGTTCTGTGACATCTGATCTTCAGCTGGAAAGATTCAAAGGCTGGGGGGGACTCTGGTATCACCTGGAAACACCTCTATGCCCATGTCTGGTGATTGATGCTGGCTATCGGCTGGGGACTCACTTGTGGCTCTTGGCTAGAACACCTGCTTTTTTTCTCTCTGTGGCCTGGGCTTCCTCACAGCGTGGAAACTGAGTAATAAAAGCAAGCATCCCAAGAGAACGGGAGAAAATTGCATAGCAATTTTAGGACCTAGTCTCAAAAGTACTTAGCGTCACTTCCACCAGATTCCAGTGAGGAGGAGTCCGTCACTAGGCTCTGCTCAGGTTTAAGGGAGGAGCGTCAGTGGCACACTGCAAGTAGAGCATATTGGATGGCACATATTGTCTTGGCCATCTTTGGAAAATACAATCTGCCACACACCTGCTATTCACTTTGTCTAAATAGGTTTTTTCTTCCATTCTTTGTATAACTGGCTCCATTATGTCATTCCACTTGTTTCATAGGTACAAATATCCCCATCTATGAAAATTCTATCTAAAATAGTATCATTTTCTTCTCTTAGCTTTTTAAAATTCTTACTTAATGTATCACGTATCCTGCTTCATATTCCCTTCCTTTCTTCCTTCCTTCCCTCATTCCTTCCTTCCTTCCTTCCTTCCTTCCCATCCTTCCTCCCTCCTTCCCTCCCTCTCTTCTCTCTCTCATCATCAATCAATCCATCTATATCTACTTATTTCTTCATCTATCTGTTGACCACTGTATTCTAAGACATAGGACAATGTCTAACACAGAGACAGAATAGATAGATACTCAATAAATATTTGTTGAATAAATAAATGCATGAATGAATCCACTGAAATGAATAAGGTTATCAGATCACTCTGTTTGGAAACTCAAGGCATCTAGACCAGCAATAAGACCCTTGAGACTCGGGAGAGGGGATGGGGAAAGGGGAAGCTACAAGGGCTAGTGGAAGGGGGTCTAAAAACCACATTCTGCTAACTCCATGGTTTTGTCCTAGGTCAACTTTGACTCTCAAAATTCCCAAATTAAAGTCTTCTGAGGAATTTATCAGCCTTTCCAACATATGCAGAATATAAGAAGCATGCCATGATACATCATTCCATTGTTTAAACTTGTTGTTAACTCAATCTTCACAGAACTGAGACTTCCTTTAACCTATAAATTTTACTGCACCAATTACTCATTCTCAGAAATGCTTTACCCTCCTTTGATTTGTTCCACTTCATGACTATAGATGATGAAACCAGAGTTTGAGAATGTCACCTCCAATTTTGCCTGACATGGTATCAGGAATTGAGATTACTTACGTAATGATCTTCAAACTGCTCTTAATAAATTACTAATGTTTGTAGTCTTGCTTTAGAGCTAAGCAGTTGAAAAGAAGACTTGTGACTCTCTCACAGAGCAAAATTATCTTCTGTATTTAATAACTAGGTTCAGATTTCCCTCTAAGTCATTGCCATAGATTTAAATCTAAATGATCACCCTTAAATTATCTATTTCCAACTCAGACTTCTCTTTTAAAGGCAAGATTTGTATATCCAATTAGTTACTGGACATTTTCATTTTGATGACTCACCAGAACTTGACATATCTAAAATTTATTTTATCACTGACCCTGAAAATCTTCTCATTCTATATTTTCTCTCTTAGTGAATAGACCCTCCAGGAGAATCAAATCTTCCACGAAGCTGATGAAACCTAAACCTCTGGATCTTGTACTTGCATGAGTTCCTTCTAATGTTCTAATCTTGTAGTCTCATATTATTTTTATCATCAGGATGCACGTCCATTTTCTTTGTCAATAAAAGGTGAATATCCCTTTTTAAGCATATGATGCAGCTTTATTACCATGACCTAGGTTGGCCTTAAAAGAAAACTGGCCCAGCTGGATAACATTTGTCCCAACAAGAGGCCATGGGTCACTATTTTAAAATAAAAGCCATCATTTTAATCAGTATTTGACAACTTTTAACTTTTTTTTTTTTTTTTTTTTAAAGAATTTCACTTTATTTTTTGGCTGTGTTGGGTTTTCGTTTCTGTGCGAGGGCTTTCTCTAGTTGTGGCAAGCTGGGGCTACTCTTCATCGCGGTGCGCGGGCCTCTCACTATCGCAGCCTCTCGTTGCGGAGCACAGGCTCCAGACGCGCAAGCTCAGTAGTTGTGGCACACGGGCTTAGTTGCTCCGCGGCATGTGGGATCTTCCCAGACCAGGGCCCGAACCCGTGTCCCCTGCATTGGCAGGCAGATTCTCAACCGCTGCGCCACCAGGGAAGCCCCTAACTTTTTTTGTTATCAATAAATTCATTGATCAAGTCACCCCATACAGTTACCTCAGTGTCAAGGGTATATACGAAAGTTACATTATTGTGTGTATTTTACTAATATATTTTAAGGACCTAGGAGAGTCCTTACCTAGGTGGAGAGTCAAACCACCTTTTACATTTTTCAGACTATAGCTCCGGTCATGTCATATTATGTAGAATTTTGTGTTAGAACACATACGTGAGTATCTTTTCAGTGATGTATTGGTTTTACCTGATGTTATTCCTTTCCCTTTTGCTTATTTCTGGATAGAAAAGGAATTTCCTTATATCCAATGACTATCCTAGTTAAGCTTTACAGTAGTCTCAAAGGTTATCAGCTTCATCCACAGTTTGGCTAAGGGCTTTAACCTGAACTGGACAAACCAAATGGCTGCCTAGTAGATAATTGTCAGAGAGTCTAATTCTAAATTCACTACTGCCTGATACTTGGCATGGCTTGGCAAGGAGAAATAATATTTCTAGAGGAATTCATGATGTTTTTTAGAAGAAATTCATGAAGCTCTTCTAAAAGCTATTCTTAAATTATGCCAGACTATTAGAGAACAGAGTAGATAGCCCATAATTCATTTTTATTAAGTTACTTTTTGGTATGATATCTTAATCCTAAATTTAGAGTCTTATTTGAAATACCTTCATAAAAACTCTTGCTTGGTTGACTCTCAGAATCCTCATGAAAATGCTGCTCATTAAGATAGACTGAAAATTGTCTAAATTCCTTCCTTTTCTTCTCAAGGTGTCAAAGTTTGATAGAATAATCAGAAAGTTTGGTTTTACTATTCTCCTTTCAGGGAATGATTGTGGTTGAAACATTAATCTCTCTGATAGATTAAATGGTTGAGGGATCCCATAGATCTATTCTATACTGGTCTACTTTCACCCAGCTTTTATTTATCTCACTTTTGGAGAAAGAATACTCTAATTCATAATTACTTATTTAATCTCATCCATTCATTCATCCATGTATTCAGGAAATATTTATTGATCCCTCCCTGGATATATATCACTCTTCAAGTCATTGAAGATAGAGCAATGAAAAAAAATCCTTATACTCATGGAGTTTGTTTTAACAAAGGGTAAGATTGTTCCTGACTTCCTGTATATGACTCTTTAGTAGATATTCATTCAAATCATAGCACAAGGACAATCCTGATCAACATGTTTATCTTATGGATATATGAATCATTGGCTCATAGGAAGCTGAGAGCTATATTTGCCTCCCTTAGATGTTGATTATAAGTGCATAGTATCCTTTTTTTTGTTCTATCTCATTTCATGTCCCTACCTTTATTTTCCCTTTGCCTTATTTCTAACATTACTTAATAATTTATGTCACTGTGCTGTATGTCTTTTTAAGACTCTAAAATCTTTTTTAAGAGCAACGTTGAGTATAAAACATAAAAGCATACAAATAAATAAAAATACTCACCTCTTTAGACCCTCCCTTCCCATTTCCCTCTGTCTAATCCATCTTATTGGAATAAATTTTCTAAAAGGCTACTTCCATCACATCATAAGCTTTCTAATACCTTTGGTGGCTCCCCAGATATGTCCTTCATAATCCATCCCTGCTGGGCTACCTCATTTCAGCTGTTTTCCAGAGTAAGTCCCTACTTTAGTGAATGATGTGTAGATTCCCACAAGTGTTTTGCTCTCTCTCACCTCTGAGCCTTTGCGTTTGCTGCTTCCTTTGTTGAAAAAGCCCTTCTCCTCCACACCCTCTCACCTGGCTTGCTCCCTCTTTCCTAGTGTCATCTTTCCTGGGAAGCCTTACCCGCTGCCTCAGGCTTAGTTGTGTGCCCCTCCTTTGGGTTGCCATAGTACCCTCTGCTGACGTCTGCCCTGTACTTATCTCGCTGTATTTATTGTAAGTGTTAATTTGTCTGTTCTTGTCTGTCGCTAGACTGTGACCTTCTTAGGGAGGGAACTCTCTTTCATCTGCATGTCCTGGGGCCTCGTACAGTGGGTGCCCCACAGACAGTGCTCAGTACAGGTTTGTTGGATGACTCAGTGAAGGAGAGTCAGATTTCCAAAGGTTGCCTGGCATACTGGCTCTCCTTCCTTAAGTGATGCTTGTTTCCTTGAAGATTGAAAGCAACTTAAGATTTGCTTGTACCTTTTCAGTCAATGACTGGATAAATATTGGTCTCTCATACTCTCACATCTTGAAAGCTGGTTCAAGAAAACAAGAGAGGACCCCCAAAGAGAAATTTGATCATTTCCTTATAAGTTTGCTATTTTCTTTTCAGATTATGATGACATTGACCAGCACTAAGCTTAGCGTACAAAAGATGCTCAATAAATACTGGCTAAATAAATAGTGGTTAAATGAATGACTCACAAAACTGAATGAATGAATGTAGAAGTTTTGCCTACATGGGATAGTTGGTCTTACAGTAAGCAGAGCTGATTGTATCTGGTGCTGGGAAACTTCTGCTCTACCCGCTCTGTTCTACACCACTGTTAATGATTGACACTTTGGGGTTAAGGATTAAGAATAAAGGCTGCAGTGATGGTATAATACTGAGTAGCCTTAGTCAATAAAATTACCTATTTTGTGAGTACAGAGCAGGATCCATTCACTGGAGTGCCATGGGTGATGGGAGGGCAGGGTTCAGAAGTGGGAAAAAGAAGTCTGAAACGGGACAAACACAAGGGCACTGAAGGCCAACCTTGGAACCAAACCTCACCACTTTTTTCTAAAACAGGCTCTGCTAACCCCACACATCACTATTTTCTTCTCAACCTGTCTGCGTCCTTTCTTCCACAAATATTTACTAAGGACTTGTCATGTGCCAACTGCCTTGGAGATGCAAGGGGTAGAATAGAGAGCAAAATAAACACAACTATTTCTTCAGAGAGCTCACAGCCTGGTATAAAAGACTAACAATCCAATAAGTAATATCACAAATTGCAATGAATGCTCTTAAAGAGGGATTTTCGGAAGTGTGGGAACACATCAGGAATACCCACATTGGTTTCCAAAACTTCCAATATCCACATTGGTTCCATGGGTGGCTGTTCAAGGTTTTGTATCCAGGTAGTAGTGATCCTTGAAAAAGTTCTTGTGTTTTTGTAGAAGGTTGGAGCTGTGTAAACAACTCTTGTAATGACCAAAATGTGTTGGCTCCTCCCACACTTTCCTCAAGTTTTGTCTAGACTCAGCCACTGTTGATTGACTGTGCGTTTGTCAATACCTCTCATGTCATTGAGTGCCTGGCTGGAACACATCAAAATATTTGATCTCAGGAAATCCCGCAAACACCACATTTCTCTTTTTAGCAGTGAGAATAAGGGTGGATTTATGTGCATACATGGAATCTATTTTTGAATTATCTATTCTATTAACTTACCTGAAAACATCATGACCAAAATGTAAATCATGCTCTCAGCATTTACCAAATCAACCAAGAATATTAAAATTGAATGGTCACTTTTGCAAACCTCAACATAATAGAAATAATTCTTAGACACTCAAAGCTTGATAAAATGGCTATTGGTTTAAGGATTTTCATGAATCAGCTGTGGGTGTGTAAAAACAGGTTTATCAAGATTCTAAAATTTGTTTCATTTCTTTGTTGAAAACATTGTCTGGGACAAAGTGGTATGCTAGTTGATCAGAGCAAGCATCCATTTTTTGCTTCGGTTACCAAATTATTATATTATCGAGAGCTATTATACATCTTCTTGTAAACTATGAGATTAAATACAGTATCAACTAAATGGGGCACATCAGCACTTGATCTTGTTCGCATTATGTCTATGTAGTAACCAAAAAAATTGACTGCTTGTAATTAAGTCAATTGCTGATATTCAAAAATGAATAATGAACAAACTAAACAAATGAAGATAAAATTTACATAGCACTGCTCAACAAAAAATCTAGCTGTATGACTAAAATTTGACTTTTCGGAAGTTGGGATGCTGGAGTGTAAATATAATCCAAGTGCCTGGATTTTGGCACAAACTACCATGGAAAGGAGAATTCATTCATTCCTTACCTACTGTTTGTCAACGATTTTATATGAAAATTTAATAATGAATAAATATTTATAAAACTAAAATTCCACAATGTGAATGGTACAGAGAAGTTATAGGACCGTCTGCTTACCGTCTAGCTGGTCAGAGAAGA
Source organism: Balaenoptera acutorostrata (assembly GCF_949987535.1). NCBI lineage: Eukaryota > Metazoa > Chordata > Mammalia > Artiodactyla > Balaenopteridae > Balaenoptera > Balaenoptera acutorostrata. The sequence continues at coordinate 23,020,407 of NC_080080.1, read as the reverse complement.
CACATAAAATCACATGAAGGGCTTCCCTGGTGGCGCAGTGGTTGAGAGTCTGCCTGCCAATGCAGGGGACACGGGTTCGAGCCCTGGTCTGGGAAGATCCCACATGCCGCGGAGCAGCTGGGCCCGTGAGCCACAATTACTGAGCCTGCGCGTCTGGAGCCTGTGCTCCGCAACAGGAGAGGCCGCGATAGTGAGAGGCACGCGCACCGCGATGAAGAGTGGCCCCCACTTGCCACAACTAGACAAAGCCCTCGCACAGAAACGAAGACCCAACACAGCCAAAAATAAATAAATAATAAAATAAAAAAAATTAAAAAAAAAAAAAAATCACATGAAAATCCAACTAATAAAATCAGGTGAAAAATGATGAATTGCAATTGAGTAGACAGTCCATTAGTATTGGCTGAGTTCAGAAGAAAAGAAAAGAGAGGAGATTTTTGGCGTGGCTACTTAATTTGAAGAATAAATAGATGAGGGCAGAGAATTTGAACAGGAAAGCAGTGTTGAAAAATGCTAATATGTTTTACAAACTGAGGGTAATTTGTTAATCTTGAGCAGAGATTTTGTTTTTTGTTTTTGAGAGTAATGAAAAAATGCTGGAAGGAATTGTAGGTTGATTTCAGGCTACAGAGATTAATTTTTCTTCCCAAATATTCAAAGACAGTGATCTGCTTAGAGGCCAGCCACTGGGTAAAATATCGATTTAGCAATCTCAAATCCTTTTTGGAAATATGTAGGTTATAAACAACTTGTATATACTTATTTATACTGTACATGAAAATATATCTGATAGTCCTGATTCTGCAAAAAACATTTTCTATTTTATAAAAAATTACTGCTGTTGACATTTATCAAAAGAGTGCTACCTCTGTATTATATGCTTAACACACTTGATTTCGAGTAATCTTCACATCAAAGATGCATTATCTTACTCAACTTTCAAAATAAGCCCGTGAGATAGGAATTATCATCACCCTCATTTAAATGATGAAGACACTGAGCATCAGAGAGATTCTGCAGTTGCTCAGAATCATAGATCATGGGCTTGGGGCCCGTCAAGCTTGATTCCAAAGCCCACACTGCAACCACAGTGCTAACATCAATATACATAACTCTAGTTAACTGGCTACGACATACATTGCCTGAAATCCAGCCAATGCCAGGCACTATGTCCGTACTTCAAAATGATCTCTCTGAATCAATTATTCCAAGGTGACATATTTTCATTGTACAAAATCAGGTAATCAAATTTCAGAGAACAAAATAAGTAATGATATACAAAGACACCAAATGAGATATGGAATTGTTGGTTTTCCAATGTCAATGGATGGAGTTGGTAGTCTACAATTTGAGAGGTCTCAAAAACTGTTCCAGGAAATGTGAAACGATTCCCTTGGTCTTTCCCAAACTCCTTCCAGGCCTCAGCTTCTATCGGTTCTAGTTTAGTGGTTAGGAGCATAAACCTGGGAGCCAGATCGATGTGGTTTCCCCCTAGCTATGCTCCTCTCACTAGGTGACCACAGCAGAACTGTTTTTACTTCTCTGCGTCTCCCAGTCTCAGTTTCTTCTTCTGTAGAATGGGGATAATAAAATCTCCTTCAGAGCACTGGTGTGAGAGTGAAATGTAAAGATGTATAGAAACTACTTTGTGCAGTGCCTGGGACAGAATTAATGTTCAATAAATAGTAGTGATTATTAGCCATTTTAATCAAACCAACACTGTTCCTAAGAAGAAAGAACTGTTCAAAGCAAACAATGAAATCAGAGAGGATTTCCTGTTCTCTGCCTTTTAAGCTTTTCATCAAAGGCAACACAATGTGGCAGAGCCTCTGAGAACAAGCCCAAGACTGAAGCCTCCTTCTCTGATTAATGCAGTGCTTTGAGCATGAGCAGATAATCTGAAGAAGGTTCAATTCATGCATGGCTTAACTTGAACCAAAGTGTCAAGGATCTTCACAGGCTCTTTGCAGCTGAAGAATTCCAGGGAATTGGTTAACTTTAGAATTTAACCTAAAACAAATTTAAAGGTTATCTTCTGGCACCATGGTGACATCAGTAGCATATAAATTTATCTGATAATTTGACTTATTTATTTATGGATTATACCTTCATCCATTTACCAAGTTCTCTTTCCACCTCTGGGAAAGCATCAGCCTGGTAACAGAATAAGTTGCTTACCTTTCCCTCTCATCTGTATACATTTTCATGTATATAAATGAACATGGGAGATCAGGGATAAAGGCAGTGAGGGGAGTGGTTCTGCTCTATACAGACAAGTGATATATTCCTGTATCGCTTTACAGATCAAGTGCAAGCATATACATTATCTCACTTTATTCTCACACAGCAGAAAAGGAGAATGAGGTACAGAGGGTTACATACTTGTTCAAAGGCACATGCCATATGAAATGGCAAAGCCCCCATTAACAGTCTGACCTTGAACTCAGGGTCAGCTAATTTTGCATCATACCACAGTGCCTGAGCAGTGACAGTCACTAACTTTATATAGTGCTTTATGGTTTATAAGTCTTTCTACATACATAATTCTACTTTATTCTCATAGTATCTTGGAAGCAGAAAAATTCTTGTCCTCATTTGGAGGACCAGGAAACAACATCAGATCTCAGGCAATCTAGGATTTGAACTTTATGGCTGCAAAATATCATTCATTCATTGATTCGTTCATTCATTCAACACACGCTTACTGAGCATCTCTTCTATCCTAGGAACTTCTCAGGACCATGAGGGTAGAGTGGAGAATATGACGAACTGCCTTTGTGGAGCTCAGATTCTAGTGGAGGAGATGAACCATAAAATAATAAACCAATATAAATAAAAGGTAATTTCAGTCAGATAAAGAGAAATAGTTTCAAGAAGAATAAAGAAGAGAGTGGTAGGGAGAGGGAGGGGGCTATTTTAGACGGAGTGGAGAGGCAGGGCCTTTCAAAGTGAGACATTAGACTAGAGATCTGAATGAAGTGAGCAGCAAGCCACAAGAGCAGGTCAGTTTTTTCAGGAAAGGGATTGTCAAGGTCAAAGGCACTCCAGCTTAGTGTGCTAGAGGAACCACAAGATGACCAGGCAAGAGATGGCTTAGGCTAAATACAGGAGACGGGTATGAAGTAACAGGAAGAGGTAGGGCTTTGTCATAGCACATCATGACTTTCTCAAAGATCTCACTGGGTTGGAAAAAAACAACTCTAGCATAATGGTCATAAACCCTTGCAACTTCCTTTCACTACCAATGCGCTTCTCTTCCTGTCCTTGGTACAATCTTCCAAGCCATTTCCATTCTTTTTCTTTCCTATTTTTATTTTATTTTATTTTTTTTTAACTTTTTATTTTATATTGGAGTATAGTTGATTAACAATGTTGTGTTAGTTTCAGGTGTACAACAAAGTGATTCAGTTATGCGTATACATGTATTTGTTCTTTTTCGAATTCTTTTCCCAATTTTGTTGTTACAGAATATTGAGCAGAGTTCCCTGTGTTATACAGTAGGTCCTTGTTGGTTATCCATTTTAAATATAGCAGTGTGTAGAAGCAACCTAAATGTCCATCAACAGAAGAATGGATAAAGAAGATGTGGTACATATATACAATGGAATGTTACCCAGCTGTTAAAAAGAATGAAATAACGCCATTTGCAGCAACATGGACGGACCTAGAGACTGTCATACTGAGTGAAGTAAGTCAGACAGAAAGAGAAATATCGAATGATATTGCTTATATGAGGAATCTAAAAAAATAATGATACAAGTGAACTTATTTACAAAACAGAAACAGACTCACAGACTTAGAGAACAAACTTATGGTTACCAGGGCGGAAGGGTGGGGGGAGGAATAGTTAGGGTGTTTGGGATTGACATGTAAGCCATTTCCATTCTTACTAGCTCTTTTCACATCCCATGCGGGCCAGCTGAGCAATTGTCTCAATATCATGATTTAATGAGACGTGTAGCCATCTCATAAGCAAGAGGTCATGTGTATTCTATTTTGACTTTGTGTCCACTGGTCATGAGCAAACAGTTTTCAAGAGCAGAATACGGGGACCTGAATTTTGGCAACCTGAAGTCCTTCTAAGGAAAGTGAATAATTTGAAACAAAGTAGAATCTACGAAAATAAAGTCATTTATCTATGCTTGAGGAAAAGTACTACAGTTACATCATAAATTTATGTAGATTCATTAGAAATCCAAGTTTTCATGAGAAATTGCTAGTGACATAAACCTGATTATTGTGCCAATGGGTAGAAACCAGACAGGTTCCTGAGAGTCAGAATTATAAAATAGGACCATCAGTTTATTTAATAAAATTTTAATTAACCTACTACATATTGCGTTCTCTTCAGCATGTGTATGGCAAATGTTGCAGTAACACAAGCCCTCTCTATCGACTAGACCAGCTCTGATTGTAATATATCTACTAATAAAGAGTGAATTGGGCAATGCTAAATCAGCCTCTCGGTGTCTTTGCAATTTCATCAGCAAGTTTCCAATCTCACTTCTTAAGAAGCCAACTATCATTCCAGCTGCATAGCTAAGGAGCACCTCAATAGACAATGCTCTGTGATAGGAGGTGAAGTAGTTTAAAAAAGAAACAGGCAGCTGCTGGAATGGAGGAGGAAAATATTTCTCCAAATCAATTAACTTGTGATAAATGACATGAATATCTGTCTTTTAATGGCTTCTTATTCCACGTTATTTTTAAAGTTTGCTCTAAATACAGGAAGTGTGGGTCCATTTAAAGCTTCAGGATGACCTTAGAGCCCTTTATATTTGCAAAAGATTTCTTCAGAGGGATCTCAAATCCCTAAATCCATAGATACCTCTATAGCTTATAATTTACCCTGTAAAGAACAGTAGGCAATAAGTGATGATTTTTAAGTGATGCCTTCAGGGTTTGTGAGGGTGTTTCTGACCAATAAGCCAACTGATGCCTTGGCCAGGGCTTCTTCCCCTTTCCTTCAGCCTTTCTGACTAACTGACTCATGCCAGCACTGTGCTTTCCCGACTCTCTAACCAGAGGACAGTGCTTACTCAGGACCATAGGATTTCAGTTCCCCTGAGGGTCTCTCTTCATCATCCCCATGCAAGGATATTAATATTTGTGATTGCATTTGGAATGCAAGAGGGACACACTGGGTTAGTTCCCTTTCTCCCCTCCTCCTCACTCCTATTACATCCTATCTTCAAAAATATCTACTAGCTATGCGATTTAGGTACACCATCCTGGCAGTAGCTAAATATGCTTTTTAAAATAGCAGAATCTTTTTTACTTAGGAACCGTGTGGATTCAAATTTGTGTTTAAACAGAATTAGAAACATATTCATCCTAAGGACCTCTGGGGCCAGTTGCAAATAACTAAATTTATAAAAGTCAGAGAGCCACTAGGTTTGGGTTTTCACAGTCCTTTCACATGCAAAACCTCATCTGATTTCAAAGGATCCATGCCAGGCATTGGGAAGAGGCATTCTCTTCCATTTCAAAAGTGAGATAACTAAATCTCAGAGATGCTCCCCTCCCCCCACCAAAAAAGGCAAGTTCTTACCTCTTGCTTTAAAGTGTGCTTCCCTCTTGCTATATTAATTTCAATTAAGCTATTTGGGGCCCATTTATAAAGAAAACAAGTAATAGGATAGGAAAAATAATTGCCTGATTATAAAAAAATAATAATGTCTAAGGTTTATTAAGCATTTAGGACATACTGTGCAGCTTCTACATGCTTTACTCTGTACTTCATTTTTGATGTGTCATCACCAAGGTCCTTAAATAACATGAGAGGTTGTGACAATCACCTAACAAATATATCAAATATAAGAAATATTATGTCATTTTATTGCTGAATTTGAATATATTTAAAGGCTTAAAAATAAAATGTAAAAGAACATTGGATAACCTCTAGATTTCTCTCTAAATATAAATGGAAGTTGTTTCAATAGCTCTACTTGTTACCTCTCTTGAGTGATCAATTCAGTAACTATTAAGATTTAGTCTTTATTATTATTAGAACCATGTTACACTTTTTCTCACATAAGTTTTGTGGATACAAACTATACAATTTGATTCAGATGTTTGTTATTTTAATCCCATTTATCGATGACAAACAAAAAATTCATTTTAAGCCAGACAACCACCTCAAGATCGGCTTTTTAGTATTTCTTGGGTTGAATTTCTTCTCTGTTTTAGCCCTCCAAATTAAATGGGATCTGAGTTAGAAATAATGTAAAAGTGAAGAAAGATGGAGAGGAATAACTATTCATGCTATAAAAGAGAAGTATGGGGAAGAGAATGATATGGTGGGTAAATACTGGTAGATGGAGAACCAAAGTAAGCATTACCCTTCTTCCTGGGCACAGAGCTGGACCGTATTTCCCAGCCTTCTTTGAATTCAGATGTGGCCATATGATTGAGGTCATCCCAATGCAATGTGAGCAGAAGCGATATGGGCTACCATACTCCTTCTGACTTCTGAAGACTATAATGGAGAAGTCTATGATGGAAGCCATGTGTTAAAAATGGCAGTGTCCATCTTAGTCAATTTCCCTGAAAGCCTATGCAGGGAGCAGAGATGCTGCTGACTTAAAGCTGTTGCCCGGGCTTGCTTCCTAAGAAAAAAGTAAACTCCTATTTGTTACCTTACTGATTCTTGGGGGTGTAGTAGTCTCAGGAGCTTAGTCTACTCTAACAAAAATAGTTGATGTTGTTAGTCTAGAGAAAATCAACATAAAAGGCATAGGATAAAAATATGATATTAGAAAGTTGAATATGAAAACACAGTTCATAATAAAGCACAGAAAAATATTAGATGCCTTTAAATCCTTTAGCCATGTTTGAAGAAAAAGAAAACTAGTGATGATGAATCTGAATTAAAATGTACAGTGCAATGATAACATGTATTCTAGATCTACTCTTCTGACTAATGTAGACATAAGTCAAACGGTTATACTCATATCTGGAAACTTTCAATGATTGCAAAAAATGTGATATTAAACTTTTGAAAGGGAAATATAGGACAAACACATTTTGCTAACTCTAGGAATTTGTCAGTCTTCAAGTTGCCGAACATCTTCAAGTCTAGTCTCTTGAGAAGGACTCTACTTTGCATTATTTCCTGCCTCTAGAGTAATAGACTGCCTTCTTTTCTAAGGTAGAGAATTCTTCTAAATTCTATCTGTGGCCTTTATATTCCTTTTTTATTTTTTCAATAATTACTTTTTAAAGAGTCTTGTTTAGGACTTCATATTGTAGACAGGTATTCTTTACATATTCAAGAAGCATTTTTCATACTCTTAGAGATAGTCCTCTCACCTTTAAATTTAATTTTGTATGTTTTTATATTTTATTGTTACTTATTCTTTGGTTTTACAAACATGTATTCACTACTTAATCCATGTAAATGACTTATGCTGGATTGGCACCTAGAAAATTCAGTTCTAGTCATGTTTACTTACATAAGACCCATCCTTAAGAAAATGATCACTCTAATATTAGCCAGATTTCTGTGGCATATTTCACATTATTTCACTCAATCCAGTATTTTATATATGTTTAAAAGCTGATGAAGGTAAGGAAGAAATATGGTTTCTTCATGATGGATCAAAACAGAGTGTTAAAAAGCCAAAAATGTTGCCTTTCTTCTGGGAATTATTATAATATTAGTCAGAGAAAACATGTTTGGACATTTCTAAACATAGACTTTAAAACACCCCTTAATTCACTGGAGGGAGGAGAAATCTCAGCATAGTGATGCTGGTACCAAAATACAAGAATCAAGTACTTGGCAACTGAAGTCATGGAAGCAGTTGATAGGAAATATACACAATCGACGTGAAGTTCTGCCACTCAGACGTAGCAAATCCTCCGCCTTCAATAACAGAACAGATTCCCACTGGATGTGTCCTCCCTTGTTAAAAAATGATGAAAGCTAATCATTTCTGCCCTCTGTGAACACACACAAGACAAGACATTAGGAAAACACACATGAGTGGAGAAAAAGAATGAAATTCCATGAAACTCTCACACACATCAGCATAAACTTTAGATGCTGCTACCTGATCCCCCAATCTTTTCAAGGTACCAAGTAAGATGTGGAGAAGAGTGGAAGTGTTGACTTTTCCAACCAGGATATCAGTGAAGTTGCTGAGTTAAAATCAGATTGTAAAAGCCAGTGTGAAGACAGGAAGTCATAGTGAAGAATTTTAAAATAAAGCCACCGGTACAACCTAAAGTATCTGAGCAATACAGAATATAGTAGTAATGGTGACTAATATCAAAGTCTCAACACGATTGCCCTTTACTTCTACCTGTTTCAGTAACTAATACTGATTAAGCACAATCAAATCCAAAAATGGAGGAATTGTATTCACATACCCATTTTAGCTCTAGCTTTATTGAAACTTTTGAAACATTGATAATAGAGCTTAAAGGGATCTTAGACAGCAGATCTAACCTGTTCACCATTGAGGATAAATAATAGGAAGCCCAAACAAGGAAACTGACTTGTCCAAGGTCACCACAACAAGTTCTGGAACATTGACTGACTGAAAATTCACTCCAGCTTAGCGCTCTTTCTTCCATGTCTCTTTCGCATCTTTTGAGCCCATCTCTAATAGCAGATCAAGGAATTTAAGAATAGTTACATTTTTCTTTTTGCTTATAATATTGTCATTTTTAATAAGAATAAAAATAAAAGAATAATGGCTACTATGTTTTTGAGCACCTACCATTTAATCTGATAGTCATACAACGACTCTAACTTGTTATGTAATATTATAACCCAGTTTTGCAGATGGGAAAACTATGGCTTAGAAGATTAAATAACTTTCAGGATATCACAAGGCAGAGCTAGCATTCATATACCAGTTTATCTTAATCTAAAGTCCATATTCTTTCTGCTTTACATCATTACCTCTTTTAATGTCTTAGTATTTTTTGAGGCTTGTCAAGAACTCCAAAGTTCTTGGATAACTGAAACTGAAAACTTGGCTAATAGCTGAGCTGAAAACTGAAAACTTGGCTAATCATTCCAGAATCTACTATTTGGCCATTCAAACACTGTCCGAAGCTGATTCTTCTGGTCAAGATGATTATATATCTTGCTTGTAAAACAGCCATCTCAACAAGAACCGTTAGCAGCTTCCTATACAAGGAAGTGATTAATTGAATTTTATTTTTAAAATGATGATAAAACAGTAGTCACTGAAAGAAAGGCTGGTGAAAATTTTATGATCTGGTGAAACTCGCCGCAGTCTGGCGATTGTACTATCCTAGCTGACATAGATTATGTCAGCTTTGCAGATGGTGTTAAAAAAATAACCCTATGTCCATATGAGATCAAAACACCAAGATCGAATTTAACCCAGATGCTTGGCACCGTGTAGACACAACCTATGTCATATCTTCCATTTTCTGCTGGAGGCAGTAGAGGAAGGGTGTGACTACACACAGTTGTTAAAGGAATGACATTTCCAGGCAAGCTTGCATTAATGCTTTAGGTGGTTTTTTTTTTTTTTTTCCTTCTCTTCCTCCTCTGTTTAAGTTCCTAAAATGCATCAGACCTCATGAGTTTCAGGCAGACATACCCTGTTAGGAGTTGAAGGAAGATTTGCACATTTCTTCTCTGACATGTGGACAAGCAGACGCTCAGTTGCGTAGCTTCGACTGCTCACTGGCTTTCTTTGTCTTCATTCACACATAAGCCCTTGCCAATTTCCCACTGAAAATGCCACTGCAGATCCTGAAAAGTGTTTGGAAAGAGTCTCGTGGCTTTCAATCTCCTCGACAGAAAGAGAAAACTTAGTCTTATTAAAAAAAGAAGATTGAAGGCAGGGTTGATCATCAGTATAGGCACCACGAAAGCACTTAGAGATAATGGGCTAAGTGTAACTGAATCCGAAACATACCGATTTGGCAGTCATCTCATTCACAAATGTTGGAGTGGTTGGAGGTGATGCCAAGTTAAACAGGATGATGGACTCAACACAATACATGTTTGCAACACTAATGGGTCGTCAGCTTAAGGCCACCCACTTCCAGGTGGCGGGAAGCAGGGGCAGCTGCCCCATCACTGGAGAGTCACAGGGTCTTCCTGCTCACATGGTCAGATATCTGAGGCCATGAAAAAGAGAAGGAGGGTTTGCTTGCCCTTGGTGTTTCGTGATCCATGAGGAAAGGAACATTTACCCTTGCACTAGAGAGCTGAGATATATGGCCTCTAATTCATTTGTGATTCTTGGGGTAACCCAAGGGATAGATGGGTAGTAGAAGTGTCTTGCACTTGTATATAGCAGAGTAACTAAGAGCTGTGGTCTTAAAGGGTAGAATGTTGAAAGGCAGCCAGGTATTTCAAAGCCATTTGACATGTATGGTGCCTCGGTCCAGAACCCAGATATTTTCTTTTGCCTCTTTCCAAGTTCCTTTCTACCTCCTATTTTGTATAGTGTGCTGCTTTATGCCGAGACCAGATAACACCCAGTGAAATGTGAAGATTTTCTGACTCATGATATCTTCAGGCTGATGGTCTCCACAGTGTAGAATGTTAGGGCAGACCCAGTGGCACAGGCAGTAAGTAATGACCCCATGGAGAGAGCATTATTTGAATGTCCTCCCATATATAAGTTGAAAAAGATCACATTTGTAGAAGGTGACTTTTAAAAATGTGATTTCAACTTTGAGTTAAAATGATGATGATTATAATTTAAAAAGAACAATAAAATAATAAGTTAATATTAATTAGTCAATTCTACTTGAATAACTAATATACTAGTGAATACAATGTGCCAGGCTCGTTTGTAAGCACTTCACATATGTAAACTCATTTAATTTTTCACAGAAACCCATACCATTTTATGTTATTTTATTATTTCATTTTTTAATTAATTTGTATTGGAGTAGAGTTGATTTACAATGTTGTGTTAGTTTCTGCTATACATCAAAGTGAATCAGTTATACATATACATATATCCACTCTTTTTTTAGATTCTATTCCCATATAGGTCATTACAGAGTACTAAGTAGAGTTCCCTATGCTCTACAGGAGGTTCTTGTTAGTTGCAGCACTATTTACTATAGCCGGGACATGGAGGCAACCTAAATGTCATCAGTGGAGGAACGGATAAAGAAGATGTGGTATGTATATACAGTGGGATATTACTCAGCCATAAAAAAGGAAGACATAATGCCATTTGCAGTGAAATGGAGGGACCTAGAGATTGTCATACTGAGTGAAGTAAGCCAGACAGAGAAAGACAAATACACGATATCGCTTATATGTGGAATCTAAAAAAATGGTACAAATGAACCATACCATTTTAGAGGTGAGGAGACTGAGACACAGAGAGGTTAGGTTACCTGTCCAAGGTCACTCAGTTGGGAAGCAGCAAAGGCATACCTCAAGCCCAGGCAATCTGGCTTCAGAATGTGTAGTAGTTTCTATTTATAACCTACTGCTCAGCACTGGGCTAGAAACATAAACAGAAGAACTAGGATGTATGTGTATGAAGCAATAGGACCAATTTCTTTTTTTAACCAAATGACCAGGAATTTTGTTCACAGTTAGAACCATCTCCTTCAAATGAGTCACCTTTGGAAGAAATACGCTTAGAATAATGAAGTGTCGTTCTTTAAAACATGTATCCCTACACCCTTGGCGTTGCCATCACAGCTGGTTTATAAATAACACACAAAAAATCAGTGTCCATGTTTTAGAGTCTTACTTTATTCCTCACTAGAAACTGTGACGCCTTCTTAATCACTGGACGATTCATAATTCCAGGCCCCAAATGACTCCTGGCCGTTTCCAAAACCCAAATCCACCTTCAAAAGTCAAAGATTTGTCATCTTAGGGAATATTCCAAAGAATCTGCTTGGTCATAGATTCTTAGGGCAGGCCCCCAGATATTTCTGAGTGGTGGCAATTTCCTTCCAATACAAGAATTCCATAGCACAGTGGTTGCTTGGAAGGTGAGGGCTCTCACTTGGATGACTAAGTTCAGGTTTCTTTATGAGACAAATCATTTCTATAGTTTTATAGTCAAATATTATCTATACATATCCCCCAGGGACTTTATACTCTCACAGGGGAGAAAATCTTAGACATAAAAAAGGAATCAGGCAACAACATATGGCAGATGAAAATCAAAGGCCAACAAATATGGCAGAAACAAAAAGTGCTATGGGATTTCATGATGGTGAAGAAGAACATGGAAAGCAGCCAATAAGTCAGGAAGGCTTCCCGGAAGAGGTGGCACTTGACCTGAGCCTTAAGTCAAGAGGAGAATTTGGACATCATTTAAATCATGTGCTAAGAACTATTAACATGGTGGATGGCTGATAAATACTTGATGACTAACTCAATTCCTGACCCTCCCATGTTTGCTGAAACATTAAGAGACAGGAATGTTTAACTTTCATCCCTAACCAGTCTGAAAACTGTGGTAAGTTTCTCTTCACTGAAATAGAAAAAGCAGAATACAAAGCCAAATAATCTTAAGAAAAAAGGAAAATGAAGTTCTTAGAAAGGGATTAAGGAAACTTCTGTGTACTTGCTATTTAGAATGTGAGCCATACAAAGGAGAGATAGGACTTACAAGCATTCTTTACAACCTGCGTCGTGCTTGAAAATATTTGGTAGAGTTGTTATCCTAAGAGGTGCTGGGGGATGCCAAAGACAACACTTTCAGTGCTCGATACTAAAAACAGTTATAAATACTCAAGGATGAAAGTGACTGCTGCCTTCCAGGGACGGACAGACATTCAGATCCTACAAGATACAAGTTAATTCATAGCAATAGTGGCATAATTTTGTTAACTATTAAATTCCAAGTTGACACCAACATCAAAATTCAGAGAAATCTTTTGCAATAATCTGTTCATGCCCCCGTAGATTGAATACCAATGACCAAATTCCTCACTCTAACATGTAAACATCTTTGAGGCATAGTTGGTCAGTCTGCAGAATTAACTGACCAAGTTTTGAGGATCTTTAAGTTTCTCTTTATTTCTTCAGGTATGCCTTTCTGTATATAATCAATTTGGTTATAAAATATAATGGGACTACTAGATCCTATTTTTGCCTTCTCTTTCTCTCCTTCTTCTCACTTTCTTCCTTTTTTTCTCTCTTTTCCTCCCTCCCTCCCTCCTTTCCTTCCTCCCTTCCTCCCTTCCTTCCTCCCTTCCTTCCTTCTTTCCTTCCTTCCTTCCTTCCCTCCTTCCTTCCTTCCTTCCAGAGACACCTCCAAGACATAAATGATAAAAGATCACTAATTAGAATATGGTATATATCTAATCCACTGGCACGCAAACTAGTTTCATGCTAATACAGTTTTACTGGTTGGACCAAGTTGAAAGCAATCTCAAGGTTTGTAAATAACCATTCAATATGATGAGTTGCCATGAGGTGACCACAAAAAAGGGTGGATGAAAGAACTGTTTAAAGAAACACTCCGTCAGTATGGTATCTTTTGTGCTGCTGGCACACAAGAGCACACGCACCAGCTCAAAATAAAACAGTACAGTGTAAGAAACTCCCAAATAGGAAGAATTTTAAGGAATTAGACTATGGCTATAATTGTAAATAAAAAACTATTCATTAAGTTCTTACTCTGTATAGGGTGAATGATGAGGGGATATGAAGACAGCAGAACTGTCCTTCAAGTTTCTTGTAATACAGCTGGATGAATAATGTATGAAGTCATCCTTAAAGTGAGACTAGTTAATATACAGCAGTTAAAATGCTCACTAGACTGAACATAGGACTAGGGTATGTTTGGGGACACTTGTAGCGGGAGACACAACGCAGCATAGATGAAAAAGATTTTTGTTAGCTTTTTGCCAGGAATATATTATTTTACCCTTCTAATCCCAGTGGAGGCACCAACAGCTTCCTTCCAACTGTCACAGAAGGTAATCCAATATTTGTGTGTGTGTGTGTGAATGTGTATTCTGAGGGGTCACAAAGGGGACCACATCTTTTACAGCCACTGTTATATGGAGAGGTATAGAATGATGTCAGTCAAAGGCGGTCCTCCCAGAATTGAGAAAACTAGGCAAGGGTCTCTCATTAAATACCATCTTGAGTAGGCATAATAAAGACATAAGGAGGAAGAAGCAATTTGTGTCAAGTGTTTATTGAGCACCAATTTTGCTTTCGGAAAACGGACCAACACTGTTAACAAAAGTTCACCTTGTTAGTCTTATGGGGTGAAAAAAGTTTCCTGAAGTTTTGGGGATAAATGCTTGGATGTAGTAGGTGTGTTCTTTTATCTCATCCTTTTCTGCCTTCCCTCAGCTCAGGCATTAAAAAAACTACCAACAGTTGATTGTTACCCCTCTCTAGTTCTTCCCGGGCCGCTTTCCTCTCCTCTGGCATAGAAATCAAGATTGTGGAATTAACAGCTCCATCTGCTTCACACGAATGTCTTTAGTGTGGTTATCTCATGCTTTCCCCTAGTGAGGCTCATCTATGATCATTTCAAACCACTGTCACTTTCTGGTCAACCCTTGCTGTACTGTGAAGCCTGGGCTAAGAAACAGTGCAGTATCCAAGGGCATCCATCACATGGGAAACGTGGATCCTGAATTAGACTTGAGATGTGTGTACTCCTTGGGTAGCTAACGCAGCTTCCCTTTCTTACAGATAGACCCCCATGCCGACAGTGGGAACCTGGGTGTCTAGGAGCTGGGTTATTTCAACATATTAACCTAGGATGGGGAACGTCACTAAGACCAGGACTGGGAGTGTCACAGAGGCCAAAATGCTGAGAGACTCAGACGGAACACCTACCGTTTCCTCACCTTGTACTTCTGTAGCAACTGCTTGAGGAAACTGTGAGTAGCTAGCACAATGGAAACCCTCCGGGTTTAAAAATTGAGAAAGAGATGGAGAATGTTAGAGTGGGCATTTTGGAAATTCTAATATTGCCACTGAAATGAAGAAATGTCTGGGAGAATGCAGATCCCTTTGAGGTGCACAAGTAGATATCTGAGGTTGGCAATAAAAAAATCAGGGTGATGGATGAAGTGAAGAGGTAAGTCTAGCCCAGTGACTTCTGGCTAAAGATGTTACCAGTATCCATGTTAAATTATAATCACACAGGGCCTGCATATTATTCATAATTCACTAAACATTTTGTATATGCCTACAGATATAATAGATAGTTAATAGATAGTAAATGAAGATCATACATTACGTATAAATTGGGTTGATGGTAACCTTGTGCATAGCCTCGTTATGTAGTTTACTTTCTTCTCAGTTGTTCTTTTGGTCATATTAAACGGTAAATTAAAAACATCCTTTTAGAGTACATCCACCCAACATTTGCTGTTTCTCTCCTAAAGAGAACCCTGAGTGAGTTGATTAGACAAGCACTCCCTTGACACTTTAACTGTGCTTGATTATTGTGGATATTCAATAAATGCTGGTTCAATAAGATCAATAAGCCAGAAACACACATGCTATCAGAGTTCAGAGGAGATGCAAATGCTACAGATGTTGAGAGGTGAGAAATTAACTTTTCACTAGTGGATCGAGAAATTTTCCAGAAGGTAGTGATGACATTTCACCTGAGCCATGCAGGAGAGGTAACATTTGGATATGCAAAGGTGGAAAAAAATATTCTGTGTGGTGGTCCTGCAGGATCAAAGGTGCAGAGTTGGAGTTGTGAGTAAACAAGGTCAGGGCATTGATTACTGAATGACAGAAATAATGGGGAATGAAGTGGAAAAGGTTAAGCCAAAAAGAATGTGAAAGTATCTAGATTTTAATATGTAGGTAGTGAGAACTCAGTGAAGATTTCTAAGCAGATAAGGAACAAGATCAGTGTCATGATTTAGGAGAATTTATATGGAAGCAGAGTATGCTGCTTCTTAGAGAAAATAAAACATAACTTCTCCTGATAGCTGGAAATCAAAGTTCGATTTTCACACGTGCATGGTGTTGAAACATCACATTGTCTTTGCCATGTGTTCATGTGTGCGAGGGTACAAAATGAATATAAATGATCAATATATGTGTGTGTGCATATATGTGCTCAAAATAAATTATCACTCATCTGAATGTTGCTATCATACACGTACACTGTACACACACGTGTGCATACACACACACCTCTACTGGGAAAAATTAAATGCAACCTAATGTTTATTTAACATAAGTGTTTACTATGTACCAGGTACTATTCTAGAAGCTGGAGACAAAGATGAATAAGATCCCTGCCTTTTAAATTTGCCATCTATCTGGAGAAAGACAAGCAAATGTAATAGCATGTGAAGAAAGCTCTGTAGTCGTGTAAACATAGTACAACGAAAACACATAGAAGGTGAACAATAAATAGTCCTCTGGGGGCAATAAAGCAGGGACCTTTTAGTAATTAGATGTCCTACATCTTCATCTGGGACTGACAGAAAAACACTGTTTGAAGAGTCCAGTGAAAATGGCCCACACGTAGGAAATTAGCAAAGCCTAGAAGATATGTGTTTTCTCTTACTTTTATTCCTTTTGGCTACTATTACAGGTACCTGCGTTTACATTATACTGATTATTTGCTGCAGGTCTATGCTTTTGTGTTTTCCTAACATTCACAACGGGGAGCAGGTAAAAAGAACCAGATTGATGACCGTGCAAGAGTGAGTGAACGTTCTATGATCTAAACAAAGCTTTTACAGGAGGAATCGCTGAAATGAATATGTGTGATCCTAAAAGTATTGATAGAAATAGAGATATATGTAGCTGAAATAGTAAAACCTCTTTTCAATAAATTGTACTTTCAACTTTAGAAAGGACAAAATAACATCTAATTCTCATTTCCTGCTTTCTTTCAATTTCGTTCCTTTCAGGGAACATAAAGCTCAGATGAAGGTATTTGAAGTTAGGATTCTTGGGAAGCAAGGGCAAGAAGGGGGAATATTTCCTAGAATCTAGGTGCTTTGAGATTACAGAAAACCTGTTCTCACAAGAACGCTCCTCCAGGGGTTTGTATGGTAGAAAACTATGCCCGGAGTCACTGAAACAACAAAGGCGGGTGCAATCTCTAGAAGCAAAAATATTGGTGTAATTCAAGGCTATTTTGAAATTAGTTCATTAAGGAAACCAGCAAACTCATTCTGCTTCTAGTTACTAAGTGGATAAGAGATGCTTGGACTCACTGTGAAGTATAAGAACCTCAAAAGGAGAAAATACATCCACTTAGATGACATTTACCCACATAATTTTGGATTAGCACCAACACCATATTTACTTCTTCAGCTTTCTTTTATATTTGCTGGCTCGTGGGGTTTTTTCTCAGCAAAACAGTTTTTTGCTATGCTTGCTTTTATTGCAGAGCTATCCAGGTCATGTCTTCAACAGATGAATAAGATTTGTGAACCAGTTATATTGTAGCGCTATTTATATTGCCAAAGTAAAAAATTCTGCAACTCATGGAAGAGAGGCTCTATTGAATTAGTGCCCCAGAATAAAGCACTAATGTGATGATGCAGGAACTGTACTGTCAGTGTATATTTAGACTTGTCTAATATTTTTTAAAACACATGGGAGATGACCTTATTATAATATTGTCCAAAATGATTTTTTTTGCTGGGATTTTATTTGTTAACATTGATTCCTTTCCACTGAGGGAAACTGGATATTTTCAAACACCTTCTCTTGGGTTGTGGCTGATTTATAGCAATAGGTAATGTACAAACACTCTGTATTGTTATAAAAAAATTCCTTATAAAAAGTTAAATGATTACCCTTTTAATCTCACAACTGGTATTGCAAATATAAACACTAGATAAATTTAGCCAATGAACCTAAACTTTCTATCTTAGCTTTCTCTTACTATACATCACTGACTTTGGACCACATAATCTGCGTTACATTTTAAAGTTAAAGTGCTCAAATATATTATTAACCTGAATCTTGCTGTCATCTTGAATAAGCCTTTTAGTCCGAGGCTTGAAGAACATGGTTCTAAACAGGAATCCTCGCGTTAGTGGCATTAGTATGAGCAACAGAGGCTTTTTTTCTTTCCTTTCTTTTTGTATTTTTTAGCATTAACACTCTTTATACCTGAGGGTCCTTGAGCAAGAACAAATCCCTCAGGTGAGAAGACATCAGAGAGAAAAACCCGGAAATCCGTATGGAGTTAATTTCACTTCATAATTCTCTGTTCAGAGGGCACAGCACACATACCAGGGTGTAAAATTCTAAGGAGAAACTGCTGATGTTTTTTAGAGGAGAGATACTAGGCACCTCTTTATTTTCATTGACGTACACTTGCAGGAGGCTGTCCTGGATACTAAGAGCCTTTGGAGTGCAATGCCGCCACCAGACCAACTCAATGGAAGAGGAAAAGAAAGTGAAGCCAAGAAAAGAAAGGAAGAGAAGAGAGAAAAGAAGAGGAGAGGAGGAAAGAAGAGGAAAGCAACTTGAGGGAACCTGAAGGAATCCCGGTTCTGCTGCATGGAGTAAAGCAAAGCGTTTCAGTGGCAGGGACTTCACGATCCCCCCCTACCAGCAAGCCCGCCCCCGACACACACAGCCCCTGCCACTGGTGCTGGATCAGTGAACTGAGAATATATGGCTTGCTTACAAACTCTGTTTCTATTTTTCTTAAGAAATTTTAAGCCTCTGTCAGCTGAGAAGATTAAAAATTCTGGAGCTCGTGTATACAGAGAAATCCAATGAGGAATTCCACTTGACAAGCTTGGCTCAGTAAATTTTATGAAATAAGAGGACTCCATGTCACAGGATTATGGGAGATAAAGCCAGGATAGATTATGTGATAGACTCGATTTCAGGTAGATAATCAGTGATCCGTTTTAGAAAGGGCGGTGTGTAACTGGTCAGTATCTCCAGGAATGACATTTAAGAAGTACCTGATTTCATGTCCACCACTGAACTTTTCTAATTTATACCTGCCAATTTGATTTCGCTAAAATCAGAATGCCTAAATCCCACCTGGTCAGACCCTGGTCAATTTACTCTAGTTCGGACTGTCCTAATTGTCTGCGGTGATCCTAGGTGGGCAGGTGAATGTAGAGGCTTGGCTTGATCTCCTTTCAGGGTAAAAGTCTTCAAGATGTGCTTCACGGAACCCAAGTTCTGTGAAAAGTTAATAGATGTCTTGTAAATAGAGGTCATATGTTTAAGTTATCTTGGAAGGACTTGGGTTAATCAATGACAAGTGAGGTTTTTACTACGGGACTTCTCAGAACATGTCACGGGTATTCCTATTTTCTCAGCTGGGCATAGAGGATGGTATATTTTTTTAAAGGGAATGTTTTTCTCATGGAGCAGCAGGTTTTCCACACAAGATTAACTGCAGGGCACCATTTCAGGTGGCTCCACGCCGGTGTTGCTCCTTTTATACCTCGCCAAGGAAATCTGTGAGGAATTCACAAATCTGTCAATATTCTAGAAGAGTGCAGTCGGATAGAACTTTCTGCTCTGAGGAAATATTCTGTGTTGTCCAATATGACAACCACAGCCTCACGTAGCTACTGAACACGTGAATGTTGTCAATGTGGCTAAGGAACTAATTTTTTAAAAATATATTTACTTTTAATTAATTCAAATTCAAAGAGCTACGTGCGTCTGGTGGCTACTGTACTGGACAGTATGGGTCTAGAATATGACACATACCAGAGGGGGCCCAGCAACTCATGCACATTTCCATGGGGCCCTGAACCTTGCAGTGATCAGTGATCCACTGGGTTGGGAAGTGGACTTTTGAGTCGACACAGGCATGGAAATTCAAACTTTTTCAAGTATAGAGTAACTTTCCCAATGAGTGTTGCTCTAAGTTATCTTTTTTTTTTTTTTTTTAATAGCAGATCCCAACATGGGCATTTGTTCCTGCCTGTTTTCCTTCTCCTTCTTTTCCAGATGTTTTGATCCACAAGTTACAGGGAACAACAGACATTCCAACCTTTCCACTCAGATCTTGAGCCAGGGACAGTCAGCGTCTACCTCGTCTTTTACTACAAAAGACTCCACCCAAGACGAATGTGCTTCTGTGGCTGGGCTCCATGCTTTCTCCACGTATCTTGCCCATTCATCAGAGAAGGCCGTTTCAACAGTTTTGTGGCTCTCTTATGCCCCCGAGGCTTCGTACCGCTTGGCCCCACTACCTTTTCCTGTTTGAGCCTGGGATCACACTGCGTCTGCCGACTGGCATCACATTAAGCTGTTACTGGCAATCAAATGAAAGAAAAACTTGAACCCTTTGGCGAACTTTTCCCAGTAAAGAGGACAACACTTCTGTTCCATTTATAAGGAGAAAGAAGGAGTACGGGCGGTGGTGCACTTTGGTTTCAAGCCCTGTAAATGCAGAAGGTATAAGGAAGAAGATTTTCAAGGAGAATATTTTCCCTTCTCAGCTCAGGCTGTGGTCAAACAGCTTAGAAGCTTCACAACTGTTCTTTCTCTTGTTGGCTGATCAGGTTCCAGGACATTGCAAAAGATTTATTTACAATCACCCAAAGAGCCAGAATAGCCTCACCTTCATCTAAGAAATAATAGCTGTTTTGTGCTATTTCTTTCAACAACGGTGATTCATTATGTAGCACTAGGCCTTCCTTGATACTTGTAACTGTCAGGCAGATTTCCTACGGCTTGTTCTCACACAATAGACCTATTTTGTCTAATTGAACCTAGAGATGTAAAATTATCTGCATGTGTAGATGTGAGTGTACTGGCTTATATATATAGAAGGACACGAATGTATTTATTAACATGTGCTTCTACAATGATGTCGTTCTAAAATGTTTCTCGCGGCCATCGTAGGGGTGCTCACCTGAGGACCCTTCCCCTTGGTCACATGACTGACAGACAGAGCTCCACGGGATTGATGGCTTCTAGTTGAAACGTACATATTTATTCCTCTTCAGGGCATGGAGGTGAGTTGCATTGATCTATGGCCAGGGAAGACAGAGACATCTGGGGTTTCCAAATTTCTGATATCGAGGTTCAGCAAACTGTTTTGCACCCAACCCTTACTGTGAAGGAGTTAATAAAAATACCTAGAGGCTTATCATGTTCTGTTGTGAGGATTTGTCCCATGCTCCCTCCTCTGTATGTCCCTTTCTTTTCTCCTCTAGATCCAAATATGCATCCCGTGACATGCAGGCAGGGGGAGTATCAACTGTCCTCCACATGTTCAGGGCTTTATAGACCTCTCTTAACTCATTATGGGGCTAAGTCTTGGACTTGGTATTTTTAGTCAAATTTTATTTGAGAATTCATTTCACTTAACCTACAAACAATAAAGTAGACCACCATCTTGATTCCTCAACCTTCTTTAGAGCAAAAATAGGAAAAGTAATATGATATAAAATAATAATGTAAGGCACTGATTTCCTAATCATCATTTATCAAGAAATGTGCTTCAAACTTCAAGAAAATGATTTTTTTGGGAAGCAAAGCAACAAATCTGTTTTTAAGCAAAAGCCTATCAGAAAATTCCAAATCATTTTTAAACTACTTGCTTTATACTAATTTGGTTTAAACTTTATATGGTGCTTAACGCTAACAACCAAATTTCAAATGACTTATAGATTCCCAGTGGTGCTTAAAAACTCTTAAAACCATTCAGCAAATGGGAAATCTAGTTTGTAAAGACATTTTGTGGCCTGGATAACAACACATTACTAGTTGAAGATAGTGATTTGTCTAAAATAATCATCTAAATGAGGTCAGGTGTAAATTAAAAGTCAGAACCACTATAGATGCAACACGTAAATGTGAACCAGATAATTTCTTTAATGAACTTGAAACTCAAGATTAGCCTAGACTAGGTTCCACATATCTGGCTCCATATATGTGGAACCTAGAAAAATGGTACAGATGAACCGGTTTGTAGGGCAGAAATAGAGACACAGATGTAGAGAACAAACGTATGGACACCAAGGGGGGAAAGTGGTGGGGGGTGGTGGTGGTGGGATGAAATGGGAGATTGGGATTGACATGTATACAGTAATATGTATAAAATAGAAACTAGTAAGAACCTACTGTATAAAATAATAAAATAAAATTTAAAAAAATTAGCCTAGACTTACGTTTTTAAAAAATCAGCTTTAACTGTAAAAATAATCTTTCCCAATTCTCTTTCTGCTCGAATGTCTTCTAATAGCTAAGCTGCTATTAGTAAGAAAGACATATATCATTTTCAAGATCTTTGCATTTTTGCTTGTATTCATTCATTTATTTGTTCAATTTGATGGACTAGAGCAACTGTAGTTACCCAGAAGCATATATAAAAAATACCTCAAGACTTAGCTTGATTGGAAACTCAGTGAGTCAAATGTGTAATGCACAGCCAGAAGAATTAATGCAATCACAGTTGCATCAAAGACGGTGTCAGGTAGGAAAGTACATAAAACTCTCTGCACAGGTTAGGTCATACCTGGAAAATTGAGCTTATTTCTGGGTGACACATTTTCAGAAGGACGCTGACAGACTGATTATACTCAAAGAGAGTAACCAGAATATTGAGAGACATGAAAATCATGACATATGCAAACTTGGGTATTATAACACACAGAAGAAATGATTCAGGGTTGGGGATTTGTGTTTGTCTGATTGGGTAAGTGTCTTCAAATATTTTAAAGGTTTACGTTTATAAAAATGTTGTTCTTACAGAGGGTAGAACTAATATCAAACATGATGAACTCCAGAGAGTCAAACTTCCTTGTATCATAGAACTTTCTAACAGCACGTGGAACAAGGTACAATGAATTGCCATTTTTCTTGAGGAATTCTAGGGGAAACTGTACATGAATCCCCTATGAATTGCAATTACACATGAGCCCTTAGATGGGGCAAGCAATTGGTTTGGCCATCTGGAGAGGTTCTTCCTGTCTTACACTCTTTGAAATATCTGCTGAGTATCTGTTGTACATTCCCTTTTTTTTTTTTTTTTTTTTTTTAGAAATTACATTGGCAAACTGGTTCGAGAAGGGTGAGAAAATATATTTGTCAGTGGTTCTTGTAACTGACATTGTGAACTTAGAGTATGCTAAGACCTTTGAAAGTTCAGTGACAAAAAATCAAAGATGTGTGATCACTGCTTAAGCAAGCAGAGAGAAATTATGCAGAAGAGAACACATTTCATTTGTTCCCACATTCATGGTGCAGAGAAGGAAATCAATGGGACGAAGGAGAGACACTGGGAAGCTCTGCATTAGTCACTTTCATGTCAGATGAGCGGCAGGGCATTATCAATGTTCTCGGGATTTACAGATCGTTGGAAAAATATGTATCAATTTTCAAGGAGCCTTTAAGCTCTGCTGACTGTGGTCCCACAATAGCTTTCAACATAGCCCGGGTCAGAAGCTGCCCAGTAAAGGCAGGTGCCATCTTCCAGCTGACTGTGAGGTTCTGGGTGCTCTTCTGTTCTCTCCTTTTGTCATCATCTATGCCTGCTGCAGCAGTAACATCATCCACGTCTTCCTGTCTGAGTCAGGGCTTCGCTGAATTCAAGGTGGCTATGTTTCTGGAGCCATGAGTCTGTACCTGCTTTCTCAGCTGGGCACCTTGCTTTCATTCACTGCATGGCCTCCATCACTTTTTAAAATAGCTTTGTTGAGGTATAATTGATATACAAAAACCGGCATAGACTTAATGAATGCAATTTGACGAGGGATTTCGGGGCCATTCCTGTCCCTGGCTAGGTGCCGGCTTTTTCGTTCTCCGCTTTCTGTCAGCTTTGGGACACTGTTTTGTTTTTCCAGTTTGGAAAGCTTAACTTTTAACTTTGACTTCCTCAACTTCTTTTTTCCCATTTTCATTCTTAGCCTGAGTTCTATCCATCTTTGGCCGCACCTTAGTTTCCCTAATCCACTGCTGTTCTCGGCCTGATTGTAGCTCTTCCTGGAAACAATCAGATGTAGGTCTTTTTTTTTTTTTTTAATGTCTGTGTTGGGTCTTCGTTTCTGTGCGAGGGCTTTCTCTAGTTGTGGCAAGCGGGGGCCACTCTTCATCGCGGTGCACGGGCCTCTCACTATCGCGGCCTCTCTTGCTGCGGAGAAGAGGCTCCAGACGCGCAGGCTCAGTAATTGTGGCTCACAGGCCCAGCTGCTCCGCGGCACGTGGGATCTTCCCAGACCAGGGCTCGAACCCGTGTCCCCTGCATTGGCAGGCAGACTCTCAACCACTGCGCCACCAGGGAAGCCCTGTAGGTCTTTTTAAGTGAACAGCATCTCAACCAAATGCACTGTCATCTCCCAGTACCTAGAAGAGTTAAGGCTCATCTGTGATGACAACTTCCAAAGAAGGCGTGCATGAGGATTTCAGGAAAATGCACACAGATTTATTCAATAAGCATTTCATGAATGGACAATGTGCTAAGCTCTATGTTAATTACTAAGAATAGTGTATTGGATGATGAGAGCTCCCTCTTCTTAAGGAACATCTCACATTGGGCTCATTACAGCATGTAAGTCCTTCAGTTGTCTCCAACCAATTTACTAAAATTCCTGTGATATTGTATTGGTTTATCTCTACTTGTGCTATACTACCCTCATTTTTCTTTTGCCTTTTATGCTGAACTAAGAACTCTGCCATTTCTTCTCACATTTTTAAGAATACCTCCCCTCTGACCTTCTCAGTCACTCCTGAACACTCATTCGCGGTTAAGAAAAGCATCTTAAACTCAAATTTAAATATGGGTGTGTGAGGGTGGTAAATCACATACAAAAAGCATTTGACAAAGCAATTTATCACTTAATTTTTAAAGACATATATATTTCAAGTGAATTTAATTTGCATATTTCTGACTCATTTCCATTCCATTATCTAAGCTCTTTTAAAAGAGTTGCTGCATTTTTGCATTTTCAAAGGATGCATTTGTGTCATCTATGACTTCCTAACCTTTGCTTTCTGGAATTTGACTATCAGAAAATTCTTCCTTTGTCTAATCTCAGTGTCTCTTGCTGAGATGGAACATTCAGCCATCTTCTGGAATTGTAAGGAAGGGGAGAATGTCAAATCCAGTTGGGTTTCACATCTATGTGAAAAGCCACACTATTGCCTTTGACCTTTGGTTCTAGGGTTTTCATTAAAATTTTTGCATCATTTCAGCACCATCTCTGACTACTTCACATTTATCGAGTTGTGAAAATAAAAACCATCCTTGATGCTTGGTTGGTTAGGATATAATGGGTTGTCTAGTGGCAACATTGAGGTATTCCTTCCACATCGTTTTATAACACGTCTATTAATTCATCTCAGCATCATGCTCTCACTAATAAACACTATTGCTGACTTGGGTTTTGGAAGGAGCCTGTTAAAACTTATGTCCTATTGCACTTTACATAAACAATGTCCATGTTGAAATAGTGAAGTGTCATAAGCTACATTTAATTCCAAGACAGCATTTTAAAACAACTGGACTGAGTTTTTTTTGTGGAAGGATACCATATTGTATGGACTTATCCCAGTCCCTGGCATAAAGAAGGTATTCAATATTTTTACCTGAGTCAATAGACAAATGCTAGCAAGTGTTAACTTCATTGAATGTTTACTGTGTGTTAGGTATTTTGCTAAGCTCTGCATATGGACTGTTTCACTTAATGCTTCCCAAACCTCCACAGTACAATTATTATCTTCAGTTTGCCAATGGAAAAACTGAAGTGCAGGGAATGTTGTTCAAGGAATACATACACACACACACACATATATATGTATATACATACGTACCTATATATACATATACATATATATGTATGTATGTATATGAATGACACACATTTAAAGAAAAGTCAACCTTGGGTTCCAGGAAAAACAGTGACCAGGAGTCAGGAGCTTGTGAATTTCAGTTCTTCTCTGTCTTTTTAACAACAAAGTACCCTTAAGTGAATCACCTTACTCCTTCCATGCCTCAGTCTTCATCAGCAAACTAAGTGTTGAACCAGAAAGAAAAATCTTTGGGCCCATAACCTTCCATGACTATTGGTTCCATGTAAGAGTCACACAGCTGAAGGTGTTTGAAGGCGGGCAGGCCTCTGGGTTGGGTGCTGAGCCATGACTGAGGACAGAACACAGAGCTGGGGTCTGTTCTTCCTGTTGGTCTTAATGCTGGGTATGGCTTGTCAGCTGCTGCTTATTTTCCTTGCTCAATCTTTTCTTATCAGAGGCAGAAGGCATAAAGGATGCCATCTGGGATTGCTTGTTTAGATACAGCATGGTGTTAACAAGTTTTTCTCTCTCCTTACTCTTTCTTGTTTATTGCTGGTTGCAAGGAGCAGGGATACACATGTCCAAATGCAGCTGTTGCCCAGGCTCTGTTCTTCATCATGAACTTGGGGACCACAGGGAAGTGGGAGGCACAAGCTGTGAGTGAGCTGGGGGGAAGGCAAGTAGCCTTGGGGCCAGGAGTGGGTACTGTATTCTGCAGCACCTAGAAGAGCTCTGAGATCATGTCATTTTCAACTGTGAAGGAAAGGTATGAGATTTTATTGACACCTTCTCTGGGAGTCAGTATAAGAGATTGCATATTCCTGGGAAGCGGGAGATTGATTAAAAACCATGGCACTTTTTAACCCTGTTAAGAGATTTCATGTTTACAATTTAGCACAGTATTAAGAGCCTGGGTTTTAGAGTCACACGGGATTTAAAGCCAAGTTCTTCTGCTTGTTAACTAGTAGTGGACGCTGTGATCGCCACATCAAGATTCCCTTTACCCAACCTTTGCACGCACGGCATCTGCTATGAATATTGGCTGCCAACCGTGTTCAAACCACCCCATGCTTCAGAGAATTGCCTTTGGGGAAAATGCGAAGACCTCCTGAGAGCCAGAGGCTGGCTGTCGGCCTGGTACAGAAGACCTCTTCTTGCCTCAAGGTGGGAACAAATCTATGGTGTGCCTTGTACTTCAGAACTCCATGTGGGATCAGAGTGACGGTGGACGCCAGCTGAGGCGCCAGTCTTCCCCTAAATAAGTGACTACTTTGGCTCTACTTCTAGGGAAACTGACCTGTGACATTAGGTGAATTTGGGAAGTGACAGCCTCTCTGCTTCTGGTCTCTCCTCTGCTAAAATGAGATGGCTACTAACTCGGACCTTATCATTTTGTTGTAGGTATGAAGTGTTCTTGAAGCACTTAGCATAACACCTGGCACACAGTGTAGCTATTTATATTATCAGCTATACTATTTGTTATATTACTTGCGACATGGATTGGGAATTCTGATAACATGATGCCTTCTCAAACATTTGGAAACACCAGAAAGAAGAGATTCACTCCCCCGCTATGGAATGAGCATAATTATTATTTAAACATCCTGCTTCCTAATCAGATTTAAAAACAAACAAACAAACAAAGGAACAGTCTAAACCAATCCCAGGAAAGACCTTGAGTCCCCAGGGCCCAGCCTCATGCCACGAGGTGATGCATCTGTGGGTTGTGTGCTGCTCTGTGTGCCTACTGGCTCCTGGCACTTGTCCATATTTGTGCAACAGAAAACATCGCTCTTCTCAGACAGGAAAAAAAACATATATGTATATACATATATGTCTCCATACCGCTAGTGTCTAAATTAAGAAACGTAAAAGCCAATTCCTGTAAGCCAGAAGGCAAAACCAACAGCAGTGCCGGCTGTGAAAAGAGCAGACTTCTCAGACTTGGAGCCTCCAGAGACGCCTCCCCCATCGTGCTCATGGGTCCTTTCCAAACCGAGCATCAGAAATTGCACGGCACCCTGGAGCAGATGTTCATTCAGAACGCAATCAACTGAGTGAGGGTCAAAGAAATCAGGGAGTTTTAAAGTGTTGATAGAGCAGTTGAGGAATCAAGAGACCTATGAAGAGGGATTCTGGGGCTGATCCCAAAACCCCCTCCGCACTTTGTGGCCTTGATGGATCCCACCTACTATTAACCATCTGCTGTTGATATCTTCCCTGGGGCCCTTACCTTCGAGCAAGAAGAATTGCATCCATTTATTCATTTATCCAGTTAACACATTCCCCCACCCAGACTACTCCAGACACTATGTGGGGTACTCAGGATGAAACTTGGGTTCATCAATGTTGAAAATCAGACCTGGTAATTCCCAACGTGCTCGTATCCCCCAAACATGAGCTTCCATCTCCCAGGGGATTTTGGTGATCTGTAAAAACTTTCTGTGTGCAGCTAGACCATCAACTTCCTAAGGGCAGGAGAGCTGATTATTGTCTGACCTCCTAGCATGGTGCTCAGCACATAATAAGGGCTCAGTTCACACATGGCTTGAGTTGATTTACCAAGCCATTTATAATTTCTGGAGGAATTCATATAGACATGTATTATAATCAGCTCAAATCAATCCATGTTGCTTTTTTTGCCCCGTCCCATCTTCAGCACATCCAGTCCTGCAATGCCGGCTTTGAAGAGAGTCCGTCTTAATGTCCTAGGGCTGCTGTAACAGATGACCACAAACTGGCTGGCTTGAAACAACAAATGTATTCTCTCACCATTTCCAGAAGTCTGAAATCAAGGTGTCGGCAGGGTTGGTTTCTTCTGGAGGCTCTGAAGAGAGTCTGTTTTTGCCTCTCTCTTAGTTTCTGGAAGCTGCTGGCATTCCTTGGCCTATAGTTGTGTAAGTCCAATCTCTGCCTCTGTCTTCTCATGGTCTTCCCCTCTGCGCATTTTCTCCCCCGTTTCTTCTCTCATAGGGACATGTGTTGTTGGATTTAGTGCCCATACTAACCCAGGATGAGCTCATCTCAATATCCTTCACAGTTATATCTGCAAAGACCTTTTTCCATAGAAGGTCATAGTCACAGGTTATAGATGACTCTCTTCAAGGACTGCCATTCAATCCAGTACTGGGTCCTAAAATTTCCAAGTAAATTACTAGGAGTGGCAGTTGCTTAGTAAACCACACACCAAATACCCAGAATCAGGCAAGGACTACTGTGTGGTCAAATGGGACTTGGAATAAATGAGTCACATAAACCATGTGAATAAGTATTGAAATCCAGCCAGTTGATCCTCCCCATCTCACCTGGGGCTACAAGCAGTCCAGTTTGTCAGGCAGATCATCCAGACTTTCATCCTCATTTTTGTTCCTTCTCATGGCCTTCTTATTTCAATGGCAAGATGGTGGGCATTTGGGAAGATGTCACCCGATGTTTTCTTTTACTCTTTGAATTAGAGGAATTCCTAGTTCTACTGATTCTATGTTCCTTCCTCACACCATTCTCTGATATTCTGATCATATGCTTCTTTTCATATCATTTTCCTATTGAAGCTATTTATAATCTTTTAGGATTAAGCAGAAATGAGGCTTCCGTCCTTAACTCTAACTTGCCCTCTTTTAACCTCAGTTTGCTTTCAAGCACTCATCAGAAGGCCTGCCGAGGAGATACTAGTTCCTTCTCACACGGAAACAGAATTTCAAAAGAGAGCCCCTGTGAAAAAGAAAATATATGTTTCTCTTCTCCTTTTCTTAGCATATGCCCCTTATCAAGAACATATACTCCACAATAAAAATAATGTGTCAGAAATCCCATTAAGTTTCTTTTGAGGATCCAGTTTTCATAAGCTTATGTGTGAATTGGATCCAAGAGGAAAATTATTCTTCTTGAATCAAACCTATCTGCTTACCTATCCAGCTGGCATGGACAGGCAAAGCAAAAAATAAAACAGCAAATCCAAACCTTAGACCTGGTTCCAGCCTCTTTTCCTTTGCTATCAATTTGACATGTTTCATGAGAGCTGAACCGACCAGCAAAAAAATCGTTGGGAAAATTCTGGAGACCAAGTTTTTTTCCCAGAGGATGGCTGTCACCACTTGCTCAAGGTTTTTTCACCTTAGAAACTCTGCCAGGATTGGACACACCCAGGCCTGAGCTGATGTGCTGTACGCGCCTTCTTGCTTGTCATGAACAAACTTGATCATTCCGGTGTCTTAACCCTAAGCTTCTTTCTCACTCACAACCTCCAGTCTGATGGATAAAAGACACAAACCCGATTTTCTTCTCTGTCCAACCAGACTGATCATTGCATCATCTCAGAGATGCCTTCTTCATATGGGATGTTAAGGAGAGAGTATCTTGGTCTTTGCTTTAAAATGCTGATCGAATCAAATCTTGTTCCTTTCTTCCTGTGATGTCTCCTCTCTAGCACTTTTCCCAAGCCTGTCTTTGTTTTCTCAGCCAAGGTGCATTTTGCATCTTATATTCTACATGTCTATAAGTTTCCGTCTTTGAACTGAGCAATGTACACTAGCAAATGTTCCACAAAATAAAACTGAGATTGCTGTTTAACACCTACCTTTAGCTGAGCATCAATTTTCTCCTTAAACAACTGTCCAGAGCCAAGGGGAGTGGCATAATAGAATATTTCATAAGTAAATTTCCCCCATGTTGTGTTATGTTCTTGACAATTTGGATTCAGAGTTGCTTCTGAGATTATCAGTTCAGATAGTAACCTCTCCTGTTCTAAGGGCATCATAGGAAAAAGCAAAAAGCAAAAAGCAAAAAAAAAAAAAAAAAGTTTGCACTCAGAGTGATTGTTTCTTTTCATCAGTGTGTTTGATCACAAATGAAATCTGGAAGGACCAAGTAGTACACATTTCCTCAGGGCACCTGAGAGTCAGAGGACAGAGAATTTATTTTCTTGGTTTGCCCTAATCCTTCTGCTGCCTGTTTTCATTAGATACCAAGGCCATTAAACATTATGTTGCCCAAGCAGATTGGAGACTCACAGAGATGGGCTTCCTTTGGCCCATCCAGAAAGCTCTTTCAGAAATGTGTTTTGAGCTCTTTGACACACTCTGGGCATCATAAACTCCTGCTGCTTTTCCTCTCTTCCCTCCCCCTCAGTAATCTCTCCCCTTTACTCCCGCTCTCTTACAGCGAGTTCCCTGTTTTTAGCTGAGTCACAGCAGCTGGCTGGCACCTCCAGGGTCATACTGTACGTAACACAGAATCCTCTCTGTTGGCTACCATGGTGCTTCTAAAGAGGGGCTGTGGCAGCCGCTGCAAAGCACCCTGGGTCCTCCAGCCCAGCCCTCCTTTGAAGCCCTGAAGCGAGCGGCTGGCAGGAGCCTGGGGCAGTTCAGGGCTCCAGAGTTCCTGGCTAACATGGCTTCACTGAATCCCAGGGCTCCTGCTGCTGCCGAGATGCTGCTCAGAAGTAAGCCCTTAAGAAATTCAGAACAAAATCCAGGCGGACAGAAGCAGAGTCATATGGCCTCTCAAAGCCAATGGCTGCCAGGAAATAGTCTCAAACCTGCCAGAGCCTTGGCACCAGGCCTTGAGCCCTGCCAGTGGGTGAATAGTGGGATGGGAGGATTGGTCACATTCTCCTTTTCCAGTCAACTGGATTGTGCCTGGGCACAGAAGAGCACACATGGAAGCAGGAAGCCACCATCTATCACTTTCTCTCCTGAAAATAAATGCTGGCCTGTTTAAGTAAAACTATACCCTAACCAGGAGGAACAGTACAGATTTTCATGGGTAAAAACACAATCTTCTGGCTTTCAGATACTTAGAACTGGATGGCTCCTCACTTCCAAAAAACTGTCTGGAGGCTGACTATTTTACAAACTGTAGATTCTACAGCTTTCAGGTTGATTTATTTATTCTTTTCTCTCCACTCCTTTCCACATTATTGATTCCTATCTGATTCTTGCTCTAAGAAATGATTTTCTTTTACAAATAATTTAATAAACCTAATGTTATGCTAATGATGATGACAATGATAGCTAAGGCGTACCTCGTTCTTTCTGCAGCTTGGTGGGAGAAAATCTGCAGATTATTAACATTTCTTAAATGTATGTTTTGTTTTGTTTTTTAACACATATACTTTAGCTTCAAGGTTAAGATAAAGGAAGAAGTAATTGATCCTAAATGGCAAATTTTAAATCACTAAGAAGCCCCGCATCACATTCAAGGCATGACTTGTAAGGAAAGTTAAACTGATTTAAACAAATGTTAAGCGACAGAGGAATTTAAAAAGATAAAATGAGATGAAGGCAGCAGCTGCTTTTTGTAGCTTTATGGAGACATTAATACAAACTTATAAAGCCAGATTATTTATTATCATAACCATGGTGCATACAGACACAAATTAAAGCAAATAATAAAAAGACAGAAATGGAGCACATCATCTCAAAATATTTACATTTTTCAATTAAAGAGGCTCAGTGAAATACACGAGATAGGCTATTTCACCTCAAAAGCCAAACTTTTTAATTAGGATGGTTTTCTTCAGCTGTCAATGCCAAAGAAAGCCAAAGGTAAGCAAAAGTATCACTTAGAAGATAGAGAACAGCAAAGGAAAAAGTGACATTTGAAATGAACCCCTGAGGAGTTATTAGTAATTGTTTTTCTGAGAAGTTAAGACCTACAATATGTGACAGAACAGGTTCATTTTGGATTCAGTGTGTTAAAATGTTTTTATTCCTGGTTAAGCCATTTTTAATAAACAAAATAAATTATAATTCATTTGCTAGAAGCCAGACGATTCATCAGTGCAACAGGTGTAAATATTTTAGAGAATATGATCAGCCTGTACTTTTAAAATTCTGAATTATTTTTTATTCCTCATAACAAAATCTATATTCTTGTTTCAGTTAGAAAGAACTGATGGTTTAGAGGCAGGATTGAAATAAGAAAAAATACCCACAATTCTCCTGCAAAGAACAGCACCTGTTCAGAAACAAAATGGAAAACTACATATGGAGAAAAAATAAATGTCTGCTAGATCATCAACAGTAACATAAACCACAGTGAAAGAAGATGACTTAGAAAAACAAGAGTTGTTGATGGAAAGAGATGAAGAGGAATGAACGGTTTGACTATGAGGCAATGAATTGCTTAACCTGAGATTATGGCGTAGATGAGAAATCAAAATGGTTAGTCTAGAAATGTCAGAAGAGTAGACATCATCAAGAACTTCTACTAGAGCGATAGGTACCTAGTAGTTACTCAACTAAAGCTTTACTGTTTAAAGACAGGCCTCCTTCGGATGTTTGCAGAGCCTGGAACAAGAATATAAATGGTGGCCCACTTGCCATGGATCTAAACATTTAAAAGTTTTAAGAAATGGTTAAAGTAAAATATGTTCTATCCACATCCCTTGACAAATATACTTCTCAATATCCAGAAGGCCAGGTTTGAATGTAGGATTCTTGGAAGACTTGGAGACCTGTGGCCCAATATGAAGAGCTGGCCTATGCCCCTGGCTCACCCATTCTCATCCTACCCACCCTTATCTCACCCTTATCTTCCTTCCACACCACAGGGTCTTGTGCCCATGTATATAGACACTTGAGCCTATAGGTTCAACATCTGAACAGCCCACAGCAAAGGGAAGCCCAGGGCCAACCCAATGGCCTTGAAATATTCATACTACGGTACAGTCCACACTTAGAAAGACAGACCCAGGAAAGAGGCCCACTCAGTGACCATTTGGGGCAGGGTGTTGTACCCAGAGTGTGGTCTAGAAGTGGGAGCAAGGGCTCCAGGAGGGCATGTCCTCTTTGCTCCCCAGTGTGGGAAGCGGTGCAGCTGGAGATGGGGTTCAGGGCAGAAGTTCCTGACCCAGGTCTAAGGGCAGTATTAAAATCACCTCATTTACAAACTTCCAACTACAAAATAATAAGTCATGGAGATGTAAAAATAAAAAAATCAAATCACCTACTCTAACTCAGACATTTAATAAGTCTACAAAATACAGTGCATGTAAAACATGGCTTCAGGTGGGATGAATTTCGGTGTTAGAGTCTGTGATTTAATTGCTATTATAGCAACTGTTTCACTGTAAGAACGACAGGAAGACAATTGATTTTGGATATTGATCTTGTATCATGCAAAGTTGCTAAACTCACTAGTTCTAATGGCCTTTGTTTTGTTTGTTTTTGTTATATTCCTTAGGATTTTCTACACAGACAATCATGTCTTCTGAGATAAAGACAATTTTACTTTTCTATTTTTCTTATGTCACTGGCTAGAACTTCTGATACAATGTTGAACAGAGATGGTAAGATTGGATACTCTCTGGTCTTCTTGATCTTCAGGGGAAAGCATTTAATCTTTCATCACTCAGTGTGATGTTAGCTGTAGGATTTTTGATGATACCCTTTATCAGGTTGAGGAAGTTCCCTTTTATTCTCAGTTTTCTTTCTTAAAAGTGTTTATTATAGAGCGACACTGAATTCTATCAAATTTTTTTTTCTGCATCCATTGAAATAATTATGCTTCTTTTTTATTTTTAGTCTGTTAATATGGTATGATTTGAACTTTTGTTAAACCAACTTTGTATTCTTGCGGGGAATAAAACCCCATTGATATATTATTCTTACTAGAGTCAATTTGTTAAAATGTTAGAAATTTTTGCCTCTATGTTCATGAGGGATATTGGTTTGTAGGTTTCTTTCCTTGTAATATCATTAATTTTGACAGTATAATGCTGACTTCCCAGAATATATTGAAAAATAGTCCCTATTCCTTACTTTTCAATGTTTACAAGAGTTTATGTAGAATTGGCATTATTTACTCCTTAAATAGTTGGTAGACTCCATCTAGGAAGCCATTTGGGCCTGAAGTTTTTTTTTTTGGTGGGGGGGGAGAAGGAATTGGACAATATATTCAATTTATTTAGTATATATAGATTGTGTCTTTGAGCAGTTTGTTCACTTCATTTAAGTTGTCAAATGTATTGACCTAAATTATTCATTATATTCTCTTATTATCCTTTTTATGTCTGTAGTATTTATAATAATGTCCCCTCCTCTCATTTCTGATATTGGTTATTGGTGTATTCTCTTATTTTTGATCAGTCTGGCTAGAACCTTATCAATCTTATTGATCTCCTCAATAGCTTTTGGTTTTACTGATTTTTTTTTCTATTGGTTTTATGTTTTTTATTTCTTTGCTTTCCGACCTTTTATTATTTCCCTTTATGTCTCTCTTTACTTTTTCTGTTTAATTTCCTCTTATTTTTCCGGTTTCTTAATATAGAATATTAGGTCATTGATTAGAAACATTTTTTCTTTCTGTTATAGAGGTTTAGTGCTGTAAATTTCTCCTTAAGAATGACATCCTGTGAATTTTATATATCATGCTCTCATTTTCATTTCATTCAGTCCAAAATACTTTTTTTTTTTTTTTTTTTTAAAGGATTTTCTTATTTATTTATTTATTTATTTATTTATTTTTGGCTGTGTTGGGTCTTCGGTTCGTGCGAGGGCCTTCTCCAGTTGCGGCAAGCGGGGGCCACTCTTCATCGCGGTGCGGGGACCGCTCTTCATCGCGGTGCGCGGGCCTTTCTCTATCGCGGCCCCTCCCGTCGCGGGGCACAGGCTCCAGACGCGCAGGCTCAGCAATTGTGGCTCACGGGCCCAGCTGCTCCGTGGCATGTGGGATCCTCCCAGACCAGGGCTCGAACCCGTGTCCCCTGCATTAGCAGGCAGACTCTCAACCACTGCGCCACCAGGGAAGCCCCCAAAATACTTTTTAATTTCCTTTTTGATTTCTTCTTTAACGCATGGGTCATGCTTCCTTTTATAGATCGTACTTTTGGAGTTGTATCTAAAAAGTTTTATAGTTTTATTTTACAGTTAGGTTTTTGATACATTTTGATTTAATTTTGATATAGTATATGAGGCAGGTGTTGAAGTTACTTTTTCTACAAAAGGATGCCCAATGATTCCAGTACTATTTGTTGAAAAGACTGTTCTTTCTGTATTATAATGACTTTTGAAACTTTGTAAAATTTCAGTTAGACTACACTTTTGTGGGTTTATTTCTGAACTTTCTATTTTGTTCCATTGACCTTTGTACCTATCCTTTCACCATATCACATTGTCATATTGTAGATTTATAGCGTCTTGATATAAAGGAGCATGAGTTCTCCAACTTTTCCTTCCTATTCAGGATTTTTTTTTTGGCTATTCTAATTCCTTTTTTCCACATAAAATTTAAAATCATCTTATTGATCTCTAGATAAAACTTTCCTGGGATTTTGATTGGGGTAGTGTTGAATAAATCAGGTTGATATCTTAATAATATTGAGTCCTTCCAATCCACAAAACAGATACATCTCTCCACTTATTTAGATCTTTTAAAAATTTCTTTACTCACTTTTTGTAGTTTACAGCACAGAGATTCTGAATATATTCCTTTAGATTTTTATATGAGTGCTTCAATTTTTTATACTATTTTAAGTGGTATTCCTGGCTCTGTATGATATTTCAGTATGGTTCAGCCTGGTCTCTTCCGGTGGTTCTTTCTTGGTGTTAGGCACTTTCTTCAGATTTCTGTAGATTTTCAAATTATTTCTCCGTGTGGCTCTCCCTTTTCTGTGTATCTTTCTTTTCTTTTCTACTCTGCTGTCCCCAATTTCTCAACTCAGTCTCTTCAACTCGGAATCCTGCAGGCTCTGTTTTGTTTTTCCCTCCCTGCCTTGTAGCCTGGATACTCTCTCTAGGCAGTAGGTGGGGCCCATAGCACCTATCTAGTTTGCTTCCCTTCCTGTAGTAATTCTTGTGCTGCATTGCCTGTTGAGCAATGCCTGAAAAATCACTGTTTCATATATTTTCATCTCTTTTTATCATTGTTTAAGGTAGGAGGGTGTATCTAGTCCCCATTACTCCATTGTGGCTGGAAACAGAATTTTCCACTACAGCTCTTGACATGAATTATATGTAATATAATTGTACAATATAACCTTTCCACTCTGCCTCTATTTCAGGCACACTAAACTTCATTCAGTGTTCATATATACTGAGCTAACTCCCAAAGGGCCCTTGTACATAGTCTTTCCTTTGCTCAAATTGCTTTTTCCTCCTGCTGTCCACTCAATTCCTACTCACCCTTCAGATTACATGCAGTCATCACTTCTCCAGTGGAAGTGTTCTCTGACTTCCCTAAATTGTCAGATTCTCTGTTATATACTCTCATAACATTTACCTCATTTTTAATTTTACATTTACATATAACTATTTGATGCATGTCTGTTTCCTCCTCAAAACTGTAATAAGCAGAGGGACTCTGTCTTTGCCTATCATTTTATCCAAAACAGTGCCTGGCACATAGTAGGTGCTCATCAAATATGTGTAGGATAGGTGAGCAAAATGAGACTACTTCCAAATTCATCTTTTGTGCAAAGTTTTATTATTTCCTATATTTTCTTTCATACGGAATGCACCAATCAGTTATTATAGCTTTTCTCCCATAAAATTAAAACTTTCTGTATCCCACCAAAGCAAAATTAACAAAAGGACAACTGCTCTATCAAATTGTAACATCATTCACTATTCGGAGACAACTAATTTAAGTCTTATTGTTAAGTAAACTGCTGATAGGAGAATTCTGCAACGAATTAGTGCGCTTAAATTGCCATTTACTCATCACAGATGCAGTAAAGCCCAACTTGGCACAATCAGGCAAACAGAATCTGACTCATGAGGGATATCAGATTTCCTTACTTCCATTTTGGTTTCATCTTTCTAGTTTGTTTGAAAACTCATAAAAACCATATGATGAGTTTTCAAATAAAACTAGTGGTAGTTCCATGCTGACTTTTTACCCCCTATAGTTTGAGTTTTTACTTGAGGGTTGTGATCCTGGTATCACAAACAACCATCCCAAGGAAATATTCTTGCATTGCATATCACAGTATGAGGTAGATGCGGAATCTGATGGCTAATTGCTTTCCAGGGGGTGGTTCTGTCACTTGCATTTCAAGTCAATTTAAATGTTGATATCCAAAAATCACTTATTTGATAGAGTTGTTGTTAATTTGATTGAAACAGTTGCCAGAGTACCCCTGGATATTTTTTGTAGTTGTAGGAAGAACACACAAATTGATTTACTTCTCAATTTTGTTATAACTCAGAGTATACCTCAAGGTTAGTCATTACTAGTTCCCACTTAAAATAGAGACATACTTTGTTATAATCATCCTCAAATACAGCAAATGCTCCCAAAGTTAAAAATAAAATTTGAGATCTATTGAGAGATACATATAAAAGATTTTCCTCCCCTTTGCTTTTGTTTCACTATCTGAAAAATCTGAGAAATAATTGCTACTTACCTTCCCAGCAGAAAAATTATGAGGACTATTAAAATAATATATGTAAATTACTTTGCTGTCAGAAGCCCTGCATACCTGTGTAATATATTACATTGTTAGAGACTCATATTAGTAGACTTTAAATTTTATCTTAATGCTCAAATAAGTAATTCCCGTATACAGCTCAATGTATTGGCCCTAATTTTTCTTTTTTAAGGAGACAGGTGCTGCTTTAATTAATTTGAATGGACACAGATTTAAAATTGCCCCTGTAAGAAAGCATTGTTGTATTAATGTTACTAATATTAAACATAGTTAGAAGCTTGTTCTCATTTCCGTGGGACTTCTACCTGTTTTGAATGTAGCACTTTTATTTAATAATTCTGACCTCCTGATAGAAATGCAGCATTCTTGGTGATGTACAATAATAACGTAAAATGCCTGGGTTTTTGGAGTCAAACATTTCTGGATTCAAATTCCATCTTTGCTACACATTAACTGTGTGACCCAGAGCAAGTTCCTTTTTCCCTCTGTGGGCTTGCTTATGTTCTCTCTGTGTCAAATGAGTGATAATCCCACAGGGTTTCCTGGGGATTAGTGACCTTCACGTAAAACACTGAGTACAAATGGGATAGTCACTGACTGGCAGTTATCATTATTACTAAAAACTGCACTATGCATGCAATAGTGTGATTTGGCATTAATAATTAAGGAAAAAACCTATACAGGCATACCTCATTTTAGTGTTCTTTGCTTTATTGTGCTTCGTAGATATTGTGTTTTTTACAAATTGAAGGTTTGTGGCCATCCTGCATCGGATAAGTCTATCAGCAGCATTTTTCCAACGGCATTTGCTCACTTTGTGTTTCTGTGTCACATTTTGGTAGTCCTCACAATATTTCAAACCCTACACCAGCAAAAAAGATTAGGACTCAATGAAGGCTCAGATGATGGTTAGCATTTTTTAGCAATAAAATACTTTTAAATTAGGGTATGTACATTGTTTTTTAGACATTATGTTATTGTACACTTAATAGACTACAGTATAGTGAAACATAACTTTTATATGCACTGGGAAACCAAAAAATTCGTTTGACTTGCTTTATCGCGATATTTGCTTTATTACGGTGGTCTGGAACAGAAGCCGCGATATCTCTGAGGTCTGCCTGTACTTAGAGATGGTTTTCTGTGTTTGGTCACCATGTGATTTATAGGCATTGTTTTATGTAAGTCTCACAAAACTGTAATACTGTCTTTTTATTCCCCATTTTGCAGATATGGAAACTGAGGCTAAATGAACTAAAGTAATTTGCTCCAGGTGGAAACAGGATTTGAATTTAGATGTGTTGGATTTCAAAGTCTGAGCAACAAGCCTTAATTCTGAAACTGAACTGTTCATCTGCTGTTTAAGTTTCTTCTTCAATAAATGATACAGATGACTCTCTGTATTTAGGTATCTCTTTTATTCTGTATCCAGGATTTTTTGTTTCTTTCCTTTTGCATTGTTTTAACAGCTTTTGAGGTAGGAAGCAATTTTGTGAGTTTGGTTAAATAGGAAAATGCAGGATAGCTTTCAAATTTGCTTATGTGTATATGTGTTTTTTCTAGAATTTTGAATATTCATTCATTACCATACATTATCACCAAAGTTATAGTGAGGGGCAATGGAACTGCTGCCTATATTCCA
This sequence comes from Balaenoptera acutorostrata, assembly GCF_949987535.1. Taxonomy (NCBI): domain Eukaryota; kingdom Metazoa; phylum Chordata; class Mammalia; order Artiodactyla; family Balaenopteridae; genus Balaenoptera; species Balaenoptera acutorostrata. Next base: position 22,980,735 of record NC_080080.1, on the reverse strand, counting down.
AAAACATTTCCCTAGGAAGTACAAGGTGATTTGCAATTTATGTAGGAGGAGTTACCACCCCATTTTCCTTCTCAAAGTCTCTCTAGTATTAGGACATACACATAGTTAGATCACCTCTAATATTTATGATCTTTTGCCTGTTACCTCTCCTTCCAAAATGCTAATTTATAATTGAAAACCACTTGACAGATAAGAAGGCCATTGAAGACCTATAGCCTTGCTCCTAGTTTTATTATAAATGACTGAATTGATAAGTAACATGGGATATATGAGGGTAATACCACTTGGAATATTCTGTGAAGAGTCCATCAATTGTATTCTACATCTCTGCTCAACATTAATAAGCTTACAGACTCACAAAGGATATGAAAGAGGTCAAAGGAAGACTGCACAGTTTTAATATTATTTTAATTTTAATTAAAGCAATACATGAACATATTTTAAAAAATCAATTTGTTGCCACAGATTTATTATAGAAGTATTACCCCCTGCCTTCTCTCTATTTAGTCCTGTCTCTGAGACACAAAAAACATTTAACTCTTTAGATGTTATTTTCTGGAATTTATCTCCATATTTTTAAGTAATATAATTTCTTGATGTATAAATTTTGGTACTTTTAACTTCTTTTTGATAGATGGGAATTTAGATCACTTATACCAACCCTCTTCTTTCTTCCCATGCTTCTTATTATACTTATAGCAATATTTTAATTAGATTAATAATCAGTGTTTACATGCACATGACCACATAAACACCATTTGCTTCAAGTCATGTAGATATTATGTTTATACATCTTTTTTGCGTGGCTGTTTGTTTTGCCAATAGTTTTTAATCACTTTTATTATTTCCTAGGTCTATTTGTCATGATTCCCTATTTAATACTTTTTTCAAATGCACCGTTATACTAGAATTTTTTTTTCCCTTTTTCCTGAATCCCTCCCTTCCATACCCAAGAGGAGAGTATTTGATCATTTTAAATAATTAACCGTTTGCTTATAAGCTATGGAACAGTGGGGAAAATGTCTATATGGATTACCTTTATGTTTCCAATGCCTAGGATAGTGCTAGGCACATGGTATATTATATACTCAGTACATACTTGTGGAATGAATGGGTATACAGTGTGGTTTAAATACACGCACTTTGAAGAAAGAGGGAGCTAAATATCACATTCATTATCACAAGCTCTTAAATGATCCTCAGCATTGAACAAGGAAGCAGAAGGTAGTAGAGTACTTTCGGGCTTCCCTAGTGGCTCAGTGTATAAGAATCCGCATGCCAATGCAGGGGACACGGGTTCAAGCTCTGGTCTGGGAAGATCCCACATGCCGCGGAGCAACTAAGCCCGTGTGCCACAACTACTGAGCCTGCACTCTAGAGCCCATGAACCACAACTACTGAAGCCCGTGCGCCTAGAGCCCATGCTCCACAACAAGAGAAGCCACCGCAATGAGAGGCCCGCACACCGCAACTAGAGAAAACCTGCGTGCGGCAACGAAGACCCAACGCAGCCAAAAATAAATACAATAAAATAAATAAATTTATATATATATAAAAAAGAGTGCTTTCACAGTTTTCCTCTCCTCTCTATTGTTGCTAAGGAGGTTAACAGTTCTTTATGGGATGCTTTTGTCCCACAGACTGGTTAAATCCAACTCTCTTAGTTTTTCTGTTTATCTAATTAAAATTTTAAGGACGAATTCAAAATACTTTCTAAGTAGAAAAATAACGCCACACTTTCTATCTTAAACCTCAAGTTCATTCCCCCGACAGTCAGGCATCTATCTCATTTTCAGGCTGAAGGACCGTGGGAAGTACAAAGAGTAGCAAAGTGTCTGGAACAGAGCAAACTGGCTCTCTTTGACTCATCCCCCATTCGTCCTCTTCTGCTCCTTGTCAGTGAGAACTTGAGTTCTTCAAACTCTGTTATTTCCAAAGCAAATATTTTAAACCCTCAGTGGCTATAACTCTCCTACGACAGTGTAAACTCAACCAACTCATAAAACACAAATATAGATTTGTCTACATTTATTGATAAAGTGCTTGCAGCATTACCCAGAATTAAGGTGCTGAGATGAGATTTATAGCTTGCCCTTGGAGTGAGAAGAGAGGAAGAAGAAGTTTGGCTGAACTCAACATAAATTGACGTGAAACACTGACACGCAAGAGTCGACATGCCGCCATCGCCTCCTTGCTCACTCCTGAATTGGTTTCTAACACACCTGCTACTATTCGTTTTCCTTATTTACCTGTGATAGTACAAGGAAGCAGGGATACATCTTTCCCTGCTTTGAGCATAGGGGGAGGCCATGGGAATTCTGGGGAGTTGCTTTACTCTAGAAAAGGAAGGCATTTTCCCTGAATCTGAAGTTTCAAACTCTTCTCTTAAGACACACTGTAATTAAACAGCTTGTGTGTCACTTCATAAAACATATGGGAAACCGTCGCTTGTTTTATTCAGGATAGGGTGCACTTGTGGGGAAGATCTATCAAGTCTTTGTCTAAGGCTTTAGTTATGAACAGAAATTCACTGGCAAATGTCAGGTGACAGAAGAGAAGGTTAGTCATAGAATCAAATGCAGTGCAAATCTGAGGACATTTAACATGTTAAATATTGTCCCCTGCATGTGAATTTCAAAACAACAAAGAATCAGGACGGGGAAAGCAAGTGTCCTTGTTACAAAGGAAAGCTCTGAGAACGTAGAGAGTGAAACTCTCTTTTGCCTTGAAAATCTGCTGTGAGCCTGGGAAACTAAAGATGCTTCCTTTGGTAACTCATCTTGGCCTCTGATGTCCCTTTAGTCAATCTATTTGCCTTTGTCATGTCTCCAACGGTACATGAACAAGAGCATAAATTGAAGCTAAATCCAATTCAGAGCACAGAGGCAAACTTCAAGCTGCTGTCAGAAACAACCCTTAAAAATCCCATCTCCCAATAATACTCTGTATTTTAGCATCAAGACTTAATAACAAATGTTTAGAATGACAGTGAGAGGAGCGGCATTTTTTCATAGGGAAAACAAAAGAATGGGAAACCCCAGAATGTATTGAACTCTGAGTTGCCATTATTTACCTTATCAAGATTTCTTCTGCAATTGTTCTCATTAACAATTTCAATGAAAGCCTAGTTTTCCCAAGTCAAAATAGGGAACATTCTCCCATACTGGCCATGAACATTTATGAACTTTAAGATCTGAAAATGTAGGCAAATGTTCAATATTTGAATTAGTCTTTTCTAAAATTACCCATATCCCAAAGCCTTCATTCTAGGTGAGGGGCAATGAGTATAAAAAGGAATTTAGAGTTAACAATTTGAAAGGATTTTAATTCTGTTATGTAAAGCTTTTTTTTCCTAATAAAGAAGAATATATTTTCATTCATCTTCTTGTTAATGACAGGGTTTCTGAATGTGTGTTAGTGCCATATCCTCCAAGGCTCACCGTATTTCAACTTCAGTGATGGTCTCTCATCATCTAAGAAATTCATTTCGCAGTCCCTGAACTTGTTCTTTCCTCTGCCCTCAATACTTTTTACTCAGAACCTTTACAAGGCTCACTACTTCCCTACAAACTGATAAACTTTTAGGTGTTACCTTTCTTAAGAAACTTCCCTATCCACTCTTTCCATTTCACATCAGTTCCTTTCTCCTTAAAGCATTTTAATTTTCTTTATAACACAATATCTAAAAAACACATTATTACTACAAATATATTAATATTATTGTTTTAAAATTATATCAATTTTTTACTTGACTAGTTATTGTCTTCACCCATAAAATATAAACACTTAAACAACACGGAGTTTTATTTTATTCGCTTCTTTGCCTCCAGTGTTTACTATATTACCACCACATAGTATGTACTCAGTACATATGTGTTCAAAGACTTTTTTGAATGAATACATACATTATTGAACCAACATGATAAAAGTCCAAATGCTTTGCAATGTATATAATCCTCAACTCAAGGCTTCATTATAAACTTGTGGTCCCAACTGCCAAAACTTCTACATGCATGGCCTATGTTTCACCCTTATTGAATTACTTCTTATTAACTATGATACTTTAGAAATCTCCGCCTTTGCCTATGAGGCTCAGTTCTTGTGGAGAGCTATCACTCGATTTCAAACGTCACTTGCTGTGTGAAAATATTTCCAGCTCTTCTGGACTGAGCTCTCTCCCTATGTTCTCATAGCATGTTATATAAATTTCTGTTATAGTATTTACCAGATTCTAGTGTAATTTTTTGCTGTACAACTGTCTTATGACATTTTATGCCTAGAGTCTTGCGAAATGCCTGGCATATATATATTAAGTACTCTGGACATGTTTACTGAATAAGTAAATCCTACAAACTCAGCAACAGCCTAATTTCTAACCACAAATCATTTCATAACATATTTTTTTTCAAATTCAATATTATGCTCTAAGGATGTTTCAGTTCTTTCTGGACTCTCTAAGCAATGGTGAACGGCAAAGTGGGCAAAAAGAATGTTGGTCATGTAACCTGGAGAAGGCCGTAGTTGACATTTAATAATAGTCAAATACTTGCAAGGAACAAAGCTAAACGATCTTATTATTTCCCCTCAAAATAGCCAAATGAGAATAGACTGGTCTTTTTATGAGTGTGTTTTTTAGGTAAGCCTCTTAATAAAACTTGCAGATTAGAGACTTACGAATTGTATTTCTACAAAAGGGTGTGGAGTCTCATTCTCTGCCAGTTGTGAAGGATATACTAGACAGGTATCTTTTTAAGAAGCCTACACGAACTAAAGGATGTTTTGCCAGCCTATAATTCTACGAAATCTACTTTTCTAAGACCAAGAATCAAGATCCACAAGAGAAATTACTATAGTTAAGAATAAACATATCCTTAAAAACTGAGAAAACCTCACCCTATTTTTGTTTTTTTTTGTATATGTGTTATTTTATGATGGGTAAAGGTTAACATTTAATCAATATGCTTTACATTTGGGAATCTTTGAAAGAACAAACAGTGTTAAAAATTTTTTTCTCTAAAGGAGGAAAACCAAAATAAAAGCAACATTTCCATTACAGATTTAGTGGTTAGATCCTGCAAGTAGAATTAATCTGAGCAAGAAATCTTAAGTATTTTTTACTAATATTCTTTTAAAACCATTTTTCTTCTATTATCAGGTAGCAGCAGAGTTACAGTGAATGTTAATGTGACTTGATTCCTTGTACAGTAGAGAAAGTGTTCTCTTAAAAGGGATTTACATTCTCTGGTTACTTGCAAATCTGAGTAAAGAAGACATCTAAAAATAAATTTGAAGGGACTTCCCTGGTGGTCCAGTAGTTAAGACCTTGTGTTTCCAATGCAAGGGGCATGGGTTCCATCTCTGGTTGGGGAACTAAGATCCCACATCCCACATGATGAGCAGGGTGGCCAAAATAAATAAATAAATAAAGATAAAGTTGACGTTTACTGCATCTGACAGTGTTATTATATTAGTATCTAATACCTTTAAATATTAAAGATTATTGGGTCCAATTTGCCCCTGTGAGTGTGGGAGAGCAAACAGCAAATCCCATCAATGGGAAGTTTAAGGATAAAGGTTTTCTCAACTCCCACCTTCTGCAAAGACACCAGGTGGAACCCCTGTGGTGCCAAGTGCCTGGCCCCGCTAAATGCTCAGAGAATGTTAGCCTCTCTGGGGGCCGGTGACCATTATAAAGAATGGCTGAGAAGAGCAACCAAAATCTGTTTCTTTGATAGTCCTTCCACCCAGCTTCCCCGAGATGTTGTTGGAATTCTTCCCCTTGGGAAAGAGTCCTCTCAAGCTGAGAGGAAGTGGCAGTGAAAGTTCTTAGGGGTATGGCCTGTGAGAGGTTGGAGAACCTGGAAGGAGGCTGAGGGAAACACTTCTCTGTTCCATGGCTCAGGAGGACCCATGCTTGCCTTCAGCCATGGCTCCAAAAGAAGAAGACAAGAGTTGGAGAGAGAAGCTCACTCTAGAATGGAGATCAAGCAGGAAATGAAAGCCACCGAACATTTTCTCACCCACAAGGTCCAAATCTTTTCCTAATTCAGACACACGATTGGAGTTTATTTCCAGTTCAATAGCAATGCTTTGGCTTTTAGAGAGAAGTTGACACCAAACTGTCTGTTTTCAGGAAAAAGAACGTGAACAAGGGAACGACATGATCATTGGATCCACGTTCACTTTTGAGAACAATTTAATTCTTTCAACCCTTGCCAAAGTCATAGATTCTACTTTAGTCCACGTAGTATTTAAAAAGTTACACTCTGCTACCTGAGTTTTCATATTTCCTTATATTTACTTGCTTAGGTTGAAAACTGACCCTTACATTGCTCTTTATATCTTTACTAGATTTACTTTTTTTTTTTTTTACTAGATTTACTTCTTAATGTGCAGTTACGCTTGCAAAATGGATTGTAATTGGCCAAGAAAAGTGCTTTGATAAAGGAAAAAAAAATCAACAAATTGCAGGATAAGAGACAATCCTGGCAGGACTCCTCTCCTCCAATTCGAAACCACACTTGTGACTTTCACGTGCATCCATTTCATGTTTAGGTACACTGTGCATCAGTATCTTGTAAAGTTTGTAATGGTGTAGGACATAATGCTTTTCTTCCTTAAACAGGGAGGAAGAAAGAATTGGAGAGAGGGAAGAAAGAAGGAGGGAGGAAGGGAGAAAGGGAGAAAGGGAAAAAGGAAGGAAGGAAAGAAAGAAGGAAAGAAGGAAGGCAGGACAGAAGAAGGAAAGAAAGAGAAATTAATTAAATGAAGAATATTCCTCCCTGAAAAATATGTGGGCTCTTTTCCCAAATAATCTGCTTATGGAAAAAAAAAAATTCCACCTGAAAGAGGAAATGCTTCCTGAAAGAGGAAACTAGGAATTCCCTAGTTAAATTTGTATGCATTTATATGAAAGTTTTAGGTTGACCAGTGAGAGAATATCTCTGAGTAATTATCCCAACATTCTAAGTAAGTTTTGTTCAATGGCTCAGCTCACTGAAGAAGTGGGATTTCATTCAATAAAATGTTTTTAGAGTCTTTTAATACATTTTAGAGTTATGGAAAAATAATAAGATTGTGACTATGTCTATATAACCAAAATATTTTGATAAAAACTGAAAATTTCAGAGAGTAAATTGAATGTCCTATTTTCCTACACCAAAAATCTGCATATAGAAGTTTGATAGAAACTGTCATTAGGTAACTTCTCCCTGGACAAACCATCACACTCAAGGAAACACACACCAGCTATGTGGCCCTTTTTAATGTTTCCAATTACATTGTTTCAGACCGTTTACTCTTCTCTTACCATTCAATCCTACTTTGCCTACTTATCTTTTCTACTAAGCTACTTAGGTTATAAGTAGTAGGTTTGCCTACTAACCTACTTAGGTTATAACTTTTTTGATTAACAATGCAGCACTCATCTTATTCTGATAGTATTAAACTATCAATACATTTGAATGATAGTGAGCTAGTAAGATGAGGTCTCTAACGCATTTGTGCCTTTTGCAGAGATTTGGGCAACGGTTTTCATCAACAGAGATTTTGTCAAGTGATTTCAGCTCTTTGGTTCAGCCTTCTTTCTGGGGAAATATGGAGTAGTAACGATGATAATAATCATATATGTTCAGGCAGAGGGCTTGTAGAACCACTGTCTCTTATATCCATGAAATTAGTTCTTTTAGGAATAGGAAAGCCCCAGCTTCCCACTCACTAATATCATATTCACATAAGAGAGTCCACTCCCGTCTCCTTATCATCCTCACTCATCTCCCTTCGCACCAAATTACTGAGGATGATTAACAAACACAGACATGAAAACTGGACCAACAGCTCTTTAGTCCATGATTTGAAATGGTATTAGAAATGGTGGGTTTCATATGCATTATTGGAGAAGCTTGGACTTCTTTGGGGAAGGAAGGAGGCAGAAAGAAGAGAAATGTGTATGTTCCATTTCATAAAATGTAAAGTACAGTAAAATAAAAATCCCCTAGTCTTCTGCAAAGCAAGATAAAGAATTTCAAATTCTCTTGATGGATCAAGGTACAGTGTGTCGATTTCATTGTAAAACCATACCATTGCCAAGCCCGCATAAAATGTGAGGAGGCAAAGATAAGTAGACGTGAAAGTATAATTTATAAACTAGACCTTCATCTATAAAATTGGGTGAAAAACAAACTTACCCAAGGGACATTTGGAAGGTATTATTAAATATTATAGAACCCATCCTCACATACATTTGGAGAAAAAGAATTTACAAAATAAATGTGACTTTAAAAATCATCTATCCCTATAACCCACAAAGGTAGAAAAGTAAGTGAAATTGGGACATCCCTCCATTGTCACATGGGCAAGTGATAATTTGTAATAATTATGCTATTATTTACATGTCCTCTCTGAAATAAACTCTATCTAAAGAATTCAGTTTGTTGCTCTGGTCCCATGAAAAGCTTTCTAAAATAGAAAACAATGGACATATCAACACTAGAATGCTATTTCAAAATATATGGATGTACTGGAAAGAGTTCAGACAACATCAGAAGGAAGAGTTTAACTTACTGCATGAAAAAAGATTAAAAGAGTATGTATAACTTGGCTAAGCAAGGACTAAGTGGGAACATGATAACTGCCTGCAAATATTTCAAGGGTGTGAACACCAAGAAGTGGGGTGAGGGGGGTGTTTGGTGGCTTTAAAGAGAAGACTCAGATTCACAAATCTAGTTCATCTCTTTATTTTTAATCCTATTGGGACTGAGAATCTTATAGTGTTACAACATTTAGGTAGAAATTTCCTAACAAAGAAGTTTGCAGATTTTTTGGGGGGGATGTTTTTTTGGAGGGGGAGCATATTATTTGGGGATGTGTTAAAACTAGATCGGAAAGTAAGAGAAACTACATCCATAATTGTCAGTCACATCTGCCTCTAATTAGAGTGATAATTGTGTCATATTAAGGGCATAATACATGTAACTTACACAAATTGTAAAGATCCAGAGAGGAAAACATCCCTGGTTTAGCACACGTCAGAAACTATATTACAGTTATGATTCAAAGAATATTACCAATGTATTTAAAACAAAATACTTGGAAAGGAGATGAATAAAAATGTAAGTTCAAAGAGTTGTTATTAAATCTTAGTTGGATTAAACCAAAACCCTTGAGAAGGTCATGATGTCCTTAGCAAGAAATTTAGTGCTATCAAAGTAACACTAATTTAAAATAATTAGGTTTCTATGTCTTATTATATAGGGTAATATATTTCTATATTACTCAACTTCATATAATTTAACTGAAAGCATATTATCATTGTGCTACCAGGGGATGTTCTAGTCTGACTACCAGAGTTTATGAAATGTTTTAGTCAACATTAGGAAACATTATCACTTAGCTAAATTAAGTAATATTATATAACAGGTGTAGTTGAATACACAGTTGCAATACAATGACATTTTTTTCCTTAGGATATAATGAATACAATAGAGGAAAAGGGTAACACAATACAGGAAAAAGGCAGTGCTCAATAACTTCTAGTCTGCTGCCAACCTATTTTCAATGTAAACAAGGTAAAATTCCTTACCTAGAAACGCCTTTATAACTCCAACGTATTTTTCACTTACTCTCGCTCAATATTTTCTGACTTTCACTTTGTGTCTGAAAGTTGAATAAGTCATTTAACTTGTACGTCTTGTACTTCTGTTCTTGAAATAGTTTATATTATATGTAGAGTCAAATCCTTCTTTGAAAAGACACTTTTAACTGACAAAGAATAACTAACTTACATTGCATATAATTACTTTTAGCCTTAAGACTTTGGCATGCCATCTACTAGAAAATCCATGCCAGGGAATACCAGCCACACCTACTGATGAGATGGCCTTAAGAAACACACTCATTTATTTTCCCCTCTGATATTTGATAAGTCAAAATAAATGATGACTGTGTAAAGACATTTTGATGTCTGTACAGATAGGTAGGGAGTATTTATTGTCAATGAAATTTTGAAAAATACAGCCGACATTTCAATACCCTAAAGAGTGCCATACAGAGAGTTGTCTTCATCAAAATAGTTCAGATTTAAATTCATACTGAATTAATTATGGAAAAATTATATAGTATATGTGTATTTAATAATTGTTACTGACAAGAATATGGTTACTTGTAGACATGGACTCTAAAATGATATGCAAAAATAAAATTTGGTTGGTGGATTATGGCTGATAGCTGATATTTTTCCAAAATCCAAATTTTTGTCATTCTTCTAAAAAATTAAAATTTAATATATATTATTCATTCAATAATAAAGTTGTTACATGAATTTTCTTGTAGTAAATACTTCCAAAGTAAGTAAGTCAACTTACTTTTTCTTAGAAAAGATAACTCTTTTGCTTATACATCCCATTTTATGGATGTGGTATTGCCATTTGTCCCTGTTTACATTTTAAAGGTAACTAAGCCTTGCCCACAAGCTGCATTTTTCTCTGTGTCTTTTATTTTTGCCCTAAATTTCAGAAGATAAAAACTTAAAAAAAAATGAAACCATGCATAACCCTGCCAAATGCTAGTCCTTCCTCTTTCATACAGGTTTTCTTTTCAACAGTATTCTACACATGCAGATCCCTCACTGCGGACCATTTTACAGAGGTAAGTCTTATCAACTAATGCCAATAATAGGAATCTAAATAATTTTTGAGTGACCAGCAAGCCTCTATTGTTTACTAAGTATGGATATGTGACTATCTTTTACCAAGAGAAAGACAGCTGCTCTGGGAACAAAAGTGATTCAGACACAATTGGGCTCAAGTGGAGAACAGTGTGGGTTCTTCAGGTCTGGCAGAGTCCACCCACCCACAAACTGTCAGGACATTCCTCTCTTTTATTGTTGCTCCCATAGCAAGGAGAGAATTGGAGCTGCCATGCTCCCCCAAAGGAGATTTGTGACAAGTCCAAGTACAATCTGGTTCTGAAATATCTCCATCTCACGCTTCCTCTCACCTCCCCTGGCATCCTCCACAAAACAGATTCAAGTTGCCTCTACCTGTAAGCAATCAAAGGCAGGCAGCATCATGCCTTTGGCATCAAGTACAGAAAGAACAAAACAAATTAAAATGCTTTAAAATGCTTTTGAACTTAGAGTTTGCTTGAAAGATATAATTTTTAAAGTCCTTTGTTCACTAATATAATATTTTTTTTCCCTGTAAGAGATTGAAATGAAGGAATCATTCAAGGGAGGAAAAAATTCATTTGCTAAACAACTGAGTGTCTACCACGAGCCCCAGACATCATAGACATTACGGATACTGAGGATACAATGACTAAAATATCTTTTTCGCTGGGAGGAACATTTCAAGTGCCCTTGGTGTGGGTGGTATTGTATTTCAGTAGGATTTTTCTGTATGCTTCTAATGGTTAAAAGTATACCTGGGGATACACTGTATAGTTTAACAGAAAGTGGTCTTATGCCTTTCTTTTATACATTAAGAAAAATCATATTTAGATCTGATACTGACGTTTGGGCAGTACTAATCTATAGGCACTTCAAGGAAGTAAAGTAGTATTTAAGCATCTATTTTCCATCTGTGCATAGATGTATCCCAACATAGAAGTGTACGCATACATACATATATGTTTCTATTTCAGCTAAGATCCACTGTAACTATGTGTCAGTTTCAATCTTAATTATGATATGTTATTATATAAGATGTGGGTACCACAGGATATGTTTTTCCTTTCCATTTCATTCCCTAGAATAAAAAGAAATGAAAAAAAACTAGATAAAACAAAAAACCCAAATCTGATGGAAAGATATAAAAAAAGAAAAATTAAAAACAAAACCCTAAGCCATGAGTTTCAAGCCAAATATTTACAAAGATACCTATATACTTATGAGCTGGATGGGAGGTTGAATAGGGTTGAGTAAACCTTTTTTAGCCTGAAGTTAGGCAATGGGGAGAGGAATCCAGAAGAAGGAGATCTAGGGCTCCAGTGTAAATGGTGTGGAAAGAGGAAATACAAGACTTGGATCAATTTCCACGTACACCACAAAATAACCAGGGAGATCTTGCTCAATCCATCTAATCCCCCTGCCTTGATTTCCTCTTCTGTAAAACCAGGGGGTCTAGACAACTCTTATGCATACAACAAACATATATTGAGTGCGTGCTGGTGGTCAACTCTAAAGTTTAGAAAACATTTTCACATAAACTCTTTATTTCATCTTGGTCTTATGTTAATCTGGTATAAAACTGATTACAAACCTATTTCACATGAGTGAAGAAGGAAGTCAGTAGGATTTAGGGGAGTTTATTAAAAGTCTAAATGCTCTCTAGATTCTCTTCCAGATGCTAAAAATTAACTTAAAATTTTTAACTTTAAGTGAGGCAGAGGATCAAAGAGTAATATGTACAGTAACCATGTGGACACAATTCTCTTCATATTCCTCTTCCACCTCTTTCAACTCATTGCCCACCATTCCCTTCCTGTTCTCTAATCTCTTCTTTCTACCACCACATACATTTATTTTTTCCTGTTCAGTAAATATTTTAGGCTTTGTAGGCCTTACAGCTTCTGCTACAACTACTGGACTCTGCCGTCGTAGCATGAAAGCATCCGAAGATACAGAAATAAATGGGAGTGAATATGTTCCAATAAGACTTTATTTACAAAGAGAGGGAATGGACTGTATTTGGCCTGTGAGCCATGGTTTGCTAACATCTAAGTTGACCTTGAAAAATAAAAATATCTGGTAATAATTCCAAAGTTCATGTAAAATATACAGCTTAAAATAGTTTAATTATACTCTAAAGTCATGCATTTTATGTTTGATGGGAGCATAGGGTTATCCAATAAATTTATAATATGATCCTTTATAATAAATAAAGGCACAATAGTATGTTAGCTGGTGCTACCTTTATAATTGTATGTGTGATTGAAACTGTTCACATTTGTTGACATTTATCTTACAAAACTTGTTAAGACTCTTGAAAAAGGCCTGAAGAATTTGTTTTGTTTTGTTTTGTTTTTTTGGTGTGCACAGGGGCATGATGGAGCTGGAGTCTTGTATTTGGATATTAGATAAAAATTCTATCTTTTTCTTCATTAAATTAAGTCTAGTATCTGGAGCTACAATAAGTTATTAAAGCAGAAAATAAAATTAATTAATTATTGACCCCGCAGTCACAGGTAATCAAGGATATGTATGGAATGCCATCTATCTTATTTGTTAGGTATGATGACTGATATCTTGAAGTTTCTTCTTCTAGCATCATATGGATATAAAACTGACCTCCTAGCCAAACTTGAAGATTCTTGGAGTTTGTGCTCTTTGCTAATAATATTTTAAGTAAAATATACCAGGAAATCAATCAATAAATGTATTTAAGCAATTATTTTTCTGCTTTGCAATTTGAATGAGATGTGATACTAATGACCAAATATGGGATTTGTAGCACCTCAACAAACACCATCTCTCCTCTTTATATCATCATGTTTGCTACAACTTTTACCTTCTGCAGTAAATATTTGTTAAAAACTCTAAAGGGATAATGGAGGAATGGGGACCATATTTAACCTCCTGTTTTAAAAAACAGGAACTTGGACAAAATATATAAAATAACTCTTTTCAGACTTTGAAACACCAGCAATGCAGGACCTTAATCCCTGAAAGAAAGAGAAAAATGAGGTAAAACTTAAGACTACGTTGTCCTGACTGGGGACACATTCTGGGCTATGGAACAGGAAGCTGGAATCCTAAGTAGAAAGTAGAGGTCTTGTTGAGTTGAGAAGTCTGAAAACTGAGAAGAAGTCATCAAGTCTGAGCTAGTGGGAAGTTGTGTGGCATAGTTCTGGGGAGGAGGGAATCATGAAAAAATTTCTATAATCTCTGGAATACAAACATGCGTGTATGTATGGTAGAAATCCATAAGACTGTGCAACATTATAACTGGTGTTCTGTGAGTTGAATTGTTCTCAGAGCTCACACAGGACTGAGAAGCATTTAAGTCCCCACCAGTCAGAATGGAAATCGCTTCATGGTCAACTGGAAAATTTGGTGGAAATTGTAGAAGGGCTGGTTCTTGTAGTGAGACTAAAATATCCCAAGAGTAAAGGCTATTTGAGACCCACACAAACAAAGCTTAGGAATTAAAATTAGCCTCAAAAGATCAAATCAAAATGTGAGTACTTAACTGTCTCTCAGAACAAAGCCAACAGCCATTAAAGAAAGACAACAAAATCCAGAAAGGTAACATTAAAAATTCACAGTGCTCAGCATCCAATGAAAGATTAGCAGCCATTCCAGGAGCAGGAAAGTGTGACCCATAACTAGGTGACAAAAATCAGTCATTAGAAACAGATAAAAATAATAGCAAAGAAAAAATTAGTAGACAAAAGCATTAAACAGCTATTGTAATCATATATAGTAGTATTTAAAGGAAAACAAAGAAATAGAAATATGGAGGCTATGAAAAGACACAAGAGGAATGTCTAAGAATGAAAATTACAATAGCTCAAATGAGATATTTACTGAATGTTTTTTTCTTATTGAAGTACACTTGATTTACTATATTGTGTTAGTTCCAGGTGTACAGCAAAGTGATTCAGTTATACATATTTTTTCAGATACTTTTTCATTATAGGTTATTACAAGATATTGGATATAGTTCCCTATGCTATACAGTAAATCCTTCTTGCTTATCTATTTTATATATAGTAGTGTGTATCTGTTAATCTGATACTCCACATTTATCCCTCCCCCTTAAATATGTTTTCCTTAATTGAAATATAGTTAATTTACAATATATATTTTTTTAAATAAATTTATTTATGTATTTATTTATTTATTTATGGCTGTGTTGGGTCTTCGTTTCTGTGCGAGGGCTTTCTCTAGTTGCGGCAAGCAGGGGCCACTCTTCATCGCAGTGCGCAGGCCTCTCACTATCGCGGCCTCTCTTGTTGCAGAGCACAGGCTCCAGACGTGCAGGCTCAGTAGTTGTGGCACACGGGCTTAGTTGCTCCGCGGCATGTGGGATCTTCCCAGACCAGGGCTCGAACCCGTGTTCCCTGCATTGGCAGGCAGATTCTCAACCACTGCGCCACCAGGGAAGCCCCGTTAATTTACAATATTGCATTAGTTTCTGGCATACAGCATAGTGACTCAGTATTTTTGCAGATTACACTCCATTATAAGTTGTTATAATATAATGGGTATAATTTCCTGTGCTATAGAGTATATCTTGTTGCTTATCTATTTAATATGTAGTAGTTTGTATCTCTTAATCTCATACCCCTAATTTGTTCCTCCCTCTTTCCCTCTCCCCTTTGGTAACCACAAGTTTGTTTTCTATTACTGTGAGTCTGTTTCTGTTTTGCATATACTTTCATTTGTATTATTTACCGTATATAAGTGATAACGTACATTATTTTTCTTTCTCTGCTTGATTTATTTCACTAAGCATAATATTTTCTAGGTCTATCCATGTTGCTGCAAATGGCAGTATTTCGCTTTTTTATAGCTAATATTCCACTGTATATCCCAACTCTCACTTGTACAAGGCAGACTTCAAACACCTCAAATTAGGACAACAGGAGTAACCAAGATAGGAATTGCCTCACCGGAGGTGAGAGTGAGACTTTGCAGTTTAGGCGTAAGCAAGCAAACTGTCTGCTGAAACAAAATGCCGACCCTCTTCAGAGGAATCTAACAAAATTCAAATTTTGAGTCTCCACAGCACAACATTCACAATGTCTGGGAAACAATATAATATTATTCTCCTCACAAAGAACCAGGAAAATGTAAAGTGTCCTGAAAGGAGGAGACAGTCGACTGAGGCCACAGGCAAGATGAATCATATGTTGGAATTATCAGACAAGGACTTTAAAGCAGCTGGTAGAACTATCATCAGTTGGATGCAAAAACTATATTGGTAATGAATGAAATATTAGAAACTCTGTGCAGAGAAATCAAAGTTATGAAAAAATTAGCCCAATGGAAACTTTAGAAATGAAATATACTCTAACATTAAAAATTCATAGGATGGCCTTAATAAGATAACTAAAGTGCTGAAGAGTCAGTAAACTTGACAAGAGATCCTGACAAGTTATGTAATTTGAAATAAAAGGAGAAAAATATTGAAAAAGTAAGCAGAGTCTAAACGGCCAGTGGAACAATATCAAAAGTTACAACATGTGTGTAATTGGAGTGCTAGAAAGAGAACAGAAAGTAAAGAGCAGAAAAAAACAGTTAAATATATAATGGCCAAAAACTTCCAAAATTTGATGGTAGACATACATTTACAACATCAAGAAACTTAGCATACCCCAAACAGCATGAATAAAGGGAAGCCAACATAAGCACATTATACTCAACCTGATAAAAATTAAAGATATAAAGAAATTCTTAGAAGAATCCAGGGAAAAAACAAACATATATATAGGAGGAAAAATGATTCAAATGGCTGAAGACTTCTCATTTGAAACTATGTAAGTCAGAAGACAGTGGACCAACATTTTTCAAAAGTTGAAAGAAAAAAACAAATCTATCAACTCAGAAATGTTTGGTTCCCAAAAATATCCATCAATAATTAAGGCAAAATAAACACATTTTCAGATAATAGAAAATTAAACAAGTTGTCAATAGCAGATTGACAGTACAAGAGATGATAAAAGATCTTTAGTCTCAGGAAAATGAAACAAGAAGGAACATTTGATCTTCATAGAAGAACAAAATGCCTTGAGGGTGGCAAATATCTGTGTAAATATTTTTAAAAATGTTCATTCTAAGTTCAGTTAAATTTCATAGAATTATTTAAAGCAAAATTTATATTTTCTTTTGGGGATTGTAGCACATTAAATTGATCACATTTGACAACCTTAGAATAAAAGGTTTCAAGTAGAGGGAATAAACAAATTCCCTATATTTTATTTGGGGTGATACAATATTTACTGTAGTTAGACTGTGAAAAGTTAAGGTTGTATATTTTAATCCCTGGAGCAGTCATTAAAAAGATACAAAGAAATATATGTTAAAAAGGCAAATGATAAATTAGAATGGAATTTTAAAAAATATTTAAATCATCTCAAATAAGACATGAGAAGGGAAGAAGGGTACCAAAGCACAGAGGAACAAACAGAAAACTATTAATAAAATAGTTGATCTATATCTAACTATATCAATAATTATATTAAATGTTAATAGAATATAATTATTACATTTTAAGGCAGAGGTGATCAAAGTGGATAAAAAAACAGAATCAGCTATGAAAGACAGTACCTGTGTTCAAGTAACCCTTATTTTACTTAATAATGGCCCCAAAGCATAGGAGTAGTGCTTCTGGCAATGCTGCAAAGAAGCTGTAAAGTGCTTCCAACTTCATTTGCCTGTCTGTATTCCCGTATATATAGATGTATGACCATTTGCCTGTATGCATTCCTACCAGACCACGTGATAGGCAAAATTAGCATTTCTGGTCTCTTGTTAGTCTCTGTAATACATTTGTTATTTCTTTACATCACTTAATCAGAATTTGCAATCATATAATTATTTGTATAATTAGTTTTTATCTCCCCCCCCACACACAGTATATTATAAATCCATCATGGAAACACTATATTATAAATCCAAGATAGAAAGCAATCATTTCACTTACCAGTGGTAAAATGAGAGACTGGTACCTTGCAGTCATTCAGTATATGTTTTCTGAATAAATAAATACATTATAATATCCATGAATGGATTTTAACCATTTGCTGTTACATTTAACATGAGCTTTCTGAGGGCAGGGCACTGGTGTGATTTGGGTCTGTATGCCTTAGTAACTGACATATAAGCCTGTTCAACAAAAGTTTAAGAATGCAAATTGAAAGTGAATAAAAATTGTGACAAAAGGACAGACATAGGAAATAGTAGAGGGGTTGAGAATGGGGTGAAGAACCAATGAGCTATCATTGATAATTCTCCTTTTGAACTAAAATATTTTTTAAAGTCCGTAAATTAAGATTCACAAAACCAAACAGTATTTGAAGGGGATATATTAGGGAGATAAGGAAAGGGCGGAGAGGCATGACAAGAGGATTAATCAGGCAAAAGCAAAGAAATGGTTGAGTCAGGGTGGACAAAAGACAAAGTCTACCTACCCCTCCAATTTTTTTCCTAGACCCCACCTGAACACAGATGGCAGGAGAACAGATGAGGAGTGCTATCTGAACCACAATGACAGAAGGGAATCATGCATGTCAGGAATGCATGTCGGCTACTTCCAACCCAGCCTTAGGCATTTGAGGACCAACGCCCTTGAGGGACAAAACTTGTCTAGGACACGTGCTTTCATGAGAGGCACCTTAGCTTCACGGCAAACCCAAGCAGCGTTTCCATCTCCTCTTTCATTCTTGGGTAGTTAGAGTTTATGTTTCACTTATTGCCAATTTTCCAATTCTCAAGTCACTACCACAAATGCCATGTACTTCAAAACTGTTTAATGTGCCAGCTGCTTTGGCATTATGTTTCACAATCCCTGTTAAATAGGAGCCCAGAAATCTAAATCATGCATTGCTGAAGACAACACAGATAGTAAGTGAGGAGCTGCAATTTGAACCAAGTCTAAGCCTTCAAAACTGACATCTTTTTTAAACACCTCTTTGCATCCAATGAAGAAATTGTGTTATTTCTTTTAATGCCATCGTTTGGCTAGTTTTGTGGGCTTGCAGTGGGGTGTTGGGCCTATAGAGTGGTTCTTTTCAGTGTAGACATTAAGTAGGAAATAATCTTTTGGGCAAAAGGAGTTCAAAGCATCTATTCCATTGCCTACACTGCAGAAGATTACTGTACAGCTCTGAAGGAGGGGATCTCTGATCACACAGAGAGAAAGGGAAGCAAGTGCTCATCAAATGGCTGGCTTTCAAAATGCTTTGCAGAATGCTAAACTTCCCATTGACATCAGTCGATGAAGGTTTCATATTTAAAGACTCTTTTAAAGCAAGCACATGTGCTAAAACCAAAACTTACACATAAGGCCTTAAAGGAAGAAGCAGCCATTGTAACACAGACCAAACAGCATGGAACAGGAACTTAGTAGGACACACACAGGAGGACCCTTGTGGGCCAAAACATGCTTGGCCATACTTGCTGAGGTTGTCAAGGCTCCCTTTGTCAGAGAGCTAGGGACTAATGCCAGACTCTTGTGCAGTTTAATGTGATTCTTCCTATTCAAGAACAATTTACTCCAACATGTTTCTTCATAGGTAAAAATCTATAGACGTGATCCTAAATGCCCATGTGGACAAATGGATTCAAATTGATAATAGAGCATTTGTTCATAATTACATAATAAAGATCACCAAAAATGCTATTGACACACTAATAAAAGTTTTTAAAAACTCTGAAGAAACCGGCTTCTAGACCATTAACTGGATTCTTGGGAGTTGTGTAAATTGGCACAAACTGATATAAACACTCGAAATGCAAGTGTCACAAGTAAGGATAATTTTAAAATACAAAACTGTATTTCGATGTAAGAAAATGAGATAGCCTATTACAGACAGATCTTTATCAAACTAGCCAAAGGATCACATTGCTCGATGGTACATCACCATATGCTCCCCAAGAGATCACAACCAGACTCAGCTCCTACAGATGCAAAAACCAGGTTAAGAAAAACCCCAAACAAACAAACAAAAAAGAAATAAACAAAACAAACCAGAAACATCACCTCATTTTCACATTATGTGGATGAGGCTCATTACTGCTCAGGTATGCTGTGTCTTCCACAACCATGCTGGCCATAATGTTTTCTAGTCTGGTAGATTTTTTTTTCCCCCTTGTTCAGAAGATTTGTCTTTTCTGTACGATATAAAGCAGAGCTGCTCACATGGCCAGTGCAGTTTCTTTGAAATGTAGCCAAGTGAAGGTTGAGGCATGTCCATGCCCTTGTCGGATGGCTCTTTTAAATCTTTATGCTATATACTTTAAAGATTGAGGCTGACAAAATAGCCTCCAGGACTGAGGGTACTTTGTACATAATGTGTCAGATGTCTGGGAGAGGTAGCTGATTGTTTACCTTTGAATTGCTTTCCCTCTGAGGGAAGTGTGAGTTAACATTATAACATTCCACGGGGAGGGGTGCTGAGATGCAGTCATTCTGTAGGGTATCCTTTCCCACTGAGAGAACAGCATCTCTTTTACATGGCTAGTAAATCTGAAAGTTAAGTCTGGAAGGATCATGGCTTTAACAAATCAAGTAAGTGGATTATTCTAGAACAAGTCAAACCATACATAAAGCTGGTATCACCAGCTCATTCTCCTGTCTTAAAAGGTGGTTCACACTAGTGAAAAATAATTAAATATCCAGATAATGTAAGTAGGATAGATGAAGATAGAAGAAAAAAAGCAATTAAAAAAATGTGTTACATCATATCAAGACCGGTGATGGAGTGAAAAAAAGAGTGAAGAAGAATAAAAATGTGGTTTACAAGCATTCTATTTTCCTAAGATGACTAAAAAAAATTTTTCCTAGAGTTTTCCCTATATTAGAGTTCTCAGTCTCATTGAAGTTCATATTACTAGTCAACAAATAAGAGACTTTTTTCCACTCCCAGGGTGAATATTTTATACATATTCTGTATTTAGTTGGATTTAACCTTCTGGAGTTTTAGGTCACTGAGATGAGAAATGTGAAAATCATCTTCCTCTGTTTGTTGTATGTACAAACCAACTAAACCAATATTTTCTTATTAATCTATTTGCATAAATAAGGTGATTGGCTTTATGTCTACTCTTATCTCATAATCTATAATTTCCCTATCATGTTCAAACATTGAATCTATTTAAGCATATCTAATCCAAAACCACATCAGTTTCATCACGTAGGCAATATCCTCCCCCCTGCTAATGAAATTTCAAAAGTCATTTTAAGCATTTGTAGAGAAGCATAGTATAAATACATAAAAGTATGAACATGAATGTACTAAGTATAATATCTGGTCTCTATTTGCTCCACATTATAAGTTAATTACATGAAAGTAAGACTTCTATCCCTATCCACATTCATTGTTTATTATTTTCTTATCTCAGTATGATCCTTTAGAAGCAACCCTGGATATTGCTTATTACATCTTACAAGTCATCGAGTGTCACCACAATCTCTGCAAACCATCCCAATTGAGTATTGAAGGGACTGGCCGGGGTAAGAATAATGAAGGGACATTTATCTAATAGGTTCACCGGTTAAATCACCCATCTTCTTTCTTTTCAGTTTTACTTTTTTTCCCCCTCAAATGGAAATGAAAATTCTAATTAACGGCTGAACATCATTGCCACTCAACATTATACATTATAGTCTTAGCAAGTCTAAAAGTAATTTCCACAGAAAATTACAGTTGCTTTTGTAGACCATCTGCACCCTGCACTTATGGCCATCATAACACTTATCCCATTTTATTGTCTATGTTCTTGCTCTTTGCTTGTTTTGCTTTCCTATTTTTCCTATCAGACCATCTTGCTCCTGGAAGCAAGATTTATGTTCTAGGAATCCTGTACTTCCGTGTCTATTGACCATATTAACAGTGTCTTCTAATAAATATATATTGAATGACTATTTAAGCTCTTAAAGAATATGGTCAAAGAATAAGAGAAAACTTAAAGTACTGACTTGGGTAGAGTAAAAAAAATTGCTCAAGACAATTAACAGAAGCACTTTATAGATAGATATCTGGTGCTGTTGGAGGGCATCCATTAAGTTAACTGAAATACGACATTATAAATATGTCTAAAATGACTTTTTAAAACAGATCTTCATTCTTGTTTTACATTCCAACTTAAGAAATGTTAAATTTCCACAAGCCTTACATAGACTTAGTGAGATGAAGCCAACTAAGAGCTGGAGAGTTTGGAAACGCTCAGTGGAAGGAAAAGAAATGTTTCCTGGGGCAACTGCAGTGCAGCTCAAGAAATTGATTATGTATCAGAAGATAGAGGGGATTCAGGATGAGGATACTTGAGATTTCCTCAGTGTCTTCTCACTAGAAAGGAAATCCATATAATCTGTGTTAGGGAAACATGATGATTTTGAGGGCTGAGTAGTAGACTCATTGTTAATTGACTCATTAGATACATATTATTGGAATGATTTTATCATCGCTTGAATTTCTCTTTATTATGCTCATTTTAGCCCAAGACCCTGAAATTTCACTCTTGAAGGAAAATATTCAGAAGAATTATCTTAAATAATCTATGCTTTTAATGTTCTAAAGTTTTGTTTTAGCCTTTCAGGGACCCCACCCCCATACTACAGTAGAAGTCTTGAGAATTTTTATTACGGTAGCAACATGCCCATGTAAATGCTTCTCTAGCCCTTCACTTATTTTCTTTTAAGACCCATGCTATCCAACACATTCTTCATCTAAGTGATTTCAAAATTATGGGTTCACATCATGTTCCCTTGATCACACATTTTCTTTTCCCTGATCTATGATAACCACTTTTTATCCTTTGCTCGGAAGGGGCTTCTTATGCCTGGTAGAGCAGAAGCTCTCCTCTGGCACAAGAAGCCCTTTCTTGGTACCTCTCACTATGGGATGCTTCAAAACCTTTGATATGACAAACAGATTCCTGTAACATGTAACTGCACAAGACTTTTTTTTTTTCTCCCATATGTCTGTTTTCTTTCCGTTCCAGACATTTGTTATCTAAATAATGACATGGTACCTTGATTATGGGTGTATATACATGGATATGTTGTCTAGAGTCTGGATTTCTGCTTTCAAATATATAGCATATGAAATTTAAAAAAGAACACACAAATTTTTTAAAACAGTTCATTTGTTTAGGGGTAGTAATAGCTTAATGAAGAGAATCACAAGAGTGAAAATCAAGTGGTTATATTAGACAATAGTCATTTAAATAAGACCTTAATTAGCTGTTTATGCTTATTACCAATGTTAATATTATTGATATTTTCACCACATTGATAATTTAGTGTAGAGATGTTCTTTTAGAAAGAACAGAAGTATATATGAAATGTTCTTTTCTTGGGAATTTATACCTTGGTACTAAGTTTGTGTACCTGACTGAGAAAGAGATTCTTGTCATTATAATTACTGGTCATTAAAAAGTAATATAAATATGCCATTCATAAAAACCAAAACCAAATACAAAGCTTTCAGATAATAAAGCAGATAAATTCAGTCATGAACATTTGCATTACAAAAGGATACAGCTTCACACACAAAAAAGATTAGCTGCTGAGTTCCCTTAAATAGTCCACTTCGCAGAGTTTTAAAAATAGGATTGATTTATTTTAAAACCGATTAACTTTTCAGGAGCACATCTTTCTGTAAAGTGAGGCAAATCTATATATTCCCACACTTTATAATTTACCAAGCTGCTGACTTGTACACTGTTGGCTTATTTGGATTCAGGGGGAGTAAAGTAATAAACGCTACTGCAGATTTTTTTGGAGGTTTGAAAGAATGCATTTCTGTAAGGTGGAGTTCAGTAAATGCAAAAGTCACTGGATCTTTAAAGAGAACTTCAAAACTATGTCAAGACTTCATGAAATTCCATCAAATCAAACATGAAAGTACATTACCTAGAAAAATATTATTTCTTGGTTAGTTGTGTATGACAGTGCAAGAGATCAGCGAACAGCAAAGATATTTTTCCCCTTTCCAACAGATAGGGAGACAGTAAAGCAAAATGAAAGAGGGTTGCCTGAAGCAGCCCCCAAAGCAATAACTTTTATGTCTCCCTTCATGTCATCCTGGCAGCTGGATTAATTTATCTCCTTAAACACACTGCTGAATTAAAAAAAAACACACAATTAAGGAATAATATTGGCTATTAGGAGAATGAGTCCAAATTTCATTGATTATTATTTTATGTATCTTATTCCTTTGGAGAAGGGAAGGGTGAGGAAGGAGCAGGGGATGCTAATGGGAGGGGAAAATAGAATGATCCATGATATTCAAGTGCTATCTCCAGAGACTCATAAAAATTGAAATGGAAAAAAAAAATCTTTAGAACATAAAGGAAGCATATCGAATGAAGACTAGCAATTGTGTCATTTGGTCAAATAAATGGGAAATATTAGAGCTGGAGAAGCCTATGATTTATGGCCTATAAATCTTTCTACAGAATATTTCATGTCCATCTAATTCTCCCCATCTCCGTTACCACCACTTGGTTTAAGCCTTTGTCATCTGTCACATGGATTATTTAGAGCGTCTTCTCCCTGTAGCCACATTTGCCTCTCCCTACCAATTACATCACTTCCCAATTGCCAACTTTTGGACAAATTCTTACTGTACTAACAATAAACACCTTAAACACCAACGTGGCCTGGGAGCCTGGTTTCAATCTGCTTCTCCACATTGCTTCTTTACCATTGGGCACTATGGGTTTGTGCTAAGGAAGATCAAAATTCCCCACATGTTCCTTTTCTTTCATCAGTATGAATACTTAAGTCACAAGTGACAGAAAGCCCTGTTCAAAGTGGCTGAAAACAAATAATAACCATGCTGATGATGAGTTTTTTAAAAAAGGAATCTCAGTGTTCATTGCAGCACTATTTACAATAGCCAGGACATGGAAGCAAGCTAAGTATCCATCAACGGAGGAATGGATAAAGAAGATGTGGTACGTATATATAA
The DNA here is from genome assembly GCF_949987535.1 of Balaenoptera acutorostrata. Classification (NCBI taxonomy): domain Eukaryota; kingdom Metazoa; phylum Chordata; class Mammalia; order Artiodactyla; family Balaenopteridae; genus Balaenoptera; species Balaenoptera acutorostrata. Next base: position 22,956,096 of record NC_080080.1, on the reverse strand, counting down.
TGGAATATTACTCAGCCATTAAAAAACAAAGTAATGCCATTTGTAGCAACGTGGATGGACCTAAAGACTGTCATACTGAATGAAGTAAGTTAGATAGAGAAAGACAAATACCATATGGTATCGCTTATACGTGGAATCTATAAAAAGGGTACAAATGAACTTATTTACAAAATGGAAGTAGAGTCACAGATGTAGAAAACAAACTTATGGTTACCAGGGGGTAAGGGGGGAGGGATAAATTGGGAGATTGAGATTGACACATACACATTACTATATATAAAATAGATAGCTAACAAGGACCTACTGTATAGCACAGGGAACACTAATCGATACTCTGTAATGGCCTATATGGGAAAAGAATATTAAAAAAGAGTGGATATATGTATGCACATAACAGATTCACTTTGCTGTACACCTGAAACTAACACAACATTGTATATCAACTATACTCCAATAAAAATTTTTAAAAAGGAATTAATTTTTCTAATGTAACAGAAAGTACCCATATAGTCTTCAGGAGGGGTGCTGCGTGTTTGAATGTTTGTGCTCCCTTACCTCCCCCAGTTTATTGGTTGAAATCCTAAGCCCAATGTGATGGAGTCAGGAGGTGGGAACTTTGGGAGGTGATTAAACTTGTGTGATTATGTCAACGTATGTTCATCAGTTACAGCAAATGTACCACTGTGATGGATAATGTTGATAATGGGGGACATTTTGCATGCGTTGGAGCAGGGGCTTAGGGGAAACTTCTGTGCCATCCTCTCAATTTGGTTTTAGCCTAAAACTGCTCTAAAAATATTTTTAAAAAATCAACAGATTATGGATTTTATGAGGCAAACTATTTTTCATTTTGTATAAAATTCAGTGGGAAAAAAAGTTTCATGTTTAAATCAATTTTCCAGGACTACATCTATTCTATAAAATGGGGAGTATCTCTGCAAAAACTAGTTTGTAGAAACGTTGGTTCTAGAAAGTGCCAGATGCTAAGCCTTTCACTGTGATGTGATTGTTTTTATTTTCGTTACTGCTTTTCCCCGCAATGAGTACACAAAGTATATAAATTTAGCTAAATAAAACACATAGAAATTATTCATAGGGAGAGGATAATAGTGTACCATTTCCTAGGGCACTAGGAGATAAACCAGGAGATAAAATGATCCCAGTTCACAGATGAGTCATCATTCCCATTCTCAGTAATTCAGAAAAAAAATTGTTTCATTAACATCAGTGCAAGTGCTTCCTTCTGAATGGTGGTTCCACTGAGCCTGATCATGGCTTTGACTCCTTGTTTAATATGTAACAGTAGCAGGGAAATCTAGCAAGTCACTGATCCAGGTGAGATGCTTGCTGAAAGGCAGTATTTCCATTCATTTATTTGCTCTGAGTCAGGTCTTTGCTAAGATACTTGATTGACAGTCTTAATCAGAATTAGCCCTGATGCTTCTAAGTCTTCAGGAGTAACAGTGGCCAGTATGGTAATATTACATATACCCTTTTATAGGATATCTCATAATGGAATACTATGCAGCCTGTAAATGGATGAGGCACGGAGATGTATGCTGTTAGAGGAATTAAAGAAACTTCACCTTATTCAACAAAAGGGAAAAAAGAAAGTATAGGATAATATGCATAATTGTATCTGTGGTTCTGGATTTACTATTTCTGAAAAAACACGTAAGAAATGGTTAACACTAGTTACTTTAAGGGCATATATCCGATGGTGAGTTGGAATAAAAGGGGGCATTTACATTTCACCCTACAACCCTCCACACTATTTGAAGTTTTTAAACTTCATGGTTATGAAAATAACCATGAATATTTTCATCTTAAAAAGATGATTTTATATAGATTAGTAAGTGCCACCTAGAGTGAATTCATTCAAAGATGAATCTAAAAATCCCAAACTGAATTCCTAGTGAAAAATGTAAGAAAAATGTCTCTACGTGCTCCATTCTGCTTCAATTCTTTTTCTCCAGAGTGGCAGACCACCCTGAGATGCTCATTGCCTGGTGCTTTCGGCCCATGCCATTCAGCTCATCCTCTGTGCCTTGGCATGGTATAAGCACTCATCCTCACACTTCTCTGTAGTGTATTATTTAGAACACCTCTCTCCCCTGCCAGGACTCTTCCACTTGGCCTTCTGGAACTCATGGTCCATCATCAATAAACCACTTTAATCTTCTATTTATTTTATGGACATTCCCTTCATCCTGTTGCTTTAACTGAAACACGGTTGTGCTTTGAAGATGCTCTGTTCACTATTTTTCTCTTAAGCAGAGTTTGATTTTTGTCCTCAAGGCTTCATGTGCACGGGTGTCCTCCTTCCTTCATATTACTACTCCCAAACTCTCCTTCTTTCTTCTTCCTTCAAAACTTCTTTGAAGTATGTTACCACGGACCCCTTCTAAGTCATCCTCATTCATTGATTAGTTTTATTAGCATCCAGCTCACTGATTCCCTCAGCACTACTGCCGATAGTACTAATAATTGGTGACTTGAAGGTTCACAGTCTCTGACCCACTCATCTCTCTGACCTCTTTAATTAGTGACCTTTTAATTCCAATGATCTCAGCTACCCACTCAAGTTGCCCTTCCCTTTTCCTAACAACATGGGAAATTGGAGCAAATCCAACATCTCGAAGTCAAATATCCTACCCTTTGGCTTTCTTTACTACTCTTCCTATCTCACTTTCTCTAGTCTTCCTCGAGCAAGTCTGATACCTGGTTGGTACTTCTAATCCATGGACTGTACTGTGTTTTCACTGCATCATTCTCCTCACATCCTCATTCCCCACTTTACCCAGCCTAAATTCTGTGATTCAGCATACAACGTCTCTTTGCATATAACCTGGATTTCCTTTAAACACTCCTCTCATCTAGTCTGGAAAACATCCAAGCCTAGCTATTTATGTGCTAAATCTAACTATCCCTGTTCTCATTACTGTACCAGAGACGTTAAACACTAAGGATAAAAACCCCAAACATGCATCTGTACTGATTGCTCTCACTTTGCACATTACTGCACTGTCTGGAGATCTTACTGCATTTAACTCCCTTCACTTGCTTTCATGTTTTCAATCTGGGGTGACTATTTCATCCTTCTCTCTTTTTTTAAGTCTCTACTCTCCCATCCCTGATTCACTCTCAGGTGATAACTTCATTGCATATTTCACAGAAGAAAATAGAACCACTTTATCTTCCCACTACTGATTCTACCATCATTTTACATCGGAACCCATATACTTTACATTCTTCTTATTAAAGTAAAAGAAATGTTCTCTCTCCTGTTAAAAACCTTGACTTCCACCTTGCCTTCCCAAGAAATTTGTTCCTATAATGGAACACTGTCTCTCCAGCATTATTAATGCCTCTTTCTGAACTGGCTCATTCAATTTGACATACAAATATGTCTTAATATTACACATCTTAAAAAACAAAACAAAACAAACAAAACACTTTCCTTGACCCACTGTCTCCTTTGGCTACTACCCATTTTTTCTGTAACTCATCATAACAGGAGTCCTCCAGATGGTTGTAGACATTTATCATCTCTCTTTTTCTCCCCTTCCGTTTTTTCTTCAACCAACACCGACCTAGAGTTTTTTCTCACCACTTCACTGACCTAATTGTGGTCACCAAAGACCTATACTGGTACCACGCAGAGATAACCCATGAGATTTTGTTGTTGTTGTTGCTGTGTGCTTTTTTTTTTTAATACTGAAAATCCCAGAGCTTCCCTTATTCCTGCATTTCTTATTTAAAACACTCTCCATTCCATGGGCTACTCAGAAAATCTCTGAATTAATCACTTCCCATGGCTGTTGCTTGCAACCAATGAACTTGAATGTACATAATCATATGCTAATTTCTACACATGTGGGTCATATTTTGTATTCTCCAGTTTATTACTTAGATCCATTCATCTACTCCAAAACCAGTTGTATATAATTTATATTACTACAAAATTTTGTTTGTTGGAGAGCAAATGCTCTCTTGTTCTTTTTTTTTTTTTAATTTTCTTCCAAAATTATCTTTATTCTTTTTGCCTAGTCTTCCATATGAACTTAAAATTTCAAGTTCCAAAAATATCATTGGCAGCTAGATTAGAATTTCAAATAATTTCAAATAATCTATAAATTAATTTTGGAAGAAATGACATACTTACGTAAGTCCTTTTATGTAAACATGGTCTGTTTGCCTTCCCATAGATTCAGATATTTTTTCATACTCTCTATTAAACTGTTTTTTTTCCCTTCACATTGGGTTTCCTTCCATATTTGTTATATTTAGTTCTTTTTTTTTTTTTTTTTTAATTTATTTATTTACTTATTTTTGGGTGTGTTGGGTCTTCATTTCTGTGCGAGGGCTTTCTCTAGTTGTGGCAAGTGGGGGCCACTCTTCATCGCGGTGCACGGGCCTCTCACTGTCGCGGCCTCTTGTTGTGGAGCACAGGCTCCAGACGCGCAGGCTCAGTAGTTGTGGCTCACGGGCCCAGTTGCTCCGCGGCATGTGGGATCTTCCCAGACCAGGGCTCGAACCCGTGTCCCCTGCATTGTCAGGCAGATTCTCAACCACTGCGCCACCGGGGAAGCCCCTTTAGTTCTTGATATTGTAGATCTCTTGTTGCTATTGTGAATGGGATATTTCCCCACAACTTGGCGTATAATGGGAACTGTTTTAAAAAGGAGGGAGATGTTGGCTGAGTCTCTGGAGACTTTTGGATTAAAGAGAAGGTAAGCATGAAAAGGGTAACTGGCCTGGACAAGAAAAAGGCACTGAAAGCAGAATGGTAGAAGGACTTAGTAAAGCCCTTTGTCAGTATCTGGTGTGCCACATAGTTTGTATTCTCTTCTCATTGTCCCTAAAATGACTCATTAGGACCAGGAGTTCAAACTTCTATATACGAATATTATCATATATTAAATGTTAAACTCCATAATGAAAATTCAGTCAAGACTAATTGTACTCTAGTTCTTGAATATATTGCAAGCCTGTTGCTATAATTTTGCTGATTTACTACTTAGTATGACTGAAGATGTTATCTTTGAGTAATGAAGTGTTATGTGATTTGGGTGTTTTTAGAAATGGATTATTCCCCTCACAGTTAGATCATTTGGAGCATTCTAGCTAATGGCTGCCAAAATGGTGAGAATATAGTCATGGAACTTAGCATCAGATGCTTCCATCTATGGCTATGTTTCCAGATAAAGCTTTTCTCTTAGATATTGCCTTTTATCTTGGTGCAAAGGACTTAACTTATTTTCCTTTCTATACTAATCTCAGAGGATATCTTGGCTCTATTTTACTGAAAAGTTTCTCACCTATCTTTTTCCCACCTGATTCTGAGGTTTTCCCATAATGTTCAAGGCATCTCTTTTTCTTTTTCTTTCTTTTTTTATTTATTATTTTTTTTTACACACACACACTGTATTTTATTTTTACAAGAGATAAATAAACTGACACCAAGCATTGTAAATGGATGACCACAACAAAAGCAACAATGATTGCAATTACAAGGCATCTCTTTTTCTATGGTAACCACTGACTAGACTATAATGTCTCCAAGTATAGAGATGATATTCTATGTCATTTTATAGCCAGTGTCTAATATAGTACCTGATACTCAGAAGACACACAAGGAATATGTATGTTGAAAGATGAATACTTTAAAATACAGCTTCTTAATGAGCTGTATTCTTTTTCAGGTATTCAGCAAACATGTATTGATCACTTACCATGTGTCAGGTACTTATATTAGGTGCTGCAGATAGAGCAGTGAACAAAACTGACAAAATTCTGCCTTCCCAGAAACTATATTTTAGTGAAAGCAAACAATAAATTCCTGAACAATTATATAAGTAAGATCATTTGAGAAAGAGGCGATAGATCAGTGATGAGGGCTAAGTTCAGAGCCCCAGGTAACATGTAGAGGATGAAGGAGGATGGGAAGTGAGCACAGGAGACTGAGAAAGGGCTGCCACTGAGACAGGTGGCAGTGCAACTAGATTCAGTGGTGTGGAAGACTAGGGAAAAGGAGTTCAGGAAGGAGTGGTCAAATATGTGACGTGCTGCCGAGAGAGCAAGTGAGAAAAGGCTAAGGATGGTCATTGACTTTGGCAAAATGTTGGTCATTGGCTCTATTTATTGTCTTTTGTCATAGTGTGTCAGCTCTTAGAATTCAGATTCCTGACAGACACAATTGGACTGACCTGGATTGGTGATTTGACCATCCCTCTTGCCTCAGCAGATGGAATTATATCATTGACAACTCCGTGAGAACTGTGTGGAAGCAAAGATTGACAGTACCTCCCCAAGAAGGTGGAGGTATTGTTAGTAGAAGATGGCTGGATGTGACAAAAAGAGCAGCTCTCCAACACAATGATAAAGACAGTGGTTAAGTTAGTGGGGAAAAAAGGGACTTTGTTAACTTTGTTGGGACAATTGGTTGTTTTTGTAAAATAATCAAGTTAAGCCCATACCCTATAGCACACACAAAAATATATTCAGCATCTAACAGTAAAACAATGACAACAATAATGACAAAACAAAGCTGGACGTTTGGAAAAAATATATTAGAGAATATTTTTATGACCTCAAGGTGGAAAAGGTCTTAATTAAGTGACAGAAAAAGCTACACAGGGAGAGAGTGATACATTTGAAGGGTAAACTTTTAAAATTTCTATAAAATAATAAGGATGAAGGACTTGGCAGGGTGAAGTGATGAGAAGAGTTAGATGTGGAAGAACTGCAGGAAATAAATAATGATTTTTCACTTTTTAATCCATGAACATCTGCATTTAAAAATTATATATATATATATACATATATAGATGTATACACACACACACACACACACACACACTCCAAGGGCAACAATTGATGGTAACAGATCTGTATGTGTATCTACCTACAATCAGTTACTAGGTGATCTCATCCAGTTCTATGGATTCAAATATCAGGACTCTCACATTAATTTCATTAGCTTTGCCACCCTGCCCATCCCTCTTACTCAAGTGTACGAACTTAATTCTATGTAACAAAAATATCGTTAAATTCTCAGTCTCTGCTCAGTCAGGCTATATGTAATTCTTTTAATCATTTTTTTCTGAAATCCATGGAGCTTGTTTTTTTTAATTTTTCTTTTCTGAATTCTCTCCAAATTGGTGATCCTTTCCTGTTCACTGATCATATCTCTTCAGCTCTCCTAAGTAAAATGTTTAGAGGAAATTAAGATAGATAGATTTTTTTTTTAAAAAAGGACAAATACTAAAATAACTTTTAACTACTGGAATATTTATTCCTGTCTCATCTATTTGGACCCTAATCTGTCCTCTTCTTACTGCCTTTCCTATAAGGTCAGAATCTTTTGTATATAGGAGCTGGTATACAGTAAAGGAAAGAGAACTGTATGCCTGCTTAGTATAGGTGTGCTTGACATAGAGAACAGACTTGTGGTTGTCAAGGGGGCTGGGGGGCTGGGGAGGATTGGATTGGGAGTTTGGCATTAGCAAATGCAAGCTATTATATATAGAATAGAAAAACAACAAGGTCCTATTGTATAGCACAGGGAACTATATTCAATATCCTGTGATAAACCATAATGGAAAAAAATATGAAAAAGAATATATATATAACTGAGTCACTATGCTGCACAGCAGAAATTAACACAACATTGTAAATCAACTATACTTCAATAATATTAAAAAATATGTATAGAGTTGTGCTTTATACAACCCTGGCAATAGATAATACTGTATTGGCATACTAATCCAATCCTCTTTTTGCCCTACATACATATTTATAGCAGTTTACTCATACATTCATTTCATTCAGTAAATATTTAGTCATATGTTCCTCAGCATTAGTCAGGAAGTCTGAGAACGAGGTGAGATTTAGCTATTTTATCCCATCTTTGCAACGGCAAAGTGCAGCAGGTCCCTTGCAAGGTACTCATACCACTTTGCTATCTTTTCAAAAAGGGTGGGCAATGCAGACTAGAACACCAAAGTATTAGAGCTAAATGGATTCTCAAAGATTACATAACCCAATTCTTTTTTTTTACAGGTGATAAAAGTAAGTCCTACAAAGATTATGTTACTTCTTTATATCATATAGACATTTAATGACGAAAGCGGCCCCTAACCTATGCTTCCTGATTTTACATCAATTTTATACTAGACAATATCTCTATTCACAGTTCTGGAACTGATTTAAAATAGTGCCAAAAGAAAATCTGGGTGCTTCCAAATGGGACTTTAAAAATCTTGCTTTTGAATTTTGGGGGAGAAGTAGGATTGTTTTGGTGCTTTGTAAAATAACCTATGGTTCATGGAACAACTCAGCTAGAACTAAAAGTTACACCCAGTTTCTTACTAGGCTCAAAGTACCACATTAATGCAACTATGAATTTAATAGTGAAATATATTTGAATTAATGTAATTTTCTGTTAGCCTGGCTATCTTGTAAGGAGTATTTCAGATTCTTGATTCAATCGCCTCTTTAACTTGGATTGCCTAGAGCTAGTGAAAAACTGGTTTAATTCCTTTTTCTAAAGGTCATGTAAACATGTATGCTTAGTGAATTAGATGCAAATTCAATTCCCTGAGCTTCATACTTCCTAGTTGAGTTCCTTTCCTATTCACATATAAGCTCACATCTGACAGCAGAATATTGACTTTGAGCTATGGTAAAAATCACAATAAAGCAAAAACATTTGACATCTACTCCGTAAAGCAGACTTATAGGGGGTCAAGTGAACAAAAGTGTTCTTTATTAAAACGTTTTTTTGGTACTATTATTTTATCTTTCTTTATGAGGCATTTGCATGACTTTTTCTTTTTCCGTTCTGCCTTTAGAAGAACAGATCTAATTCACCACTTGATATTGAATTAAATAAGGCAGGTTTATAGAGAGTGTCATACAGAGTGAAGTAAGTCAGAAAGAGAAAAACAAATACCGTATGCTAACACATATATATGGAATCTAAAAAAAAAAAAGTTTCTGAAGAACCTAGGGGCAGGACAGGAATAAAGACGCAGACGTACAGAATGGACTTGAGGACATGGGGAGGGGGAAGGGTGAGCTGGGACAAAGTGAGAGAGTGGCATGGACATATATACACTACCAAATGTAAAATAGATAGCTAGTGGGAAGCAGCCACATAGCACAGGGAGATCAGCTCGGTGCTTTGTGACCACCTAGGGGGGTGGGATGGGGAGGGTGGGAGGGAGGGAGATGCAAGAGGGAAGAGATATGGGGATATATGTATATGTATAGCTGATTCACTTTGTTATAAAGCAGAAACTAACACACCATTGTAAAGCAATTATACTCCAATAAAGATGTTAAAAATATATATATATCCATAAAAAAAAAGGCAGTTTTAGATACAACCCAGGGATTAAAAATTATGATGCGGTAGAATATTTAATAAAATGCACAAATACATCATGTTATGTAAAGGCAAAGAAAGGTTTACAAAACAGTTTTGCACGTTATGATTCTATTTTTGTTCATAGATATAGAATGAGTAGAGGCCAAAATATTTATAATGGTTATCTTGGGGTGATAGGAGGCTGAAGATTTTATTTTTTTCTTCATTTCTGTTTTTTTTCCAAATTTACTGCAGTGATTATGTGTTACTCTTTGATCATAAAAAAGGGATTCTTAAAAAACAAGGCTTGCCCAGCCTAAATATTATTAGAAATCTGTAATAATGTCTCAGCATTGTACTGTAAAACCAATTTTGTTTTGTTTAAAAGCAGAACAATACTATATATGAATTAAGTGGAAGAAATAGCAATTAATGTATTTTTCAACATCATGACAATTCTGAAACCAAAGCACTATTTTCTAAGCTATATTTTAATTGGTATAGTATTTGTTCACTCTATTTTTGAGCAAAATTTGCATAATAAAATAAAATGATCTTGATTACATTTTGATAAAAAGAAAATGAAGAATCTTGTTTTAAAAAACTTAAGCTTTAACGTTTTTTTAAAAAAACTTCATATACAGCACAAGAATAATGTAAAGTAAAACTTTTAAAGCATTTAAAATATCACTGCTCTTTAAAATCAACAGTTTTAATTTGCTCTGTCATGAACAACTTTATCCATATGACATTTTCTGCCTTTTCGATTGTTTTCTTGGGATAAATTCCAGAAATACTAGGTTAAAGAATATGAACATATTTATGGGTTTTGAAACATAAAGTAACATTTTCTTTTCCTGAAAAAGTTGCTCAATTTAAACTGCCAATAGCAAAGAATGTGTGCATATTACTTTGAAAACATCTACGTTCATACAAGGTTAAAACGATACTTGAAATTTTTACTTATTTAATAATATAAAAAGGTAGCTTGTTATTTTTTTCAATTTACATGCTTTTAATAACCAGTGAGTTTGAGCATTTTCCCATATGTTTGTTTACTAATTATCAACTGTCTCTTCATCTTTTTTTTTTTTTTACCATATTAGTGTCTTGATGTTTTCTTATGAATTTTTATGAGCTCTTACAGATGAATTAACCCTGTCTTACAATATTTTCTTGGTGAGTTTTAATTTTATATATATTTTTCTATGATATAAAATTTTAAATTTTTTACAATTGAATATGCTAATATTATTCTTTATTTTTCCTATTCTTTTAGACTCTAAAGCATTTCTATGCTTCCACAAAATCAATAAGCATGCTTCTTAGATTGACCAGTGTAAACACGGATGTGGTGTGGTCTTGTCTTATACCAATCTTGAAACTGGATTCATGATTCCATTTCACCCCTCAAAATACATACGGTTTTCACATGGTATTTCTATAGATATTGCTGTTCTTCCCCCCAGTTCCCTTTGTGTATGTCAAAAATCTCTTCTTTCTTTTCTCCTTCTTTTTCTTTTTATTTTATTTTCAGTATCTGAAATCCTTTCTATTTTCTGAAACAATTCAGTGCTTGCTCCAATTTTGCATACTTACTCTGAGTTAGGACAATGAAAGCTCTTAATTTAACTGAACTTGATTTCCTAAATCTTAGCAAATAACTATTATTGCTCAGTCTTGCTTTTAGGGTCTTATCCCATGCAGCTATCAACAAAAAATGGTCATTTCTTAGAGGCAAATTCAACTGCTAAGAAAAACACATTTTCTTCCTGATTCTTACATTGATATTTTCATTATAGTATTATTATTAACATTCGATCCTTTGTTCCAGCTGTAATTTACTTTATATAACTTACGGAGTGAAATTAATTGTCTTTCAAAATGCTAACTAGTTTAAAAACATTCACTTAATACATATTAATTGGTTAATTAATTCACACTTATTGACGAGCTGGGTAAGGCCCTGGAGGTCTCTGCTTTTAGAAAACTCAGAGAAGGAAAGAGACATAGAAATAACTTGATATAATAAAATACGACCAGTACTCTGAGAGTACAAAATGTTATAGGAAACACTGAGGTTGCTTAACAGAAATGGGAGGATAATGGGGAGGCTTTATAAGGTGACAAACTGAAGGGCAAGTAGAAATGGGGCAAGTGAATGAAACAACGTATGGATTATCAATACACCCCCTTGCTCCTTCAAGAAAGCAAAAATCCCTGCACACATCGAGAAGAAAGCCAACTGGAAGTATTTTCATTACTACGGCTTGGCCTTCCTGAAACTTAGGCAAGGGTAATACTCTTCTGTATTAATGCTTGGTTAATACAATAATACTACAGTTTGACAAGACTATTATGCTGCTGCTGCTGCTGCTGGCATGAAGGAAGGTTTGCTCTTCCCCCAAAGCAAAACCAACAAAGTGGAATCATTGCTAAGAGATTACTAGAGAGAACAATTAGCTTTAGGCAAATCAACATAATTTAAAATTTTTTGATAGCAAGTATAAGGAGGAGATTTTGTAATGGTTTTGTAGTCTCCTAATATCTTATTTTCAATTTAAAAACACAAATAACTGAAGCATCACTAGGAATCAAATGTCAAAGAATACATTATAATGTGTTTCTCTAAATAACATAACGTGGATCAATTGGAGACATAAAGATTATGCAATATCCTATGCACAGAATAGAAAGAAGCTGAAAAAAATACTTTGTGTCTTGAAATATTCACAGAGGCTCACAGGGTGTTTTTTAGAACACATTTTTTTTTTTTCTAGCAGGCACACACACAGAACCTAAATTTTATTTGGACATTGGCATAACAAGTAATAAATTATTTTTTGTTTGCAGAAGTACATATATAGATCTGCATTTGTGATTATTTGGTGAGTTTAAGAAAGTAACTATATAGAATTCGAAAGTTATACCATTTGTAAAATTGTTCAGGCCTATTCATAAAGACTTATTTCCTTGGACTATCTTTAAAAACATATGTGTATGACTGTGTCTTTTTCCATACTTCACTTTTCTTATATATTGTGACATAGTAAGGCAATTAAAGAACCAAAGCAAATGGTCCATCAACAAGGAGAAAAAAAGTGTACAATGAAAAAATAATTTCCATTCATTCTTTTTTCTACAACAAGCAATTGTTTTTTCATACTACTTTTAGTAGAAATTTCTTTTTCTACTCTCTCTTTTTCATTTAAACTCAGAGTTGTTGAGGAAAGATACCGTACCAATGGAATAAAAATATAGCTAGCTTACAAAAATTAAAAATGATTTGCCTGGTGAGTTTGAAAATATGGAAAATGGCCATCATATTGTCCACCAATTCATTACGTAAGTCGTTTGCTTTAGGTGGAGGGAAAAATAGCTCAAGCAGAGACTTATCGGAAAGATCTGAAATACAATTTTCAAACTTGTCGGGAAGTGCAGTACATTTTATGCAACCAAATAGAAAGCAATTCATACATTTATAAATCCATGGAAAGCACAGCAGGTCCAGAAGGCACCAGTTACTAGTGATGTCTAGACATGGAGAAACTATGACCTCAGTTAGAGCAACCCAATATTTACTTTTCCTTTCCAAAGAGCAGTGTACCTCATGATCTCAGTATGCAGGGCAGCTAGGAGATGGGCAAAAAACAAATTCCACACTCGGTGGCAATCTTCAAACACAGTGAGGGCCTAGACATTCCAGAATTGAGGAAAGTTTTCATGAGGATACCTACTTAGACTGCATGTAAAAATATTTCTGTTGGAAAAGGCCTCTTTTTTTCCATTCATCGCAAGAAAAAGGTACATATCAAAATCAATTCATCTCTTTGGAAAAAAATATGTTCAGTTAATGAACTAATGAACGTTCCATACCATGAGGGGTGAAGAACATCTTTAAATATGTTTTGTATTAATACTGTGGATGCTAACTTTTGATTCTCTCTCATGTCGCCTCTGAATTGTTTGGATCAGAGTTCAATATCCTAAGATCAGGGCATTTTATGTTTGACCTCAATTTGACAGGTTTTGGTGTCATTCAACCAAGTAGTTATTCATTTTGACTGAGAAATCATAGTAAATCACCTCCCCTTCCGAGTTTTTTTTTTTGATTTTTTTTTTGACCTTAAAATCAGGATTCTGGGATTATACAGCTTCTGCATAGACTTGAGTGATATCAAGCAGAAGTTTTCTGAAACTCCATCTTAAAGTGTCTTAGCATCTTAGCACCACCTGAGGGGTGCCACTTGTTTGCACAAACACCACACTGAGCACTTCCTTTGGAGCGAGCTGTGCTGTCTGGGACCGCAGGTTCTGTCATGCCAGGCTTCCTAGGGCTGAGGCCTGGGGCATTTCATGCCAGGACCTGAACTGTTTAATAACAAAGGGGCTACCTTCATATTTTTCTATATCTCATCAAACTTGTGTAACACTTTAAGCCAAAAACATATACCCCATCATGGTACTTAAGAAACATTGAAAAAAGTATAATCAAAAAAGAATTAAAAAAAAAAACAAAAGTAGGCCCGCCCAACTAACCAATCAATCAACCAAATAAAAAACAAAAACAGGTCTTTAGGAGTTCCCAGCAAGGTGATTTTAAAAATTTCGTTTCATACCAACATCATACATATAAGGGAGGATGCAGAAATATGAGTATTACCCTCACACAAGAGCAGAACAGGCAATTGAGATGGGATTGTGAAGTCCAACAGTCAAGCAAGAAGGTGAGAGGGAGGCAACAGTTCTTTCCTCCGGCCATATGAGGACAGAAATGGAGAGGAAGAAAACTGGGGAGCCCCGAGGGGTGGCTATTTTCTCTGAATATCAACTTACTATATTTGCATGGACTTGAGCCAAGCTTTTTAATGATGGCAGCAACACAACAAAATAACTTTGTTTCTTTTGTTTTTCATCCATAATCGCCAAGGCCATTCTTTAATGAAAGGAGTTATGGCTCAACATTTTCCTGTGAGTGATCAGAGCTATGTTACCTGGGGTTGGATTTTGGAAAGCAAGTATGAACAGAAGCAGAAAGTATTGTTATAGGTTTTGGGGCAAGGCACTGTCCTCTGTGGATTTATAGTCAAAGATGGCAGGAAATGTTAATTGTCCCCTTGTCTTTTTTCACAACTGATGAGGTCCATAGGGAAACTGGAATTTTCCCGCAGCCAAGCTTATGTCAAAGGAAAATAAAAAATGAGGAGATATGCCCAAAGTCACATAACTCATGAAGAGTAAACAGGGATGCAACAGTTGACATTTTCTCGTTTGTCAGGTGAGAGCACCAATCAGATCATGATTGACAGTCAAATCACCCATACAGTCTTTTTCCATGGTGGAGATAAGAATCGCCAATTCCGCCAGATCTCTTTTTTTTTTTGACGTTAAAATCAGGATTCTGGGATTATACAGGTTCTGCATAGACTTGAGTGATATCAAGCAGAAGTTTTCTAAACTTCTGCGCTGTCTTGAACTGGGGCTGGTGGGAGGATTTACAGTTTACTAGGAGAATCTGCAGGTGTTTCCATTGACTGCCCATTCCTCCAGAGAACTGCCCACCAGAGAACAAATCTGGTGTATTTGTTCCACTCCTCACCTCAAGCATTATTTCTGACTTTACTGAGGGATCTTTGAGTAATCTCCTGAAACATTTCTTTTGTTTTTCTTAGAGCTGGTATTTTTGCTTTTCTTAGATTTAGGATGAATAAAGCCTTGGTTTTATAAAGACATTTCAATCTCTCTTTGCCACAGATAAAAATACTCATATTATGTCTTAATAAATTCCAAGACCCTTAGGGGTTAAGAGCATAGCTTTGAGATGAGATATATCATGGTTGAAATCTCAGGTCTCCTTTTTTAGGCAACTGACCATACCTACCAGAACCTCAGATTTCTCTTTTGTAAAACAGATGTTGATGTATGTAAAAGCATTTGACACAGCGTATTGTGTATTGTATTGTAAAACTTATTTTGTATGTTCATTTAATCTTGTAGGAGTACTGTATGATTAGAATGAAACTGATATTTTTAAACTATGTGTTGAGAGAGGGCTAAGGTGTGAGGACTGGGGGTTGCTGAGTTGGGGGCTGTGGAACCTGTCCAATGAAAGCAGCTTGGCTTATTGAATAAATATTTATTGAGTGTATACTATATTCACATTTTAGACACTGTGAAAAATAGAGAAAAATAGACAATGAACAAACCCAACAAAATCCATGCCCACCCGGAGCTTTCATAAATAAGTAAATTAAGCACCATATTAAAGGTCACAAGTGCTATGGAGAAAAACAAAACAGAGGAGGGTGATAGGGAGTGTGTGGGGTGCAATTTTTGAATGAAGAGTTAGGAGATGACTGCAAATAAGGTGATCTGTGAAGTTAGAATTTTGAGTTAAGAATTAAAGGAGGCGAGGGTGAGAGCATTACAAATATCTGCACATGGAGTATCCAAGTTTCCAGTTTTAAAATGAAAAGAGAAATCTGGACTTTCATGTGAAATCTTCTCATTAAAAATTAATTTAAATATTGGATGGGCCAAACAAACAAAACATGTCAATAGACTGCATTTATACATAAGATATCCAATTTGTGTTTTCTGTAAAATTCAACCCTTCATCCATTTATTATTCATTTTCTATGCAAAAATGTCAGTTCTGCATCTTATGGCTAATTTAACCCCAGCAACCCTCTCTCCATCTTCCCTTCACATATTCCTCTTTGCTGCATGAGATACAGCTGTTTCTCATGCCTTTCTGCTAGAACCCTTATGGTATATGCTTATCATTTCATGTCTGAATGATGGTCCTGTGTTTGTTGCAGCTGATATTTACATTCTCAGCACTAGGACTTGGGCAATACTTTGTGGGAGATAAAAACGTGGGTGTATGTTGTGTACTGCCTACTGGGTTTTATTTTTCTGGAATTATTATAGGTATAATTTGCCTTAGTTATTTACGCAGTAAACTTTACTGATTATTTTTATTATCACTGAATATTATCTAGTTGGAGCTATTCAGCAGAAAGGGACAAGTAATATGCCTCTAGCTTGCTGGGTTGTGGTTTTCTTTCATTTGGTTGTTACTGAATGTCCTGATGGATCTAATTATCCCGATGCCATCAGTTCCTTATATTATGGGTTTCGTTTATTGTTCTAAGACCTTTATGTTATATCAGCAGATTGTATCCAAACTCTACTGGCATATTATTGTCTCTGAATCAGTTGGATAGTTATGCCTTGAAAATTTATACCCCACTTAAAAAAAGAAAAGGAGTCCATATGGTTTTTTCTAGCTCCACTAGCTTTAATTGGATCAAAAATGGAAATGTTTATCATATTCATCTCAGAGAGTGATTGATGGCACTCATGTTAATACAGGTTATATTGCATTACAGCAATTCTCTTGACAAAATAAATTTCTCTATAAGAAAAATTATTTTCAGGCCCCAGCATACAAGTATACTTTCAAGTGATATTTAATTTATTCATTCATCAGGGAAGGAATCAAGAAAGATTTGACATTTGAGCAGAGCCTTTGAAGGATTAGAGGACTGATAAAATGTGGGCTTGGGAATGGAAGAGAGAAAGGATATTGAGGGCTGAAGGGGCATTTTGAGAAACACATTAAATACAAAAAAAAAAAAATCTTACAACATTAAAAGATTTGTCAAAATCTTTTTTGTTTAAGTTCCAGCCCAAGTAAAATCTCCTTTGAGATGCCATGCACAAAACTTCCATACCCCCAACTTCCAGACAGAATTAATTAGCCCCTCCTTAGAGCTTCTATCTCACTATCTTCTTTATAGTACTTAGGTTATCTTGTAATTGATTACATGCTTGTCTCGATACTAGCTGATGCATTACTTGAGGGTAAAAACCTGATATTCCACCTCTCAATTCAAGAATAACAGCGATAGTATCATTTCATTTATTGAATGCCTACTCCGAGCTAGGCATTGTGCTAAGCAGTTTACATACATCAATATCCGATAATCCTTGCTATCCTTGTTATGTTATGAAGAATATTATCACTTTCGCAGTTTTACAAATGAGATTAAATGAGTACTAATGGGGTGGGGACACTTGCCCTGAGTTCCTTTACTGAGTGGCAGAGCTGGAGTGCCACGTAAGCATGTAGTATGGCTCCTAAGCATGCAATCTCACCCACCAAGATGCTTTGCTTCCTTTTCCCTAGCTCAGTGCCTGGTTCATGCTAAGTGCTCAAGAACTGTCTGTTGAATAAAGAAAGGAATGCATGAAGAAGAGTGTTTCAAGTGTATGATAGAGAGAAGTATGAAAAAACTTGTAAGACTTCCATGTGGTTAAAAAAAAATCTGTGCATCAGTGAAGAACCTTCATAGTGTTGGCAAAGTAAACAAGCTCTTGGAGTTTTCAAAATGGGATTTGCCCTGCATGCATTTCAAGTAAAAGTCCTTGGGGCATCCCTGCAATTGTGCATCCACCCAGACTTGAAAGGCAAGTCCCTCCCATCCTTCTAACGATGATAGGACCTAGACCTACTCCAGAGGCACGACATTCAGCCTTCTAAACAATTTCATCAGCGTTATCCCCGATCCTCATTTCTTACACGGTAAGAAGGAGCCCTGACAAACAGATTCTGGAACACAGCCCAGGCCCCAACAGGGCTTGCTGCAACAGGTTCCCATGATGTGCGACACGTGCTCGGGATGGATGACGGCGGGGTTCGCAAGCACTGCTGTAGAGGATGCTGAAGTGAGGAGCGCATGGGCAGAGTGAGCAGAAGAAACACGCGAACCGACAAGTTGGGGCCAGACAGAGGTGAGGAAGACACAGCTAGGAAACCACAGCAGCACCGGTAGCAGCGGCGGCGGCGGCGGCGGCGGCGGCGGCGGCGGCGGCAGACTAACCTGTTGTAGGCTATTTACTGTCAAGAGGGTTTGGCAGAACTTCCAGAGCTAGAGGAGGGATTTCAGAGGTGGAACCAGAACACTGGAGGTCACAGTGACCTGCTCGGTGAAGAGAGTCTGAGGTTGCTTCTGCACAGCCTAGCAACGGAGAAGTCAGCCCTGCTCAACAGCTTTGAAACACTCACCCAGCCGACCCGGTGTGTTTGGGTGCTCACTGCTGGTGAGTAGGTGAGTGCACGCAATCCTTTCTGTAGCAATCATAAGGAATGGAGAAATGAGTCACTCACTTCCTAAATTTGTAACTTACCCATCAGAACTAACACAGTGATCGGCAAGTTTGTCTGAATGAGCAATTCAGTGGTTTTTGCCTGTCTTCTCTTTACTTAAATATCTTCTTTACTCATTCTTTTTCCTCTACTATTGATAACATCCAGTATGTTGTCAAAGCATTGGCTGTGGAATAGTAAGTCATTATATCTCAAGTTCCCCTGAATCAGAATTCCCCAGAATGCATTGTAATGGAATCATATCATGCATTCAACTTGTTCAAATGTATATGTCATTAAAAATGCATCAATTTCCCTACAGTTCAACAACAAAAAACCTCTTGATTAAAAAATGGGCAAAAGGGCTTCCCTGGTGGCGCAGTGGTTGAGAATCTACCTGCCAATGCGGGGGACACGGGTTTGAGTCCTGGTCTGGGAGGATCCCACATGCCGCGGAGCAGCTGGGCCTGTGAGCCACAACTACTGAGCCTGCACATCTGGAGCCTGTGCTCCGCAACAAGAGAGGCCACGGTGGTGAGAGGCCCTCGCACCGCGATGAAGAGTGGCCGCCACTTGCCGCAGCTGGAGGAAGCCCTCGCACAGAAGCGAGGACCCAACGCAGCCAAAAAAATAAATGAATAATAATTAAAGGTGCTAATAATTAAAAAGAAAAAAAATGGGCAAAAGACTTGAAGATACATATCTCCAAAGAAGATATACAAATGGCCAATTAGTCCATAAAAAGATGGTCAGTGTCACTAATCATTAGGGAAATGCAAATCAAAACCACAATGAGATACCACTTCACAGCCATTAGGATGGCTATTATAAAAACCGAACAACACAAAACCAGAAAATAACAAACGCTGATGAAGATGTGGAGAAATTGAAACTCTTGTGCAGTGCTGGTGGGACTGTAACATGATACAGCTATGGAAAACAAACTGGTGGTATCTTAACAGATTAAAAACGGGATTAGTATATGATCCAGCAATTTCAGTTCTGGGTATATACCCAAAAGATCTGAAAACAGGGACTCAGATATTTGTACACACAGATTTATAACAGCATAATTCACAATAGCTAAAAGATAGAAGTAAACCGAGAATCTATCACCAAATAAATGGATAAACAAAATGTGGTATACACATACAACAGAATATTATTCAGCCTTAAGAAGGAAGGAAATTCTGACATCTGCCATAACATGGTTGAATCTTAAAGACATTATGCTGAGTAAAATAAGCCAGTCACAAAAAGACAAATATTGTGCAATTCCACTTACACGAGCCACCTAGAATAATCGAATTCACAGAGACAGATAGTTGAACGGTGGTTGCCAGCCATTAGGGAGATGGGAGTTAGTGTTTAAAGAGTACATAGTTTCAGTTTGGGAAGATGGAAAGAATTCCGGAGATGGGTGGTGGTAATGGTTGCACAAATATGTGAACGCACTTAATGTCACTGACCTAAACATTTAAAAATGGTTAAAATGGTAAATTTTGTTATGTATATTTTACCACAATTATACAAAATGCATTTGCTAATAAATACTGTACTTTACACATTACATATGTACACATATTGTATGAGGTTGTTTATATAAATGATACACATTTTATTATAACTCATGGGTAACTTAAGAGGTTTTAACTGGTAATTTTTATTGTGTAATTATTGATTTTACAAGCTGAATTTCTAACCTAATCATTGTGTACGATGCAACTGCACTGAATATGCTCATCAAATTTTAAAAAGACTGGTTATGGCAGAAGGGTGAAACAAGGTAGCCTAGACATATGTTATGGACGAAAATATAGGGCACAGTATGATAGATAATTGTTCAAATTCCCAATAGTTTTCTCTGAATTCATTAGGTCACTAAGCATCCAAATCTCAAATGACATCTCCATTTCAGTTTTGACTGAGTAGCTATGGGTATCTGGGTGCCTTTTGTTTGTAAGAATCATTGGTCAAGATTCCAGCCAAGGACTTTTACTTTGTGGAAGAAAACGACAAGGTAAGTCAGCTTTATGTGAGTTCATATTGCTTTATGGATTTTTGCTGACAAAACACATCAAACTAGATTGCACATAAAAATTGGGGGTAAGCATTATAACCAGCAGTTTAAAAGGAAAATGCATGAAAGCCATAATAAATTGGAAAATTCAGTTTTATTACTTTCAAAAATTATGTCAATCATCTAATCAACTGTCAGTTTAGCCATCCCTTTGTAATATGTTATTGAAAAGTCTACCATTGTCTACAGCCTCATTCCTAAAGCACCCACACATTTTTCTCTTTTCAACATAAGGAATTCATTTTCTACTCATAGTACCTTTTGCTGCAATCACATTCAATTCTGTGGGTCTTGGTGACAAAGTAGCCCTGAGAGCTATTACTGGAAATAGAAATAGGAAACAGTGGGATCTCTGAGCCTGTTAACTTCCTTATTTCAGAATCTTAACAGGAGAGTGCAGATGGGTCACTGGGAAAGAAAAGCCATGTTTTGAAATGGCTAAAACTTCTTCTCAAGCATAACATCTACTTTGCAGCCACAGGAAAGGATATAATCCTTCTTTCCAGGTAAAAATGGCAGAACTCAGTCACAAAAAGGCTTATTTCTGGCCCTTTTTAGAGTCAATTAAATTCATTTCTTTTGACAGTCTAGAACCAGAAGAAAACCTCCTGTGTTTAATGTACTGCGCAGAGAAACAAGGAATGGGCATCGTGCGTGTCTTTAAAGGCAATGGAAAGCATTGGCCATTTAACACAGAGAAACCTCACGGGCACATCAGAAACTCTGTAGCCAAAAGAGGAAGGGCTTATCTTGCCAGTCTTCCCGTATCCTACATAGAAACTCCTGGCGGTGAATATGATCCAGCTCTAACCTGAGGCTTAGTTATGTGATTGCCATCTCTCTTTTTCTATGAAAGACAACCCTGGCAGGATGTTGGAATGATGTTTGATTCTGTACTTAGAACTGAGATTTCAGTTGATAGCGTTATCAGAAAATCTGAAAATCATGCTCCCTGGTCTACCTGGAAACTGGATTCTTTTACCAACAGCGGTGTCCATCAAGGAGTACCTTTCACTTTAAAAGCACTGGAGTTTCAATACATTGAAAGGGAGAGAGGGAAAGGAAAACAATCATATCTATATCCAGGTTTTGCATCTCATCATTTTACAATTATTTATTTCATAAAATTTTAATATTCCTAAACCTTTCTCAAGTCGTCTACATGAGATCTGTTCTGTGGGAATAAACGTGAAGACTTCTCCCCCCCAGGCATCTGTCCAAGTGCCAACAACAATTTCTACCTCTCTACATCTCGTCACAAAATATCTAATGTCAATTGGAGGCATTGCGACTGTCACTCTTAGAAGACAGGGAGTCTGTCTTGTTCAAGCTTTACCTCCTCAAGTTTTGCATGTGGCTTTGCCAAGGTGGGCAGTCATTCATTGCTGGCTGAACTTGAATCTTATCGCAATATGCTTTATTTATTTCAGCAGCCATCATCTTCGTGGATTTCTCTGAAAAAGCTGCTTGTTCAAAACATTATAATAATGAGGATTCCAAGAGTTGTTGTTGTTGTTGTTTAAGTAACCCAAATCTTAAGAACTTTAATTCTTGGCCTTATACGTATCAACGTCAATAGCTATAAGTAATTATTTTCATTCTATAGGTGCAGACAATGTTTATTGGCTTATACAAGGGTTGGAAATGTTACAGCTAGGAACATGGCCCATATTTCGTGATGCCTACTCTTATGATTTACCATACTTTTTAATATGTTCAATGTTTTATTTTCTCATATTGGGGAAGAATTAATTTGGTGATATTCTATGATTCATGATACTGGACAAGACTCCGTACGCAGCAATGTGGAGAGAAAGTTCCCATAATTCTAGGCAATGAGTCAGATTCCAACAGGTCTCTGTGGCTTTCTCTCCTGACTGCTAATGTGTAGACAGGATGATTAACTCAGCAGTTACTGCAGGCTTGGTGGTATGTAAGAAGTGAAAAAAGCAGTGTCTCTGATTCCCATGTTCAGCACAGCTTACCATCTCACTGGTGAGACCAAAAGAACAGATAGGAAACAATAAGATACTGAGAGTTTAAACCATGAGGCACCAGCTATTTCAGCAAGGACTGGGCAAGCCTCCTTGAAGAAGTGAGATTTAAATCAGGCCTCGCAAGAAGACTATACTTTGAAAATACAAAAGAAAACTCACTACAGGACATAGAGAATAAAATGTAATATATTGTGCTATTTAAAAAAAAAAACAATAAATAAAATATACATGTGTTTTAATTTCCTCGTGTTTGAAGAAAGAAACTCAAGAATCTAAAAAAGTGGCTAATCATGGGAGTGATTGATAAGAACAGAATAGAAAAGAAAAATCTAAATATAATGTTTTTGTATTGTTCTGATTTTTGAATCATATGGATTATTGACTCAAAAGAGTAAACTAAATTTTAAGAAGAATGAGAGAATGCATCCTAAGAATTTTCTCCTCTAAATGCAATGAAGTTTAAGAATTTTGGAAGAAAAATGTGTTCTGTGGGCAAAAAAGTATGGAAAAGACTGGCTTAAACAAATTTAGGAATTCTTTACTTCCAGGTATTTCAGAGAATTCTGTCAGCTAGTTATCATTGTTAGTAACCAATGGGTAGTTAATATTTGACAGCATTTGCCAAATGTATCCAAATTTACTTTCTTCTTTTTCTTTCTTTCTAAAAGCACCTATTAATATCTTCAAGAGCAAAGTTTGAGAAAGCCTATCCTATATATTAAAATGGCCTGTTAATAAAATGTTCAACGAGGCAAAAAAAAAAAAATGTGTGAGAGTGAGAAAGAACATGACTGCCGTGAAGAACAAGAAGGATACTGATTTGACTGAAGAGGTGAAGAGGTCAGGGAGTGATGGCCAATGACTTTGCATGTGAAGAGTAAACACATCATCCTTCTTTTCGTCCTTGGTACCCTGAATAGTGCCTGGTACACAGTCTGCCCTCAATTACTGTTTATTGAGTTCAACTGAAGCAAATTAGGAAAGGTTTTTCAAAATCAAACAGAGGAGTATAGATTCAATATGATGAATTAATGAAGACTTCTTGATCATGGAAATGTCAAGGTTTAAGTGATGCTGCTTTGGGAGATTGAGTGTGGGAGCAGGGAGCACATCAGCTTTGGATACAGGTGAGCCTGTCTGTTTTTATGACCATGGGCAAATTGCTAAACTCTTCTGAACTTCATTTTCTTTGTAAAGAAATGGGGAGGTAACACCCACATTTTAGGATTAATGTGAGGATTAAATGAAATAATACATGCCTAGTTCCTAGCATGGAGTCTTATAAATTCTAGCTATTTTTGCTAGCTGGACAATGACATTATAAACTAGCTGAAAAAGGGAAGAGGAAATCAATAGGGAAGTAAAGACAGCCTGGAACAGGGTGAGGGTAGTGTAAATGCATAAGAGAGACTCAAAGGAAAAAAAAAAACACAACAGGATCTGACTTTTAGAAGGGACCTTTCTACCTTTAAACATAATCATATTTTCCCAATTACTTTCTTAAATATCTTTTAGAGGGTTCTGACTTGATCAGCAAAGTCTTTATGGGGTTTTCTTTTTTCTTTTTTTTTGACCCTGTTGGGTTTCATTGCTGCACGTGGGCTCTCTCTAGCTGCAGTGAGCAGCGGGCTACTCTTGGTTGCAGCGCGCGGGCTTCTCATTGCAGATGCTTCTCTTGTTGCAGAGCATGAGCTCTAGGTGCACAAGCTTCAGTAACCGCAGCACGTGGGCTCAGTAGTTGTGGCGCACGGGCTTAGCTTCTCCAAGGCATGTGGGATCTTCCCGGACCAGGGCTCGAACCCATGCCCCCTGCATTGGCAGGCGGATTCTTAACCGCTGCACCACCAGGGAAGTCCTATGGAGTCTTCTTAAAAAACAAAGAGAACATATTTTCTGGGGCAGAAAATAAACATAAAAAGTGATATTCTTAATAAAGGGGCACTTTGAAAGGTCAGCACTGTATTCCAACCTCATGGATTAATTTACAAATGTAAAATGATAACGAGTTTTCTAGTGAATTAAAAGAGCATTGGTTTATTTTGGCAAATGATTATGTGGAGGATTCCATTCTAAGAACCAGCACAGCCCACCACGCAGATTTATAAAAAATAAGTATACTTGAAAAAAAGTTTAAATATGAATTTATATTAGCAACTAATGCTTGCTTAGAACGGTAGTGATAAGGAAAGAAATGTGAATGTGTCCTATTAAAGGAATAATAGCAGGCTTACTGCCAAAAGTGGAACTGTCCTTGCCTGAAGCCTTTTTAAGTAAGATGTGTCCCACCTTTACTTCCCCAAACAGGAAGAGAAATAGATAAAGATGAGTCATTATGTTCACTCTGTTAATGAAATGATAAATTTAACTAGAAAAGAAGCTTACATGAAAAGTTTATTTTTCCTGAAAAATCATTTTAACTTTTGGCTTTACCTAAGTGTCATGAGAGATGATCTATCTTTCCTGAGTCATACAGACTCAAAGGAAACGGAACTGGTCTTTGTTGCCAAAAAAAAAAAATCAGAGATAAATATTCAATGAGGCTGCAGAGTAATCTAAGCTGAAATAGTGTAGAGCACATGTGATTCCTCCACAGCCACCCATGAATAATTGCTGAGCAGAAATGGGTTTTTCTTTTCTGTCTGATAATCAGATCCCAACACAGAAACCATGTGCGGGTCTCCACCGCTTTGGTGAATCTGCTTTGAACAACGGGTTCTGACAAGCTAGTGCCATTGTACAAACTCTTATCCCCAAGCCTCTTAGCAACCTGTCTACAATCATAGAAGGAAGAAGAAGGATCTAACCATGCCACTCTCTTATTTAAAATCCTTCAATTAAAATCCTTTGAGGATAAACTCCAAATACTGGAATATGTAAAGGAATAGATTTGATTCCTTTCTACTGCTTAGGATCTCACATTGTCCCCAGCAAGTAGCTAATAAATGGCTAATAAATGGCTTGAGGTTTTCTGATTTTTCCTCCTGGTCATGTTTGGAACACCCTCTCCCTTCTACATTCATCCTAGAGCAATCAATGGTAGTGCCATGTTATTCAGAAAGTGTTCTTTGATCATCCCCTGAAAAGCCCACCAGACTTAGTGCTTTCGTTGCATCTCTCTCATACTACTTATCTCTTCTAATCGCATTGTGTTTAATTGCTTTCTCTTCCACTAGCTTATGAACTTTGTGAGAGCAGGACTCCGTTCCTGTATCCCTAGCACACAGCACAGTTTGTGGCAGCTAGTAGATACTGGCAAATAAATGAAGTGAATGAAACTCAGTTAGATTTCCACTACAAATGGCTTAATCCAGGTTTCAGGAACAGCTGAGATCAGTGACAATTCTTAGGTACATCTAAGTTTTCCATAGATCATTGAGGCTGTTCAGTTTCTCAGTCTAGCTCCCTTGGAATATATAATATTTTTAAAAAAATCTTTCTCTTTACTTCACATTCTTTCCCTATATATAATATTTTAAAAAAAACCTTTCTCTTTACTTCAAATTCTTTCCCTACGTAAGAATCACCAAGAAGACACTTGAACTCTAGATAAACCAGGAATTTCACATTCTTGGCAAATACTTCAAGGTTCTTTCTTCCCTGAAAGGAACCTTCTTCTATGAATCTGATAGAAAACTATGGTCCTTTTCTTATTCTCCTTGCTAGAGGCTATTTAGTGAATGCAGTGTGGCTTTTCTAGAGAAATCTGAGTGATCGGTGGAAATAAAACAAAAATACCACTGGAATGATATCAATCAGACTTATACCAGGAATATAAATTTCTATTCATCAGTCCCCTCATTTCAACATGCACATTGAAAAAAATGGTTTAAAATGGAAATGTTGGGGTGTGCCTGCCCCTTTCGTGGTTTGTAAACTGCTAAGATGCAACAGAGACAGGGAATTTTTTACCACTTTTGGGCTGAGTGATATAGAGATGAAGAAGGCAGCTTCTTTGTTTAATGATAGTTTGATAAAGCAACTTTATTGTTCCTACTAGTGGCTTTAGAAAAACATAATCCCCACTTAACTGCAAAGTACATATATTCCCTAAATAAACTTACTATTCTCTTCCTAAATAGAATTGTCTGAACAGTAGCACATTATATTCATCAAATACACACACACATATATGGTATTTATGTATGAGTGTCTGTGTGTGTATATAATGAGTTTCCATGACTGTAACCCAAGCCTGCTCCCAAGATTATCCAAAACTTGTCACATCATGTTGTCAGGAAGAATTCAACATTCTAGAGTCATCCTTTTTCTGTTTGTACAGTCTAACTATATGACAGTGATTGGGGTCTGTAGCTATCATTTGCCTTCTGAAATTACTTTGTCAGAAGCCGTACGGCTTTTTGTACCTTCAGGCATTATTTTTCTTTTAGTTAAAAAAAAAAAAGTTTAGGTGTGGTATTAGAAGTTACCACGCAAGAGTATTCAGAGAGACCACATTTAATCAGAGTGAAAGGAAAGAGTAACATGGGGTAAATTGCTCTAGGCTTATCCTTCATGTTGTAGCCAGACTGGACTAAATGTCTCTTGTACTGGAGCTCTTTTTAAAAGAAATTTTTGCTGTCACAGAGTGTGTGGAATATGAGGGTCAGATCTCCCCATGGCTGTCTCCACCATTCCTAAGCTTAGATATGGACCATGAACCTGTAGACGGAAAGTGCCGCTGATAAAAGAGGAACCATCCAGAACACAGGCTTGTCAACAGAGGAAGAGTTCTGACGAAAGAGCCAAAAACCAGGCTCAAATATCCAGCCCCTGCCATGTGAGTCTACGGGAATGGGTTTATTCCTGTCGAGTTAAGAAATAACTCACAAGGCAGCAGGGGAACCGGACAACTCTGTTTCTTCCAAGAAGATAACTGAACTATTGGCCGTTCTTCTGGAAAATAACCCCACATTGGAAGGGTGGGAAGAGACCCAGAATTCCTTACCAAAACGCTGCCAAACTTGAAAAATAGGAAATTCTGTCTTGGAAATTTTATTGATTTAAAAACATATTTGGATGACATTTAAAAAATCAGGGTCATGTTTGTCAGAAATTGAACTCAGGTGATCCTGAGTATTTTCATGGCAATAGATTTTTAAAAATACAGAAAAAATAATTTTATTTATTTTCAAAGCTAGGGTTGTAATCTCCTGAAACCTAATACATAATTTTGGCCGATATTTTCATGTAGCCTCTTTCTTCTTCAATGCCTAGAGATAGGCGACTATAGTAATGATAAAGTCCTTCCATGCAAAATAGCTTAAAGTTTAAAAATATTTCACAATATTTTTTCAAATTAAAAATGAATTGAAAATATTTATCAGACTATTCCTCTTTTTTGACCAACATGTCTTTGTCCTCGGGAGTGAGAAAATGAAATTAGTGATGATTTTCCTAATCCAGAATAAATTTTCCTTTTGCCTTGCATGCATTCTAGCCAGATGAGTGGGCAGTGATTTTGAAGGTTAACAATCTGCTTCAAGTCTTAGAAAGCAGGCAAGTCTCTAAAGAAAGAAGAAGAAAAAAAAAAGCCTGGTCAACACAGACTTGAGATCTCAGTTTAGAGTTATGGGAAGTGCATGGACTTTAGTAATAAAGAGGAAAAAAAAAAATCCTGGCTCTGCTATTTATTAATGTTGTAATCTTAGGCAAATGGTTATTTTTGGCTGAGCCTCAGTTTCTCTATTTTGAAAATGGAGAAAGAAACATCTCCCAGAGAGGGCCTGACAGTTAAATGAGTTATTGTCTCTTAAATACCTAGCTTGGAGCCTGACTCATGCTGTGGACTCTCAACCAAAATTATTTCCCTTGCCCTCTTCTCTCCTTCACACTATTCTTGCTTTTTCTTGCTTTCTGACTATACTGACTCCTCCTCCTCCTTCTCGTTCTTTTTTTTTTTTTTTTTAACTGAAACTAAAGGAATGAAAAGCTACCCTGACTTCTAAAAGTTAAGAAATCTGTGGTGCAACAGGCATATCCTGTCTCTGTGTGGCTTGAGTTATTCAGCATTATTCGTCGATCCATCGCTGCTTCCAAGCACAGGAGCATTCCTGAAAGTTACTCAGTAGAAGTCCTTTTAGGTAAAACATTTCATGAATCCAAGCTACTCCAATGCAGAGTAATATGTGATCCTGAATTCTGCTGACCTAGCGAAGTCATCTCTAATTTTATTTCTGATAGCCTTCAATTAGGATGCTCCAAAACAGCCTGAAAATATTTAATGCCGACACTCTTCCCCAAAAGCAAAACCTTCTGTAAGGTCTTTTCTGGGATTTGTCCTTTTATGTCAGTAGATTTGACAATCTTTCAGCATGCAAACACAAAGAGGGAAAAGGGGAGGGGGAAAAAGAGAGAACCCAGGAGGGGAGCTGGGGAGAGAGGAAAGAAATCACAGAAAATTCTCAGCTTCGTGAGTGTTACAAATTGTGTTCCAAGTCATTTGCCCAAATTTGTCGCCAGATAGCTGAGATCTGTGAGTAAAGGTTGGAAGAAGGACTGTCCTAAACAAACAAACAAACAAAAAACCTTTATATCAACACAGCCTCTGTTTTTGTGACTGGGGCTTTTAAGAACAAAATATCACTTTTCTGAAAAAGCGAACTCTGAAAGTAACAGTATTTTCAACCCCAAGTGTCCCCCTCCCCGCCCCTGCATCCAGCAAATAAAGCTTCAGAAATGCAACACCTATCAAATATTTCCTCAGAAATGCCAGATTGCTAGGATTGTAAAGAGTTCTACTTTTTTTTTTCTTTTTGACATTTAGACAGATTGAGTTTGAGAGAGGAAGTGACTCTGAGTCCAGACTGCCCTGCACCACTGTCAGAGGAAAGAACTGAAGTCAAATGAAGTGATAATATACTGTAGAATATTTAACAGAGCGCAAGGCAGAGGAAAATGGCAATCTGGGAATATACAACTGATCCCCAAAATAGACAGTCTCCAGTGCCAGAACAGATGCCAAGTACAGTAGATCATAAAATGGTAAAATTACCTCTTCCCTGTGGGCTGTGTGTTGACACAGGGGAAATAGCTCCCCAACAGTCGGAGTAGCTGGGTCTCAGTTCCCAGTCACAGGGATCATTTGTCATGGACTCTGCCAACTTTCCTTTCTACTCCTTTCTGTATATTCATTGGTGAGAAAGCTGTAAGTAACCCCCTTAATGATTGCTACATGCTGCCGTGGGATTAATGACAGATAAAGTACTGCTCTGAGCTCTCGTGTCATGTTGTGAATGAAATCAGAGGGTTCTGTGGAGGATATTTGCAAAGCTCTTTCCATTTCGTGGAAGACTCAAGGTGACAAGGGACATTTAGATTTCTCTCTCAAGGAAAGATAAATAGAGTGACAAAGGAAAAATACACCCCCTTCTATGTGCTTAATAAGCACCTGCCACCTTCTGGGGGAAAGGGGTAAGAATGCTTATGTGGTGTCTCAGAATGATCTAAAGGTTGAACAATAGGCCAAACAAGCCTTCGTCATGTGCTGAAAGCCACAGAGAGAGGAATGATGCTTCCAGGGGGAGGCATCTTTCCAAACAGACAGCTACCTCATATTCATAGTGGAGTTGAGATTTACATTTGAAGAAGTCCTGTTTGTCTTTTTGCTGTGTGGGGAAAAGAGAGTAGTCCCTCACCTCCTAGCAAATTTTCACTGAATCTTTGTGCTGTGCACTTGACTCTTTGCTAACCAGCCACCGAAGGCTGAGATAATCACGAACAGAAAGAAGTAAGAAAAGTTTTTGTCCTAGGTTTCTTTTTCTTTTTTCTTCTTTTCCCTTTTTCTGCCTTTTTTCCTTCCATCATTTCTTTCTATTTTTTTTTCTTTCAAACTCAAAGACACTCTGTAATATCTTATACAAAGGACAAACAAAGAAAAATAAACCAAGTAAAAGAGAAGGGGTGGATAAATGAGTAAGGATAAATGACTCAAAAAAGAGCCAAAAGAAATCAATGCAGAAAGTTTTCCTGGGGCCATTAATGTTATGAGATGGTATGCATTCAAGAATATATATATACACACACTGTGGAAAGTTTTCTACTAAAAAATGATTACTCTTGGTTCTTAAACTTACAAAAATGAAGTGATCTTAAACCTTGGCTGAAGTCTTTTCAGATGTGTGAATCTATACAGTTTCAATGAAAAGTTGCTGTTAGTGCAAAGTTTAAACTGCTATGATGTGAGGCAGAAACTAGAATAGGAAGAATGGTTTGCCCAGAATTTCTATTCAAATCTTGTGGTTTTCAGAATAGAAGTTTGTTCAGTCTTGGTGAAAAGGAACTTCTATTTCAAAGAAGAAAATTTATAAAAATTTCAGAACATTTCTTCATCAAATAATTCTTAATAAAATGTTAATTGATAAGTTGAAACTAGTTTTCTTTCAGATTCACAGAGATTTAAAAAGTGTTAAGGAGATAATTATATTGGCAGATTAAGTTGAATATTTCTGAAATATAAAATGTTTAAAAAAGCACTTCCATATTTTATATAAACCAATGTATAATTTGGATTATCTTTTCCTGGTAGAACATATTGATAAGCAAAGAAGGAATTTTTAGTATAAAAACGGAAACAAATGTTTTCATTAACAGTGAAATTAAATTTATTAAATAAAATTCAGACATATACGGGAAAAAGAAAAAAGGCTTCTTATCACATAAATACAACTGCTGTTGACACTTTGATGTGGATCCTTTTCTTTATTTCTCTATGAGTTCATTCTCTTAAATATGTTTTAGTTGTAATTATACCACTTGCACAATTTAATAATGATAATGATAATAATAATGATGATATCCATAAGTTATTAGCATCCATAACATCCCAGATACATTATCTACTTTACATTTAACCCCTAAATTAACCATATAAGTAGGAAGATGAAGGAACCGAAATTCAAACTTGCCAAAGATGACATGGCCAGTCAACGGCATAACTGAACTTGAACGAACTTTTTTCTTTCTATGCTCATTCCACATCATTACATCTGTCTGTGGAATTTGAGAATATTTAAGTTTCAATATGAGATATAAATGACATTGTATCGACAAGAATTTCCCACTTTTAATAAGTACAAATTTCCCAAAGATAAGTTTCAACACAAAATTGCAGTGCTGTGATAGAACCGTGGTGGACAGTTCACCTTTGTGACAGCTTCAACTAAAAATCCAAGTTAACTTTTTGTTTTCTGTTTTTTTGGCTAACAAAAAGGATTTGGGTTCATGCTACAGTATGCCCACTTGTGAAAACAGACTTTTTTTTTTTGCTCTGGGAACTCTGCATTTATTGCTAATCCTTTATCTTACATACTGTTATGATTTTA
This sequence comes from Balaenoptera acutorostrata, assembly GCF_949987535.1. NCBI lineage: Eukaryota > Metazoa > Chordata > Mammalia > Artiodactyla > Balaenopteridae > Balaenoptera > Balaenoptera acutorostrata. The sequence continues at coordinate 22,924,172 of NC_080080.1, read as the reverse complement.
ATTTTGATGGAGTTGTAAGATCCCATCAGGGTATTCCCTTGTGCTGTGTTCTTGAACGTTAATTATATAAAAGTAGAACAATTTTCCTGTACAAAGGAAAAGGATGGGAAAAGAGAGGCTATCTGACAGTCTCAATTATTCAGTTTCTCGATGATACACAGGGCACTATTTGAACCTGTAGCAATTTGCTGGCACTGAGAGTATCAAAAGCATATTCAAATGGATGAGAGGAAGGATAACAATTCCTTCTATTAGACTGGCAATTGACCATCTGCTTCAGAAGGTAGTGTTTAACCTGCAGGTAATCATGTGGAAATAGCTTGATGATGTGTGTCAGACTTTATTTTTTCTTGGGTGGGGGCAGGGTGGGATGGGAGTGGTTAAAAGTACAGACAGACAGCTGCCCTCCCATTCTATTAGAATCATGGGCACATTCAATACGTTTTAAAGCACCTTCTCCCAAAACCAACCAGAAAAATAAAGGTACTGTGTTCAATACTCAGTTAAATAAAATCAGACTTAAGCTCTGTTCCCTAATATTTCCTTAGCAAGATAATTTCTAGCATCAGATGAAATTTACAGTGTGTTACTGGTATTCTTCCATTTCTCTTAAAGCCGCCATCTGAGGGCTAAGATGGGTAAGGCCAAAGGAATTATTTTGAAATTTTTATTTATGTATTATTTCAGGTTTTTTGGAAGTTATTCGGAGCTTTAATTGGATATAGTAAAATTCTGTGCACTTTTGTGAGGGAAGTATGCTTTTGTCAGTTAGATTTCTATCTTCCTATGTAGCGCGGCATAAGGGAACATAATACTGTTAGATAACAGACTTCCAGGTGGCTGCAGCTGAAGGAGTAGGTTTGATTTTTTAAAATAGTAAGTGATCATGGAGTCATTTTCTTTGTGTTTAAATGTTTCTTTTTTTTATTATTAACACAAAGTTGTAAATCAACTATACTTCAATAAAATACATTTAAAGAATTTTTTGTTTTGTTTTTAGTAATGGGAATTTTTTTTTGACCCAACCTGAAAGTTTTTTTTTATTGACAAATAAATAGTTGGACAAAGAAAGAAAAACGGTATTCCCAGATCCCCAGCTCGAGCAAAATTTACACAGGAGTATTACACAGGCCTGTGCAGTAACTTACAGCATCAGGAACATCTAGTGCCTGGAATTATAGCAGTTCCTCCTTGAGCCTGGGTAGTGCAAAACTCAGAAGCACAGGGAATTTTAGAGGAATTGAATTATTCTATTATTTCCCCCCAATACCCTCAGCAAGTGTCACGACCAACGCAAAAGTCATGATGTCTGTTTTTTTTTTTTAATTATTAAAATTATTTATTTATTTATTTATTTTTGGCTGTGTTAGGTCTTTGTTTCTGTGCGAGGGCTTTCTCTAGTTGCGGCGAGCGGGGGCCACTCTTCATCGCGGTGTGCAGGCCTCTCACTGTCGCGGCCTCTCTTGTTGCGGAGCACAGGCTTCAGACGCGCAGGCTCAGTAGTTGTGGCTCACGGGCCTAGTTGCTCCGCGGCATGTGGGATCTTCCCAGACCAGGGCTCGAACCCGTGTCCCCTGCATCGGCAGGCAGATTCTCAACCGCTGCGCCACCAGGGAAACCCATGATGTCTGTTTTATAAAGAATTAATTTATAGTCATTTATTCATTCAATTAGCAAATATTTGGGGCAACCTGCTCTGTGCCAGACACTGTTCTAGGTTCTTGGGAATGCAACAGTGAATGAAAACAAACAAAAACCAATACAAAAGGAGAAAAAGAATTCCCTGCTTTCGTGGTGCTTACATAGTAGTGAGGCAAACAAGCACTAAAGAGATAACTAATACACGTAAAGTATAGTAGATAGTGATAAATGCTAAGAAGAAAAAAATAAATCAAAGAAGGGGATAGAAAATGCTGAGAAAGGGGGTGAAAAAATTTTAGGTAAAGTGACATTAAAGACCCCAAAGAGGAAAAGAATGAGTAACGTAGCTAAGGGAAAAAATGGCTCTAAACACATACTGTACAAATACAGTGGCTCCTAGGCTCACGTGGATAGCCTACTGGACAGCACAGACGTAGGACAGGTCCATCATTGTAGAAGATTCTAGTGGACAGTGCTGCTCCCAGCAAAAGGAAAAGCCAACACAAAGGCTCTGAATTGGAGAGCAACAGAGGGAGCAACGAGGAGGTCAGAGTGGTTGTAGCTGAGTAAAAGTCGGGGAGGGAAATAGGAAACTTGGTCAGAGAGCTAATGAAGGACCAGCACACACAGAGCCTCTCCCAGGTAAAATTATATATATGTGGAACAAATATTCACTTTTATATTGAGATTAAATTAAACATATTTTGCTGTTCCATTTTTCAGACACAAATAACTGTGGTGAGAATTTTTTTTCCCTTTTTCTGTTTTTTGTTTTCCCTTCATTACCTTGGAAGGTAAGATGAGATTAGACTTCAAGGAGGAAATTGCAGGAAATGCATTTAAGAGAAAGAAGAGGTGAAGATGAATCAGGCTGAAATGAATAGTTACATTTTTGCTTACAATCTGGCATAACTGCTCTCATGATGTAACTATGAGGAAAAAATGCTTTTAAGTATAATTTTCACATAAATCAAGTAGCAAACAAAAAGAAAAAAATAAACTTAATATTGCCTTTAGGATTATCTACAGATAGGTGAAGGACCACGTAGGAACAGACTATTGGAAAGTAAATAGATATTATGGATAGGCAAAGAAGATGAAAATTAAGGATGGCTGAAATTTCCCTTTCACTACAATTTCTCTAAAGGTTTATTATTAATGATTTTTTTCTTTCGTTTTAAACAGACCTTAAATATACCCCAGGGAGAATAAACTCATGTAGTCACAGTCATTTCAGTGTGAATTAATTGATCAGATCACTTTTCTTCCTGGCAGAAAATCCTGGGAAGGCTTTAAGTATTTGATGTCAGAAGTTTGAAAAGAAAAGGATGGAAACAAAGACAATAAATCTTACTATTTTTTAGGAGCCAATTTAGAGAATAGTAAGAATCTGCATAGTTGAAATTTCTGGAAATCCAGGTTGTTTCGTGGCATGTTCTGAAACATGGATGAGTTGACTGCACCGTTCCATCAATTCCTGTATCTTTCCTTGGACTTGATCCATAGGGAGGTAGCTAAGAGCCTGGCAATCTCTCCGGGAGCCAATGGTATTGCTTCCTGAGCTTCTGGGAAAATGCTTTCTATTTTATTCACCCCTCCACATTTGGCCAAATAAGTTTATAATGGGAATAAGGATGGCAGAGAAACTTGGGAGAGGCAAGGAAATGTAGCGTATGAGGATAAGGAAACCTGGAGAACCCATCCTTCTATTTTTTGGTCCCATAACACCCCTAATATTACCCTTTGGATTCAGCCATCACTAATTTTTATCCTCCCTGTCTGTAATATCCATTCCCTTTCCAATAGTTTGTTCCCATTAAGAAGTCTTTAGGAGCTGGCTCCTGGAAAAATATTGAGGGTTTTACTGTATTTCTGAGTGATGGAAAGCATTCCTTTAATATATATAAGTAATACAAGAACATGTCTTGGGAGGGACTTTGTATAGGAAGCCGTGCAAACAGTGAAAAAATGAGTATTTCCCCAGAGGTGAAATGGTAGTCATATTGCAGTGGTAGCAAAAGGGTATTTGACATACCAAAAGGAGCTCTCACCAAGCAGGCATGGGTGTACATATCGGCTATAAAATACCGTATCTTGTGTCTTAGACTAAATTATTTGTCATGAAGGTAGCTTGTCCCATTGATTTTGATTTTTCAAAGACAATTTTAAGTGCCTGGGATAGAAAACAAAACAAAACAAAACAAAAAAAACAACAGAATGTTCCTGGAATGCTGGAATGTTTTAAGTATTCTGTATACGACCCAAGAGTAATATATGCCCTAAGTATTTCTCTATAAAGATACTCCACTAAAACTTCATTAAGCAATAGTGAAAATGGAGCGAAGCATTATATTCCAAGTGATTCAAGTCCCATCTAACACTAGCTAAAATTTGGGGACACTTACTCTGATTAGCACTTTATATGCATTATTTCATTTAACAAGTGCCTCAACTCTATGAAGTATGTGTGATTATATCCATTTTTTTGCTAAGGAAACTGAGCTACGGGATCACACAAGTAAGAAGCCAAGTCAACATTGCAATCCTAATACAGTAAGTCCCCTACATATGAACGAGTTCCATTCTGAGAGCCCTTTCATAAGTCCAATTTGTTCCTAAGTCCAACAAAGTTAGCCTAGGTACCCAACTAACACAATTGGCTATATAGTACTGTACTGTAATAGGTTTATAATACTTTTCACACAAATAATACATGAAAACAAACAAACACAAAAAATAAAGAAAACATAAGTCTTACAGTACAGTACCTTGAAAAGTGCAGTGGTACAGTACGACAGCTGGCATACAGGGGCTGGCACCCAGTGAACAGGCAAGAAGAGTTACTGACTGGAGGAGGGAGAGGAGGTGGGAGATGGTAGAGCTGAAGGATCGTCAGCAATAGGAGATGGAGGGCAAGCTGCAATGTCACTCATGCCTGATGTTGATGGCACAGGTTCTGGTTCCTTGCTGGATTCAATTCTATCTACCCTCTTGAAAAAATGATCCAGTGATGTCTGGGTCGTAGCATGTTCGCATCTTTGAAAGTTCACAACTTGAAGATTCGTATGTAGGGGACTTACTGTAATAGAATTCGGTTCCCTTGTAGCTTGGACTCCGGGAGAGGGTCAATAAAGGGCAATCAAAAACCACTATGGCAAATATCATATGATATCACTTGTATGTGGACTCTAAAAAAAGGGATATAAATTAACTTATTTAAAAAACAGAAATAGAGTTACAGATGTAAAAAACAAACTTACGGTTACCAGGGGGAAAGTGGGGGGAGGGATAAATTGGGAGATTGGGGTTGACATATATACACTACTATATATAAAATAGATAACTAATAAGGACCTACCGTAGAGCACAGGGAACTCTTCTCAATACTCTGTAATGACCTATATGGGAAAAGAATCTAAAAAAGAGTGGATATGTGGATATGTATAACTGGTTCACTTTGCTGTACAGCAGGAACTAAGACAACATTTAAAATCAACTATACTCCAATAAAAATTTAAAAAAACAAACCACCATCGCAAATCTACTCTGATACCATCCTGGACCTCCAGTGGCTCAACCAGTTCTGCAATAGACACAACTGGGTAAAAACTTGACAATTCGAGTTCACTCACTCTCCAAGGCTCTCACTGACACCTTCTACTCCCCACAAAGACTGTCATCGTCTCTGGTCCCCACCTGTTGTTCTTGTCATAAATGTCCTCCCCTGGAACTCCTGACTGTAGACCACCCTCCCTTGCTTCTTGCCTCTGGAACACAAGTTTCATTTAACAGCTTCTATTATAGCCTCCCAATGTTGGCAGAGGACTCTTTTTCCTTTGCCCTCAACCGGAACCTAGTTTTCCCTGAAAATTTTGTCTCTGTGGCTTGTACAGTTGAGGCTCCTCTTTCTGCCAGACCTCAGGGCCAGCTGTGTGGTTAGCACTGTCCTGGGTCCCCATCACTAACGGGGAACTTGTTCACTTCCCTCCATGTTTACGTCTCCAGCTCCATCTCACCCCCAAACCTCCTCATGGCTGTCACCCAACGCACTTCCAGTGACTCCCCTTTGAAATCGTGATCCTGAGACCAACATACTTAAAGTTTCTTTAAAATAAATTTACTGATGTAAAAAGAAGGATAAATGGAAAGAATATATTTCAGTAGATGCAGAGCTATGACAAAAACCGTGAACTCTGGGACACCCAGACTTAGAATAAAAAAAAAAAAAAATCCAAGCTCTTTAATAAGCATTCAAGAGCCTACATCACCTGGTTCATGCCTGCTCACCTCTTAAACATCACCCTTCATCACTCCATTCCTGACCTTTAACACCTTAGCTGTGCAGAACTCTGAGTGGTTAAGAGAACATTCCAGGCTCTTTCTTACCCCTCTTTGACCCATGCTCGCACTCCCTCTTCTTTGCCATCCCAATCCCAGACCAATTTATTTGGCTAACTCCTAGCCTTAAGACTCAGTCAGTGATTATTTTTCATAAGACCCTTGACCCCATCAGGTTAGCAGTGATGGTGGGAATAAGAATTTAACTCTGTAGCCATCTCTGTCATGCTCTCCCTTCGTGGTTTCACAGTCATCTATTATGTGTCTGTCTCCCCACTAGACTGTTTAAAGGGATGAACTATGGTGTAATTTTCCCTTTCCCCCCAGCACGTCGTGGAGTGCAGAGCACAGAGCAAACACTGGATGAATGCTTGTGCAATGAATGGAAACCACCAATGTCTTCAGGGGAAAAGACTCACTTAGAAATAGCTTTCCTTTTATTATTCCTTTTAAGTTCCTTCATCATTAGGACAAGGTCCTAAATGTGATTTCCAAGTTGTAATTTTGCATTTCAGAGACCAAATTGATGTTGTGATTTATTTTTTCCAGAAGCATGATTGCCTTTTACATCTAGGGCTGAGCTGAGGAAGCACACACTTGAAAGTTTTGTTTGCACACTCAGGACATCTAAAAGTGCCACATTCAAAAAATCACATGCTCAGAAAATCTCTAGCTCTTGCATTTTAAAGGACATTCACGGGAGGTTCCCCCCTGAGTAAAATAAATGCAAAATCAGTATGTATCGGAGGGTACATTTAAACATCTTAATTGAACTGCTAACCTAATCAACTCCATCATCTGATATATGCCCTCTCCATTCTCATTTCCTGAAGCCAAGAGCAAGAAGTATGTCTTGTTCCAAGATGTGCATTACGTGAGGGTCGCTTAATCAGCACATATAGGTTTTTGTCTTCCAATATACTTCCTTCATTATCTTGACTCCACTTTGCCTTTATTCTCTCATAATTTCCAGAATCTTTGTTAGGCTCCTACTGAGAACTCCAAACGTAAAGGGGGGTATGTTTGGCCTCAAATAAGAAAAGTTCTGTGATCTCAGAGGCATTTGCCATATGGACTCTTACCGAGGCAGACACTGGAATGCTGTCTTAGAAGGCTCCGGAATGTTCCCAGAGACACAGGCATGCAAATTAAAAGTTCGGCCAGGGCGGGGCTGATGTACTGTATGCATTTGCCAGAGGCTTTACCAGAACACTTTTCGGCATGAATTGTAAACTTTCTTTTAACAGCAAGAACAAGGAGGACACTATAAGCCTCATTGTTATAGAGACAAGAGTTAGGAGAGATAAAAGGATATGCTTTTAACTTATGTTAATTTATTTAAAGTGTGCCTCCTTTCATTTCTTTTATTGTAAAATTGGATAGCAAAAAGAAGAGAAAAAGGTTTTCAATAAAAGAAGAACATAAAAAAAAAGAAGAAGAACATAGTATCAGTGAGGAGAAGGAGAAGGCTATTTTTTGGAGGGGGTAGCTCTGTAGAATGCTATCATTGGCACCATCACCATAAAGAGAGTAGTCTGCAGTCTGATCTCATTGCTGCTTTGGAGGTTCAAGTGTTTACCATGTTCTCAATATGCTGTAAAATGGTAGCATGGCATTACTAGGGTGCCAGAAGGCAGCGCTGGCATTTCTACTGGTGGAAGGTTTGCAGAAAGAGACCGAGAGTCTAGCCACAAACCTATTGAAGTTCAAGCAGGTGCTGCAGATTTAATGTAACTTAAATTTCCATAGCTACAGGTCTCAGGGAAGTTAATGAATTGTGGTTTTACAAGAAAATATACATATAAATCATCACCTGGCAGTTCCAAAAATAAAAATGAACAGTGAGTTGATTAGCAAAGACTGTTTCCCTACCATCCTCCGTCCTACTTCTTAACTATCCCCAAATGTTAATACTTTATACCTAAAGCGATCATCTAAAAAATTATTTACAAACGGCTCTTTAAAATTACAGAGCAGAATTTATTGCATGAACCTGAATAGACTATACATAAAATAACTCCCCAGTAATATTTATTGACTAGCAACAATTTAAAGAGTGCACAAAATTGCATGTTGAAAGTTCATAGAGAAAATCATCTTTTAAAAAATCTAATGAATTGGAGAACCAAATGTGAGTAGATCACATTTTTAAAATCAGAAAGAGAATCATTTGTAGAGCTGAAATTAATTCTTGGAAACAATGCATTTATTACTTGATATCCTGGACCCAATTCCTTTAATTCAATAAATAGTACGGTAGAAATGCCCGACAAAATTTTAAATGTGTCATAAAAGTGTTTAGTAATATTTGAAATATCCTGAGGGATATCATAAAATTATTAATTTGGCTTTTATCTGAGAAAAATCAGAGCTTTTAAGGCTATAGCTCTAATATTAATGTTCTGAGCAGAAAAATATGTAATTAATTAGACAATAAAACTTTGAAAATAAAGTGGATCAGAAACATTTTTTTCAAAAAGTACTCAATAATTCAAAGGTAAGAGCAGGACACATTTTCCCCCAAATGCACATAGACCAAAATAAAAATCTACGCTCACCCATTGTCGGTCACCAACCTAGTTGGCATAGCATTTGTAAAAAATAGGGCATGAGAGTTAAAAGTGTGAATAAATAATTAAAGGCTAAGGACCAATTCTTAATGCTGAAGTACTGGTTACTAGTATTTTTTTACTACCAGGAATGTTCTTCCTATAAATATTTTACCAGAATATTCTACTTTAAATCATACATTACTTTAAGCAATAATTCATCCTCCCAACACCTGTCAATTCTTCTATTTCCTAAATCTCCATTATGCTTTAATTCTCTGCTTTTGGCTGCTGTGTACTTACAGCTGTTGATCATTAGGGTTACAGCTGGCCTGTAATGAAGTAGTCTTTACAAAAAGAAAACTTATTTATGTTTCCTCTCATGTTCCAGTGGACATTAGCTAAAGCAAGTCCAGAAGTAGATAGCCAGCCCTGTCCATGCAGCTGGTTAGCAGAGTTACACACTGGCCTGGAAATCACTCTTTCTGCAGCTAATTTGAGTTTACAAACATCGAATAGGGAATATCATATGTTGTCAGCTAGATTCCCTGGGATTTACACATGTGGCAAAACGACTTGTCTGTATAAAAAAACAAAAAAAAACCCCTCCCCCCCCAAAAAAACACACAAGTATTCACATGTATTTGGAATAAGAACCTTTCAAAATATAGCTATGTAGGTGGTGGTAAGTTCTGGTTGCCAGTGTCTCCCTAGATTAATATCAGGGTGATTTTATGTACAACTGTTTGACAGTAGACAGTGGAACAGGTTATTACATCAGTGAAGTAACCCCAAGTATGCAAATTGAAACAAGGGGGCTTTTTCTCTTAAAAAAAATAGAGAATCCCTGGAAGTCCTGAATCAGGATGAAAACAAATTCCATCTCTATCAAAATTGTTTTCTAAAGTGATGTCATTGTTTCTCTACATATAAGTCCATGAAAGTCAAAGAACTGATACAGTAGAATTTAAATAATTAATCATACCTGTAATCATGATTTGTCATTTCACAAAGTAGGAGTCTTTCTTCATTTCATCCCATCATCAGCCCAGTTACCCAACAATTGTTGAAAGCAGTAGGGAGAGCAAATTAAAATGAATCTACTTAGCATTTGCCAGATAAGCCACAAATTAAATACTCTCCTAAAAGAAAGAAAGCATTTCAAGTCTAAGAAGAGAAGTCAGTGCTGGATGATGAATATTTCCACTTCAAGTTACATGTATGTCATAAAATCTTTCATTTGCCGCTGTGAAAATTGTCAGCAAACTTTGCCTTTTATCTGGTTCATCTTGAAAGCCACAAATGGCACGATTTAACTGTTACATGGCCTTGGCATGGTAACAGTGGAAAAGTAAACTGAGCAAAATAAAAAACAAAGGCAATGATAAACTTTAAAACAACTAACTCATCTCCAAAAGGATGGGGGAGAACTAGAAAGATCTAAGGACAAAAAGACAAAACAAATCGGAAGCTATTTTGTAAAACAGATTCTTCGGGAAAAAAAAAAAAAAAGATGTCTGAAGAATAGAGCTAAGAACCTGTGACAGCAACATATCTTAGGCTTTGACATCAATATTCTTAGCAGAGTTGGCTGCCCAGGACTCTGAACAGAAAGCTGAGGCTGCGGAATGCAGCAAGCATTCACCAGTGTAGCAGTAACCGACTTGGGAGGTGGTATCTCTAGAAGTGGGTCTTTTTTTTTAAGACAAGTTTGTTTTGTTTTGTTTTTTAATTCTTAATACTTATTACAGATATTAGACACTTCTCTAGTGTGGGCATGTTAACTCTTGATGTGCTGGGCAAATTCCAGTTTGGGTACTGTACTTTAAAAGCAATCGAAAAATCTGGAACTCCATTTCATGTAAGAAAGCATATGGCTTGAAACTAAATATAGTTTAAACATATGAAGCATATTAAATTAATTATTATAATTTAAGCGATTTGAAAAATGTCTTCAGTTTTTATGACATATGCTTCTAATGATTCACATTACCTGTAGGTACTTCAAAAGCATTGGGATTAAGATTATCTTCAGTAATTAGGGGGTCAAATGATATGCTGGCTATATTAGGGAAAAGAGCCCTGTGAAAGTGGGCCATGGACCAAAATCATACCCTTCAAGACAGATGGGAACCAAGCCTCAAAATGTTCTGCAATTGTACCATTTCTGAATACCATGCTTTAATGCTGTGAGAAAATATAAGGGCTGTATCTGAAGAGCTTCATACAATATTTGTACCTGAGGTTAAACAAAATGTACATCTTTGTTCAAGGGTAGTCCTACCCTTAGAGCCCTCATTTCTACCTCCTAGACTATTTTATGTCAGATGTGTTTTCATGCTCTACTACGTCTGAATGTCCTAAACTGAACCAGGCATGCTATTTATTTATTTACTCACGCATTTATTTATTCCACTAATGTTTACTGGACACCTATATGTTCTAGGCACTGCTTTAGGTACAAAGGAAATGTAGTAAAGAAGAGAAATAAGGTCATTTTCCTCTTGTATTTTCTATTCCGGTGGTCAGATGGACAATAAAAAAAGAAGAAAAGAAAATTAAGTAACACCAACTATGGAAAGAAAAATCAGGAGAGAGTGATTGGTGGGAGACATGAGTTTCTTTAGTTTGGGTCATTCAAAGAAGCCACGCTCAGCAGCTAGGTGACATTTTGTTGAGACTTCAAGAGTGAAAAGGCAGCAATGGTGTTTTTTAATCTTGGGGGAACAGCCGGTGGATGGACCTTGAGCTGGAAATGAGTGGTTCAAGAAAGAGCAAGAAAGCCTTGGCTGCAGCCAAGTACGTGGAGAGGGAGGAGAAGAAATGAAGTTGAGCGTTGGGTAGACGTGAGATCATACATAGCCCACAGTAGGGAGTCTGTATTTTATTTAACCTAAAATAACAGCAATAACCGTAATGATGCTAATAGCAAGAGGTAACTCATTGAGTGTTGCTATGTGCTGGGCACTGCGTTAAGTACCACCCATAACCTCATCTACTCCTTCTCACCATCCCTACTTCATAAATGGGAAAGTGAAGCACAGGGGAATGAAGGACCTTCTCCCAGTCACCCAGCTAGGAAGAAATTGAGTCATTTAATGATAAATACTCTACCCCTTAAATTTCACAGAAGTTGCAAACACCCAGATGATAATTCTTATCCTTCCTTTTAGCTCAGGCCATCAAATATGCATTACATACCCACTCTCTGCAAGCCATTATATTCAGCACAGCTAGAGTGCTATCTCACACTTTTATATTTGTCTGGACTCATGTCTTACAGGGACAGGCCATGTAGGAGATTACATGGTAAATTGGGAAAAGCAATAGACTCAAGCATTACCATTCTGGTTTGACAGGCTGAATAGAGTAGTGGTTAAGAGCACCTGATTTTGTGGCCTCAGACAAATTATTTGACCACTCTAAACATCGAATTTATCTATTGCTAAAATACAGATAATAATAATATTGCCTACCTTATGCAGGTGTTTATTCATTCATTCAACAAATATTTATTGAGTGTTGTCCACTGCTTTATGTAGTTTACATTCTATTGGGACAGGCAGAGCTCAGCCATGATTAATATATGGTAAAATGTATAGCAAATGTATGGTATGTTAGATAGTATTAAGTGCTATGGAGAAGAAACTAAAGCATTAAGAACAACAAGCAGAATCAAGATGGGGAAAATGACTGCCTTTTTAGGTGGGGAACCCAACTGAGGAATCACAGACAAGATGACACCTGAGGAAAGATCTTTAAGGAAAAGAGATGACCAGAGGCAGAGACTGAGCTGAGAGAGAGCTTGGTGTATTGTAGAAGGTCAGGGGAATGGACTGTGTTGTAGGATCTACTAAGGCAGAGTCATAATTGTGGTTTTTACTCGGGAGTAAAATGAACAGCCAACGGAGGGCAGTGAGCAAATGAATGATATAATCCGACCTGTGTTTTGACAAGATCACTCTGGCTGCCGTGTTTAGAAGGGACTGTGGTGGAGAAAATACAGGCAGGGAGACCCCTTAGAGACTGTTGTGATATTCCAGGTAAGAGACTATGGTGGCTTGAATCAGGATGGTAGCCATGGAGGCGGTAAGAAACAGTCATATTCTGGATATATTTTGAAAGTAGAACAGACAGCATTTGCTGAGGGATCAGCTGTGAGATGGGGAAGAAAAAGAGGGCACGAGGAAAACTGCAAAGACTTTGCTTATTGCAAGACATACATATGAGAACCAGCACATAAAGCACAGAGTGCAGTGCTTAGTACAGAGGGTGGGATCCAGGACTGATAATTTTTATGTAAATTTCAACATGGACATTGTTATTTCTTCATCCAATACATGGCCTTGGTTCTATCTGTATAACAGGTTTACAGTCAGAAGCACAAATGTAAACTGCAAAGTGGTTTATACATTTAAGTCCTTACAATAGATGTTTAACAAGGATTTGGGGGGAGAAGTTTACACTTGGCCCCCATGAACAATGGGTAACAACTAACTGTACTTGGTACTTACAGAGCCTTTATAGAAGTTCCCAAAATGCTAAAATGAGGAGAATTAGAAGCATTAGGAAGGGAGAACATAAAAATACGTTCATACACCAGAAGGGTTAAGGCCTTGGGGAAGTGACTGAGATAAGTGCAAGGCAAAGTCCCCTAGAACAAACCAGGGGAATGTTAACGCAAATGGGCAAAGCTCTCAAGGTTTATTTTTGGGTTAGGAGAAACTAACAATGAACTGCAGTTTTCCAATAATAAAGTCATTAGTCGAGGGAAGCAAGATTAAACATAAAAGGAAATTGTAGGTAGAGTCCATTTTAAACTCACCTGCTTAGAAAATATTTTAGATAAAATGCTGGCTAAATAAATCAAGAGGCAGATGTTTTATTTCATCTTTTTAATCGTTTTACAATAATAATGAAGGGAATGTTATTGTCTGCCATTTTACTGCCTTCAAATGCAAATCTTAAATCGTTTTCATATTTACTAGATAGACTAAAAGGGCCACTTTTATGAAAACTGAACTATTTTGTTCTATTCCTATTGTTATGAATCCTATTAGATCCCTCTGTAACACATACATTCATGTGAAGTGTCTTTTTATATTTTAAGAAGTATGTAGGATGTCTATCTGATTACTAGCTTCAGGATTTCACAGAAACATATTATGAAAATCGCTAATTTTTGAAGAAAGCTGAAGAACTGAGAAAGTTGTATCACTGAAGAAGGATATAATTTGCAGTGATTAAAATGGTGGCTACCAGAATGAGTGAGAGATTATTCTAATCATTTTTTAAAATTTTTCATTATATTACCAGCTTTATAATGAAGCTATTGACAGACACATGCTGTGAGAAAAACTGTACCTCCACCTGCTAAGAAATGGCACTCGTGGTTATGAAAACTGCCTGGCATTTTTAGAATCAGGTGATTCTGTGACTTTCTTCTGAAAGTTATTTCCCCTTGGAACTTGCATTTTAATTACTGATTATTTTCTCTGCTTTACTTCTATGTAGAGATCAAGGTACTTGATTGAGCTTTATTTAAATAGGACATGTGCATTGTTTCAAAGTAGTTTTGCATAAAATGTGAATATGAATATAGCAACTAAGCTATTTATTTGAATCTCAAATACATTAGCATCTATTACCTTCTGTCTTTCATTTAGCTGTCTTGCAATAATATTAAAAGAATATTACATGTGACTGAATTACTAAAGATTTTTTCCCAACTCTGATTTACATATTATTCACTTAAAGCTAGTAATGTAAAATTGCCTTTAATGTTTACTGTTTCAACTTTAAAGTTTTTCTTTTTAATCAGAGAAAATCAAGTTGGCAAAATACAATTACGATTTTCTCCAATTACGTTACCTTTAGGCAATATTGTCTTTTAGATTTGTAACATCCTCTGTTCTGGTACTATGGAATTATGGAATGTACAGTATTTAAGTGTATGTTTCTAAAATCAACAGATTAGAGATTTTTAGAAATACTGTATACTTTATGTATTAAAAACATTTCTAGCACCTAAATGTATTTGTTATATGTTTAAAGTTCCAAAGAGCAATAATTCTTTGCTGAATTAAAGACCTTGGGAAAGTTTGACATGTGAGGGTGTATTTTGAATTATTTGGATAGTATTTTAAATGTAAGAGGATATGTCAAGTCCCCTTTAAGAATCACCAAAATAGTGTTATTAATTTCTTCCTTAAATATTTTTTAAATTACAAAAAGTTACTATTGGCCTGAGATTAACGATGGAAAGTTTTAGACTGAAAGGAAAATTATTCAGAGCATTGAAAGCAGTTAGAGTTATAAATGAGAATCTTTAGGTCAACGATGTAACATCCTAAGTCCCACATAGAAGAGAAAGCTTTTATTTAGTTTATTAATCTTAATCTTCACTTTCAAGGTGGATTAAAATGAAGGTGTTTTATTTTTTCCAGAACTGGCTGAATTTTACTATTTTGATTAATTTTTCTTCTGTTTAAAAGACCATTTTATGATTTGGAACTTGTAACTGACAGAAATCCCAGACTATTTTCCTATAAAGTTTCAAAACTATTGTTTTTTTAATTACAAGCTTGAACTAACTGTTCAACCCTTTCAATTACATTTTTTTTTCTTGTTATGAAAATCACCTTTTATGTCACAGGCTTATACATTCTGCTATTACTGCAATATAGCAAACAAAGTTAGTTTTTAAAAATGAATATTTCTAGAATAGTAGAGTCAGATTTCAGCATAGAGATCCTGAGGTCTGGACGATGTGCTTGTATTATTAGTCTAGAAACCCTGAAGCCATCACTTAAGAAAACTCCTAAGTGCAGTCTACACTATACATATTACCATTTAGGGAGAATGGTAATGCAGATATTATTATCCAAACATTTAATTAAACAACAAGGAAAAAAAAAGCTATATAGTCAGCACTTCTTCCACTGATAGAATTTTTGGCAATGGTATATTTGGCCCTTGCAAAAGTCTAACTTAAGCTGTTTTTTGATTAATAAGAAAACTCAAGTGCAAACTGGAAGAGAAGCTTTCAATTGTATCAGCAGCTATAGGTGAATTAAAACTGGGTTAGGAAATGATCTAACATTATGAGGTCAGTTCCGCCTTTTACAGATAGAAGTCATACCAAATAACCTCGTTCTTTCATGTTAGAAAACTGAAAAACAAGCTCGCTTCTCAGAGACAGAGAAGTTCATCAGAGATCAAAATCATACACTGGGAGTTTTACTCTGGCTTCGTGTCTTACACCCAGGCAATGGCCAAATTACTTAAACCTCAGAGGGTTCATCTATAAAATGGGGATTACAATAATCTCTTGCCCTGTGATGATTCACAGAAATTGAAGGCTTTCTCTCAGTGCTTTTTGAAGTTCTTCAGTAAGCAGTAAGGCATTATTCAGACATGTGTAGAGATTATCATCTGGAAGAAAATAGCATTGAGAAAAAAAAAATCAAATAGCTCTGTGACCAAATGTGGTGACTCCGTTAGAGATTATGTAGATGATTTCACATACACATCGTATTACACATCATATTACATTGTATTAGTTCTGTCGACTTCAAGTGATATTAAAAATAAAGCAAAGCTTAAGAAAGACGTTACACAAAATAAAAAATTAACAGTAAAAGATGGAGCAGGTCTGTCTAGAATAGATCGATAAGAGTGAAAATAGGGGAAAGTGTTTTGGGGTTCTAGTAAGAATAATTGTAATAGATGGATTACTTGGGCAGAATTGAAGCAAAAGTCTGTTAGGGAAGCAAGGAAGAAGCCGGGGTCTGTGAGCACTTTCAGGGCAACTTTAATTATGCAAACCTTTAGTCACACGGTTTCTAAAAAAGGGAATATATGCCAGCTGAGAGACTCCTCCAAGCCCCCTGCTTGCAGCATAACTCATCAAATTCCTGTTTTTGAAAGGTGACAAGGACACTCAGCAAACCCAGGTCTCCACTGGGCTAAGTTAAAGGAAGATTCCACTCTGTCAAAACAACAGCAGCAACTACCACCAGAATAACAATAAAATGAACAGTTTCAGCTTGATTTCCATTTTTAAAAAGACGGTTGTAATAACTTCTGGTCTGGTTCTCCAATCTCCGTTAGAACATATTTCAAAGCAGGCAAAGATTTTTTTGTTTTTTGTTTTTGTTTTTTTTTAATCTTATGGCTTCCTATAAGAGGGACACAATTTTCTTCCAGTTTTGAAGCTTTCAATACCTTGTCTTAATGAAAACCGTTCAAAAGTGCTTTAAAAACAAACAGGAATAATTCAGGCTAAACAAGCACTCTATCCTGATAATTTAACAGGAGAGAATGTTCAGGAGTAATAAACACATAGTTCTTTTTAATATCTTAAATATATCTTTTTCTTCTCCCTCCATTTGGCGTAAGGAGTGCTAAATGCAGAGAGCAAGGGGCTAATTTTCATTTACAAACACAAAATTTTCCGTCAAGAAGTGTGTGTTTTCTTAATCACTGATAATAAAAGGCATCTGTGCCCGTTTCATCTTGCAATTAAAGAGTGAGAAATTACGACACACGCGCACACAAACACACACACACACACACACACACACTTCTCTCTTCTCTCGTATGTCAAAATCCTATTAGAATAATCATCGGGCACCTACAAAATTTAGCCACAAGCAGATATTTTATTTAAAAAAAATCTTTCCATGTACATCTTATACTATTAAACTTAAAAGATCTCAACCGACGGGGGTGGGGATTGCCCAGAGCACATACATTAGTCAATAAGGAACAGAGAGCTTTGATGTGTTTTGGCTATTGCAAGCCAAGTTCCTATTAATTATAGGTTGCTTTACTTTTCCACACATAATTTACCTTTATTAAATGTAAAATATATTTTATATTATGATTATACCAGAGTCAGGCTAGCTGATGATTCTCTTTTTCTGCATTATGTGATGACAATAATTGCTATTACAAAACTTAACATATTTTTGGTGAGGATGATACCTCAAATACAAACATCTCAGAAACACCTTTGAGCGTAATCCTAGGAGGTATAAAATGAAACATTTTAAGATTGTTCCATTCAACCAAATATAATTCCTTTTGCTCACCTGAATTCGATTGAGGTCAGTAGAGCTTTTGTTTTCTATTTTACCTAAAACCAAATACCCCAATCCAACCACGATTTATACCCATTTACACAAATTTGAACTTCGCATGGTTAGATTTTACTAACCAAAAAGTACTCAAAATCTGGTGAGTCAATCCAGTTCTTACTTGAAACTCTATAATACATAAAATTTGAGCAGAAATATCAGTTTGCAAAGAAACGTACTTTTTTTTCCTTCAAGAGTCATGGTGAGTTCATGAACGATTTGTATCTGAAAACACTCTTAAATTTCTTCCTGCACTTTCCTGAAAGAACCACTAAGGTACAGAGCATAGAAACAGCAAGGAAAAATCCCTCCCGGAAAATATGATTTTAATTTTGAAAGTCAAATCTGTGAACTAAACAAACCTTTAGTTTCAGTTTACTTTAATCAAAGGCTAGAGACTGAAAAATTATTTAACTCCCAACTGAACAGTTGACTTTTAAATTGGATAATGCAAGAAAAGAAGATTTTGGCTCTGCCACATTTTAAAACTTAATTAAATTAATATCAAAATAGAAAGTACAGCATTTTGCTTATTTTCATCATTATTAACTTTGTGACCACTAAATTCATAGAGTGCGATGTGTAAAAGGAAAAACTCAGCCGTCTATCTGTGAGGATTTTACCTGCCATAAACATAGTAAGATTACCACTGGAAAAGTGTAACACTTCTCCACTTCCCACCCCCTTATTTTTATAACATAAATGTTCTTGCAGATAACACAATCACTTTAAAAAACACAAATTCTTCTACAAAAAAAAAAAGTCAATTTGATAGATGCCAGTGCTCATTTATCATGGATATAATTCAAGTGCAGTAATTGCAATTAACTAAAATAATTAAGGGTTGTACTTCAATTTCAAGAAAGCCAACCGCGTTGAAATGTGTGTGTGACTCAAAGATTGGTGATACTCAGCTTCAGGGAGGGCTTGTACATCTCCCTGAAACAGCCACATCTATAGAATCATTATCATTTGTGGCAGTAACATAAAATACGGATCACAGGACAAACGCTGCCCATATGGCTTTACAGAACAGAATGTGATTGCTCTGATCTCTTGTATAGTTGCCCAGACTAAGGATTGGGGACAGCAGGATCGATCAGCCCTAGCAACAAACCATACTTTACATGCAAGACACAGCCCTTCTTTTGTTCAAACCATGTCAAGGCATGGTCCCTGCTGGGGACCTAATCTACAACAACTTTGCGACCTCCTGCTTCTACAGCTTAATTATTTAGGATCAAATAGACAGCTAGGTACATTAACATGACCCTAGAAGCCAAACCCGTTACTCTCTTCAAATATTCAATTGACCTTCCAGAGTAAATATTTTCCCCTGACCCCTCTACCACTCATTTTCTCTTAAATTGGTTGCTAATGCTTTGAAAAGTCTCCTGATATTTTGCAAGCAGCTTTAAAGTAAATAAACCCCTGACTGTATAATTTTAGCCTTATTGACTGGGGCACTGATAGAAACTGAAGCATGCAAGAGGTCCAACAGATTTGGCATCATGTTAATCACACCAACTTTTCTGGCTCAAAGATAAGTTAGAGATCTTTGCAGCAGGCTTACAAATCTGCAGCTTCTATGTTAGCAGAGAGCTTGCTTTGTTTTATGCCAAGAGGACTTATTCTGAAAGAATGAGGCAAGAGTGAGGGGGAGAATATCAGCACCCTAAGCAGAATAAGGGTTACTTTGAAGCATGAAAATATAGGTCACTGCTATTTCCATGGCATAAGTACCACTAGCTACATCACTTACACCCAGATCATTTGGGGAAAACTACCAGCAACAAGAAGTGCTTAAGTGGACAGCAAACACATCTTGTCTTAACAAGGTACTTTGGGTTCCATTTACAATCTGTTGAACTTAACATCACTCAATTATATTGTTTGCCTTAAAAAAATAATGTAAATGAGCTGGAAGTTGAAAAGTTGCTTTGCCTGTTTTTTTTTTGTTGTTGTTGTTTCTTTTTTTTTTTTTAAGTTTAGGTGGTAGGGCACAGAAAAGCAAGAATGAATAGTGAAAGCCAGCTGTATTACTTTAGTATGTCAGGGGAAAAAAAGAACATAATTAGGTTTACAACATCAGTGGCCTATTCTAAAAGAATGCCTTTTTGAAGCAAACACAAACACACCCCGTGTGAATCCATTCCATTTTCAATGAATTGAAATGGTGGTAACGGGGAGAGTAATGCATCCACTCCAGTTGTAAACAGACATTTTCCTACATGTGAGTACATAATCCCTGCTGACATTAATGGGAGTGACACACAAGCAGGGAGGAGAGAATAGCCCCTTTTGTTTGTTCTCACTCACATTACTCTAGAGTCCATTTTACAACTCCAGCTTCAAACTGGTGGAAAACACACCCTGTGCATTGATAATGGAAAAATGAGATTAACCAAGTGAGCAAACAGCCTTCCTTCTTTCTGTGATGTGGGAAGCTAAACAATGCAATGGAAAAGGATCTTGATTTTAGCTTTTCTTTTCATTCTTTCTTTTTTCCTGCATTACCCACTCTATTTAAGAACCTCTTCATGCTTGTAAAATTCCCTTTCTTAGTTCATGTAAAAGAGTAATAAAATCATTATAGTTTTCCTTCGCCAAAAGGTACTTTAGAGACTAATCTTAATTTAGATCCAGACACTGCTAAGTCAAATACATCAGTGTTGGGAAAACGAATTAGAAGAGAGGTCATTTTTCTTACTAATTTTTAAAAAAGGTGTTGCAGATTGAAAAATGCCTTAGGAATCATTCCTTAATGCTATGGCTACATTACAAAGTCATAATTCTCCCACTTTGACATTTGGGATTTCCAGTGGCTTACTTTAGGAATCTACATTAGGAATTAATTTTTTACTTACTGGTTCATACCAAGGCTGAGATTCCCTTCACTGAAATGGAACAAAAAATAAAATTTTCAAAATAACTATGTTCTAAAGATTCTCACCAGGTAGAGATGGCCCCAAATAACAACATAGGCTTTTAAAAATATCCTTCAAAAAATATTTGCACATAGTCAACATTACCTTCCTCACAGAAGTAAGCAGTCTAGAATGAGTCTGCCAAGTCATCCAATTCTTTGTGTGCTTTATTTACATCTTTTTCCCCTTAAATGAAGCAATATGTTCGTTTATATATTTTGATCCTAAGGGGAAACTGACAAGATCTCAAACTAGAGACTACAGCCTTATTCATAGATGAAAAAGAAAATGAAACCCTCTTTCGATTACTAAAAATCTGTTATTGTGTGAACACAAAAATAATGGAACGTAATGAAGTGAAAATTCTTTTTTCATATTACTTTTGAATCCATAAAAATCCATAATAGCTAAAAAGTTGAAATGCTAGTCAAATTTGGGAAACAAAGAAAACACATCTTAAGGGCTGGGCACGTTACAATGAAAGATGAGATGTTAAAACCAAGATACTGATCTGAGTTGTTAACTAAATCCATTGAGATGGTTAGACCCAAGGATGCTTACTGGTGTTTTTATTCCCAAATAACCTACAGTGTGTGTAACTCTTCGTAGTTTTTTTTCTTTTTTCTTTTTTTAGCTATAAGGACCCCCAGAGGAATCTCTGAGATTGCTTCGGTGCATTTGTAACCCAGCAGCTATAAGGAACCCATAGAGCCTTCTGAGACAGCGTTGTGCAGATTCTTCGTTCATGAACAATTTATTTCATAGGACACCCGTTTTGGAGGTACTTGTCATCACTCTGACTACATAATGTGAAAGGTTGCCAAGAGTTCTTTGCTGCTTTTCAGATTCACTTGTCATGAACAAAATATGTGATTAAGTTCCATTTTCTGTAAAAGGAGCTCTGATTCTCTACTTGGGAACATAAAGGGAGTAAAAGGGTATCAGGTCTTAATTATTCCTTGCCTTTTTAATCCCCAACATCTGGAATTATATGAGCACAATGAATATGTAGGTTAAATTGGGTAGTATTGTCACATTCTTAAAGGCACTATTTTAATTTTTAAAGGAGTATTAGTGTTTTTCTACAGAATGCAACAATGTAAAGCAACTTTCATAGATATATTATTATCCCGATGATTCAGCAGATAATTTTTAGTTTTCATAATTTAAACATGGTTGTAGTAGATTGCATTTTCCAAAGATGGCTGCAACAATATTCACAGCTCCTTCTTACGGTGTGACTTTGACACTCCTCCCATCAGGAGGTAGACTCAACCTGCTGCTCTTGAAACTGGGTGGGTTTTTGTGACTATTTCGACCAGTAGATTATGGCAGAAGCCACCCTCTGTGACTTCTAAGGCTAAGTCATCACAGAAGTCTTCAACTGCAATGTAGGCAACCCAGCTATCCTCAGACATCCATGCTGTACGGAAGCCCAAACTACCACATGCAAAGTGACCGCATGAAAAGGCCTGAACTTACAAGAAGAGAGAGAGATGCCAAGACAATTCCCAGATATTCTGCTCCCTTCCACCTCTGCTATTCTAGTTCCAGCCATGGTCTGACTGTAACCACATGAGAAACTTTGAGTAAGAACTGCCCAGCTGAGAGTCCTGCCAGAATCTCGGAGCCACAGAAACCATGAGAGATACTAACATGATTGTTGTTCTGTTAAGCCACTAAGTTCTTGTGTGATGAGTTATACAGAATTAGATAAACAGAACAGTGGTAGATAACTTTTAGAATTAGGTCTTACAATTTTAGAGCACTTTTAACATCATATACAGGCAGAAAAATGTCTTTTTTGCTTTGTAAGTTAGTCATTATTTAAAAAACAATATTATCATTGAGTAGACCTTGCCATAAGTGGATCCATAATCAATAAACAAATACTTATGGTACAGCCGAGGCATCTTTCTGTCTCCAGTTCTGCATATGACAACCAATAGGGATGCATCCAAAGTAAGTGCTCTATAAATAACTGCTCTATAAATAAGTTGAATTAATATTTTCCACGAAATAATTTTATTTTAACTACATATGGTAAAAAGACTTTAATATATTGTAGTATTCATTATCACATGGAAACAGAGTCAATCAAACATAAATTTAATTTTATCATGGTGCCTTTAAGTCATATTGTGAAGGTTATAGGAACCGGTTACTTCCATAATGAGTGACCCAAGACTGCTGGTCCTAATGGTGAGGTAGCCTAGACTCACTTACCACTTTTCAACCTGTGGCCCTAGTCAGGTTTCCACTTGTAATCTGGTTACTTCCATGTCCCAGAAAGAAAAAAATCAGATATCCAATCTCATTAAACAGGAATGGATTTAACTGGCTGTGGATATATTCCAAAGATATTCTATGTATGTTTAGGTTTTCTAGGTTGTTTGAAACTGTTGAAAAATTACCTAATAAATAGAGCTTTACTGTCCTGTTAATGTCTATTTACTCGCTTCACGGTACTATTGAAATTCTACTCTAAGATTCTTCAGCCAATAGTTGTCCAGCTTATGATTGGGCATGTTAAGTTAGTGAAAGTAATCGAGTATTCCATCCTTTGAGTTTGATAACCTTAGTACCTCCCGAAGCTCCTCATATGGCACACACTAATTCTCCTTATTATCTTCACTAGTTCCAAGGCCCAGGTCCTATCTTGCTAGATCCTTAGAGACTCTGACTCCCTCAGCATGCCTAGAGGGGCTTGGTAATAAACCTCAGAAGTGCTAAGAATGAACATCCTATGGGGCAATCTGACCACTAATAGGTGGGCGAGGGGAAAAAGCTGAGCCCGTCTATCTTAGCCTCAAGATGTCATGTATGACTAGCAACCGACCATGTTTTTTGTAGTGCTATGTCCCAAATAAACAAAGTATATGGGTCCAGGAACCAAGTGGTGGAAATAGGAGATAATTAGTGCCTGTCACCATCATTCTCAGAGACCCACTTGTACAACTGGTGCATCCCATTCCTGTAGTTAGGAGTCCGGTTCCCAGGAAGGATACTTCCACAAGAGGACACAGCAATGGCTGTATTGATGCATGAGCTGAGACTACCACCTGGCCATTTTTTACACGTCATACCAATGAATCGGTAGAAAAAGGCAGGAAATTCTGTATTGGCTGGGATAATAAATTCTGATTAACATGAAGAAACAGGTTGCTGCTACACAGCAGGAGCAGAACAAAATGTGTCTGGAACCCAGAATATTCACTAGGGGAACTCTTGCTTCCATGCCCAATGATAACCGTGAATGGGTCATTGAAGGCCCCTGAAAAGGAAGGTTTGTGCCACTCTACCTGGCAAGAAATCAAGACCAGCCAAAATATTGGCTGAAGGTGAGAAATTACAGGAAGAATAATAAAGGAGGATGACAATAATTATTAGGGTCCCAGGTACAGTTATAGCAGTGAAGGGCTAGGGCTTGGTGGGCTAATCTTTAAGTCTTTTTTTAAATTTAATTTACTTTTTTTCTTATTAGTCATCCATTTTATACACATCAGTGTATACATGTCAATCCCAATCTCCCAATTCATCCCACCCCAACCCCCACCCCCTGCTGTGTTCCCCCCTTGGTGTCCATATGTTTGTTCTCTACATCTGTGTCTCAATTTCTGCTCTGCAAACCGGTTCATCTCTACCATTTTCTAGGTTCCACATATATGCGTTAACATACGATATTTTTTTTCTCTTTCTGACTTACTTCACTCTGTATGACAGTCTCTAGATTTTAAGAGGTTGACACTAGTCACTATCTTCCTAGAATGTTCTTGCACCTCTCATTTTAGGAAGAAGTAAGAACATCTAGTTCTTATACGGTATATGGATATAATAAAGGGTGAAAATGCATCTGAGTGGCTCAAGTAGTAAATTATATCAAGTAGTGGATTATGTTGGATCCAGTGCCTCCATATTTTTACTTTGAAAAGCCTGTTCCCTGGGCCTTGGGTACTTGCTCAATGGAGAGCCCCCATCACTGTCACCATTGTCTTATCTCCTAAGATTTCCAACTCTATCCTCTTGCCACTGGGTCTGGGCTTCAGCAGGATTTCATTGTATCATCTACTGCTAAAAGATTTCCAGCAGCTCCAGAGCCCAAGGTCAAAGCAACCAGGTCTATGGAGTCTCTGGGTTCCTTAGTGGCTGCCCGGAGGGCTTGGTAAAGTCAGTTTGGAAATGCAGGACACTTAATGGTTTTGTAGAACAATTTTTTTTTTAATTGAAGTATAGTTGATTTACTATGTTGTGCCAGTCTCTGCTGTACAGCAAAGTGACTCAGTTATACACATATAGACATTCTTTTTTTCATATTCTTTTCCATTATGGTTTATCACAGGATATTGAATATAGTTCCCTGTGCTATACAGTAGGACCCTGTTGTTTATCCATTATATATATAATAGTTTTCATCTACTAATCCCAAACTCCCAGTCCACCTCTCTACCTCCCCCCTCGCTTAGCAACCACAAGTCTGATCTCTATGTCTGCGAATCTGTGAACAAGTTTTAATCCAATACAGACAAGAGATGGGAAGGAGTCACAGGTAAGTTCGTCTTTCTCTCCCCTACTGATTGTTCTATGTATCTCTCTAAAGACATCCCATATGACTGAGCAACTGGCTGGGTTTTTTGTGAGGCTCTGGATGGCTTGGTAAGCTTTCCCTCTTTCCCTGCCTCTCTTCTCATTCTCCATAACTCTTGTTGCCCAGAGATTGCATCACTCAATAAAACATTAACATGTTTTCTAGGGACTTATGCTAAGACAGTTGCTCATCTCTGAATAAATTCTAGACTGCTAATGTCCTTGGTGTGAGGTGCATAGAATAGATTTGCTATATCACCTCCCGCATTCTAGAGAATATACATCTAGTAATAAAATCTCAAATCATAAAACCTTTATTATCTATCTCATAATGACCTCTTATTCAGCTTTGGTAAAATGATGATCCTTATTAATTTTCACATATGCTAATATATTCCTATTCATCATAGTTTGCAAATTTATCATAGTTGACTTTCATATTAAGTTTTATCCACTGTTCTAGTCTGCTGAGTCTCTCTAGAATTTGATCTTCCAAACGTTTAGGTTTCTCTCCCCAAACAATGTAAACCAAACATGCAAACAATATGCAAACACACAAGGTGACATTCTTTGCCAAATCATTAATAAAAGCTTGGACAAGACAGAACTGAATACAGTCTCCTGTGGCATGCCACTATAGACTACTTACAGATTGATATTGACTGTTGTTAAGCTGCACACATCGATTGCAGTGATTCAATCATTTACGAATCCACCTAGGTGAACTATTATCTATTTTATCTTTGAGGATTCTTACTTTATAGTATGTTTCCATGTCACAGTCTATATCTTTAAAAAAAAGTTTTTGTTAACTTTTTCTATTCAATATAAAAAAGCACTTGAGAATTCAATTATGACTGATGATGTTCTTTTAAAGCCAAATGAATCCCTTTGGAAAACCTGAGGAATAATAAAAATGTCCCCGATCAATTTAGTAGTACATATCAAGTGCCTTAAGATGCATATAACTCTTGGTTCAGTAATTCTACTTCTAAAAATCTGTCCTAAAGAAATAAAAATAAATGTGTGTGAAACATACATGTGTAGATTTTTATAGAAGCAAAAATGAAGATAATTTTAGATATTAAAATTGGATAGGGCTTCCCTGGTGGCGCAGTGGTTGAGAATCTGCCTGCCAATGCGGGGGACACGGGTTCGAGCCCTGGTCTGGGAAGATCCCACATGCCGCGGAGCAACTGGGCCCGTGAGCCACAATTACTGAGCCTGCGCGTTTGGAGCCTGTGCTCCACAACAAGAGAGGCCACTATAGTGAGAGGCCCGCGCACCGCGATGAAGAGTGGCCCCCGCTTGCTGCAACTAGAGAAAGCCCTCGCACAGAAACGAAGACCCAACACAGACAAAAATAAATAAATAAATTAATTAATTAAAAAAAAAAAAAGGATAAAATTGGATACAACAATAGAGGTTCAATTAAACGAAGTAAGGCAAATCTGGGAGTTGGAATAAAATTTACTCATTAAAAATAGTTCTAAGGCTATTTAGTGACATGGAAAAATATTTGTATTAAGTGAACAAGCAGCTAGATCTCTTTCTGCTACCCTTTAGCTATAATCTGTTGGGTGGAAGCAACAGAAATCTTTGATTATTAAGAGATCAAAGAGCCAAATTTATCATCCTGTGGGCTAAGCATAGCATCTTGCTTCTACCAAATGTCCCCTGTCCACAGAAGAGTTGCATCAGCTACAATTAGGGTATGTGTTGCATATATAAACACACAGTGGGGAATATACAACTAACAAAATAAGAATTAGAACTAAACCAGAATTATCACCATAATTATGATACGAAACATTTTCTGCCTTGATTTTCAAAAGAAATAGTGTAAAAAGGGAGAGAAGTTTTGCCTTTAGACCCAATTGTTTCTATAGCCTAGGTATGCCCTGCCTGCACTGAAGCATGAAGCTTGAACAGCCTGAGCTTTTTTTTTTTTTTGAGGTTAGTTACATGAGGATTATTTAAGGGTACTCTGGGGTTGTAAAGTTGTTCAAAACTGACATTAATTGCCACACTGGAAAGAGTTGTGTTTGGATAGACAGACCTGCACCAAGAAGCAGTCAAATGGCAACTTTAAAGCAGTGCCTACAGAATACAGGATTGCCATGTAATGAACTAGAGGCAAAGAACTTTTCACCTAGTCAGAGAGTCATTTTCGCTCTCTCTCTTTCATACACACACACACATATATGCACACGCACACACACACACAAAGAGTGATGGGAGAATTTTTCACATATTAAGGTATGGAGAAGTCATTCTGGCTTATACATGATTTGACTTGAATTTAGGCTAACCAAAACAGCCTGTTCATGGCCTATTAAACATGCATTGTACAACTGCTTTAACCATTAAAAATCAAAATCAAAATGGAGTAACCATGGTTCAGGCATTCAAAATGGAGCTGGGTGGTCATTGTGGATGTGGTTTCAGACATGTTCCTGTATTAATGAGAACTTGAATCTTCTGAACTGTATCAGACTCAAGGACACCACCAGCTGTTCCCAAAACAATATCTGCTAGCTGACAGCTGCAATGCTACAGTCCCAAGATCTCCCCCTGTAACTATGCAACCATTTCAGACTCCAAACAATCCTTACTTAACAAGCACCCTTACTTCTTGCCAGCTCTAATCCTAATTCATGCCAAACAATGTATGTAATTTTGTGGGTTTTGCCTTTATAAGCTTCCCCTATTTTGTAGTCCTGTGGAACACAATTCAAGTACTTCTTGAATCTGTGTCTCCCAGGCTATAGTCCTCAGTTTGGCTCAGATAAAACTCTTTTCTATTCTTATTATAGATTGCTTTATTGATTATTACCCATCAACAACAGAGAGACACAGAGAGAGAGCGGGGGGACAGACAGACAGGAAATAGAACATTGGAGTGTTTTTAAGGAGAGTGCTTATTTTAAAATAAATTTCCATCCTCTAAGAGCTCAAAGCTAAGTCACAGTTAAATGAACCCTTTTGGTGAGTCGCCCCATTTCCTTTCTTCAACTGTATGCCTGTATACATACAGCATCCCATAACCTTCCCTTTCTGGATCACTTTTCTCTTGTACTGCATTCTGACCTTGTATTCAGGCATTCTGATTCTGGCACGCACCATAGTAAAAACCAAAATAAAGGCTCAACTCATTGGTATTAAATTATAATGACTGGCAAAGCTTTGTACTTTTGTTTTTCTTTTTGTATTTTTATTGATATATACAAGTACACAAATCAAAAAGGTACGGCTCAATGTTTTTTTCCCAAATTGAACACGTATATATAATGAGAATTCAGATCAAGAAATAGGACATTACCAGCCTCTAGAAGCTCCCACTTATCCACTTCCAGTAATTAATCCATCTCCACAAAAAGTAACCACTTTTCTGACCTCTAACATCCGTGATTACTTTGACTTCTTTTTAAACTCCATATGTATGAAACCATAGAGTATATTCTCTTTTTTGTCTAGCTTCTCCCACTCGACATTATGCTTGTGAGATTCACCAATATTGTAAAAGTTGCAGTTCATGCTCATTGTTATATTTTCCATTGTGGAATAAACCAATTCTACTGATAACTATTTAAGTAGTTTTCATTTGGTGCTCTTACAAGTAGTGCTACTGGAACATCTTAGTTCTGTGAGCATATGTAAATATTTCTGTTGGTTGTACATCTACGAAAGCAACTGAGTATCAAAGAATAGGCATATGTTTAGCTTAAGTAAATATTGGACTGGCAGAGTTTAAGATATTACTTTCTCTGTTGTATTCACATTTTAATAAGAGTTAAGAAATCTTAAGCCATAAAAGTAATTCTCTAATTGTGGAATGAAACTGCCAAGGAGATATTCTGAGTGTCAAAGAAACTTCCTAAATTACATGGGGACCTTCTAAAGCCAGCTGAGCTTTGCCGACAACTGATTTTTATGTTGGGGCAAGCAGAGATCATAAAAATATTTTTGCTAGTTTATATTAATAAAAAATTGTTCCCCTTCTGAAACCAATTATACAATTCTTAGAAGGTCTTAACCAGATTTGTCACAAGTCTAATAGAGTAGACATTTCTGGTAAAATTGTTTGTTTGAAATCCATATATTTTTGTGTTTTCATTTAAGACAGCTTTTGTTTAAAATTATACAAAAATATGTAAGTTAATATAATACTAAAGAAACGTTAGTGCTTCAGAAGCAAAAGTTTCTCTGAAGTGACAAAACATTTAAGAGAAAGATTTGAATTAAAAAAAAGTTTTCAAAATGTTTTACACATTTTATAAGAAAACCCTTTACTCTTGAAATGAATAGTACAAAGATATTGGCTAAACTAGGGACCTCGTCATTCAGAAAATATTTTATTTAGTAGGAGGTTAAAAATCAAAACAGAAATGGAAAGTGGATATATACACATGTATTTTTACAATAAAAATAGAGTTTCTCAAGATTAGACACTTTGGTGTTCACTTGTTTGTGCCTCTCTTACATGAAGAGTGTGTCATTATCTGATATATTCAAATTAGTCTCAACCTGCCCCATGCAAAAGATTATGAGCTCCTAAAGGATGAAGAATGTCTTATGCCTCTTTTTATACAAGGACCTAGCCCAGTGCCTGACATAAATCAGGACCTTGCTATATATTCGTTAAACTGAGTCTTTTAAAGTAGGTTACATATCAAACTCTCTGACAATACAATCCTTCATTTATGGAACGGAACACATGCAATTATTCTCTGTTTATTAGATGGAACAAGTCTGAGCTTTGGTGATAAACCTGAATTTGAATCCATGAGCGTATAAATTGTCTAGGCCTCGTGTTTCTTACATGAAATTGGGATAATAATAGTTATCTCAGAGGTTGTAGGAAATGTGATCATAAAGATAAATTGCTCAGTGATAGTAATGTAGAGAGTAGAAATTCACTAAATATTAATTCTCTTCACCTCACAACACTGACATTTTAGTAGGTGGATTTTTCCTTGTTCAAAAAAATCTTTACAATTAGGAATCTTAGAGTTGAGTGAGAAAGAGAATCTAGAAGAGTTCCACTTCACACAAGTCTGATGATGTTTGCCTACTAAAGCTTCTGGCTATCTGGAGATGTAAAAACAAAACAAAACAAAACAAAAAAACCGAAAAGCGAGAGGAAACGGACAGATGACAATATTTATAAAGAAGAGTAGGACTCTCGAAGAAGAGTTGGTTTTCCCATACTCAATTGTAAAATTAAATGAAGATCCTAAATGCTGCTCTTTCTTTTACTTACACAGCCCAACTGTAAATGGTAAACAGCTAGTTATAAGGTAAAGAACATGGGCTTTGAAGTTTGAGAGATTTAGCATTTACTATATTGATTAAATATAGGTAATTGGATTAATTTCTCCAAGCCTCAGTTTGTTTGTAAAATGGAAATAATAAAACTCAGGGTTATCAGCATTAAATAAGATGACATACAGAAATTCTTAAAGTGTCTGTCTCACAAGAGATTAAAAAAAATTAGTTCTCCTCTTTTATCTTTCTTTTCTTTCTCCTTTTGACTTTAGCAGCTAATGACTCAGAGCACTCCCAAGGAAAAGAAAATGGAAAGAAGCCAAAAGGTATTGCGCTAATTGAATGGTTATCCCAACCCACCCCTCAAAATCACAGTGTTCACAATATTTTACTATTATTTATCAAGTCAGGAAAAGATGGAAACACTATACACGCATGTGTTCTGCCATTTTGCATTTCTTAATTTCCCAGGGAAACTTTTCTATTAGTTAAATAGCAATATTCATTTGTTATCGAGACCCTTAAGAAGTAACGATTAACTAATCTTTAAATCTGAATCTTGAGAAGAATGTGTTTTCACAGTGTTAGCTTTTCCTCCTCTCAGACCCCTTCTCTTCCTACAACTTGCCTTGCCCTGAGAAAATGGATGACAGCTTTTTATCAGGAAAACCTTCCTAAATTAAAAAAATCCTGACCATAGGTTTTTAATCATTTGATATTAAAAAAAAAAGTATAGGATTACTGACTTCGCAGTGTGGCCTTGGAATACTAAGCAAAATATGTACTGGTTGTAAATGTTTATATATTGTACAGTACCTTTATATATACACTTGAGGTTCTGATTAGAGAAAGAGATCTGTAAATCACTTGTTATTTTTTACATAGATATTTAAAAAAACAAAACAAAAATAATCAAAGAAAAAAAAGTATAGGATATAACTTTTGCTAACCTTCCTCTAAGTAAAACTTCTCTTTAATGCTGCTGACTTGACATTTACTTGCATATTTTGCCCATGAAAATCATAGATTCAAACATGGGGCACAAATATTATTTTTTCTGGTCATAACAGCACTTCCCATTTTGGGGGGTGAGGGAGGAGGAGGGGGAAATGTTTTCCTAACCGTGAGGGTGGGATTGGAGTGGCTGTCTTCTCAAAGACTTCACCTGGCTGGTCACAATGATGGGCTAGCAAAGGTTCTTGATCAAAGCTGGACCAGTTATAGCTCTTGGGATTTTGGCTAAAGGATGCAGGTCTCAGTCCCTTTGGGGGGCAAAATTGGGAAGTAATGTTTTGGACCATCCTTATTATTCTTTTTTTGCCTTCTTTCCTCCCTCCCTTCTTTCCTTTCTTCCTACTCTTCCTTCCTTCCTCCCTTCCTTCCTTCCTCCCTTCTGCCCACCTGCCCTCCCTCCCTCCTTCCTTCCTTCCTTCCTTCTTTCCTCCCTTCCTTCCTCCCTTCCTTCCTCGCTTCCTTTCTTTTTACAAATGTACTGAGATATAATCACAGTACATTAAACTGCACATTTTTAAAGTGTGTAAGTTGATCCTTTTTGAAATATGTATTCACCTGGAAAATCATTACCACCATATCATATCAAATATTTCCTGCACTACTTTTCAAAAAAGAAGTCTGATATTGGGAGGAAAATTTTGCCTGTGGACCTAATTGTCGCTAAGATCTATATAGGCCCAGCCTGCATTTTGATTAGATGAGTCAATAAATCCTTACACCTAAGCTGGATCAAGTTGGGTTAGCATCATTTACTACTAAGAATCATCAATAAATGTCCTGATTATTGGAGCATCCACAACACTTTTTGCAGTCATTTTATGAGCAAAACTCAAACTAATTTTCAAATTCCTATTCATGCTAAGTAAAATGTACAACAAAATTAATCACAAGTACTCATCAATATTTGATGAATTAGAAGCAATTCAAAAACCATTTGCTAATTTTTCTTTTAGTATGAAAAGGACTCAGAAAGTTACTTAGAAGATTTAATCCACATTTCATTTTTCTGTTCCTCATCAGTGTCAGTAAACTATGATATCTTTTTAAAACCTACTGTGCTAAAAGATGTTGAAAGATATAAATTGTCTAAGTATTCTTTGTTTTTTGAATTTTTGAATTTTATTTATTTTTTTATAAAGCAGGTTCTTATTAGTTATCCATTTTATACATATTAGCGTATATACGTCAATCCCAATCTCTCAATTCATCCAACCACCACCACCCCCAACCACATTCCCCCCTTGGTGTCCATACATTTGTTCTCTACATCTGTGTCTCTATTTCTATCCTGAAAACCGGTTCATCTGTACCATTTTTCTAGGTTCCACATATATGCGTTAATAAATGATATTTGTTTTTCTCTTTCTGACTTACTTCACTCTGTAAGACAGTCTCTAGATCCATCCACATCTCTACAAATAACACAATTTCGTTCCTTTTTATGGATGAGTAATATTCCATTGTATATATGTACCACATCATCTTTATCCATTCGTCTGTTGATGGGCATTTAGGTTGCTTCCATGACCTGGCTACTGTAAACAGTGCTGCAATGAACATTGGGGTGCATGTGTCTTTTTGAATTATGGTTTTCTCTGGGTATATGCCCAGTAGTGGGATTGCTGGGTCATATGGTAATTCTATTTTTAGTTTTTTAAGGAACCTCCATACTGTTCTCCAAGTGGCTGTATCAATATACATTCCCACCAACAGTGCAAGAGGGTTCCCTTTTCTCCACACCCTCTCCAGCATTTATTGTTTGTAGATTTTCTGATGATGTCCATTCTAACTGGTGTGAGGGGATACCTCATTGTAGTTTTGATTTGCATTTCTCTAATAATTAGTGATGTGGAGCAGCTTTGCATGTGCTTCTTGGCCATCTGTATGTCTTCTTTGGAGAAATGTCTATTTAGGTCTTCTGCCCATTTTTGGATTGGGTTGTTTGTTTTTTTAATATTGAGCTGCATGAGTTGTTTATATATTTTGGAGATTAATCCTTTGTCCGTTGATTCGTTTGCAAATATTTACTCCCATTCTGAGGGTTGTCTTCTCATCTTGTTTGTAGTTTCCTTTGCTTGGCAAAAGCTCTGAAGTTTCATTAGGTCCCATTTGTTTATTTTTGCTTTTATTTCCATTGCTGTAGGAGGTGGATCAAAAAAGATCTTGCTGTGATTTATGTCAGAGAGTGTTCTTCCTATGTTTTTATCTAAGAGTTTTAAAGTATCCAGTCTTACATTTAGGTCTGTAATCCATTTTGAGTTTATTTTTGTGTATGGTGTTAGGGAGTGTTCTAATTTCATTCTTTTACATGTAGCTGTCCAGTTTTCCCAGCACCACTTATTGAAGTGACTGTCTTTTCTCCATTGTATATCCTTGCCTCCTTTGTCATAGATTAGTTGACCATAGGTGCATGGGTTTATCTCTGGGCTTTCTATCCTGTTCCATTGATCTATATTTCTGTTTTTGTGCCAGTACCATATTGTCTTGATTACTGTAGCTTTGTAGTATAGTCTGAAGTCAGGGAGTCTGATTCTTCCAGCTCCGTTTTCTCCCCTCAAGATTGCTTTGGCTATTTGGGGTCTTTTGTGTCTCCATACAAATTTTAAGATTTTTTGTTCTAGTTCTGTAAAAAATGCCATTGGTAATTTGATAGGGATTGCACTGAATCTGTAGATTGCTTTGGGTAGTATAGTCATTTTCACAATATTGATTCTTCCAACCCAAGAACATGGTATATCTCTCCATCTGTTGGTATCATCTTTAATTTCTTTCAGCAGTGTCTTATAGTTTTCTGCATACAGGTCTTTTGTCTCCCTAGGTAGGTTTATTCCTAGGTATTTTATTCTTTTTGCTGCAATGGTAAATGGGAGTGTTTCCTTAATTTCTCTTTCAGATGTTTCATCATTAGTGTATAGGAATGCAAGAGATTTCTGTGCTTTAATTTTGTATCCTGCAATTTTACCAAATTCATTGATTATCTCTAGTAGTTTTCTGGTGGCATCTTTAGGATTCTCTATGTATAGTATCATGTCATCTGCAAACAGGGACAGTTTTACTTCTTCTTTTCTGATTTGGATTCCTTTTATTTCTTTTACTTCTCTGATTGCCGTGGCTAGGACTTCCAAAACTATGTTGAATAATAGTGGCGAGAGTGGACATCCTTATCTTGTTCCAGATCTTAGAGGAAATGTTTTCAGTTTTTCACCATTGAGAATGATGCTTACTGTAGGGTTTTGGTATATGGCCTTTATTA
The DNA here is from genome assembly GCF_949987535.1 of Balaenoptera acutorostrata. NCBI lineage: Eukaryota > Metazoa > Chordata > Mammalia > Artiodactyla > Balaenopteridae > Balaenoptera > Balaenoptera acutorostrata. Next base: position 22,889,458 of record NC_080080.1, on the reverse strand, counting down.
TGTTGAGGTAGATTCTCTCTATGACCACTTTCTCTGGAGAGTTTTTATCATAAATGGGTGTTGAATTTTGTCAAAAGCTTTTACTGCATCTACTGAGATGATCATATGGTTTTTATTTTTCAATTTGTTAATATGGTGTATCACATTGATTGATTTGCACATATTGAAGAATCCTTGCATCCCTGGGATAAATCCCACTTGATCATGGTGTATGATCCTTTTAATGTGCTGTTGGATTCTGTTTGCTAGTATTTGGTTGAGGATTTTTGCATCTATATTCATCAGTGATATTGGTCTGTAATTTTCTTTTTTTGTATTATCTTTGTCTGGTTTTGGTATCAGGGTGATGGTGGCCTCATAGAACGAGTTTGGGAGTGTTCTTTCCCCTGCAATTTTTTGGAAGAGTTTGAGAAGGCTGGGTGTTAGCTCTTATCTAAATGTTTCAAAGAAATCACTTGTGAAGCCATCTGGTCCTGGATTTTTGTTTGTTGGAATATTTTTTATCACAGTTTCAATTTCATTACTTGTGATTGTTCTGTTCATTTTTTCTATTTCTTCCTGGTTCAGTCTTGGAAGGTTATACCTTTCTAAGAATTTGTCCATTTCTTCCAGCTTTTCCATTTTATTGGCATAGAGTTGCTTGTAGGAGTCTCTTAGGATGCTTTGTATTTCTGCGGTGTCTGTTGTAACTTCTTTTTCATTTCTAATTTTTTGATTTGAGTCATTTCCCTCTTTTTCTTGATGAGTCTGGCTAATGGTTTATCAATTTTGTTTATCTTCTCAAAGAACCACCTTTTAGTTTTATTGATTTTTGCTATTGTTTTCTTTGTTTCTATTTCATATATTTCTGCTCTGATCTTCATGATTTCTTTCCTTCTACTAACACTTGGTTTTGTTTGTTCTTCTTTCTCTAGTTTCTTTCGGTGTAAGGTTAGATTGTTTATTTGAGGTTTTTCTTGTTTTTTGAGGTAGGCTTGTATTGCTATAAACTTCCCTCTTAGAACTGCTTTTTGCTGTATTCCACAGGTTTTGGATCATTGTATTTTCGTTGTAATTTGTCTCTAGGTATTTTTTGATTTCCTCTTTGATTTCTTCAGTGATCTCTTGGCTATTTAGTAACGTATTTTTTAGCTTCCATGTGTTTGTCTTTTTTACGTTTTTTTTTTTTCCCTGTAATTGATTTCTAATCTCATAGCATTGTGGTCAGAAAAGATGCTTGATATGATTTCAATTTTCTTAAATTTACTGAGGCTTGATTTGTGACCCAAGATGTGATCTATCCTGGAGAATGTTCCATGTGCACTTGAGAAGAAAGTGTAATCTGCTGTTTTTGGATGGAATGTCCTATAAATATCAATTAAATCTATCTGGTCTACTGTGTCATTTAAAGCTTGTGTTTCCTTATTTATTTTCATTTTGGATGATCTGTCCATTGGTGTAAGTGAGGTGTTAAAGTCCCCCACTAGTATTGTGTTACTGTCGATTTCCTCTTTTATAGCTGTTAGCAGTTGCCTTATGTACTGAGGTGCTCCTATGTTGGGTGCATACATATTTATAATTGTTATATCTTCCTGGATTCACCCTTTGATCATTATGTAGTGTCCTTCCTTGTCTCTTGTAACATTCTTTATTTTAAAGTCTATTTTATCTGATATGAGTATTGCTACTCCAGCCTTCTTTTGATTTCCATTTGCATGGGATATCTTTTTCCATCCCCTCACTTTCCGTGTGTATGTGTCCCTAGGTCTGAAGTGGGTCTCTTGTAGACAGCATATATATGGGTCTTGTTTTTGTATCCATTCAGCCAGCCTGTGTGTTTTGGTTGAAGCATTTAATGCATTCACGTTTAAGGTAATTATTGATATGTATGTTCCTATTACCATCTTCTTAATTGTTATGGGTTTGTTTTTGTAGGTCCTTTTCTTCTCTTGTGTTTCCCACTTAGAGAAGTTCCTTTAGTATTTGTTGTAGAGCTGGTTTGGTGGTGCTGAATTCTCTTAGCTTTTGCTTGTCTGTAAAGCTTTTGATTTCTCCGTTGAATCTGAATGAGATCCTTGCCGGGCAGAGTAATCTTGGTTGTATGTTCTTCGCTTTCATCACTTTAAATATATCATGCCACTCCCTTCTGGCTTGTAGAGTTTCTGCTGAGAAATCAGCTGTTAACCTTATGGGAGTTCCCTCGTATGTTATTTGTCGTATTTCCCTTGCTGCTTTCAATAATTTTTCTTTGCATTTAATTTTTGTCAGTTTGATTACTATGTGTCTCGGTGTGTTTCTCCTTGGGTTTATCCTGCCTGGGACTCTCTGTGCTTCCTGGACTTGGGGGGCTATTTCCTTTCCCATGTTAGGGAAGTTTTCAACTATAATCTCTTCAAATATTTTCTCAGGTCCTTTCTCTCTCTCTTCTCCTTCTCGGACCCTTATAATGCGAATGTTGTTGTGCTTAATGTTGTCCCAGAGGTCTCTTAGGCTGTCTTCATTTCTTATAATTCTTTTTTCTTTATTCTGTTCTGTGGCAGTAAATTCCACCATCTGTCTTCCAGGTCACTTATCTGTTCTTCTGCCTCAGTTATTCTGCTATTGATTCCTTCTAGTGTATTTTTCATTTCAGTTACTGTATTGTTCATCTCTGTTTGTTTTTCCTTTAATTCTTCTAGGTGTTTGTTCTTTAATTCTTCTAGGTCTTTGTTAAACATTTCTTGCATCTTCTGGATCTTTGCCTCCATTATTTTTCTGAGGTCCTGGATCGTCTTCACTATCATTATTCTTAATTCTTTTTCTGGCAGGTTGCCTACCTCCACTTCACTTAGTTGTTTTTCTGGTGTTTTATCTTGTTCCTTCATCTGGTACATAGCCCTCTGCCTTTTCATCTTGTCTATCTTTCTGTGAATGTGGTTTTTGTTCCACAGGCTGCAGGATTGTAGTTCTTCTTGCTTCTGCTCTAAATATTCTTGCTATAAGATGTGAAATAGCAAATCTTTCTGCAGTCATTGGACCCCTGACAAGCTGCAGTCTTTAGCTGGGCCATATATATATGAAGGGGAAGGACTGTAAGAAATTATAAGAAGCCTGGGACTTCCCTGGCTGTCCAGTGCTTAAGACTCTGTGCTTCCAATGTAGGGCGCGCAGGTTCGATCCCTGGTCCAGGAACTAAGATCCCACATGCTGCATGGCACGGCCAAAAAAAAAAAAGAAATTATAAGAAGCTTATTGCCTCATTTCCCAATCTTCATATTTCTAAAACATGGTCATCTTATTTTGGGTAAGAACTAAATTGGAGGAAATGAAATGTGAAGAAAAATTTTGTTAGAAAGACTCCTTTCTGAAAATATGTCTCTAACTAGCTCACCTTAGTCTTTGATTAGTCTAAACCTGCTAAAACATCCTATAATTGGGATTTTGGATCTAAGAATTATAGTAAATGTAATTTTTAAAAGTACATACTAGGGCGAAAAAGAGCATCCAATGAAAATTTGAAGGGTTGTTGCAACATTGTCTCTCTTTAAAAATAACATTGGTCATTGTGAGATAGATTTAATTCAATTTATGCCTAACAGTTTGACATCTGAACTCTATTTCCTGGCATGGTGGTTGATGTTGCTTGGGAAAATACATTCTTACTCGTTGACATAATAATACCTTAAATAAAGAGAATAAGGAATTGCATTCAGAAATAATAATTCAAATTCTCTTGTAGAACCTAATGTATAAAAACAATTATCAGTTTCACAAAAACAACTAAAGCTTAGTTAAATTTACTCATTTATTAGTCAACCTTTGAGCCCTACTCATCCTCCAGGAAGACTTTGAAAAACCCTACCTTACTTTACCTTCCCTGGAACATACAAACTCATATTTGCTAAGAAAGTACATAAAAAAATAAATAGAGAAAAAGAGAGCACATTACATTCTCATTAACATAATTCTTTAGGTCTCAGTGTTCACAGTTGCTTCAATAGTTCTCTAAATATTTCTCTTCTTTTATATTGATCAGAGCTCATTTCATACAAAGAGTAATAAGTATCATTTGCAAAATGCTTGGCAAATTTACAAACATTTCTATTGATATGATTTCCCCAGAATAAATGTAGAAATATTTTGCAATGAATATGGGTTAGCATTTTGGTCAGAGGTCACATCCGGGATAACTCTCCACATTTCACCCAGAAGGGACTCAGAATTGACTCGAAATAACATTTCTCAAAGAAGTAGGTGATATATGCAAATCAACTACACTTATGATGTGTGTCACGAATATCTGTGGACTTCCAGATTCCTCTATGGTTATCTCCATCCTTAGTAAGCTATGTGTCTCCTCCATTAAATGGTCAATGTTTTGTTCATCTTTACATTCATCATGCTATGTACAAAGCAAATGCTTCGTTTGTTGAATGGGTGAATAACACCTTTAGTCAGGCTCTCATGGTCTGAAGTAGGTATATGCCAATTTATATGGAGTAGAAGTGGAGTTAGAGAGATAGAGGTGGGTATTTGTGGCTGTGCTTGTCTTCACCAGAGTTCACATTAGTTAGAACTGAAGTATTTGGGAGGGAGAGGTAATAATTCATTATTTGGAGTATTTTCTAGGCCACATCATTCAAGGGAAGATGGAGAGATGTGAAGAGCAGCTATGGAAATGCAACATTAAACATGAAATTGCTGTAGAGGACACTGGAAACCCAGTTGGTCAAGACCCTTGGGGAGAAAAGGGATTCTTCAAAAGATCACTGTTAGTGTGGGACTGAATTATAATTAGACTTTCTGAATAGAACAAAATAATAAAGAAAGAAATTTAAAAATGGGGCACATACAGAACTGATCAAGAAGGGATTATCAAGAGAATATTACCCAACTACTCATTTGCAAATGAGCATATTCTCACCCAACACTGTTTTTAGTTATGACTGAATGGAAGCTCTAATTGAATAGTCCTTTGTGGTGTCCAAAGTCCAAAACAGCAAGTAGTTCATTGGTATGGGTTCAGAAGTTTTCCGAGAATGAATTGTAGAACACTTATGCTTTCCGCAAACAGAGGCAAGCTGGCCTACCCCGTTTCTGGCAAATTTTGCTAAGCAATACAGACTCCCCACTTAATCCTTTGGTTTAAACAATATGCAGTTCACACAAATTAGTGAAAAAACAAACAGAGACACAGGTCAGTCATCCAAAGAAAGATGTAAAAATAAAATAAATAAAACATATTTGAAACACACTTAATGGGTCAGAGATAAAGCCCAGTACAAGATAGGACAAATAAAAACCCATCAATCTGGAAACCTTCTTGGGTTTACAAGAAGCCCCTTCTGATCTCAGACTGTGTTTATCTTCTAGATGGAAAAAAGAGGAAAAATAAATCTCTCCATATCAGAGGCCTGTTTAGTAGAAATAAATTGAAAGTGTTTGGCCAATTAGAACGAACTAAATCTCCCCTAGGCAAACCTACTATCGATATATGTATTTAGCTTGTTGACATATTTAAGGCAACCTGGGAAAGGCTGGCTAGCCAAAATCAAAAAAGTGACAATTCTAAAATTTGAGTTACCTTTGAACTCCATCTACCACAGCAATAAAAAGAGATGTCTCTGCTCTATTGCATCTTGTTGAAACCAAATGAATAGACTGGAGAAATAAATAAGCTGGACACATTATACAGGAATAATATGGCATTGTTGAGAGAGAACATAGAACAAGGGGGCAAGAGCCAGTTTCCTGTCCCAGCTCTGCCACGCTCTACGTGACTCCGGGCAAGTCTTTACACTCTAAACTTCATAGGCTACTTGTAAATAAAAGAATAACAATAGATTATTTTTTTAAGTTTCCCTGAGATCCCAAAATATCTATGATTCTAAAGAGAGAAAGGAAGATTTTGTGTATAAATTATTTCAAAAGGGTCTATACTAATTGTTTCCCTTACACCTAAAAGGGAAGATCCAGGGAATACATTGTCAAGATGTCTCCAAAAAACACCTCTTGTCATCAAAAGCCACCAAAAAGCAGGTAGTCAAATAGCCTTTTGTGGGAACACGTAGTAAATAACATAGGCTAATATCTTTTGAGTACTTACTGTCTAAAATCTTATTTAGTCCTCAATATAATCCTTTGATATAAATATTATTTTATAATTATTTTGAAGATAAGCAAACTGAGATACAGCCATAGGCTTAGCTCTAAAAGGCAGTCCAGCATTTCACTTCTGGCGGCTCAGGCTCTAAAATTCGTATGTTTAATCATCATACAGATAGCTAAGTTTTCTATAAATCTTTGACTTGTGCTTTAAGCTACAGAACATACACTATTTGCATATGAGCACTCCTTCAGTGTTTCTGCTGCAGCATTGAAATGATTCCTCTTCCTTTGGTTTGTATAAAAATATTTTTCTTAATTTACTGAGACTATTTGAGAAAAATGAATCGTTGATAAATTTATGCTAGTCTGTTGAAAATGCTAGAGTAACACATTGGATTTGAACATTTTCAGCATCCAAACACTATGTATAAACCGGACTAAGAATCAAATGACTTCCATTAAGCCCTTGCTTCACCAGTTGCTTTGGGACCTTAAGCACATCATCTCATTTACTCTGAACTTCAGTTTCCCAACTACAAAACAGACCTTGCCTCACTAATATCACAATGCAAGGAGGTAAATGAAAGAAAGAAGGACTTTGAAGCTAGAGGAGCCAGGATGGACATTTTTTCAGGAGTCATGTTATTTTTCACCAATTCCTTCAGAATTTGAATCTCAGGTACTTTGTCTGAAAAATGAAGATGATAATAGTAGCAAATTCATAGGGCTAAAAAGTATAGATTAAATTAGGGACCTTTCCTCACATAAAATACTTCAACACACAACAATGGGGGAAAAATCAACAGAAGTGTTTCTGAACATGGCAGGAACCTTCTGTCCTGGACAGGACATATTTCCTACACACGATCCCTTGGGAGTGTGTGTTGTCTTGTTTGTTCATTCATTTGTTTCCCCTAATGGAGGTGGATTCGTGCCTAGACATTCATTTCCTTTCTCTTGACTTTCCTTTCTCTTCTCTTCTTTTGTGGCCCCCCAAATGCATCATTGTAAAAGTACTGCTGGTAAGGTGTCCTTCTTATTCCACACAAGGGGACTAACACCTCCCTGACATGATTAAAAATAGCATGGAGACCCCAGCAACTGATTAGTCACAGACAGAAAGATTAAGAAGATTACGCAGGTTTTAATCGATAGATTTTTAAAAGATGTTTTACAAATCCACATTTTATTAAAAATCTCTAACTCTATGTGTATCTTACATAACTTGTGGAACCAAAAAAAAAACAAAAAAAAACCCTCTCCAATACATTAAATGGATTGAACAAATACATACATTGCTATTATATGTACCTCATTCTCTTTTACCCTCATGCTATCTATAAAAAGCCCAGAAATGAATGGTAATTTAAGCTATAAAGCTATATTTAACACATTGAAAATGACTAGATTAGTGTGTACAATATTCCCCTTTATCCTCCTCTGAATTACTCTATTCCTTGCTCTATATAAATATTTATTTGTTACACTCTCTTTGTTTCATCAGGTGAGAAAAGACTGTGAAAATGAAAGGCCTTTAAATGGACAAGATAACATGGAAATTACAGTAGACATCTCAGGCCTGTCACTCAACTATTACTAGTATAAGCATGTAATTTACTGTCTGAATGAGGATACTTTTGGAACTGAAAGGAGGAACTATTAATAATTACTCCAGGAAAATAGGTCAAACTGGGTCTCTCTTGGACGAATCAAAATGTAGGGCTGACTTGTCACCCAAGTTGTGTTGGTTCGACCTCCTAATACTTTCTAACTATCCACAATATATCCAAAATATATCCCAGGACTTCCCCAGTGGTCCAGTGGTTAAGACTCTGCACTTCCACTGCAAGGGGCACAGGTTTGATCCCTGGTCAGGGAAGTTCTGCATGTTGCACGGTGCAGCAAAAAAATAAATAAATAAATAAATATATATATATATATACACACACACACACATATATATATAATATATATATACTATATATAATATTTTATATAAATAATATATCTTTTACATATATAATATATATAAATAATATATATATTTTACATATACTATATATATTTTACATATATATATTACATATATATATATCCCGAATCCCACACCATCTCACAATCTCTACTGATCCGCCATCATGCCCCTTTTTCTCCCTGGATGGCTGCACTGGTCTCCTGGTAGTCTCTGCATACACCTCTGTCCTTCTCCAGACCCACTTCCCCAGCCAATTCTCCACATGGAGACCACATATAAAGTAAAATGTTAAGGCAGTGGTTCTCAACTGGGAGAAATTTTACCAGTCTTGGGACATTCAGCAATCTCTGGAGATAATTTTGATTTTCACAACTTGGGGGCTGCTATTGATAGCCAGTGGGTAGACGCCAGGGATGCTGTCAAGATCCTATAATTCCACATGCCATCCCCGCTCCACAACAAAGAATTATCTATCTAGCCCCAAATGCAGATAGTGCCACAGTTGAGAGACTGTATTTTAAAGTATAAATCAGATCACAGTATGCCTCTGGTTAAAGCTCTCCAATATACATAAAATAAAACCCAATCACCTTACCACTTACCCCTTCATATCCTCTAAACTCTCTCTATACTCTATCTCTCTGACTCCTAATTCCCTTCAATCTCCCCCTCACTTTCAGGTCAGGTCTTCTATTCTCAAGTCTGGCTAGATCCCAACCAGGGCCTCTGCCTGAAACGTTCTTCTTCTAGGTTTTTGTCTGGCTGACTTCATCTCGTCCTTCAGGTCTCAGTTCATATGCCACCTTCTCAGACAGCCCTTTCTGATTACCTTCAGCTGAAGAACCATGGTCTCCCCACAGCCCCCTCTCACTTTGTCATACCCCATTCTCATTATCCCTCTACTTATATTCTCTCCATGGCACTTTTCTGACTGAAATTTCGTTTATTTATCTATTTCTCCATTTTTAAAAAATCCATTTCTCTTCATTATAACGTAGGCTCTGCTTTTTTCTTTGCTGAATTCCCAGTGCTTAGAACAGAACAGGGCCTGGGAAACAGCAGGCAAGCAATAGATTTTTGTCACTGGAAAAACATCTCTGGTAAATCACTGATATATTAAAAAAAAAAAAAAACGACACTGGAAATCAGAGGTAAGTTCAACTGGGAATTTGGAATTCCAAGTGTAGTTTTAATGTTAAATATGGTAATAACAATATTAAAATTAGTGACAGCAACTATCATTTACCAATTGTTTAAAACAGGCTGGACACCACGCTAAACGCTTTATATTAATTTTCTGTTAGTACTCATGACTCCCCATCTCACCATCTATATTCCATCCTCATTCAGTTTTGCCATCCCTTGCCATGACTTGCTCAATGTCATCTCTAGACCTTTGCATGCTGTGCTCTCTCCTCAACCACTATCTCCCATTCCTATGCAGAGATCATATGTGACTACCTGTGACAAATTGGATTTGGGGTCTGTATTCTCATAGCACTTGCCTTTATCTCCTTCATAGACAAGAACACTTTGAGGTCAGTGTATCCCCAGTGCCTGCCCCATATTTATTTATTTATTTATCTATCTATCTATCTATTTATTTATTTTTCACATCTTTATTGGAGTATAATTGCTTTAAAATGGACTATGGAGGTTCCTTTAAAAGCTAAAAATAGAACTACCATACGACCCTGCAATCCCACTACTGGGCATATACCCTGAGAAAACCATAATTCAGAAAGAGTCCTGTACCACAATGTTCATTGCAGCTCTATTTACAATAGCCAGGACATGGAAGCAACCTAAGTGTCCATCGACAGATGAATGGATAAAGAAGATGTGGCACAGATATACAATGGAATATTACTCAGCCATAAAAAGAAACGAAACTGAGTTATTTGTAGTGAGGTGGATGGACCTAGAGTCTGTCATACAGGGTGAAGTAAGTCAGAAAGAGAAAAACAAATACCGTATGCTAACACATATATATGGAAACTAAAAAAAAAAAAAAAAAAAAAAAATGGTTCTGAAGAACCTAGGGGCAGGACAGGAATAAAGACGCAGACGTACAGAATGGACTTGAGGACATGGGGAGGGGAAGGGGAAGCTGGGATGAAGTGAGAGACTGGCATGGACATATATACACCACCAAATGTTAAATAGATAGCTAGTGGGAAGCAGCCCCATAGCACAGGGAGATCAGCTTGGTGATTTGTGCCCACCTAGAGGGGTGGGATAGGGAGGGTGGGCGGGAGAAGCAAGAGGGAGGGGATATGGGGATATATGTATATGTATAGCTGATTCACTTTGCTATATAGCAGAAACTAACACACCATTGTAAAGCAATTATACCCCAATAAAGATGTTAAAAAAAAAAAAGATGATTTACAGGTAGAAAATATTTGGCAAGTAGACAAATATATTTATTGTTGAATTCTACAGAAGGTACTCAAAGTAGAGACTGTGGGCATATGAAACACTTTTCTACGTTCAGCAATGCTCCCTCTCCTTAGCCAATTTTGAAAATGACTCATTCTTTCACTTTTGGGGAATTCCCACTGTTATTCTAATAGCAAAAACAGGTAGGTCTGCTCTTTTTCTACAAGAAAATTACAGTTCCTTGATAGGTTAAGCTCCTTGGCTTTCAACCTCCTTGTTTATCCACTCAGGAACTGGTTTACTGCCTCATAAAGTAGCACACCCATGTGATTAGCACTTAATTATGCCCAAGTCAGTAGCTGGGCTATAGGCTTAGGTTGAGTTAACTCACTCAAAGTAAGTCTGGAGTTTTGTTTGTTTCACTTGGATTGCAAAGTGACAAAATTTTGCATACCATCTACTACGGATTTTATTTATTCTGAAAGCATATAAAACTTTCATCTATTTCTCTTTTAATGTCAAAGTAAAAATAAATTACTTGGAATCTGATATCAAATCCTTTCATGTTAAAAAAAGGATTTAAAAAATTGGCTAGATACACTTAGACACACATTTAAATGTAATATTGCTCTATTTTACTAACTAGAAAATCACTGTTAAAACTTTATGAAAATGGCTCCTGACTATGATATAAATTTTAACGAACTTTTGGGGTTCATCTGTTTTAGTTTTGACTGTTTCCAAGACAAAATGAGCATTTAAGATGAAATACGAAGGGAATTCCCTTTGTCAGGTGCTGTAGGCAAACTTGTATTCAGACTTTTGTGTAGTTTCCTTCTAAGTGATACCAGGGTTGGGCTGTGTGACCGAAAGGGAACAGGAGCAATGATGTCATGTCACTTCTAGGTCATAAAGGGCTCTGTGGTTTTCTCTGGCTTTCCAGTTTTGCTCTCTTTCTTGCATCAGTGGCTTTGGGGAAACCAGCTGCCCTGTGTTGAAAAGACCCTCAAGGAACTGAGGCCTCCAGCCAATAGCCACGTGAGTGATCCTCTAAGCAGACCCTTTGGGTTTAGTCAAGTCCTTCGGTGACTGCAGCCCGGGCCAACACCCAGACTGCAGTCTCATGAGAACCACCCAGCTAAGCTGCTTCCGAATTCCTAACCCACAGAAACAGTGAGCTAATAAGTGTTTTTTGTTTTCAGCCACTACATTTTTGGGTAATTTGTTATGCAGCAGCGGATAACTGGAGAATGCAGGGAATGAAGATATTTCACTTATCATTTATATATTCTTCATCTTTACTAAAGCCAAGACAAAGAGATGAAACCTGCAGTGGATGGACTACATATAATATTAAGACAATATTATTATTTTCAAGGAAATTTCAAAATATATAGTTTTTGAATTGTGTTGGTTTATGTAATTACTTGGGGCATTAATGGAGCATCTGATTACTAAAACTTAACAGGGATATAAAAAAAGAGGAGAGGATTCAGGCAAAAGAACTGAAAACAACCGGAGAAATTAGTCCCAGTGGAAAAGGCGTGCATTATAATAATGGCAGTTAGAGCAGTAGTTTTGAAAAATTTTGTGTTTTGTGTTGAGAAAGTCTTTTTTCAATTGAAAGCTTTTATGGAATGCTGAGATAGACAATATGTCCCTTTAGTAGCTTCAGAATAAACAGAAGAGAAACTGGAAAAGAATGAGGAAAAGGGAATTGAATGGGCCTCACACTTGAAAATCCATCATACAATGCTGACCAGAAAAGGTGATAGAAAATATCCTTACCTCCTTCTTAATATCAGGGAGAAGCTTTCAATATTTTACCATTCAGTATGCTGTTCAGTATTCAGTTTTTGGTAGATACACTTTACCATGTTAATGACATTTCTTTTGGTTTGCTAAGAATATTTTTCATCAATGGGTGTGGGATTCTAGGACTGTTCTCAGACACAGGCAAATAGGACCCTAGCTCTTGCTCCATGCTTTGTAAGGCTTCACTCTGCTCTTCTCCAGCTGTGTCCTTTCCTGTGGCTGATTATATTGGTCATCTTCCAACTTAATAATATTTCACCCCTCTAGATCCCCTCTACATTTGCTTTTTGACATCAAAATATGAGTATTATAAATGTATAAAGTGACAATGTGAGCATTGTAAATTATATACTGGTACAAAGTAATATAATTATTAAAAAATTGTTAGTGTCAAGGTAAAAAAAAACAAGAGAACTCCAAATGCCAAGAATAATAGTTAAAATAAATGAAATAAAAAATAAGTATCATATAAAGTAAAAATTAAATAAAAATGTGACGTCTTATATACACTACCAAATGTAAAATAGTTAGTGGGAGGCAGCCGCATAACACAGGGAGATCAGCTCAGTGATTTGTGACCACCTAGAGGGGTGGGATAGGGAGGATGGGAGGGAGATGCAAGAGGGAGGAGATATGGGGATATATGTATGTGTATAGCTGATTCACTTTGTTATAAAGCAGAAACTAACACACCATTGTAAAGCAATTATACTCCAATAAAGATGTTAAAAAAAAAATGTGATCTCTTCATTTTCCTATGTGTAAACCAACAGACACATTTTGTTTATCCATGTAAACATTTAAAAGTCAGGAAATTTCACTTAAAATGTGCATTTCAGAGTTTTCTTAAGATATTTGATAACACAGGGCAAACAGTCCCAAATAAAAACAACTGACTGGAGCCAGAAGCTAGTCTATGGAAAATCATTAAATCAGCTTATATATATTTAAAAAAAAACTTGTTATTAGAAGTTTTTCCAAAATTTAACATATATCCTAAAAGGTATTTGACATTAGCAACATAAAGTAATGGAGTCGAAACAAAACCTTCTAAACTATCAATAATAGAAAACAATCTGTCATGCTAGAGGAAAGACTCAAATATATTCACTACAGAAGACATAAAATCATTGTCAAATAAAGAGGCAATCAAAAGTATGCAGCCAAAATTCTAAAAATAATTATTATAGATATATGTCAAGTAGTTAATTAAAATATTTTGTTGTCTTTCTGTATTTTATGATGTTTGAGATACCCGTCAATTTTTTATAATTTATAAATTACTGTGATTCCTTTTCTCATTCTAAATAAATATTCATGTTTTAGCCATTTTATTTTTGTAATATTGTATTCTTTTTCTTAAAGTGTTCCATAAAACTTGGATCCGTCCCTACCAGTTATCAGTTGAGAAAGAAAACAGGAAAAAGGATAGTCACATGCTAGATAATTCAGAAGAATACAACTAGTACAGCAAGACATTAAGGAATGCCTTGGGAAAATTAATGAGGCCATAGAACATTCTAATTCTCATTATGATCATTCCACAAAAGTCACAAATGAAGTGAAAATTGCTCTCATGCAATTTTGTTAAGAAAAAATAATGACAAAATTCAATATTTACCCTGAAATGTGGAATCTGTTTTCAACAGATGTCATTTAGGGGTCATTTTTCAGGTATCTATTATCTTTCAAAACTATGGAGATGAAAATTCCAAGGCGGGTTATGCTATGAGACCATCATAAGTAGTTAAATAGATAGTAGTAAAATAGAATTACTTCCAGAGAATTCAGAAACCACTTTTCCTGCCTTCCCCCATATCAAATAAAAGATGAAAAGGAAAAAAAAAAATGAGGTTGAGGATGGAGAGACGAGAGAAAAGGAAAATAACAAGGAAAGAATGGTATGGGGGAAGAACAAAGGAGAGAAATGGGGTTGGTGAAAGAAAATAAACATCCCATGCCCAATTATGTACACACACTAATTTCCACTTAGAATTTTCCAGACTGAGTAAACTGAATCTTAGTTAAGCGCATTGTTCTGTGTAGCAGAGCTGGGATTCAAAGTCGGGCATATATGCCTGAAAGGCTTCTATTGTTCTAGATCATCATAGTGTACTTTGCTAGTCTCAGTGCCCAGCAGAATCAATTGTATGTGGAAGATGACCTCTCCCAAGGCTGCATTTCAAAAGTTTTCCTTTGGAAGGAATTTCGGGTAAATAAGACATCACTTATGAAACATGATATGGATAAGCAAATCCATAATCACTGCAAAGCAATTCATGAACCAAATTTTGGAGGAAGACAAACATGATTGTTGATTATAGGGCAGATTCTGGACACAGTGAAGGGAGAATGCTATAACTGTTTGGTATGCAGCCATTTTTTTTTTTTTTTTCGTATAAGAAGTAAGGATCATGAAAATGTTTTCTCTTCTGTAGTATAATGATTAAGAGAAGGGTACATAGGAGTCAGGCAATCAGGGATCCATTCCTGCCTTCTTACTTATTAGCTGTTTAACTTGGGTAAATTCTTAACCTCTGCAAGTCTGAGTCTTCTTATCTCTAAAATGTGAATAATAATATCTATAGGGGTTTTGTGATGAATAAGTAAAAGCCAGGGTCAAGTACTAACTCATACCTGACAGACAATAGCCACCACTGACCACTCCAAAACGTCAATTAATGTAATTATAATGAGAAACAAAACTAACTCACAGAATATACAATTAGTTTCAAAGCAAACACGGGTCTGATTTTACTCCAGAAATAACTTTGAAACGGAGATCACTGGCAAGGAAGCCATGAAACGCGGCACAAAATTTTCAGACGATTTCTCCAACTGCATTTATTATGGATTCCGAGAACCTTTCAAATCAGGAAAGAATGACAGAAGCAAAGACCTCCTTGAAAAGCTGTAGCTACTAGAAAGGACCTGGGGAAGAATGCAGTTGTTTGCAATCCAGCATCACACTCGGAATTCAGACAAAGGCCTCTGTTCTTCAAAATAAAAAGATACAAACTGCATCCCAGCTGCCCCTTAGCTAGAGCAAATATCAGTTTGGTTTTGATCAGTGCCCAGCATGGTGTCTTACTCATCACTACATCCACAGGACTTTGCTTCTAAGAAAATGGTGCTGTTGTGGGTTTGGCAGTGAGAGCTTCAGTGCAGTTCAGCTAAGCTTATTTCTTTTGTTCAAAGGAGAGAAGCTGTTTACAAATAAACTGTGTATAATTAGTTACCGGTTCTAAAACTGTTTTATTTTTATTTCCTCTCTTCTTGTGAAGCCATCTGGGAAAGCTGATTGCTCCTAAGTCATTATAAGCTAACATGCAGTCTAGGTAGGCTGGGTTTTGAACCTCTCTGTTAATGCTGGTTAAATACTTAAAACTAATTAGACCATTTTAATAGGAGTCATTTATTATATAATGCTTCTTAAGAAAGAACCTTATAGTTCATGCTGATGTATGCTACCAATTACATATTTATAAATCTTACTTTATGTGCTCAAGTTCTGTTATGCAGGTGTGTAAGAAAAAGGTAATTCTCAAATGGAAGAAAATTACATCAATGCATCTACAATTGTCACCAAAAAAAGGAAAGTTAGAAGCTCCTTTAAGGCTCAAGACAAGCCTTAAGACATCAAATACTGAAATGCTTTTCACTTATCTCTATCATTTCCACGTGCAAACACATGAATTCTTGCATTAGTGATTGGTCAGATATAATGTAATTCAGACAGCAAATGTAGCTATGCAAAGTTTTCACACCTATCTTAAATTTTAAGCCAAAGAATCTACCACCTCTCTGAATCTCATATGGGCTAACCATGGTTTCCAACTCAAGAGCTTCTAAGTATTCATCTAGTTCTAAAGAGACAGCTGATTCCAAAATGAATGTCAAGTTCTCTTTTATGTTCCTTTGAGATAAATAAGAAATGAATGTCTATTTAAAAAGAAATTTTGTCAGATGTATGCAGCCTTCTTTCTCTCCTGCAGGAGCAAATCCATGCTTGCTTAATTTTTTGTCTTTATTTTCAGCACCGCAGTGTTTAGGTTCATTATATGAAATGCAGATAAAATCTCAAGTTTCTCTTGGGAGCTTTGGTACATTCTAGAGATCCAAATGAGAACTAAAAGGGATTAAGATTTCTTACTGATTCTAGTAAACACTTACATACATGCATTAAAAAGAATATAAAAAGGACTAAAAAAAAATGTAACTGGCTTTCTGTTAGCACATTAGAAATGGGACTTATACCTCGCCAGATCTGGGTTCATCCTCCTGAATTTGCATACAATTCTGTGCATAGGTGTCTTAAAACCTTATTAATGCATCTAATTAAAGTAATGACAGAGAACTTCCACCGCATCTAATGAAAGGAAACAAAGATTAAATTTAAGTTAATCAGCTTTGAAATGTAAACAAGCACATTCAGTCATTAAATGATTCCATTTATTTTTAACAGGTTCTTAGACATGAGTCTAATAAACAGCCCACCATTTTCTCTTGATTTGCCCCGAATGTTTATTAACATCATTAATCCATTAGTCAAAATCCAAAGGAACATTTCATGCCTGGGATGAACTGATTCCAACTTTTTGATGAATGGAAGCAAGTAGGTAGCCAAGATTTTTCACACAATAAATTCTAAAATAGTTTACGGAAGTGTCAAAAGTAGAGACTTTTAAAAAATTAAAATAAAAAAGAAACTGGCACGAATAATGAAGGTTGTCGCAGGTTTGCTGTCCTAAGATGCTAGTTCACTGCTTTGAGAAGACAGTGTAACTAGTGTTCCTGGTAAATATGTCAGCAGTGGGTTTCAGAATCTGTTTCCAGCAAGCAGACAGTCCAGAGCAGAGGGAAATGTTTTTACATTTTGCAGAGTTTGGAGATGAAAGAACCAATTTCAGGGTTGATGAGGGAAGACATCACTCAGCAGGCGTGGAGCAGTCATGATGTAATAACATTCCTCCAAACGGTTTCACCAGTAGCAAGAGTCAGAAGCCCAGAACAATTTTTTTTGTTTTTAATTTTTATTGGAGTTTAGTTGTTTTACAATGTTGTGTTAATTTCAGGTGCACAGCAAAGTGAATCAGTTATACATATACATATATATCCACTCATTTTTAGATTCTTTTCCCATATAGGCCATTACAGAGTATTGAGTAGAGTTCCCTGTGCTATACAGTAGGTCCTTATCAGTTATCTGTTTTATTGAATATATATAGTAGTGTGTATATGTGTCAATCCCAGTCTTCCAATTTATCCCTGTCCCCCCAGTCCCCTGGTAACCATAAGTTTGTTTTCTACATCTGTAACTCTATATCTCTTTTGTAGATAAGTTTATTTGTACCCTTTTTTTTAGATTCCACATATAAGCGATATCATATGAAATTTATATATCTATATTGAAGTTGTATGTGCTTTTTTAAATTTCTTTTTAAAATTTTTTATTGAAGTATAGTTGATTTATAATATTGTTAGTTTCAGGTGTGCAGCTAAGTGATTCACTTATATATTTTTTCAGGTTATTTTCCATTATAGGTTATTATAAGATATTGAATATATTTCCCTGTGCTGTACAGTAAATCCTTGTTGCCTATCTATTTTATGTATAGTAGTTTGTATCTGTTAATCCCATACCCTTAATTTATTCCTCCCCGCCTCCTTTTTCCCTTTGGTAACCATAAATTTGTTTTTTATGTCTGTGAGTCTGTTTCTGTTTTAAATATAGATACATTTGTATTTTTTTTTAGATTCTGCATATAAACGATAACATATAATATTTGTCTTTCTCTGTCTGAATGACTTAGTATGATAATCTCTAGGTCCATCCATGTTGCTGCAAATGGCAATATTTCATTCTTTTCTATGGCAGAGTAATATTCCATTGTGTGTGTATGCCACATCTTCTTAAACCAATCATCTGTTGATGGCACTTGGGTTGTTTCCATGTCTTGGCTTTTGTAAATAGTGCTGCTATGAACATTGGGGTGCTTGTATCTTTTAATATTGGAGTTTTCACTTTTCCAGACATATGCCTAGGAGTGAGATTGCTGGATGATATGGTAGATCTATTTTTAGTTTTTTAAGGAACCTCCCATACTGTTCTCCATAGTGGCTGTACCAATTTACATTCCCACCAACAGTGAAGGAGGGTTCCCTTTTCTCCACACCCTCTCCAGCATTTATTGTTCGTAGACTTTGTGATGATGGCCATTCTGACTGGTATGAGGTGATTTCTCACTGTAGGTTTGATTTGCATTTCCCTAATAATTAGCGATGTTGAACATCTTTTCATGTGCCCCTTGGCCATCTGGATGTCTTCTTAAGTCTAAGAAGACCTCCACTAAACTGTCTGTTTAGGTCTTCTGCGCATTTTTTGTTTGGGTTGTTTGTTTTTTTGATATTGCATTGTATGAGCTGTTTGTATGTTTTGGAGATTAACCCCTTGTCAGTAACATCATTTACAAATATTTTCTCCCATTCCACAGGTTGTCTTTTGGTTTTGTTGATGGTTTCCTTTGCTGTGCAAAAGCTTTTAAGTGTGATTAGGTCCCATTTGTTTATTTTTGCTTTTATTTCTTTGCCTTGGGAGACTGATCTGAGAAAATATTGCTACCGTTTATGTCCGAGAATGTTTTGCCTATGTTCTCTTCTAAGAGTTTTATGGTGTCATGTCTTATACTTAGGTCTTTAAACCATTTTGAGTTTATTTTTGTGTATGGTATGAGGGAGTGTTCTAACTTCACTGATTTACATGTAGCTGTCCAGCTTTCCTAACACCACTTGCTGAAGAGACTATCTTTTCTCCATTGTATATTCTTGCCTCCTTTGTTGTAGATTAATTGACCATAGGTGCGTGGGTTTAGTTCTGGGCTCTCTATTCTGTTCCATTGATCCATGTGTCTGTTTTTGTGCCACTACCACGGTGTTTTGATTACTGTAGCTTTGTGGTATTGTCTGAAGTCTGGAAGGGTTATCCCTCCAGCTTTGTCCAGAACGATTTTGACAAGGGGAAAAACTGGTTGATTCTCTGTACTCTTCCTCAGATAATGAATGGTTTGTTTTGTTGGTTTGTTTTGTTTTGTGGTTAGAATGGGTTCTAACTTCTAATTGAACAGAAGTTATAGCATTATCCTGTGTGAGGTAGATTTACTATGGGCTACCTCAGAATCCTCACCGTTTTTCTTGCCATGACATGTGATGGAAGAGGGATGCATTCTCTGCTCAAACTCAGGGTTATTCATTATTTTTGGCATGCTAGCTCGCATTTCTCCCTGACGCAATAAAACATATTTGCAAGCAAATGATTGAGAATAGCCTCATTATTGAGGCCATCAAGGATCCCTTCTAATTTATAAGAAAAGTGACCATTCCTAAATTCAGGAATGTTGCCTATATCATTCATTTGTTCAACAAATATTTTTTATTGTTATGAGAACAATTTAACATGAGATCTACCCTCCTAACAAATTTTTAAGTGTATATACGGTATTGTTAACTATAGGCAAGATGATGTACAAGGAATAGAACAAATTCATCTTGTATAACTGAAACTTTGTAGCCTTTGAATAGCATCTCCCCATTTCCCCCTCCACCCACCCCCCCATCCCTGGCAACCACCATTCTATTCTCTGCTTCTGTGAGTTTGACTATTTTAGATCCCTCATATAAGTAGAATCATGCAATATCTGTTCTTCTGTGATTGGTTTATTTCACCTTTGGCAGGATTTCCTTCTTTACGAAGTCTGAATAATATTCCGCTATATGGATATGCCACATTTTCTTTATGCCTTCATTCACTGACAGATATTTAGATCATTTTCAAATACTGGCTAATGTGAATAGTGTTGCAGTGAACATTGGAATGCAGATATCTCTGCAAGATTCTGATCTCAGGTCTTTTGGATAAATACCTAGGAGAATTCCATTAGGTGGCAGGCCCAGTTCTAGAGGGTGGGGATAAATTAATTATAAAGGAACAAATGACATGCAAAAGCCTTAATAATGAGCTCATTCTACCAATTTGTTCCAATATTGTGGTTGTTCAAACATCCATTCTCCATACAACATCCAGAGTAATTATTTTGAAAACACAAGTGCAGTCATGTCACCCTCTTGCTTCAAACACTTCAATAAAATCCCAGATCCTTACAGTAGCTCTGAAGCCCTGCATAGCCTGGCTTTTGCCACTTCTCCAGCCCCTTCCTGCATCCTGCTCATCCCCTTATTACTTCTATCGCTGCACTTCTGCCACCTTGGCATCCTTTCAGCTCCCTGAATGCATCAATCTTTCCCAAGTCTGTTCTTTGAGGGGAAAAAAAACCCTCTTTTTTATTTTTAGTAAACCTGTCCAAATATTTTGTCCTTCAAATCTCAGCTTAAATATAACTCCCACAGGGAAATCTTTTCTGAGTCTCAGATTAGACTGGATGCCTCCATTACTCATTCTTGCAATGACCTCTATTTTTATATAATACCACTTACCTCAATTTTAACCAAAATATATTTGTTTAAAGCCCATCTTCCCTAAAGGACCATACTTGGGGAGCATAAGCATAGAGACAATACCTTCCTTATTCCCTACTACTGTGGGCAGCACAGTATCTGGTACATAACAGGACCTCAGTAAATATAGGTTGAATTATTGCATGAATGAAATGTGCAGCATCCCAATGGTTTCAAGTCCTCTTTAGTCATAGGTCCTCTTGCGTTAGGTGATTGTTGGGGAAATGGGTTATTTCATCCACCAACATTTACAGCTTTTAAGACACTGTGAAAAACACAGTTTTAAAATCAATGCCATTAAAAACCATTGCATACAATGGAACACTATTCATTGATTAAAAAGATAATAATGATAGATGCTGCATCATGGTTGAATCTCAAAAACATTACTAAGTGACAGAAGCCAGACACAAGAGACCACATACTGTATGATTCCATTTATATAGCATGTCCAGAAAAAAGCAAGTTTCTAGATACAGAAAGTAGGTTCATGGCTGCCTGGGGGTGGGAAAGGGGATCAACTGTGAATGGTCTTGAGGAATCTTCTTGAGGGGATGAAAATGTTCTAAAACTGATTTTTGGTGATGGTGGTACCACTCAGTAAAGTTACTAAAGATTACAAACTTGAAATGGGTGGTGTTTATGATATGAATACAAATAAAGCAGTTTACAAAATTCTTATTATAAACTGTAGCTGACTTTCAACTGACTTTCTCGACACAATTATTATCTTTTGTTTCACTTCTTCCAATTTGGCTTTTAAGAACACATTAGGCTTGTACTATTTCCTAATAGTTCATGGGAGTTCATCTTGTCTAGAGATGGCTTACCTGTAGCAATCATATTTCTCTAAAAGCTCTATAAAGACATCTAACAGGTAATTAGACACTGATTGGGTAGCTGATCCCCAGTCATAACATATTAGCCTTCTCTGAGACAGACCCTCTAAAATCTCTTTAGGGTATGAAAACATTACGGAAAAGATGAGGCTTGGAACAGGAAAACACTGCCTCTGTGGGTAAAATGGAAGAAACTTTGAAGAAACAAATGGAAAACATCACACTTTCAGGCAATTACAGACTCTTGGCTGAAATTCAGCTTCAGGCTTATCTCATGGGGAGGAATTTTTAAACACTTCAAAGTCCTACCCAGCGTTATAGCTGTCACCTTAATCTACCCCAAAAACATCCATTTCAGAAAGTTACAGTTTCAGAGTATACTGCTGAAGAATTCTGTAATTGGAGTAAAATATAACTGTGAATGCCTCCAGGGATTTTTTTCTTTTGATATCGCATGTAAACTAAAGTCAAGGACAAATGACTGAAGAACGAGAATCTCTTCAAACCACAGTGCAAAGCGTAATGGTTCATTCCTGAACAAGGATGAAGTAACCTTCCAAATAAAAATATCAGATTATTTACTACATCACGTTACACCTATCATCTGTGTCAATTATGAACATTAAAAAGACTTCCAGAAAGAGGGAGAAATATTAGTAGGATAGATTATAATGCAGAGATCTAAGAATTAGAGGCATTCACAAGGCATAAAACAGATCTAAGATTTCATTCTATTTTTAGGGTTAGAGGGGATGTCTATCTGATATATTCACTGACAGTTTCTCGAGCTCAAAAATATGTTCAGGAGAAAAGAAAAATAGATCATTAAATTTTTAATAGTAAAATATTATTGGTAGTATAATACCCATGTTAAATAGCAAAACTTTCACCTGTATAAATTGACAGAGCAAAAAATATATACTTGGTGTATTATTTTGATTTCTCTTGCTGATATTCTCTATTATTGTTTCCATTTACATGATCTGACAATGATTTTTACTTTTTCCCCATTATTTTCCCACTTTATGTTGGAATAAATGTAAATGAATGTAAATTACCATGCTGCTGCATCTTCTCTCGCATGGCTAAGGACACATGGGCAACGATAGTTCTGGGTAGAGCCTTATTTGAGTTAGTCCCATGAAATGTTCTGATTACGATTTGAAACACAGAAACCAAATTTTGCATTTTAATTATTCACCCATTAAATATCAGAAAATATTTTATCTGATATTTAAAGTAGAGATAGAAATCTATCATATAAAAAATCTTGTTATATTTCTTCAAGAATTTGCAGGGACAAATTAGGTACTGGTCTTTGTTTTCCAACATGGTCAAGTTTCCCCATAAATGATTATTGAATGGAACCCCTAAAATAACCACAGACTTTTCTAACTCATGATGAAACTAGAAAATAAAGTCTCCTCTTGCTTTAAAATAACAAAATTAATTATTTTGTTGTGTTTTATAGCATTTTAGGTGTTTCATAATGGAGAATTTTCATATTAGCAGAAAAGGGGGTGCCTGGTTTTTCGTTACTTTTATCTGGTTTTCACGTGCAGAAAGTGGTGAGGGAGATGGTCTGGATTGGAATTATTTTTCTATTTGAGAAGTACCATTTGGTGTTTCACTTAAGGAAACCGGTTCACCATCAAATCTGTACATTTTGCATGGTATTGAACCTTTCTGGACTTAATTTCTTATTTATAGAATAAGAAGATAAATAATATGATCTTTAAGGTCTTTTTCAGTTTAAAAAAAGTAGTGACCCCTGCAAGTGGATGCTCATAGCCATGCAGAGTATGAGCCCTGCACATCGTACCTGATACAGATAGCTGTAGGCCGTGCAGGAGGGAGCCAGCAATATTATAGCTAGTGAACAATCAAAGTATAAAGCACCTTGGCTAGTGCAGATTCAACCAAAAAGTATGATGACATTTATGGAATTGTATACAAGTTTCTCTTTGTTGTTGTTCATTTTTCATCATGTTTTAAAATGTGTGATTTGCCATGTATATTGGAGTTTATGTGCATGAATGTGTGGTATCATGTGGAGGATATGTATACAGAAATACTACTAAAATATTTAATAATAAGTTTGCTATAGGAGACAGACACATATAGAAGAGATTTTGTGTAAGGCCCACTGGCGTATGCTTTTCTCTGTGTGTGTGTGTGTGTGTGTGTGTGTGTGTGTGTGTGTGTGATGAACACAAGGTTTTTGCCTGTCTGATGTTTATCCCTGCCTTGTTCTATCAGCAGCTCCTCTCCCAGTTTTGTCACTGACACAACCTCTCATTTTTGAGCCATGTGAATTGATGGGTTTGACCTCACCCTAGATTCCAGAGGTGGATGAATGACTCAAGACATCTCAGCAGAGCAGTTTATCTCTGTGGTCATACTGACTTGTTAGGAAATGGGCATATTATGAGCCAGACCAATGTGACTCGATTCTAGGGCTTTATTGGTGCTCTTAGGAAGGCAGAGCTTTCTCATTCTACTAGCATGTGTGAGGGGGTAGTCAGCAGGAGGGATCTGCAGCTACCCGGGGTTGTCTCATCTCCATGAGTGAAAATCGAGAAAGAGAATGTCAACCAAGTGAACAGCAGAGGCAGGAGAGGGAGAGGGGGAGAGAGAGAGAGAGAGAGGGATGAAGATAATATTTGAGCCTCCTGACTTAACCATTCTTGAAGTCTCCACCAGCCTCTTCAACTAGTCAGTTCTGAGAGGCAGTACATTCCTCTTCCTTTTGCAGCCAGTTTACATTGGACTTGGAGACCCATGATACAAATTGAGCATGTTTACCAGAGGTCATCTCTGTTTACTTCTTCACCTCCCTTTGTGCACACCTTTCAGATTTAACTCAGGCATTATGCTGTCTGAGAACACTCTCTAGAGTCTATTTACCTTGAGTTAGATGAACATCCTCTGCACCGTGTGGTACTAACCACATCCTATTGCTATTATTTGTTAACATCTGTATTGCCTCCACTATGTTTTGAGCTCTGTGTGGTCAGGAACCTTGTTTCTCTTCGTTTGTATCCTCAGAACCTATAAGAAGCATTTGGCTACCATTTGATAATTGATTAAATATAAGGCAAGGGATATGCAGCCTTCCAAATTTTAAAGACAGAGATGATGTTCCCCGTAGTCTTCACATCTCTGAGCCAACATATTTTAAACATACTTTTATTTTTACTTTCAACCTGTTCTCCTAAACATCCCTCCCTCCCCCCACCAGTAGCCTGTCTTTCTCAATCTCTCACTTAGGAGATTTTAATTTATTTATTCATTCATTCAACAATATTTTAAGCGTCTCTTATGTCTTAAGAACTGCCCTAAGCATGAAGAATATAATGTTGGACAAAACCCATGTTCTCAAGGACCTTACAGTCCAGAGTGTGAGACGGAGAACAATTACAATAAAGTCTGATTTGTGCTAGAACTGAAAAAAGGTGAGGAAGCCATGGCAGGACATAGGAAGAGCACCTAATCTGGTTTTGGGAGGTCACTGGAAGTCTGCTGAAGGAAATTACTTTATGCTAAACGCTGAGGTGTGAGTAGTTGTTAACTGGTCAATCTGCCTGGGACACTTCCTTATCCTTCCTTGAGGCTCAAGACTGACCCCAATGTTATCTAGCTAATAAGAGGAAATCGAGGTCTAATCCCAGATTCTGAACTACTGCACCAGTTTAACTCTCTCCCATATCAAATAGTTGTCCTCCTAACATCTGGCTTTGAGGTAATACAAGTTTTTACAAGGAGGACCATTTGAGAAGAGGGGGAAGAAAAGTGAGGTGATTTAAACTTGGACCAGAGGACAGTAGACTTGGACAGTTGATGTGCTAAGGGTTTTGGTTCATTAAAAGTGAGCAATAAGGGAAGTAACTGCACTGAGAAAACGAAGACATATTACCAGGAAGGAAGGAAAGATGAGGGAATGAGTTATTATCAGATCAAATTGATTTGATACTTTGATACTGCATTCAAGAGTGAGACGTATTAGTTTAACTTACAAATGCACAATATGGCCAATATTCATCATCTAACCCAGAAGTTTCCATTCCCAAATTAGGCTATTAGAGTGTACTAATTTCATGGAAGGGTAGTACTTCTCAAGTTGAGAATCACATTATCTTCATTGTAGTCTTTGTGGAAATAAAACAGCATGTTAATAGAAAGCACAATTTAGGTAACTGTCTTCCTAACTCTAGAATTTTATATCATTACTAATCTGATAGTTTGACATAGGTGATATCATGAATTATTAGTAGATAGTAGTAAATCCATTGTTACTTATTTTTTTGATTTTCACAATTCATTATAAATTTACTAGAGTAGGAGAATCAAAAGAAATAGTAAACTTACAGAAAACAAAAATGTTAAAGTATCAAAGATAAAGAAAAGACACTAACAAGACCCCAGGAACATAAGATTTCTCTGCACATTACACACTGCTATTAGTAAAAATATAAAATGTAAACAGTGTTTTGACATTTCAACAACACAAAACTCCTACCTGTTTTGTTGCATGGAATGCAGAGTATAGCAATGCTAACTTCAGAGAATTAGGAATGGGGACCACAAAGGGCAAGAAATGACACTGTCGCAGGGATTCTGGTGGCAGAATGTTCTCCGGTTTTAGGGGCAATTTACTTTGAATGTTCGCTTTCAATCCTGAATCAAGCCAACTCTAATTTCAAGTAAAAGATGCTTCAGATATGGATTAGGGTAGAGCTAGGTACTCTTCCAAAGAAACCTGTATGATTGAAGTTAATTTATTGCTTATGTGGAGTCCAAATGTCTGTTTCTAATCAGCAGGTGGCTCTCCTCCAAGCCCGTCCCCACTTTTGGCTCCTGCATCTTCCTCAGGAGGGTCCCAAGGTCATCAGGATCACCTGCATTAGGTCAGAAGCAGAGCTGAGAGGGTAGAGGAGGCTCAGCCAGTGATAGTGACACATAGCCATCTCTCTACTCATTCGCGTGGGCCCACTGATGGAGCTCGGAAGCGTAGACCCTGCTGGGCAGCTGGGCTGGTGGGAGACGGAGCACATGATTTGTGGGACAAAATTCTTGATATTTCCTCCTGGTCTTCCCCCATCAACTCACTGTTCATTTTCTTCCCACAACAACAATGGAATCTCTATTACAGCTGACCCTTGAGCAACGTGGGAGTTAGGGGTACTGACCCTCTGTGCAATTGAAAGTTTGAGTACAACTTCATAGTCTGCCCTCCATATCTGTGCTTCTGGATTGGTGGGCAGATACAACCAGCCTTGATCATTGAAGTATTGTAATAGTATTTATAGAAAAAAATCCACGAATAACTGGACTTTGGTATAGCACAGTGAACAAGGTCCTATGGTATAGCACAGGGAACTATATTTAATATCCTGTGATAAACCAGAATGGAAAAGAATATGAAAAAGTATATATATATATATATATATATATATATATATATATATATATATATATAACTGAGTCACTTTGCTGTACAGCAGAGATTAACACAACATTGTAAATCAACTATACTTCGATAAAATATAAAAAAAAAAAGATAGTGGGACTTTCCTTAGAAATACTTCAGAGGAACAACTAAGGGATAGAATCTTACCATCACCCCATAGGAAAGCCATATAAGGATCCTTTCTCATGAGACTAAGATACAGATTTTAGTTTCAGGAGGCATAGGAGCTTTAAATCTAGACTTTTAAGATAGTGACCCATCATTAAATTAACATAACTTTCTACCCTATAGCTTCATTTTTGTCTTAATACCTATTGGCATATTTTTTGTCCTTTGCTGTGTATTGTTTTTAAACGTCAGCTTCTTCACTCTTTCTGCTTCCTTACAATTCCAGCTCACAATATAGCATAATAATAAGGATCCTGGGTTCTGTACTGATATAGATCTGGATTTGAATGCAAGCTCTGCAAATAGTCAACAGCTCAGAGATACGTAATAGACTTTATTTCATTAAATTTTCAGTTTCATGATCTATAGGATAAAATTAAAAAGTAACTAATTTAAATTTAATGACATCAGATAATGCTAGTAAAATAACTACTCTATTGGAAGTGGTCAGTACGTTGACCATTATTTTATTACTCCATGCTAACTCTTCGATTATTTCTGTATTAACCAATTTAAGTTCCCAAGAAAATAATCTCTTCACCATCATCTCTCATAGCAAAACACTTCATAGGTATGTAGCTAGCCTATAAATTGGCTGTCTAAGGTCAGTTACCAGTCTCATCCTAATGGCTGTGGAAAGGAGGTAGAGGTAAGGATGTAATAACTAATGCAAAACGTGGTCTCATAAATTTTCCCCTTTAGTAGAAGCCCCAGACAGGACTGCTTCACTTGGAAAGAGCTGTGAATATAACAGATTTTAATTGATATGTTGAGTTCATTCACCAAGAAAGAATCTAGAAGATACTCCTTTTTGAAGTAAATGCATCGGTGACCTTATCCTATGATTAGCTATTTATGTAATATTGGGATTTGAGAGATCCTGGTATCTTACTAGTATTTTACTGGTATATAAATATGGCCTGTGAAAACTAAGAAATGGAAACCAACCAAAGTGAACCAAATATACACGTAGTACGTGTAGTTAAAGGGTTTTGAACCTGTAGACATGTTTAGCCCAGGTTCATTTTGACATATGGGTAGAACATTTGGTTAGTTTATTCTTACTGTATCCAAACCCATGATAATGTCCTCCTTTGAAAGACAGAGATATAGAAACAGTATAATTACTGATGGAAAACTAGTGCAGATAAAATAAGAATAACCTAAGCTTTAATTCAAACCTCAAACCATAAGCCCAGCCCAAGACTTTTTTTAGGTTCTTATAGGTTCAGATAAGTTTGGACTTTTAGAAAACATTTTCTCAAAGTGACACTTCTTAGTTTGTACCCTAAGAATAAGCAGGGTAAATATAGAGTAGAAGACAACTCCTGTTCAGTGCTTGGGTTCCTGGCTGGGCTTTTGCAATTGCTTGCCAGCTGATGAGTTAGAACGAAGAGGGAATGCAAGGGATGAATGTAGGTGATCCAATTTAACACTCATTATTGACTCCCTGGAAGAGCCTAAAACACTATCAAATGACATAGAATTTAATCTTAAAAAATAAAACTATGATTACATAATATCTAATCAACAAGGGCAAGTGTAGATTAAAATTCCCCATCTGTATCTATATGTTTCTTGTTATTCTACTTCCTGCCAAATTTCAGTGGCTTCATAAGACAATATGATTTTCTTTTTACCCTCTTTTTATTCTTTTTCCCCCTATTTTTTCTATACTTCCTTTTCTTGTTTTCTCTTCTTTTCCTTTACTTCCCTCTCCTCCTTTTTTCTTTTTTTCCTTATGTATGAAGGAAGGGCTGAATGCACCGTACTCTGCTAGAAAAGCTAGGGGAGTATTATAAGACCCCTTCTTTGATCCCAGGAAGTATGTCACCGGCTATTGAATGGAGGGACTGCAGAAGACAAAAGCAAAGACTTATCCTGCATCTTTCTGATTTGACTTTAGAATGAAATATTTCGTATCCCTTTCCTTTTTCTTTCATTGGAGTATCTAAAAAATTTTATTACCAAAGCATCCTTCCTGATGAGACTGTAACTGAAGATGTATTGTTTGCCTGCCTAGTCCCCTTCTTCCGTTAGGAGCCTGTTTCTTTCCCCCATGCTCCATGTGGTTCTGATGAGATTGCTATGTAGGCCACAGCTGATAGGTCCAGATGTAGACCCAGGCAGAGATGGCTAGTTATGTCATGTTTTTCAAATGAACCTAAAGGAAGAGAGGCAGCCCCTTTCCAGTGGCTATGTTCCTTGCAATAGGGAGGGAGCAGGTCTGAGAATGAAGTCAACTATCCACAGAAAAGGGGGGATGAAAGTGGAGGAGAGGGTCCTGATGCTATTAGTGGTCTTGCTTTGAATTGCGCCCGAGACAGAGAGTAGAAGCACTAACTTATGACGCTCGACTCTGGAAACTTATGGGACATTCATGAAGAGTTAGCAATAATCCAAGTCGTGACTGAGCAGAGTCTGGAGCACTTAAATTTAATTCTTTTTTCAGTTTGATTAGTTCAGTAGAGTTGCTGTTATAATGAAGGCATCCTGAATAAAATAAAAATTGAAGGACAGAGAGTTCAAGAGGGTGCTACGTCTAAGAGAAAAGCTGCAATTTGTTGAGATGAAGAGGATTTCATTGTCCCAGGAGATGTGCCCGTCAGAGATTCTCAAAGAAAAGACAGGTTGCTTTAAACCTTGAATTAATCTGGTTCAGATAGACTTTGGTCCAAATTCCGATTCTGTCTTTTAAAAATTGACCAACTTTGGGCAAATTACTTGATCTTTGTATTTCTATGTTTTGATTTTTAAAATGAGACAAAAATACAACCCAAATTGTAAAGTTATTTTAGGGTTAAAATCGCCACTTATATACAGCTCTCAGGAGAGTATGTGATGCATACTAGATGCTAAATAAATGGTAGTCATTGTTATTGATGAACGTTTCTGAGAGAGCTATGCAAGGGCAAGCTTCTCTGGTCAGTTTCACTCTCTTCAGTGATGCGATGAACAGATACAGTTTAAGATCCTGTGGTCTCCCTCCGGCTGAAGCGAGGAGTAGCTGTCAATTAAACTAAGTCCTTCAGGGAGAGTGCTAT
Source organism: Balaenoptera acutorostrata (assembly GCF_949987535.1). Classification (NCBI taxonomy): domain Eukaryota; kingdom Metazoa; phylum Chordata; class Mammalia; order Artiodactyla; family Balaenopteridae; genus Balaenoptera; species Balaenoptera acutorostrata. The sequence goes on along the minus strand of NC_080080.1, from coordinate 22,859,188 downwards.
AACTGAAGACACCTAACGTGAGACCACAATGGGGTGGTATTGGGGAGATCATAGGCCAGAGAGGAAGGGAGGTGTTTGAAATGAATTCATCAGACTTTGATTTGTCAACTCCTCTGGTTATAAGAGTGGGGCAACTATGTTAGAGTGAAGCCTTCTAAATTAATGTTCTTCAATTTATGTGTATTGTAATTTTATGTAGGAACACCAGCTCCTTCATAGTGAGAGTCTGAAATTTACCTCCTGTTTAATGTTGCTTATTTATTCAAGTATTCATTGATCCCCTATTAAGGGTCAGATCTTGTCCTGGGCACCATGATGAAAAGAAGAATTAAGATCCTCTGCCTTCATAGAGCTTCCAGTCAAGTCTGTTTCTTTAATCAGTTTTTTAAATCTGTTTCTTTTGTTAGGACTGATACTCATTTCTAGGGGGTTCCCATCCATGAACGCTATAACTATTTTATGATTAATTTTTCCCCAAAGAATACACTGTGTAATTGGATACTGGCTGGCTGTATTTGTATCATCACAGGTTGACTACAATGGAGAAATCATTTCTGATGTGAGCCATTTCTGCTCTGTTTTTCTTCACCAGCCTTGGTAATAACCTGGAAAATGGCCTGGTGCTTTTATGATGTTGATTTGGATGTCTGCTTTTGCTGTCAACTCTTCCAAACACCATGTGACACTGTCACTTATTTTCAGTGGTTTGGCACCAAGCTCAGGAGTGATTAAATCAAAGAATATCATCTCCCAAAATACTGTTTTTGTACTTTTTCCCCCCTCAAGCTTCTGGCTATCTATCAGCACTGTTTTTTGTCTTTTTATTCTTATTTTTCTTTTTTCAAAAAAGACATGTTCACCATATTTCTAGAATAACATATTAGAGGGAGGCAGTACACAGAGAGAGAGATGGGTGGTTTTTATAGTACATTTGAAATGCTCAAAATGTTATTTTGAATTGGTATCAGGGATCTCCAACTTACTTACGATATAACTGGAATTTATACGTGAAAACTTGCTGTGGTTAAAAGAGAAACTATTCCAATTTCTATTTCCAAGACAAGAAATGGACACACGCCAGCTACAGTCATATGACAAATCAGTAGTGTTTTCAAGGAGGGACTCTGGTCAAGATTTCTATTCAAACATGCCATTTACTTCATCATAATGAAATTGAAATATATGAATACAATAATGTCAATTCAATGAATCACTTGCTTCATTATTGTTGAGTTCTGCCTCTCAGGACCTACGCAGGCTATTAAACCAGGATTAACGAATGAGTCACCTACTGAACTTTAGAACAATTTAGGCATAAAATAGACTCTGCTTTGCCCCAAACTTACTTTACCCATATCCAGCAAGAACAAACACAGAGACAGGCAGCTATCCACCTGTACACACACACACACACGTACATACATGCATAAATGCACACGTGCACATGAAAGAAGAGAAAAAGTTAACAATCAGATGGCTAAAAAAATAGTCTTTCAAAGGACCTAGACTGGCTCTGCTGGTGAAAAGAATGCCCTTTCTCTTCAGAGTGTATTTACATTTTGGAAGAACAATGGCTTGAGAGACAGAGAAAAAAAGAAAGGGGGCTTCCCTGGTGGCGCAGTGGTTGAGAATCTGCCTGCTAGTGCAGGGGACACGGGTTCGAGCCCTGGTCTGGGAAGATCCCACATGCCACGGAGCAGCTGGGCCCGTGAGCCACAATTGCTAAGCCTGCGCGTCTGGAGCCTGTGCCCCGCGACGGGAGGGGCCGCGATAGAGAAAGGCCCGCGCACCGCGATGAAGAGCGGTCCCCGCACCGCGATGAAGAGCGGTCCCCGCACCGCGATGAAGAGTGGCCCCCGCTTGCCGCAACTGGAGAAAGCCCTCGCACGAACCGAAGACCCAACACAGCCAAAAATAAATAAATAAATAAATAAATAAGAAAATCCTTTAAAAAAAAAAAAAAAAGAAAGGAATAACACTGAAGTGCCAATTCTATTCCAGTACTTGAGGTAGGCTTGTTATATGGATCATCATATTTTAACCTCTCAGATATTTTGAGGTAGCTCTCATATTCGTTATGTACATACATGTTTACAAAACTCAGGAAGATTATTAGGTAGTTTCTAAAATTCATGCAGCTAGTGAGTAATTATCCGGAATGCATACCTCAAGTCTAACTGACTCCAAAGCCCATGCTTTCCTTTTTCTACCATATTGTGTAATGATGATCAACTATTAGGATAAAATTGCAGGGTTTGGTTTTTGTACTTGTTAAATAGGTGGGGGGTGACTATTGGCTTAGAAACTAATGGTTTAGAAATATCTTACGTTTTATCTCTAGTAGTTTATCTACAACATGGAATCCAAAGGAAAATTCTTTGAGAATTTTTTCTGGGACTTTTTTTTCACCTTTGGCTTTCCCACTGTGGAATGAATCGTGGGCTTCTTTTTTCCATCTATTTTATGTTTAAAATCCATTGTGGAAACTTTACTAATACGCTTTATTATTTAGTTTATCTTTTTGTATATTCTCCACTGAGACTTCAAAATATAAAATTATTTATGATAATTACTAAAGGAATATAGAAATATAGAGCTAATTTGATGCTTTAATAAATTCACTAGTATCATTTCTTCTGATACCTGTGCTTGTCTTGCCTTTTTTTTTCTCCCATCAGTCAGATATGATTATCTCTTACTCTGTATCCTAGGATGTTTGGATGTGTACATTAGGAATATTGGGGTTAATTTCCATGTGTAGTAAAGAGCAATGATTCAGGTAGGATGGGCTCATCAGCTCAAGCTTTGCTTCAAGGAGTTAAAATGTCATAGGCACCATTCAATTCCATATTGTTCACCTGCTCAGATGTTGTATTAATGAATATATTTACATCATTTTGAAATAATTTCATGACTTCTATACATCTGATTTTCTCAATTGGATTTACAAAGAGCGCACTGTAGCACACTGAGCATGTAGCCATGCTAAGATGGCTCACCATCTTAGCATGGTTGAGTCAGTGCCAAACGGGGTGCTGGGAAGGGAAGAAGCCACACAGGAATGCTGCCTCCTGGCTCTTTTAATTAGGTACAAGCTGAAATACCCAACGTTTCAGGAAAGACACTGCGTGAGCGAGCTGTGTGTATATCAAGACTGCCCTTGAAACCCCTGCATTCTTTTCTACCATGCCTAGTGTACACTATGTTCTTCTATAATTATAAATGTATGTTTCCCATCACCACAAAGGCTTCTCATTGCTTGAAGGAAATGCAGCTTCAAAGAGCTTAAATTGTGAAGGGCAGGCCCCCTTCTGAGAGCTACCATTGCTTGGGGGTGATTCCTCCTCTCACTCATCCACAGTAATACCACTGGCCAGCTTGGTTGGTTGCATCTTCCCATGTCAAGATTGGCCTGAGGCTTTGGTGGTTTTGGCTTTTGAAAAGAGCATCTTTGAATTTTTGATAATGAAAATCTCAATATTGTCTTAAAAAAATACTTACGTAGCATGCTCCTTTACTATCTAAAGGCAGAAAGGGTTCCAAGCTTCTGTGATTTTAAACCTCACACATAAAGGATTTTTAAAGAGAATTGGCACTTTGATTAGAGGGTAAACTTCATATTGAGACTGAGTTTCAGTTTTTAGTTGCTGAGAGTCAAAAGTAAAGTGACATCCAATAGAAGAAAGGATCTAGAAGTATAAGTTTAAAATGTGATGATCCAAAAAAACATGCAACATACTTTAAGACAGTAGCAGTTTGAGAGAAAAATATGTTCTATTTTTAACCATCTTTTTTTAAACTCTAACAATTACACTTTTTGAAAGCTTCTTCAAGATAGCAGCTTCCAAGAATGAAGTCATGTCTGTCAATAATTACAACAGCTTACACAATCATGTGACAGGCACTGTGCTAAACTCTTTTTAGAGGTAATCTCATGTAATCTTTTCAATTAACCTATAGAGTTACTAGTATTATCTCATTTTACATATGAAGAATCTGAGGTACACATAGATTGAGAAAGTTGCCCAGAATCACACAGCTGGAGTGCTACGTAACTAGGTTTGGAAACCAGACAGTGAGACTTCATCACTTGTGCCTGTAACGCTTATGTTATGCTCTCACAAATATTTCTTATTTGGGGATAATCGTTTAAGTGGCTTTGAAAAGTACAGACTGCAAAAACTGCAAACTACCTCTACGAATTTTGGTGGCGTCTAACCTAAAAAATATCCCCCCAAAGTGTGCTCTCACAGTGACGTATCAGAACTGACTTCCAGTGGTCGCCCCACATTATCTGCAGTTTTGCTTTGTGTGGTTTCGGTTACCTGTGCTCAACCTTGGTCTGAAAATATTAGATGGAAAATTCCAGAAAGAAACAATTCTTAAGTTTTAAATTGTGTGCTGTTCTAAGTAACATGATGAAATTTTGTGCTGCTCTGCTCTGTCCAGCCTGGGATCCCCAACCTTTGACATCGTCTTCTCCTGACATCCAGGGACATAGTCATGGCTGGATGATCCAGGGTCACCTGAAGCAGATGATCCTCCTCCTGCTATACTGTCAGAAGGTCAATAATAGCCTAATGCTATTCCACAATGCCTACGTCATTCCCCTGTCTTCATCTCATCACGCACGCAGGCATTTTATCATCTCATGTCATCACAAGAAGAAGGGTAACTACAGTACAACAAGATATTTTGAGAGAGAAAGATACCACATTTATATAACTTTTAATACAGTATATTGTTCTATTCTATTATTTATTGTTGTTAATCTCTTCCTGTGCCTAATTCACAAGATAAATTTATCATAGGAAGTATGTATAGGAAAAAACATAGTATGTAGAGGGTTTGGTACTATCTGTGGTTTCAGGCATCCACTAGGGGTCTTGGAACGTATTCCCTGCATAATCCTACAGAGAAAGAATCTTTCTTAAATGAGGATAACAATAAAGGAGGTATCATTTAATGAGTGTTTACCATACCCTAGGTAGTATGTTAAGTGCTTTACAGAAATGTTCTCATCTTAATCCTCTCACAACTCTATCAGTCAGGTGTTGTTATTTCCATTTTGAGTATGTGGTGACTTGGGGTTAAAGAAATTGTGTGATTTGCTCAGAGGCACATGGTAAGGAGTGGAGCAAGAAACAGAATTGACGCCCGCCTGATTCCAAATTCCATGCTCTTGAATACACACTAAATTGCCTTCACACAAAAGGACACAAACATAAACAGATCCATTTACTGAACATACACATTGAATCTGACATTCCACTGGGAGTTTTCATGTGTAATTTCTTAACCTTGTGTATCCCTTTTATCAGTTTTCATTATATTTATTTTTCAGATGAAAGGATATTCCTCAATCACCGGGGTTTTTGTCCTACATGAAGTTTGGAGAAGACAAGAGGTAAGTTCCAAAGACCAGAGAGGAGACTTCAGTGCTGGTCCGACTGGTGCCGGTTCTCCTTTATCTATTACGTAATGCCGGTAGGGCAGAGGAGACCCCTGCAATCCCACATCCATGAGCAACTAATCGAACCATGAAACTATGCAAAAAAAAAAAAAAAATTTACAACCTCCATTGATAATTCATGGAAATTTTCACACACCAACCCTCGCCTTCAGAAAGGTCACACTGAAACTTTAATGTAAATAATACACACTTCTCTCTTTAGACCTCTAACAACCATAGCAACTTTCCCCCAATAGTCAGTGGTAGTTATAATAATAATGGATTTTTATTATCCTTTTACTGTTCAAAATACCATTTTCACAGTACTGCTGAAAGGCAGTATTATCTCTTCTGCTTCAGTAATATGCTTGGTGCTGAACTGGTTTTAGCACAAACTGCTTTCATGATCTTATACTATGGCATTGGTTAGGGATGAGAAAATTATATTCGCCTCACCACTGAATCTGCAATGTCCAGATAAGTAGAATCATTTTTTATGGTATCAAATGTTTTTAGACACTCATTCTGATACACTCTGCTCCCACAAATACAAATGTAAGAAGAAATGCAGAAAGTTATGAAGTATTTTTCCAACTCTGTGTAGCTTGATGAAGATGGAAGCCATACGGTGAGTTATAGCAAAAGTTTCAAGATGTTTATCGTTTACCAAAAGCTAAAACCCACCAAAGACTATGGTGACCTAAGCTCTAAAAAGGCAAAGGATTAAATGGTAGAAATGGAGATATAGAGTATCAATCAGGAAGACCCACAAAATCTGGGAAATCAAGCACAGCCCCAACATGACAGGAGACTCCAGATGAAGTGAAGAGTTACTAACTAATGAGCACCTACTGTATAGCACAGGGAACTCTACTCAATGCTCTGTGGTGACCTAAATGGGAAGGAAATGCAAAAGAGAGGGGATATATGTATATGTATGGCTGATTCACTTTTCTGTACAGTAGAAACTAACACAGTAATGTAAAGCAACTATACTCCAATTAAAAAATTTAAAAAAAGGAATCCAAGTTCCCACAAGTGGGTGTGTTGTTTGAACTGGCCGTCAGTGTCAAATAGAGTGTTCTGAGTCATCTTATCTCAGTGATTCACAAGCAGGTCTGGGCCATCCCATGGAGACTTTGCTTGATGCGGAAAATGAGATAATGAACCTCAGAGCAGCCTGAGATCGAGTTTGGGCTTCACTCTAATCTCAGCTTAGATTCTGGCCTCGTCTGTGATAACTTGCCCATCCTGAAATGATATGGCTGGCACTGCCAAGCCCTGCCCAGCTCACCCTGGATAGTGAGACAGTGATCAAAACCACCATCTGCAGGCTGAAATAGACCCTCTCACTCCACCTGCCTCTGGACCGATTCTTACCCTGGGCAGGTTGGAATTAAGAGACATCATTCTAACATTGTCAAACTTAACCTCAGGTCACTCTCACTGTCACTTCAGCCTTGACCTTGGGACAGAGGTTTCTCCTTTGTTTCTGAGTCTCAATCTCCATCCACCTTGTCATCCAATTCAGGTGATTAGATCTGAGTATTTTCTGTGCCTGAGTCTCACATTTAATAGCTTCTCCAATCCCTTAAGATCTATAAGCCTAGGAACGCCCTTAAATTTTCTGACACTGGAGTTAGGCTCTTAAATACCATTGGGTACTGTGGGCCTGCTGTCTGCTAATCATTTATCAACATCTCCCACCTGCCTGACAAGAGCTGTAAACCCACTCAGTTCTGGATACCACTCCCGACCTCTAAATATTGCTTGCCTTACTGCACAGGTGTCTGTGGGTAATAGCGCAGGTTCTGGATTCAGACTTTCTGGGCTTGTAGCTCCCCCATTACCTGGCAGGTGACTTGGGCAAGTTCGTTTCCTTTCTTTGACTCAGTATCTTTAGCCAAAAAAAAATGAGGGTAATAATAATTGTGCCCATCTCATAAAGCTGCTGTGATTAATAAATTAATGTAGTCGAAGTACATACATTATTCAATATATTTTCAATAAATGGTAATTGTTTGTTTCTCTTTAGAAACCATGTTATAAATGGATCTAAAATTTTGTTTGTATTTAAGTATTTGATTATGTTAGACGTTGTTATGTTGCTATTTTCCCTCATGAACCACGTTCTTTCTCCCACATTTTACTTCCTTTTAGAACTGACACTTCTGTATTTAGGTCAGGTCTAGACTCCTCCTCTTCTGTGCCTGTCTCATTCTACTGTAATTAATGTGGTCTGGTCCAGTAAGAGCTTAAGAATTGAAGAGATTAGGCCTTAGAATGGAGGAAGGAGGACAGCCTAGAGTTGACATCTGAAGACTTACTTATACTTATGGGGTTCTGGAATGGAGAAATAGTGGTAATGATGAGCTAAAGGTAGGCTTTGCCAAAGTTGCTTGAAAACAGTACCCTCTTCTAACTATTATTCAGTCCTATGTGCTTCCTAGTGATATCTGAAGAGGGACAGAGAGAAGAGTCATGTACCATTTCTCATATTTTCCAATAAAATTTCATCTGCAGACATACTTGCCTTTCTCATGTTTAGCCAAAAGCAATAGATACACTGGCTAGATCACTATTCCTGCCAGCCCACCAGACACAAGTCACTGCCTCATTTCTTAGGCATTGAATTTTCAAAGCAGCAATACACGAATTCTGTTAGACTCTATGGAACAGGGAATGGTATCTTCTTAATGCTGTTTTTTTTTTTTATTTGAAAGAAGTTGTCATTCTTATCTGCTGACATAGGAATAAATCTATAGGAACAAAGTCAAGAAAACTTATGTGCAATTTCCATTAATAGGATCTCTGTGGCAGGGTAAAAAGAAACAAAGCCAAGAAGAGCCATCAATAAATTTTTCAGTGTTGCTGAATCAGGAATTGATAGTTTGAAGGGTTTACTTAGCTCAATTTTTGATTGAGGATTATGGCATTGTGGTTCAGTTGGATAAATCTTAAGGATTCCCTTTAATACTAATTTTAGTTTCTGTATTTTTTCTGGTCTTGTGCTCTCTGCTTATTTTCTTTAATGCCCAAATATTCTTCCTTCCAACACAAAACTTTCTCATTGATGGAAGCTTGATTTATCAGTTTATGGTTTTATGAAAGCTACTTCTTCTGAACAGGAAACAAAATGGGGTAAATGTATATACTCACTACTTCTACTGTATTGAAATAACAAAACCATTATAGATGCCACTAGAATATATTCCCTCAATTTTAGCCAACTTCAGTAAGTGGTGGACAAACTGTCTAGGCTTTTGGTGGACAGAAAGCATTATCACAATTTGATTCAGGGGACCAGGCTTTGTAAAAACAATGACAAAACAAAAAGAAATGGCAGCTGTAAGAACATTTTAAAAAATCAAGATTGCTTAACTTGGAGAGAGAAAATGATAACAATGTTTAAATGTATCAGATTGAAGATAACCAATTTCTTTTTCTGTCTTCCCCAGAAAAGATAAAACTTGAAGAAAATGTTTAGATTTTAGTAAGAATGTGGGTTGACATATGGAAGAATTTCTTCACTTCAGAGAAACTGAATTCTAACTGATGGTCATGGGCTCTTGATCTCCAGATATATTGAAACAACTTTCTACACTGGACATTATATACATAAGGTAAGATGGCAAGAGACCACATCATGCATTTTCTTGGTGCTTCTCTAATTCTGTAGTAAAAGTCATAACCACAAAGTACTGAGCCCTTTCCAGGTGCCAAGTACTTTAGTTTCATTATCTCATTCAATTCTCAGCACAATCCTAGGAGGTTAATATCACTAGCCTTACTTCTCAGAGAGGTTGAATAAGTTGCCCAATATATCAGGGGATGGAGCTGAAACTTGAGCACAGATCACCTGGTCCTAACCTTAAATTTTTAACCATTAAGCATAAATGTACTCTCACTATAACACTGACCTCCCTATTGAAAAATGTCAGAGTTTAATTTTGAAACATAATTTTAAAAAACTATTTCACAATCAAGTCTTTTCCTACCCCATGTCCATGCTCAGCTTCACTTTGTAATTCCAGTTTTGTTTTGCTTTTTTACAGTGCCTAATATTTATTTTTCATATTCCCATCTCAAATACCAAGACTAGAACCTGGCCATTGAATCAACCATTTTGGCCTTATCAGTATTCCATATTTGAAATGCAACTCAGCTGGGTAGGATAGGTGTGTCATGGCCAATTAAATCACTAGGACATACAAACTGTGGCAATAAAGCTCAAAGCCTTTGGTTAAGAATAATCAGCCTGTTCCTGATAGCTACACCTCAGGCTTTTCTGTCTACTTTTTTATTTCCCTGTGAAACATGCTTAAGCCACAGCATCTCAGATTATAAATATTTTTCAGGCAAATGCCTGTCTGCAGCATAAGCAGGGTTGGCCTGAGAAAGATAATAAAGTATTCAACTTCAATTCTATCCCCACCCAGCCATTTTCTCAGCATCCTTGTTCATGATCCATTTCAGTTCCATTTCTATTCTTCCCAACCCAATGACCAATGCTTAATGCTTGAGATGCTTGATACAGCCTCACCTTTGGTCTCCTTCCTCCCAACCTCATCCCCACATTAATGTCTTTCTGGGTTCTCTCTTTTTCTTGTTGGCTTCACTCTCAGGAAAAGGGGTTGCCATGTAAGAAATTTCACCACCAGCAGGTTCAGACTAACATTGTACCTATTGCCTGCTACCCCAGCAGAAAAGAGATGCTCTCTTTAGAAGAGGCTATATGTCAAATTAACCTAATGTCTGCAACATACCCATCTCCAAAGCAATTTCACTGGTCAGGGGATCAGAGGACCCCGGTTGGTTGACCCTAGGTCATGAGCCATTCCCCTACCAGGGAGTGGGTAGAGTATAGTGGTAGACTCACCTGAAGTATACAGAAAAAGTTTTACAATAAAAATTGACTTCCATCACCAAAATAAGTGGTAAATGTTACCATAAGGGAAAAAAAAAACTTATCAGTCCTATTTTGTGTAATCTTGGTTATCTTTCTCGATTTGGGGGGATCCTTTATGTCTTATTTTGCTCTTAGTTTGTAGAGTCATATATTGGACATGATATTTTAGTCAAGGATAAGTCAAGTGTAATAAAAATCAGAGAACAATCTAGTTTTGATGCATCATTCAACCTCCCTTTCATTTGGGGACTTTTCTTTTAGAAAGGTCATGCCAGATTGTGTCTTTATTTAATTCTATTGGTATATCATTCCATTTTATTCATGAAAATTCAGATTTCTAATTTCAAGTTGTACAACTACATATTTTAAAACATTTGGAAGGCAAAACTGATATTTTCCATTTAAAACCCATAAATATTAGATTGAACCAACTGAAGTTGCTGATATTTGACTATTTTTGACCTAATAATAGGGCAATTTCATCAGGCTGACCTGATACATATTTATCATCTTGCTGGGTATATAGGTATATTTTTTATATGTTCCATGTGTGTTGTGATGTTGTCCCCATTAAATGTGTGACAGTCTTTTTGGTGAAAAGAGTAAGTTAATTAGATTAAAATGATTGTTGGTTTGATGATGAGTCACTTGTTAGTTCAATGATTAGTGAAGATTAAGTGATGAGTAATAGAACAACTGTGTGAATAAGTATTATTGTTATTTGATCATTGCAAATAATCAAAGAACTTTGCACCAAGGCTTCTTTTTTTTTTCTCTCTTTCTCTCCCCTAACAGCAATGTAAGAGCAATCATTTAATAATTTAATCTACTGCTTAGCACTTCATTATTGTAATAATAAAAATGAAATAACTCTATGTACTATATCAAACAAAGCAAGTGGTCTCCTGAAATTTTAGACACTGATATGTTTTCTGTAACATATCTGTTTTATTCACAACTAAGGTAGGCTTTCTTAGGGCAACTTGGCAGAAACAAATATTCTCATTCCCCAGTGCTTTCAGGTATGGGTTTGTGCTGGATGTGAATGTTATAAATGACAATAGCGGCATATACATCTACATTGCATGATATTGGGATAAAAAAAGAGACAAAACAATATGTTTTAAATAATGCATTATTTTATTAGGTTTTCTTCAACAACATTAGTAAATTCAAACCCTCTACCATCATTCAGTAGTGTTTGAAACTGCCTGAATGTTCTATGACTATCTCAGAAGACAGGTTTTATGTATTTTTGACATGCTATGTACATTAAAGGCTAGCAGCATTTTAATATATGAAACTACATGTAAATCTTCAATTATGGAATGATAGATCCCTTAAGAAACCATAACATTTTCTGAACTGATATAGACTTCTGTTTGACACAGTGAAGAGAAATAATTGTTTTAATGAAATTTTAGGCAATAATGCTGGTGAAGAAACAGTATTAAATTTCAAAAGGAAATAGCATTTGTATTTTGGCCAGATCATATGTCATATAGCATTCATAATATTTTTACAGATAGAAGCTGATTCAAGCTGTACCATGGTGAATATATATATATATATATACACCAAATTGTTCTATTATACCATTTGGTGGTTTCATTTTTATGTAAAAGCTGAGGTCTTCACATCTTGATAAATTGCAGATGACTGACATTTGCCTCCTCTGAAATTTCCACCATTCTCTGTTGCCATCCTTATTTACACTGTCTTACCCAGAGCATGTAGGTCAATGGGTGTTGCCATGAGAAACAAGGAAAAGAAAAGCTTTTCCCATTTCAGTGCTTGTCAACATACGTAAATGAGATACAATCTGGATTATTTAGAGAAAAGGTCAACTCAAGCTTTGGCTTACAATCATGTTGTTTCTGCCAAATGAGACAATTAATTTATTTGAGTGGAATACATCAACATTGCTAAAGAAAAGCACTTCTATTAGAGGTGGTGATATTTCTTTTTATTTTTATAAGCACTTACATCACACTTGACTAGGTACTGGGCATTGTTCTAAATGCCTTACACACAATAATTCACTCAATACTCATAACTACTCTATGTAGTAGATACTGTTTTTAATCTCCATCTTATAGGTGGAAGAACTAAGGCACTGAAAGGGTAAGTAACTTGACCAAAGTGACACTATTAACAATGACATCTGCTTTGGAAAATACTCTCGAGTACTTCCTTGACCAAACCTAATGGAACTCAGTTTTAGTTCCTACTTTCTGCCTGTCTTTTGTTCCTAATGTTGAACCTCAGCAATAACAGCTAAATTTTGGCTTGTGTCCTTATGTCTAAATTTCTAGTACTTTGGTTGCTGCTGGGCTAAAGTCCTGTCACATCAGGTCTATTGCCACCATCAATACAAGTGGATTTCTACTCCTGACCTAGACTTGGCGAAAGGTCAAGTACGTGATGGATGACTGGTTTGGTCATTCCAGCCCATCACTTCCTTTTTTTTTTTTTAATTTTTGAATTTTATTTTATTTATTTTTTTATACAGCAGGTTCTTATTAGTTACCCATTTTATACATATCAGTGTATACATGTCAATCCCAATCTCACAATTCATCACACTATGACCCACACTCCCCCGCCACTTTCCCCCCTTGGTGTCCATAACTTTGTTCTCTACATCTTTGTCTCTATTTCTGCCCTGAAAACCAGTTCATCTGTACCATAATTCTAGGTTCCACATATGTGTTAATATACGATATTTGTTTTGCTCTTTCTGACTTACTTCACTCTGTATGACAGTCTCTAGATCCTTCCACGTCTCTAGAAATGACCCAATCTTGTTCCTTTTTATGGCTGAGAAATATTCCATTGTATATATGTACCACATCATCTTTATCCATTCCTCTGTCGATGGGCATTTAGGTTGCTTCCATGACCTGGCTATTGTAAACAGTGCTGCAATGAACATTGGGGTGCATGTGTCTTTTTGAATTATGGTTTTCTCTGGGTATATGCCCAGTAGTGGGATTGTTGGGTCATATGGTAACACTATTTTTAGTTTTCTAAGGAACCTCCATACTGTTCTCCAAGTGGCTGTATCAATTTACATTCCCACCAACAGTGCAAGAGGGTTCCCTTTTCTCCACACCCTCTCCAGCATTTGTTGTTTGTAGATTTCCTGATGATGCCCATTCTAACTGGTGTGAGGGGATACCTCATTGTAGTTTTGATTTGCATTTCTCTAATAATTAGTGACGTTGAGCAGCTTTGCATGTGCTTCTTGGCCATCTGTATGTCTTCTTTGGAGAAATGTCTATTTAGGTCTTCTGTCCATTTTTTGATTGAGTTGTTTGTTTTTCTAATATTGAGCTGCATGAGCTGTTTATATATTTTGGAGATTAATACTTTGTCTGTTGATTCGTTTGCAAATATTTTCTCCCATTCTGAGTGTTGTCTTTTCATCTTGTTTATGGTTTCCATTGCTGTACAAAAGCTTTTAAGTTTCATTAGGTCCCATTTGTTTATTTTTGTTTTTATTTCCATTACTCTAGGAGGTGGATGAAAAAGATCTTGCTGTGATTTATGTCAAAGAGTGTTTTTCCTAGGTTTTCCTCAAAGAGTTTTAGAGTGTCCAGTCTTACATGTAGGTCTCTAATCCATTTTGAGTTTATTTTTGTGTATGGTGTTAGGGAGTGTTCTAATTTCATTCTTCTACATGTAGCTGTTCAGTTTTCTCAGCACCACTAAATGAAGAGGCTGTCTTTTCTCCATTGTAAATCCTTGCCTCCTTTGTCATAGATTAGTTGACCATAGGTGTGTGGGTTTATCTCTGGGCTTTTATCCTGTTCCATTGAGCTATATTTCTGTTTTTGTGCCAGTACCATATTGTCTTGGTTACTGTAACTTTGTAGTATAGTCTGAAGTCAGGGAGTCTGATTCCTCCAGCTCCATTTTTTTCCCTCAAGACTGCTTTGGCTATTCGAGCTCTTTTGTGTCTCCATACAAATTTTAAGATTTTTTTGTTCTAGTTCTGTAAAAAATGCCATTGGTAATTTGATAGGGATTGCATTGAATCTGTAGACTGCTTTGGGTAGTATAGTAATTTTCACAATATTGATTCTTCCAATCTAAGAACATGGTATATCTCTCCATCTGTTGGTATCATCTTTAATTTCTTTCTTCAGTGTCTTATAGTTTTCTGCATACAGGTCTTTTGTCTCCCTAGGTAGGTTTGTTCCTAGGTATTTTATTCTTTTTGTTGCAATGGTAAATGGGAGTGTTTCCATAATTTCTCTTTCAGATTTTTCATCATTAGTGTATAGGAATGCAAGAGATTTCTGTGCATTAATTTTGTATCCTGCAACTTTACCAAATTCATTGATTAGCTCTAGTAGTTTTCTGGTGGCATTTTTAGGATTCTCTATGTATAGTATCATGTCATCTGCAAACAGTGACAGTTTTACTTCTTCTTTTCCAATTTGTATTCCTTGAATTTCTTTTTCTTCTCTGATTGCCGTGGCTAGGACTTCCAGAACTATGTTGAATAATAGTGGTGAGAGTGGACATCCTTGTCTTGTTCCTGATCTTAGAGGAAATGCTTTCAGTTTTTCACCATTGAGAATGATGTTTGCTGTGGGTTTGTCACATATGGTGTTTATTATGTTGAGGTAGGTTCCCTCTATGCCCACTTTCTGGAGAGTTTTTAACATAAATAGGTGTTAAAAATTTCTGCATCTATTGAGATGATCATATGGTTTTTATTCTTCAATTTGTTAATATGGTGTATCACATTGATTGATTTGCATATATTGAAGAATCCTTGTATCCCTGGGATAAATCCCACTTGATCATGGTGTATGATCCTTTTAATGTGTTGGTGGAGTCTGTCTGCTAGTATTTTGTTGAGGATTTTTGCATCTATATTCATCAGTGATATTGGTCTGTAATTTTCTTTTTTTGTATTATCTTTGTCTGGTTTTGGTATCAGGGTGATAGTGGCCTCATAGAATGAGTTTGGGGGTGTTCCTTCCTCTGCAATTTTTTGGAAGAGTTTGAGAAGGATGGGTGTTAGCTCTTCTCTAAATGTTTGATAGAATTCACCTGTGAAGCCATCTGGCCCTGGACTTTTGTTTGTTGGAAGATTTTTAATCACAGTTTCAATTTCATTACTTGTGATTGGTCTGCTCATATTTTCTGGTTCTTCCTGGTTCAGCCTTGGAAAGTTATACCTTTCTAGGAATTTGTCCACTTCCTTAGGTTGTCCATTTTATTGGCATAGAGTTGCTTGTAGGAGTCTCTTAGGATGCTTTCTATTTCTGCAGTATCTGTTGCAACGTCTCCTTTTTCACGTCTAATTTTATGGATTTGAGTCCTCGCCCTCTTTTTCTTGATGAGTCTGGGTAATGGTTTATCAATTTTGTTTATCTTCTGAAAGAACCAGCTTTTAGTTTTATTGATCTTTGCTATTGTGTTCTTTGTTTCTATTTCATTTATTTCTGCTCTGATCTTTATGATTTCTTTCCTTCTACTAACTTTGGGTTTTGTTTGTTCTTCATTCTCTAGTTCCTTTAGGTGTAAGGTTAGATTGTTTATTTGAGATTTTTCTTGTTTATTGAGTTGGGTTGTATTGCTATAAACTTCCCTCTTTGAACTGCTTTTGCTGCATCCCATTGGTTTTGGATCGTGTTTTCATTGTAATTTGTCTCTAGGTATTTTTTGATTTCCTCTTTGATTTCTTCAGTTATCTCTTGGTTATTTAGTAACGTATTGTTTAGCCTCTATGTGTTTGTGTTCTTTACGTCGTTTTTTTCCCTGTAATTGATTTCTAATCTCATAGTGTTGTGTTCAGAAAAGATGCTTGATATGACTTCAATTTTCTTAAATTTACTGAGGCTTGATTTGTGACCCAAGATGTGATCTATCCTGGAGAATGTTCCATGTGCACTTGAGAAGAAAGTGTAATCTGCTGTTTTGGGATGGAAAATCCTATAAATATCAAGTAAATCTACCTGGTCGATTGTGTCATTTAAACCTTTTGTTTCCTTCTTAATTTTCTGTTTGGATGATCTGTCCATTGGTGTAAGTGAGGTGTTAAAGTCCCCCACTAGTATTGTGTTACTGTCGATTTACTCTTTTATAGCTGTTAGCAGTTGCGTTCTGTATTGAGGTGCTCCTATGTTGGGTGCATACATATTTATAATTGTTATATTTTCTTGGACTGATCCCTTCATCATTATGTAGTGTCCTTCTTTGTCTCTTGTAACATTCTTTATTTTAAAGTCTATTTTATCTGATATGAGTATGGTTACTCCAGCTTTCTTTTGATTTCCATTTGCATGGAATGTCTTTTTCCATCCCCTCACTTTCAGTCTGTATGTGTCCCTAGGTCTGAAGTGGGTTTCTTGTAGACAGCATATATATGTGTCTTGTTTTTGTATCCATTCAGCAAGCCTGTGTGTTTTGGTTGGAGCATTTAATGCATTCACGTTGAAGGTAATTATCAATATGTATTTTCCTATTACCATCTTCTTAATTGTTATGGGTTTGTTTTTGTAGGTCCTTTTCTTCTCTTGTGTTTCCCACTTAGAGAAATTCCTTTAGCATTTGTTGTAGAGCTGGTTTGGTGGTGCTGAATTCTCTTAGCTTTTGCTTGTCTGTAAAGCTTTTGATTTCTCTGTCGAATCTGAATGAGATCCTTGCCGGGTAGAGTAATCTTGGCTGTAGGTTCTTTCCTTTCATCACTTTAAATATATCATGCCACTCCCGTCTGGCTTGTAGATTTTCTGCTGAGAAATCAACTGTTAACCTTATGGGAGTTCCCCTGTATGTTATTTGTCGTTTTTCCCTTGTTGCTTTCAATAATTTTTCTTTGTCTTTAATTTTTGTCAGTTTGAGTACTATGTGTCTCAGCGTGTTTCTCCTTGGGTTTATCCTGCCTGGGACTCTCTGTGCTTCCTGGGCTTGGGTGGCTATTTCCTTTCCCATGTTAGGGAAAGTTTCAACTATAATCTCTTCAAATATTTTCTCAGGTCCTTTCTCTCTCTCTTCTCCTTCTGGGACCCCCATATTGCGAATGTTGTTGCATTTAATGTTGTCCCAGAGGTCTCTTAGGCTGCCTTCATTTCTTTTAATTCTTTTTTCTTTATTCTGTTCCATGGCAGTGAATTCCACCATTCTGTCTTCCAGGTCACTTATCCATTCTTCTGCTTCAGTTATTCTGCTATTGATTCCTCTACTGTATTTTGCAGTTCTGTTATTGTATTGTTCATCTCTGTTTGTTTGTTCTTTAATTCCTCTAGGTGTTTCTTCTTTAATTCTTCTAGGTCTTTGTTAAACATTTATTGCATCTTCTCAATCTTTGCCTCTATTCTTTTTCTGAGGTCCTGGATCATCTTCACCATCATTATTCTGAATTCTCTTTCTGGAAGGTTGCCTATCTCCACTTCACTTAGGTTTTTTTTTTCTGGGATTTTATCTTGTTCCTTCATCTGGTACATAGCCCTCTCCTTTTGCATCTTGTCTATCTTTCTGTGAATGTGGTTTTTGTTCCACAGGTTGCAGGATTGAAGTTCTTCTTTCTTCTGCTGTCTGCCCTCTCCAGCCCGTCACTTAAAATTGTTACCTGTCCTTGAAGACTTCTCATCTGTAACTTCCTGTTAGACTTCTACCTTGATGGTTTACCTAAACTCCCATCTTTCTTTCTTTAGATTTAATTATTAAAATTGCAATTACTCAGAGTAATGTAAGCTACAATATAATTATAACAGATATTTAACATTTTGCCATATTTGATTAAGGTTATTTTAAAATAAATTGTTACAGATAAAATTGGAACCCTTGGGTCTTCCCTGGTGGTGCAGTGGTTAAGAATCTGCCTGCCAATGTAGGGGACATGGGTTTGAGCCCTGGTCCAGGAAGATACCACATGCCACAGAGCAACTAAGCCTGTGCACCACAACTACTGAGCCTGTGCTCTAGACCCCACGAGCCACAACTACTGAGCCCATGTGCCTAGAGCCCATGCTCCACAATAAAAGAAGCCACTACAATGAGAAGCCCGTGCACCCCAATGAAGAGTAGCCCCCGTTTGCCGCAACTAGAGAAAGCCCGTGTGCAGCAACGAAGACCCAATGCAGCCAAAAATAAATAAATGTATAAATAAATTTTAAAAAAATTGGAACCCTCTGCATATTTTTCTCTAACTGTATTCTCTTCCCTCCCTACTGAGAATCAACCACTAATTTGAAGTAGATGTATAATATTCCCATGAATGTATTTTTTTCCCTTAAATGTGGGTGTATCCACAAAAAAAATTCTTAGAACTATTTGAGGTATGTTTCGGCTTCAAATAAATAGCATCACATGGCATGTATCATTAGACAACTTGTGTTATTTATGGACCTTTTTTTTCAAATTTAATTCTGTTGATGGTGCAATTCTTTTTAATTATTGTTAATTGATGTGTAGTACTGATTACCCAATTTTACTATTTTTTTTTGTCCATTATTATATTGATAAGTATTTAAGCCATTTCCAAAGTGTCTCTATTAAAAGTCACATTCAAATTTAAAAAAAAAAAACCTCATATCTACTTGCATACGTGTAAGATTTTTCAAGTGATCTGTTGTCTGTAAGCTTTTTGACTTTGAGCCCCCCATCCTACAAGAATTTTTAATCTTTTTGAATCGCTTATACATTTAAACAAACTAAACTCAAGACTTTGGATTTCACCTATTTTTCCATTAGTCCTCTTTTTTGTGTATTTTTGTGGGCCAGGATCATATCCAGGCTTCCACACTGCATTTAGTTGTCATGTTGCCCCAGTCTCCTCTGGTTTGTGATAGCTTCTCAGTCTTTCCTATTTTTCATGACCTTGAAAGTATTGAGGAATATTAGCTAAGTATTGTGTAAAACTCAGATTTGTCTGATCTTTCTCTCATGATTAGCCAGAGTTTATGGGTTTTTGAAAAGACTAAAACAAGAGTGAGATGCACTTCTTATCGAATTACATGGTACATGATATCCACACGACATCACTGGTAATGTTAAACTTCATCACTTGGTTGAGATAGTGTTTGCTAGATTTCTCCACTAAAGTTATTATTTTAAAGTTATTATTTTCCCCTCTCTATACTTTATTCTTTTGAAGTAAGTTCGAAGTGTAGCCCACCCTCAATGGGGCTAAGGGAGATTTAGTTCTAATTACTAGATGGGGGAATATTCACATATACTAAACTGAACTCTTCTTAAAGTCTTAAAATTGGTATCTAAAATTGTTTATCTACAGATTTAAATCGTTACGAAAGTTGCAGTTTCCACCATTTTATAATACTGACATCCTTAAATAAAATGGCTACGTCACACTTTAAAAGGTATCCTATAGAATCTAATTACCATGGCCATTTGATACCCACTATAATGCATTTTTGAATATCACATTAAAAAGTTCGCTTTTAACAGTCAGAAATTTTACATTGTTTATTTTTCCCTTTGAATTCATACTCCCATTCCACTCTCCTTAGAGAAAATTTAAAGTAATCTAATTCTTGAAGTATTTTATTAACGCACTTTTAATTTTAAATGTATTTTTAATTTGAAAAGTATTATATTTCTTGGGACTAGAAGTTTCTAATTGTTAAAAAAATCTTATTGTGGATTGAGTTTTCATTGCAACTGTCTTTAGTAGACAATTGATCACAGCAACATATACTTATTATAAATTTAAAAGTGATTACTAAACAAAATGATAAAATTTTCCACAGGCTGTCATACTGCCACTCAGATAGAAAGCCATGCTGTTTCTTCATCCAAAGCCTTTACTTTTTTGCTGTTGTGGTGTAATGTTCAATACAATAAGATAAAAAATTGTTTTGGTATTTCTGTAATTTGCATATCAAAAGCAGTATTGATGATGAAAAAATCCAGAAAATAAGATGTTTATGAAGACCATACTATATTTGTAATGATTATATAAATATTAAAATTTACTTAGCCTCTACAGCAAAAAGGTTATTAGAGAATTTACAAACATGTTCTAAAAATTAGTAAAAATATATGATCAAAAGTAATTTTCATAAAATTTCTACAAATATTGTTTTTTATAACTCCATGAATTATATGTCTCTCAAAACTCCTTTTATCTGAAATATAAACTTAAAGAGGTAAAAACAAATTATTTTTTACGTTACTAATTATATTTACCAGTTGCATAAAAAGTGGTACCTTCATAAGTCATTTATGGAAGTACTTAATATTTGATAGCAAAGTATAGTAATTAAATTCAAAGTCATTACTGTATTTAGCAAAACAAATACTGTGTAAAAAAATGACTTTGCAATTGATGATAATATCTAGGAATTAAATATTAATTATATGTTTTACAAGTAAGAAAAGTACTTTATAATGTATACATTAGATATCTTTTTTTGAAAAAAGAGAATAATTTAAATAATTTGGTAGTTTTAGCTGAGGAATGTTTCATGTATAATGTTAGATACTCACTGAAAACCTACAAGGTTTAGAAGAGTATGGGGGCAGGAATATTCAAGAAAACAAAAATAATCAATGAACCAAATTATCTGAAAAAAATGCCTTAGTTTTGATCAGTAAGAAAATTATCAAATAAATAGACAAAAGCTTTTTAATTTTATGAATGTAGCAATGAAATAAAAACTGAATTTAACTTCATGTTTAGAGTTTGAATTGCTTTCTTCATGATTTAGTTTCTATCTACTAAATTAATAGACATATCTAATAAGTCCAACAAATTAGAGATTTTTATCTCTCATTTTGAAAAACCTGAAAACACAAGAATAAATATTCATTCAAGCAATCATTCATTCAACACATATTTATGGTCATTTCTCATAGATCTTACTGCTTAGGAGGTTGTCATTAAACAAATTAATTCCTAATTAATTATATACAATTTTAATTGTAATTGTGATTATTATTATTAGAAAATTGTGCCTTCGAGTGTGTTTAATCAATAATAAACACAGAAAACCGTGTTAAGTAAGACCTTAGATCATACCGCAGTCTTAAGCAAATCTTCATTCTAGCTCTGGGCTGGAAATAATTCAGGATTGCTTTAAAATTAAATGCCCAAGACATATTTTTACTTTATGTATGTCACTCCTTAAAGTATGTGTTGTTCTGTTTAATAATACAATTAATGTGCTAAAAATGAACCTAAATGTAGGATTATTTTTTTCAAGCAGGGGATTTGTTTATTTATTGCTAGATCACATTGTCTTAGAAAGGATTTACAGTGAATCAATTGAGATTAACTCATCATTATATCATAATCAAGACAAAATATTAAGGAGATTTTTGCATGTAGATGTTTTCTGACTTTATCAGTTAAACAAATACCTTGGGATTTAAAAAAATGTAGTTACATAAACTTTTGTCTTATGTGAAAATGAAATCTTAAGTCTAAATTAAAGATAACAGAGATATGGTTGCATTTTAAATTAGCCACATTTCTCACTAAAATTTCCTAAAAAATGGCTCTGCATCTACTGACAAGGATTTCAAACAGTTGAAACGTGCTGAAAACCTGTCCTAAACTTGAAAGATGGAATCAATTTCAGTGATTTTACCCTCGAACAAACTTCAGTTTTTTCAGCATTCATAATTTCTTAAACAAATTCTATTCTGGAATAGAATAGCATACTCAGTTTAATACTTCTATTCAGGCTCAAATTCAGTTATCATGCACACTGTAAGAAAATAATAATTTCATCTTTTTAACCATGATATTCTAAAAGAAGTAAACATGTTGATTTGTATTACGTTAAAGACATTCTTTGCCCTGTTTGTGGTTATTGGACATGAGCTAATTTGAGGAAAGCTGGATTAAAAATAAATTAGGAATTAATTTCAAGAAATGTCTCTGATGCTTTTAAGTTCTCTGACTGTGACTTAGGTTTCTGACTCTTTTATACTGCTCTTTGGCTGGTTTAAATCAGACCAAATTTTTGCCAAGATTCTCATTAGGGAAGATCCTTACAGACCCTGAGGTTACTAACGATGGCATTGTCAGGATTAGATATTTCCTAGAACTCTTTTGAACGTCCTTTTACAGAGAGAATATGAGAAAGTCAAGTAGTTCTAGGTACTGTCATCTTGGAAATATCCTTATGAGGTTATGTGGTGGATACACAGGCATATTTGTTGTAGGATATTTGTCCCCCAGGGAGAGAAAGACATTCCCGAGAGTTTGCTGAAATTGCTCACACATTTTACTTTACAATTTTATTTTATTTATTTACTTCTGACAGCACCAGGTTTTAGGGCATTTAAAGTAATTTTAAAGTAGCATGAAAACATGTGGGGAAGCACATTATCGGGGATAAGGTAGAATATATAAAAGATATCCAAAGTTTAGTTTATTATCTTCATGCCAAACTGTGGTTAATTACCAGTTTTGTGAAGATGATTTGAATGGATCCTCTGTTTATTGTATTAGTCCCATATATTTTAATGAGCTCTTATGCTACTTAAATATGAATTCCATAATAGTGCTCTATATCCATCATGATGGGGTGTCTTGGTGGGTCCTGTGACATTTGAGGGAGAAAAATAGAAGCATCCTACTTCAAATAACCCAAGTATCAACTGAGGTCACACAGTACCTTAGCTTTACATAAAATTCACTTACAACTTCTACCCCATATGCCATTGGACAATAAAATACTGTGACCCAGAGTTCCTGTTTCCTTTATCTGTTGAACTCTCTAGCTCAGGCTTATCTCAACTCTGCTAGTGAACCCTTCAATCAGCTAGGCATTCACATGGGGATTCGTGGTAAGGGCATGCAAGTACAGTAAGTCCCCTACATACGAACAAGTTCCATTCCGCAAGCACGTTCATAAGTCCAATTTGTTCCTAAGTCCAACCAAGTTAGCCTAGGTACCCAACTAACACAATCAGCTATATAGTACTGTACTGTAATAGGTTTATAATACTCTTCACACCAATAATACATAAAAAACAAACACAAAAAATACAGAAAACATTATAAGTCTTACAGTACAGAACCTTGAAAAGTACGGTAGTATAGTATAACAGCTGGCACATGGGGGCGGACATCGAGTGAACAGGCAAGAAGAGTTACTGACTGGAGGAGGGAGAGGAGGTGGGAGATGGTAGAACTGAAGGACTGTCAGCAATAGGAGATGGAGGGCAAGCTGCAATTTCACTCACGCCTGATGTTGATGGAACACACGTTCACATCTTTGAAAGTTCACAACTTGAAGGTTCGTATGTAGGGGACTTACTGTATTCTGGTTGTTACGAAAAGTTAAAATGT